>NC_088101.1:52035058-52659058 GCF_036370855.1 Dromaius novaehollandiae | reverse complement strand
AGTGTGTGTTTCATTTGGGAAGTTAGCTGGCCTACCAGCCTTACTTGCAAAAGTAAAAGATCATTTCCATAGGCAGTGGTGGCTTGCAAGTCTGTGCATAAAACAGTCACCACACCAATGTCATTTTGCTGCTGGACTAAGGCCCAAGTTCCTCTGAAGCCAGAGGAAACCTTTTTTTGGATTAAAGGGCAATTGATTTGGGCAATAAATGATATCAGGTTCCTTTTGTGATCAGTTGCCTTTGTGCCAGGTTTTATTTCCATGCAGTACTTTCTTTGTATGAACAACTTCAGCTATAATAAATGTCTTACCCAGTAATGACTTGGGCAGCCAAACAGCTCCACAGAAGACACAGTTCAGCTAATGCAGAGACTGTCCTGGACTACCAGGAGTAACAAGTAACAGGAGGTCTTCCAAATCCAGCTCAACCCCATGTACTGTCAGGCAGTACAGTATTTATTTAGTGCCCTCTGTTGACTTTCAAGGCACACAGCAAATTTAGCCTCTAATTTGTAAACTTACAGTGTGAAAAGAAAGAGATATTTTGCAACATTTTAAGTTGCTTAAAACGATCAGCAAGTGTGCTGTCATATTCATCACTGGTCCTGTACTTGCAAGCTGTATGCTGTTTGATGAGATGTTTTTTGCCATGGTATTAACTATTAATTATTTCCAATTCTGTCAGTTTTGATGTTGTTAGGGATTATTTATGAAGAAAGGCATTATGCAAAGTGAGAGCGGATGGCAAAATTTGATCTGAAAGCAATATGAGAGTATTTTTGCTTTAAAGGAGCCTGTTAATGGGGTAACATCAGGAAATGAAAATTGCATAGCCGTGGGTTTCTTTTAACAGGAATTAACTAGTACACTATTGCTTAATTAGTACACATGTGAAGACTTTCTGTTTAAACATTGTATCATTTAAAGTCTCTCTTCACAGTTTACAAAGTAGCAGTAGCTAGGAAAAAAATCCCTATTCTATTGTTTCATTTAGCTCATGAATTGGTGCAAAACCTAGATAGAGAAAATCATATTCATGGGAAGAGGGCTTTGCAGACTGAAAGGAGAAAAAGTTGCCAGAACATGAGGATCCGCAAGAAATCCACCCACAGTTCTGAGGCTTCTCTCCTGGGCTGGTCCTTGGCTCTCCCTCCACCTCCGGCAGCCCTGTTTATAAGCTGACGTTGATTTCTTTATGATGCCAGGGTTGCCACCACTTTGACGGGATAAGCATGAAGCAGAGGTTAACACTGTGCAGTATAGTAACCTTCTTGGTAAGACCTCGGAGGGAAGCAAACTTCAGTGAAGGGCAGCTCATCTTAAAGCCCAGAGTCCATCACCAAACCTAATGTGTTTGTTTATCCAGGCAGATCCTTCATTGCCTCCTGTTGCTCAGCTCATTCAGTGGCCCTCTGCACAAAAAAAGAGAAGGTTAGCACTGGTCCTGTGTGAGAGGACCATGCATATTGAAATCTGCTAGCCTACTGATGGATAGAACAGCCAAAACCTAAGCATCACATCTTAAAATGCCCGCTGCCTGTATCGTGAGTAGATGAAAATTCCCATGGGATTTGGTGGTGGTGTAGAGCAAGACTGTTCCTCCTGGGAAAGCTGTGGGGGCTGAAGTCTCCTAAGATTCTCTCTGTGGGAAGTGTCGGCTTTTGGTGTTTTGGGGAAATATTTGTCAAAAAGCTCATTCTGAAGATTTTTTTTTTCTTTTGCCCTCACCCTTCCCTATCTTAAAGTAAATGGGAGGTTCTGAGGTTACTTCCCAGCCACATTCCTGATGGACCATTCCAGGCATAAGGAGTGGGACAGGAGGGAAAATGCAGTAGATATTTCTGAGAGAGGCTCAGAGAGACCGGAGAGTGCGAGGAGGGATCACAATCTGGCAAACCTCTTTTAAGATTTCATATGTTATATCTATTGAGGTTGTCTTAGTTTGGCCTGTCTTTGACCTGATGAGATTATAAAGGGATGCTGTTGTGTATGAGCTTTTGATTTCAGTTATAACTCACTTATAACTCATGTTTAGTCTCTGTAGCTGTAAGGTTTCTGCAAGGATATTTCTTGTATTTTGATTGTTACTAAAGATTTAAGGCAAGACCATAGCATTAAGCATTTTTCTCTGTGTTGTGCATAACCAAATGATGATTTCAAGCATCCTTTTTTACTACTAAAAAGATACTGAAAGCATTGGCCAGGGATGCTAACAAGCAAGAAAAAGAAAGCTGAATTCAAGTTATTTTGTGCTCTCCAGCCCTATAACCTTACCAGCCTGTCCTGAGTCAGTAGCATCTTGAGCATTTTGATTACTATTGGAGGAAATAAATCCTTTCCTGGCCTTGAAATGGCTCCAAAGTAGAGCACATATTCCCTGCTAAAGGTGACCTGTTTTTTTTTTTTCACGCCGGATTCTGTTTTGCCATTATTAAAGCTCCACAGTGAAGCATTTATTAGCTTTGTCCCTATATTTACAATACCTTTTGACTGAGATGTCTAAGAGCTTTAAACATATGCTTTAAACAGTGGACAGTCAGCTCTGACATTTGTTAGAAATCTTTTCAGGGGCCGTGTGGAATAGTTCTAATCCGGGAAGAGCCACTGACTCACTGTGTGATCTGACAGAGTGACATATCACTTGACCTCAGTCACAGCAGCTGTAAAACTAGGTGGAAAAATAGGGCCTTACAGAAAACCAGAGGATGCCTTTCAGCAGAGCTTTCTTGGGTAAATACATTCCCAATCTGGTGCTTGGCTTCTTTCTTATTCCTCGAAAAACTTGGGATGAGTATTAGGTCAAAATTAGGTTTTGCAACATTTCTTTTGATTTTCTTTTCTACAGTGGAAGGATGTGTTATGCAGTAATTTTATATTAGTTATTTGTGATAGGATGAAACACAAAGGACTGTTTTTTATGGATGAGCTGACAAAGCAACCTCCGATTCAGTCATTTTTGCAGGATAGATGCAGAAACCGTCTGGCCGGATTTCTTACCAGAGAAAAATATCACTTCTGGTGGTGATTCCCCCTTATGAAATGTAGCATAGCTGAAATAAGGTAAGCAGCGATAATGAAAACTGTCCCCCTAAAGAGTTGTCAAATACGGCGAGAACCGCGCCGCGCTGCCGTGTTGCCGCTGCAGCTGCAGAGGGCGCAGCGCCGCCGCGAGAGCCGCCCGCGGGGAGCGCCCCGGCCCCGGGCCCAGCGGCGGGTTGCATCGGCCCCGAAAAACGCAGGGGCTGAGGAACGAAAAGACTCTCTGGGTAGAAACAATCTATTTCTTCTGCAATGTCCACATGTGTTTAACACCCGTTGGTTTGCTAACTCTGCAAAGTTCTTGCGTTTTTTTTTTTCGTTCGAAAATAAATATCTGAGCTTTTTGCCCACATGTTTTGAGGTGGAAAAGTTTTTTTTTCCTTTTTTTTTTTTCTGAAGAAGTGCAGAAAGATTTGAAATACCTTCAGATACAGTGGGATATGTTTCCCGTGAAAGCTCTGGCTGCGTTAAGCAGTAAGTGAAACTGTATCCAGTTCAGATAGTTCTGTTTCTAAGTATGGTAGCTTTATTAGAAGCGCTGCGCTTGGAACAGCAGCTCGCTCCCCTGCCAAATCTTCTGACATTGACATTACCAAGTATTCAGATTCCAGCCAGCTCATGTTTGAGGATAACCTTAAACCAGAGGCCCTTTCACTGCATGTTCAGCACACTTGCATTTAACCTTTTTTTTCCTGCTATTTATTAATGTCTAACCTCTTCTTCACCTTAGCTAATCTAGTCACAAGCTATTCATGTAAATGGGCTAGACCTTGAATTACTAAACCTCTGGAAAGTTGCACTGGTTTGCAACTGGATGTTCCTTCTACACAGAGGAATTTTTGAAGGGCAGAATACTCACATTGTCGCATCTATTCAACCTATGCTGCAAAGCAGAGGAAAAGGGGGAGACAGCTGGCAGTGACCAGAGGGAACGAGACTCCAGTGAGCCTTGTTTTGGAGAGTAACCTGGCAAGATAGGGAAAAAGAGGAGAGAAGGCTTGTCCAGTTGATGAAATTTGAGACAGACTTAAGGCTGTCCTGAGACGTTTTAAACCCAAATTGGTTTAAGTGCAGTCTTAGTGGGAGTTTAGAGAGGCCGACAGCAGTAGGTTCCAGCCTCCGTCCTCAGGTATGTGATATGCCCAGATGTATAAAAAGTCATGGGCCTATGTATAATCATTGTAAAGTGGAGTCTGGGATGAGAACAAGCTAAGCTGGAAGTAAATACGCAAAAACAATTACATCTTCCAACCTATAACAGGACGTTTATTATAACATAGTCCCTGCTAGAGCCGTCTGGCACAGCCCGAGCTGACCCTGTGTGAATTGCCCTGGCCTGCTTGTGTTCCTGAGCCATCAGACGATAGCACGTGGATACACAGCCAGTGGTCACACAGCCAGTGGTCAGCAGAACATGCCAAGCAAGTTTGTTACAGAAATAGAAGCACAACAGATCTTTCCATTTTCCAGTTCTTCTTCCCCAGCCCTTATGCTTTTTGCTGCCTCCAGTGAAGCCTAGAGGCAGCTGAGGTGCAGTGTCCCAGTCAGAGCTGAACTATGCACATCGCAAGTGTACTGATGGAGAGTTTTAGTCCAGGCAAAAGCGAACAGTTTAGATTTGAATGTGCCCAATGTTTGAAGCAATCACATTCTAAATGGGATGCTGGTCTGGGCCTTTTTCAGAATTCTTTTACTCATAAGCTGCTCGATCTTATTCTCCTATAAATCAAACTAAGGTAGCCTAATCAAGGGCTCAAGCAGTTACAGACCAATGAAGCTGGGCGGTGACAAGCCTTGAGAAGATAAGCCTGCCACCTCCCTCTTTCTGGGGTACCAGTCAGTATCACTGTAATTGCCACTTGTGATCTGGTGCCTAAGGCACAGCTAGTTGCACTTAGGTGTCTGACTCCACTCATTTTAGTTGCCTTAGCAGTTAATGCATGGCAGCTAGGATCACTCTGGGCCAAGACCTGCTTTCCTTTACAATAATGCCACCTCTAGCCAATGACAGTTTCACCAGCTTCTACAGTTTAGAAATATGCGTTTAGAAATTGCTTCATTTTCTCTGTGACTAACAACAATTAGGTTATTGTAACTGGGCAGGTTTGTAAAACTAAATTTTATTTTTCACTAGTGACCTTTATTTGCATATAACATGAACACAGAAATAAACTAGTCAGGTTGTGGTTCTGGTTTTCAGACACTTGCACATGAAATGACAATAGACTGAGGGCAGTTGAGGTCTTTAAAATCATTTTCACTTATATTTCATAATTTCATGCTGGTTTTCTAAAATGGCTTTGAATTACCACTGTGGCTTTCAGTGTTTCTCTAAAGAAGAAGAAAGAAATGCTCTCCATCCCAGGAATATGTGTTGCCATTATCTGCTATACCATTATTTTTTTCTAGATTTTGTGAATATGAAACGTGGTTAGCCTCATCTGTGTGCTGTGAACTGTGGATATGAGATGTCTCGTAATAACAGAATCAAAGATGATGGTTCTAGGGTATCCTGAATCATTTAGTCTGACTGTCTGAATTGGGCAAGACACCTTGTTGTGTATTTCCACTTGACTTTGAGTTAACCCTTGGATGTCTGCAACAACAGCATCTCAGCAGGCAATGAGACCTTGTGAAGCTGTTTCCCTTCACTCAGTAGCCTACAATAAGATTTTTTAAAAAAGAACTATTCATTTTCTTTTTTTCCTGATAGGTTATTATTAATATGAAATGTGACACTGTACTTTCTTCCAATTAATAATATATTTGATAGTATTTAAATTGCACCTTCATACACCATCCCAAATAGGAGCATATGGAACAATATGCATGTTGTCTCTGGAAGGGGCAGGGCCTTTGCAGAATAATATTTCTTCTGCAGACTTTTTAAGGCGCCTGTGTTGTGGTGGTACTCAGCAAAGTAATTCCTGCTTCTGTGGCTTCCTTTCTTCCCTGTCTTCCCTTTAAAGTAAGCTGAGCCCAATTCCATAGGACCACTAGGAAATTCTTTGAGAGGAAGGCTGTAGTATGTATGTGCCAAATAGCTTTCTAATTCATAATTTCATTTCCTGAAGAAACCTAAATATGGCTGAGCTGCTGGATGAAAACAAAGTTACACAGCAGACTGAAGTTCTCCCTGCTGAATGTATTATATCCATAAAAGAGGCATCGCGGACACTGTTGAGGATGGTTGGTGTGCTCTGGGGTTGAGTGTAAAGGTCCTTTTTGTGTTGAGTTACTTTTGCCCTGGTTTATACTGCAGGGCGCCTCAGACTTGTTTTATCCTCCAGCAATTGCCACGTTCTCTTTTCTTACCTACATTTTTTAGAGCAGCAGTGGTGAATAGAGTGAAATTCCTTTAGATAAACTTTGTGCTGAAACAGAGAGGGGCTCCAGAGAAAAACCCTTAACTGTGGCTCAAATATGCAGAACGAGTAAGTATAAATATAAGAATATACTCTATATAGAGGAACTGTGTAAAAGGATACTGTATGCAGAAGTTGGGGCCATAAGATTCAGCCTTTCTCCCATAACATGTATTTAAGTTGTATAATTTGAAAAACAGCCCACAGTCCTGAAATGCTACACTTTCTAGGACTAAATGTGAACAGTCTCTCGGGGAATGGATATGTTGCAGACCCTCTAGCTTGTCTGAGCTCTGACTTTTGAAGTTGGGGACTAAATCAGTGCTCCAGTGAGTAATACTTGCATATTTTGAGTGGTAGGGAAAATATGAAGTTTACTTGAACACACTTGTATGATAACAATTGTCATCATGGAACAGACCCAAAAGGGCAGATCTGCACTGCGGCTGCTACTTGGTGTTTGTCTTGAGGGTCTGATCGGCTAAACCAGACTTTCTTGCCTGAGGATTTTTTGGGTCATTTATTGATGCATTTATTAATGCAGGTTATCTGTTTAGCTTTGACAGGTATTCTTTAATAATCTGTTTCTTAACAATACCTTGCTCTTGGACATCTCTTTTTACGATCTTCTGTGTTTTGTTCTCCTTTATCTTTTAGCCTTTACATATAAAACTGTAATAACAATAGTTATCATCCATTTAAATGGTCTTTGTCAGGTGATCTTTCTTGTTAAGAAGAAAGCTTTGTGCTTCAGTAAGATCTCTTTGGATCTGTTTGGAAAAGTCTTCCCATTTTCTTTTGACTCTTAAAGTAACGTAATCTTCTGTTTTGTCTTATTTTGTCTTATTCTGTTTTTGGCTTATTTTTTCACTTGGCCTTTTAACTATTATTATTTATTTTATCTTTTTAGGATCCCTATTTTCCACCATGTTTTCCATTTTGGCACTTTGTCACCCATATTTTTTATTGGGAGTTCATCATTCCTAGTATTGTGTCCTTTTGCCATACCTTGTCAGTCTGCTGCTCTCGTTCCAGGTAGTGGGTTTTTTTTTTTTCCAGTTTAGCCTCTTACGTATATATATATTTATATTCCCATTTCCTTTGCAAAACTGTAGTATCTCAGTACAACAACTCACCAATTAGCCTTTCTTTGGTATCCTACATTCAGTGAACTTTTACTCACTTCTTTGTAATACAGATGAAAATTGCAGGAGTTAGTTAGTCTCAATACTGTAAACATCCATACACTTAGTTGGACATGAAAATAGTGCATTCATTTCACAACAGCTCTACACCTATCTGCATGTTTAAGACCTTTATTTGTAAAATGCACAGAAGTCTGTAGCAGCTAGGTTATAGCTGTTGCACCTAGATCCTGTGGCAGAACTTCGCTGGAGCCAATGTGAACTGTCTCCCTCCAGCTTAAAGAAGATTCCAGTTTTCTCATGCTACCTCCTAGCCACTGATGCCCTAACATCCTTTTCTGTTTTTTTCCTTTTCTTTTCTGGTATGTTTCTAATATTTGTGGATGTTTAATTCACTTCAAGCTTAAAAACAAGTTTGTTTTATCACTGTGTGCGACTTTCAGTGCCTCTCCCTTCAAGGCTAGCATGAAATCTAACAGAAAATCACTGGTACTGCCTTTTACCTCACTGGGCTTCTTGTACATGGAAATGGTGGCAGAAAGTGTCAGCTCTAGTAGTGGTGGAACCACCTAAGGAGTGCCTGTGAGAGCGCCCTGGTGGCGTGGGGGCAGTCATTTCTGCTTCTTGGTTTTCATCATTTTTCATCAAACACAAGTTAGAGCGGTTGTTGAGTGATCAGTGTCAATCTAGTCACTTGTGATTTTCTGATGGATTTAGTTACTTGCCTTTCACTCACATTTCACATAATAAATATTAGCTGCATATTTATAGTTGTCACCAATATAATGCTTATTTTCAGCAGGGTTTCTGTCAAGGAATTACATTCATGTACAAGCACCGAATTTAGCAGCTGCAAGTTCTCATCGCCGCATGCCTATATTCAGGAAGTTGAACACACCTAGGTGCAAATGGCAGAGTGCGTAAAGAGGGCAGAGAGATTTGCAGGTGAAATTGCAAGTGCTGGCAAAGTTAGGCCTTGTGTGGACGGCATGTGAAAGTGCATGAACATAGGGTTTTGCTGGTGAATGGGTATATGAAGCCTGGCCTTAAAGGCTATGGAAACTTCTGGTGAATTTACATCTTCTAGTTTGCAACCCAGTTGACATAGCACTGCATCCAGTAGGACTTATTAAGAAATGACAACAAGGGTATTAGTTAGAGAATCCCCTTCAAGGCTAGGTCTCAGATTCTTGAAGTTCCTGGAAGAAACTTGCGTTGTGTTACATGAACTCAGCTCTCTGCTCCCGTAACCGTGCAGAGCTCCAGATGTATCAGGAACTCCCTGTTCTAGTTTTCCCATTTCCCAGGGTGATCACAGACTTACCTATCTAGTTTCTTTGTAATCTACTGTACTACTGCTTTATGAAGCAGTTTGGGCTGCCAGATGCCAGAAAACCTTAACAAATGGCTGTTGCATGTTCAGAGAGCAATTGCACATGTATAGAGCAAAGGGGAAGGGCTCCTGGGCATCCCTTGGCAAAATGTGTTATGAGTGCTAAGACAGTATAAGATACCTTTTACACTTTTCCTTCTTCTGGTGCTGCGCTGAGCCCTGCCTGAAGAATTCACGTCCATAAGTGCATTTTCCCAGAGGCATATCTTTTTCCTTATATAGGTAGCTGGCCTGTTTCCCCAGGAGAGAAGGACTAGCAGCGAATTTGACTCTTCGGAGTAAGCCATAGATGAGACATTACTCTTCCCTGACTCAGGCTACTGTTCCCAGGGAACACTTCCGTCCCATCTTCTGCTGCAACAGCCCATCCCTCACATTGCTCTTTCAGACATCCCAGATGGATCTGATGTCAGTGAGCTGGCAATGAGCTCTGAGTTCTTAAAGGAACTGCCTGTCCTGTTACCCAAAACATAACTATGAATAAAATCTCTGTTTGGGGTTTTAGGGTTTGTGAAAGAAAAGTATGTGGCATGTACAAGATGTCAGATGATTTAGATTTCAAAGCTGCGCTCTCTTTTTTATAATAACTGCAGTTTTGCTCTTCTCCACCAGTCTCACTATATGATTAAGACTGTGTTCCTGTAATAAATTCCAGTTTATCATGAGCTTTACAGATTTAACCATCAAATTGGCTTGGAAGGTGCTTACATGGAGTTTGCAACTACTGATTCTTCGGGGCTTGTCATTTTTACTCTTTCTGCAGCAGAGATAGCAGGAAGTCTTTTGGCATTTATAATGAGCTCAAACTGTTTCAGAGGAGACACCAATTATACTTCTGATAGATAATATAACTTGTTGTTTTCTTATGTAGGAAAGGAGAGCATTCAGACTATATATTTGCACCTGTGCCAGGTCAGAAGCTGACTGGCACATTTTTATCTTCACAGACATTCTTTATATCCTATTTTCGTTAAAAAACTTCCTGATATTTAGAGGGTTTTCAGGTGCTTTACTTTTAATTAAATGAAAAGACTCATTTTTAAATGACAGTTTACAAATTTTGGGGAATCCTTTATTGAAGAAAATTAATTAAAATCACATTAAAATTAATTTCATTTAGCTAGAAGGCAAAGCATTTGGTTCTTCACAATTTGGAACACGATCACTGAGGCTGGAAAAATTGGGAAGTAATAGTGAAATCTTAAAATGAATTGGTGGGAAGAGAGGTTGAAAATCATCATATTGAAAGCATCCCATTACTAATGGAGATTCTTCAAAGCTTGAGCTGTAATATTTTATCTAATGACTGGGACACCAAAAGTAGGCATGTGATGGTGAAATTTGACCATGAGACAAAGCTAGGAAACACTGTCAATGTAGCTGAAGACTGAGACAGCATAGAAGGAGAATTGGATGGTATTAAGGATACGAAATTCAGTAGGACGTAATACTAGATCATGCCCTTGCATACTGCAAATAAACATTTCCCTTATGAGCGGGGACTCCATCAGTTGGAAATGCTGAGTGAGCGGAGACCTGGGTTGTGCCACTCGTTCCTGAGATGGCTGAGCTATCAGTGTTACGTAGCTCAGGGAAAGGCTGGTGCAGTTGTTGGCTCATGGCATTTTGAAAGGCACCCCGAGAATCATGTGCAATACTATGTACAATTCTCATCACTGCATCCCACTCTAGGGCTCACCAGTGCCTTTTAAAATGGTATGAAACTTTCCCCTTCCCACTAGGAATACCTCAGCTGATAGCCAAAGGCTAGACGTGCCTTTTTCAGAAATGAGCTGAAACTGGAAAAGGGGCTGAGATTGCATGCTGACATGACCAAAGGAATGGTAAGCCAGCAATACAGGAAGAGAGTAGAGAACTCGGTTTGTTTAAACTTGCAAAATCAATGCTGAGAGGTTATGATAGATATCTATAAATACAACAGATTTTGAAAACTAATGACCACAGGAATTTGTCCTAGTAGATTAGCAGTATATAGATTTTAATAGAACAGAAGGGGCCGTCCAATCTATATCAAATCAGATGAAACAAAGTCTCATCTGTCTCAAGCTCTACAGGTACATGTGTTTTCAGGAAGGCACCCTGGCAGCCCATGTAGTAGGACTGTAGCTCAGCAGGCTTCCTGACTGCCATGTGTCACAGCTCTCAGTGGGCTGCAGAAGATAAGTGGTAGCTTATTAGTGAACTGCTAGCCTTTGTATTGACTGAATTCATCTTCATACATTAGCATTCAGGGGGAGAAGGGAGGACTTTTTGGCAGTAGGCAGATCTCCTGGATAGCCTGAGTTTTTTGTGTGGTCTGGGAAATTCTCTCACTGAACTTTTAATTTGAGGTAATATTTTAAATTTAGTATTATTAAAGACATTTGATCTTTAAAATGCCTTCTATTTTCTCTTTAGTAGGCCTTACTCTAAAACGGCATAAAGAAGACTGTTTTTTAGATGATGGCCTAAGAACAGCCAAGACAAGGGAAATATTATGAGTGAAGCAGAAGTATGTAAGCTGGAATTCTTCATAAGCCTGCAAGTCTTGTTTCAAGGTGAGTAGGTTTCCATTCATCTCATGAGACAAGTGTGGTTTTACCATTCCCAGCACTAGCTGTTGATGATTGTCTTGAAGGAAGACAATCCTTTATGATCTGTCCTGCCCAAATATCCACAGCCCATTCCTGGATTTAATGAAAAATCTTCCCTACCAGTCACAGCCAACCTTCAAGTGTGTCCCTGCGGAAGGACATAAAATGCAACAGGACATCCTTATCACATGGCATTAGCTGACGTGATGCTGTCATTTTTGATACGTGTGACTTCTTGCCTCCAACCCCCATGCTGAGATCTTGTGTTCCTTTTTTCCCCAGGGTCATGTCCTACACAGAGTCCCCACTGTGGCTTTGCTCTGCTGGGTCAATGGAAACAAGAGACGAAAATTTTTAACTTTTCCTATTATAAATAGCAATCCTGAATAAATTTGGAGAAGGATAAACAAGAGGTCTTTACGGACTTCATCTTCAAGCTTGATTTTATAAAGTCAGGGCAAAACGTAAAGACAGGGCCACTCCAAGGCTTTCGACCTCCTGTACCTTTAAGAGAGGGGTAGCAGGATGGCATCTAACAGGCTCTGTGGTTGTCCCAGATTGTAGCTGTTTTCTTCTGAATAGCAAATACATGATTCAAAGAGAGCCTGGCAAAAGCCTCTTGTATTTCTGCAGTAGGCACACTGGAAATATTTCATGCATATATAAGATCAAGCATCCATATAGACAGTTGTTTTCTGCAACTTTTTATAAGTTTCAGGAAAACTTATTAAGTACTGTTTCTCTTTCTTTCTTTAAAAAAGACAGGGAGAGAAAGCCTGCATTTTCTGCCATTTCCCAAGAGGCTTTTTATCTGTTTAAACCAACTAGGGATTTTTCACATATTGACATAAGCATTCATTTGCTAATTTGCTGGACATTAAACTGCACAGCATTCTTGAATGAGACTGGAATACTTGGGTACTTAGTGCTGCTCAGACCCCGCATCATTCCCGGTACACATATGGTTTTCCTCCTCTATCTGCTAGATAAAAGTCACTGTTTGATCGCCTTAAGGAAAAGAATGAGTTAAATGGACCAATATTCTAGCCTTGGCTCTAAAACTGGGCCTTTTGAGAAACTCCTCAGCACCTGCAGCAGCTAGGTCATTTGCACATACATAAATAAATAAATTAACAATGAATAAATAATTTAATCCCACCACACAATGCCACCTTGCAGATCTGATCCTTTGCTCCCAGTGAATTTGTCCATTCCTAATTCTTTTTGATAAAGTCCTCAGATACTTGCTGACTGTCAGTCTAATTTTCTTATTGTTTTCGCTTGATTAGTTCTGTATGACCTAAGGTCGCCCTTAAAATCCACATCTCTCGTGAAGACTCCGAAAGGCCTTCTTTTTTTCAAAGGGATGGAAAGTGCCTGCCATTTCTCCGGACAAAAGCCTGGAAGGTTTTCTGTTATTAGCCTCCTGAAGCAGCCCTTTCGCTCACCCAAGCGCAAAAAAAACTCATTAGGGGGCACCTTTCTTTCTGGCTTCTTTGTCTGATGCATGTAGGGTTTACGTGTTTCAAGATTTTCAAGTCTTGGATGAATTTGGACAGCCTCCCTTTTAACCCTGCTGGACTGTGGTTATGCCCACCGCAGACACTGACTATATCTCAGTGCACTACTCCACCTGGAGATGCTTCGTATTTTTAAAAGCCAGTTTACACTCCACTTCATGATGAACAGCGCACCCTTCAGTGTGCTGCACTTTGAAGCTACACTGTCGCAGGGTGTGGATGGAAAGGCAGGCAAGGCTGCCAGCTGCTGACAGGCTCCACAATTTGCATTTTGTGATTAAAATATAAAATCAAAGTTTACGTCTCACTTATGCAGTCCTTATTCCCGTCAGAGGGATTTGCAAGACTAAGGCGTGTACAACACTGAAAGCCTGCCATGGCTGGGCTGGATTATGCCCTGTCCCATTTATTCTTTTTCAGGCACCAAGGTATATACTGTTCTCATACAGGCTGAATTGCATTCCTGAGCACATGGACTAGAGAAACTCCCTGTCAAGGGAACGATATATCATACCTAAGACACCTCTTCAGACACAGTATATGTAGACATCTTGCCCCTCTGTGCAAAGTTGCCAGCTCCTGCATTCACTTGAGCTGGCACAGGTTGTAAATCAGGACAGCTTCTGATCCGCTGTATTTAACCAGTGCTGCCCAACATACAGCAATGCTGTTCCTGTGGTTACCTTTTAAGAAGAAAAACAGCTTGAATGTACTGGCAGGTATTACAGCAATGAGTGTCTCTCGCTTACCTAGGCTCTGATATATTGGGTAAGGAGAGGCCTTAGAGAGAACTGTCCACAAAAGACACCTGTGATTGCAAAGCGAGGCGGAATCAAACTGATTATGTTCCCTCTTTCAGAAAAGGGCTGCCTGCTCGCTCTGATGAGACATCTGTGTTCAGTCTGGGATTTGAGCCTAAAGAGGACAAAGACGCACAGAATCAGAAAGAAATTAAGGAGGATCAGAAGGAGAACAACATAGGTGGAAGATTTCCCTGGCAGGTACAGAAAAATATGTGACTTGATCCTGCAATACTACATCTCTTTTTCCTGAAGAGCAGCTTGTCTTCCACTGTGCTAGAAGTGCCTGTCATCCCTCCTGGGTTAGAATTTGGTAGCAACGCTGAGGGCTGCCCCTGGGGCCCGACTTCCAAGCATCCAGATCACAGTTTTCTGGCCATTGATCTAGGTCCTGGCAGTTTAAAGGCCACAGGATATTGTCTTTGATGGGTTCAAAGAACCCAGCATTTTGGTCAAATCTCTTTTCCTGACTTGCTAGTCCCTGTGAAATCTGAGTGAAACAGGCACTTTACCTCCATCTGTTTTTCACAGTGGTGGCAAAGGCAGTTGTGGATGAAAGAATACACCTTTGCCTACAGAAAGCTGTTGCTTTTTCCTGGGCATCATAGTCTTCTGCCAGAATCTTTCCTAGATATCAAGCTTAGAGTCTCTTCCCTGAAATCTGTAGTGTTTGTTCATGGATTGGCAGCCAGAAAAATGACAGCAGAATGTATGCCTTATGCTTCTTGTTGTGCCTGTACAGTGCCATACACATCTTCCATGCTTTAAAAATAGTACTAAAGGGAGCAATGCTACAGGCTTCTAAAGCTCCTGGGCATGGGAATGAAGGGTAAATAATCAGAGCTATGATATACACTTTATTAGTAATGATCTGTTCAGGTCCTTAGTACACTGAACTGTGCTCATGAAAACGCTCATGTGGACCTACATAACCTTCAATTAAGTAAAGAGAGTCAGGTGCATAAGGCTGAATTTGTGTGCAAATCTCTGCAGGGTGAACGCTGCAGACTGCATTGCTCTTTCTGCTGGCGTAACTTCTCTGAGTGGCATCCTGTGGTTAGCATGGCTATAGCGTAAAATAATGCTGAAGCTATGTGAACTGCTCCATAAGTACAAGGTAGTAGTTACATTATGGTCTGAAGGATAACAGATTGACTATTGGATTGGCTATGCATCATTTGAAGGAAGGTAAGAGCGAAATCATCAACAGGAGTATACAGCAATAATTTACTTCTGGTTCTCCATACTGTATTGATGCAGGGAGATATCAGAAACGAGAGAAGAATTTTGGACCGCAAACTGGCAGTAAGATACAGCTCGATGTTGACTTGTGGGCTTTTTGTCAGGAGCAACCTGCTCTCTGTTTCTAAGTGAATCAGGTGTTTTATAGAAGTTCACCTCTGCTGACCAGGTAGCTGTTGAAATTCATTGCACTTTTCTCTGTACTTGGGTAATCTCACTTTTTCAGAAACTTCAGTACTGCATTCCACAGTGGATCCTGGAGCTTATAATTGGGACCACATGGAAATCATGGCATTGTGATATATCATATCTGTAGAGACAGCTGAAGACACAAGGAGAAAAATCACAAGGAGAAGTTGGTATCAGCATGATAATAGGCAAAATGTTGTTTGTAACTTTTTCCATCAATGTCCTTCCCCCCAAGCTATACAGGAGTATTAAAAGCTTACTGAATAAACACTACCCAGCAATAGAGTTAGAGACTGGCGATCTAGAGGAAATGAACTCCCAGTTTCTTACTCAGGAGACCATGTACCTTCTGTTGAAGCAGAAAACATCTGACCTTGGAAATCCTGCTAAAAGTAAGCTAAAACCATGGTGGGTTGTGATGTCCTTGGAGCTCCACTGATTATCCTTCATTCAGAGGAATTTCTATCTGAGTGAGCATCATTTTAGCAGTCTGATGTCTGTCTATGATCCTTAGAAAAATCCCCAAAGTGACTTTGCTGGGAATTTGCTGGGTAAGTAAGTACACAGTATTTTGCCAGTAATTAGAATGACTTCTGATTTTTATTCAGAATAATAATTATTATCTATTGGTGTTGCTCTTTTTTGTGCCATTACATTTTTGTCTTTTGGTGTATCGATGGAAAGTTTGACATCCAACCTGAAATAACGCAAGGTGAAATCTGCAAGCCAGGGGAAACTTTAATTACAAATCAGGACAACATACTAGATGTCCTGGAGTTTGTGAGACGTTTTGATTATTCCCCTGGCTCTGCATGTTTCCCCAGTGCCACACATTGTCTACCCCAAAAAGGAGACAGTAACTTAGGGATGTGTTCTGGAAAGCTTGGCTGCGATTCTGACATCCTAGTGGTCAGGGCAGGAGCAAACGTAAGTTCTTTCAGTTCAGGAAAATGATGGTTGTGTAACTGTATTCTAACATGGTGTACCTGTTCCAAAAATGTAACTAACGTGGAAGAATAGTGAATTAAATGCCAAAATAGCACCTGGCTAAAGATAAGGCTTTTTTTTCTTTTAATGCATGAAACACATGCTATTACATACACTAGGGAAAATATCTGACGTTAATGCTCCCTAGCAACAAAACAGACCGATAATGAATCTCAAAAAAAAAAGCCTTTACTTTTCTAGAAAAGGGATTAACCATTGATTGCAAGGAAGTGGACTGCAGATCTCTCCTATGAAGTTTCTGTTTGTAATGCAATGCTGTTCCTAAGCACATTCATGAGAGTGCAGCATTATTCTGCTCACTCATGTTAGCAGATGGAGCAGGTAAAAATTCATTATTTTTAACTTTACAGAGTAAAAGGTAAACAGCCTTCAAGACAAGATGAAGATGTAGATAAGGCGGGAAGTCTTCTGCAGAGGTGTAAATCTGGGAATGCAGGCATTTGACTTCACTGGACCCGGGGACCAGAATTGCTCCCGAGCTATTGTGAAGCTGGGAAAGGTCGGGAGAAGGCTGGCATTGACTGGAGGGGAGACCTTGTTTCATTCCTTGCACCAGAGCCCAGGCCAGCTTGGATGAGGCTGCTGTTGCGCAAATGCAAACCCTGGAAAGAATTAACCTAAGAACTAGCAAGTAGTTTATGTGCACTTTTTTTAAGGTACAACTAAAGGAGCAGCCTGCTTGGGCTGGTGAGTGGGTTTGTCTGTCTTGCACTGAGAGTAGCATGGAGATGTCCCATTCCTACTCTTAGCTGGAATCATAGCATTGGCCTCAAAGGACTTTTACTTTGCCTCATCCCTAGGTGGGCAGGAATGGGTACAGTGCTGTTCAAATAAATCAGCACATAACATAGGGAGGACTGAAAAACCTCAAACTTCCATCATTCTCACTTTGCACTGTGTGAGGCTATTTTGGGGGCGTTTTAGCATTGATCTCAGGCTCAGGCTGGTGAGGTGGCTGATCATAAGTAAAATGAAAGCTAAGGCTCTGCACCTCAGAATCCCTCTCTGAACTATAATAGAGAAAAAAAAGGGGGGAGAAGGGGGATGCAGACTTGCCATTTACTAATTCCTTACTGGCAATTCATATATAGAGATCATCAGTGTAAGTTCCTCTGAGTTTAAACTCTGAGTTTCTAGATTCTATGACTTTTTTAATTCCCAGGGAGGGGATGAATTATTCCAGAATCTAATCATGAGTGTTTCATGCTAGGAAAAGTTTGATGACTGCTGTCAATTCCGTCATATTTATTAAATCTGTATGTTTGGGTGTGGTTGTGTGTTTAAAAGATAGCTATTTTTTTCCGAAGGAAAGAGTAAAATCACAGTTTTTAAATTTGTCTCAATAATCAAAACACATTTAAATGCTGGCTACAGTTTGTGGAGTAGCTAAAGGATGGAAATATCACTGAGGGGAAGGGAAGGGCAGGGAAGGGTGAGTGGAATTGATCTCCATTGAAATCAGTGGCAAACTTCTCCCTTGGTTTCCCTGAGCAAGACTTACACTGCAGGACTTTGCTAGGATCTTTCTTCCATCTCATGCTGCTGTGTTTCTGCTCAAAGTTGGTTTTGAATCTCCATCCACTAAAGAAAGCCTTTTCCCCACAACCATCTACCCCTCACATGCCTACTTTCTCCTCTTCTATGTGCTGGTGTCTTTCCTCCCATGAATTCCACTCCTCTTCATAAGCACTGGCTTCACTTGTCCTCTCTTATACTCTGCGTTTTCCTTGCCTACCACAGTGCTTTATTTTAGGTCTTCCCTATTTTAAAGAAAGACCATGAATGTCTCTGTGAAAAATGACTACATAATCTAAACAACATTGTCCATGTTGTTCTCCTGTAGCTTTCTCTTTCTTCCCTTTTTATTGTATTGTGTCTGAAGCTAGTTCATGAATTCTTCAGTGTCAAGCCATCTGAGTAGGACTGAAATGCAACTTCTCCAAGGTATTGCTCCTAAAATGTATGCCTGTGGCACTGAGGTAGCTTTTGTAATGAACAGGAGGGAAAGACACTTATGAAAATGTATGTTACTGTGCAGATCAGATAGCTGAGTATTCAGTCATCTGTTTTGTCATTTACAGTATTCAATTTTAAATTATTAAAAATGTACATTATAAAATATTTAAATGGATTATTTGATTTGGAATAACTATATTGATTTGGAATAACTATATTGTCGATTAATTTATTATATGTAAAAATAAATTGTATGCATGTACTTTACAATATTGATTTTCTGATTTTGTATGCAAGTGTTTCAACTTGGAGTTCCTCAAGCCTCTTGCTTCACGTTGGCAAAGGGCGAACAACGGGAGTAACGTGGCTGCTATTATGCGGGCACCTCTGACAGAGCTATACGGGTGCCATGTGGGAGTGCAAGCTTTGGCGGTTTAACAGGCAGACTGCAGAGAGCGTATGCTGGCTTTCGGTGAGTGGCTAATGGTTCTGTGTGGAACAGTGCTTGCTGGAGGGAACTAGCAGAAATCAAATCTTCCCCATTTGCAATAGCTTACAGATCAAATCTAAAGCATTAGTTATTAACTGTTCTGCCAGTACATGCAACAAGTGCATTCAAAACATCTGTCAGCTGGTAACGGCCCACTGGGATACCCTTAAACACTCATCAGCTGTTTCAGTTCAGTAGCTAGACTTGCTACATCTTCTAGTCTGCGTAATAGATACCAAAATTTGGGGTTTTTTTTTTTTTTGGTCATGGGCAACAGGCGTAGCAGATGAAAAAAGAAGCTTTTGTCTGGCTGTGTTAGTGGAGGCTGAAGGAAACTTCTCTTGATTTGGTCCATGTTTTGCATTTTAGCACGGAGATGTGCAGCCCCTTTGACATACCTGAGCAGCTAAGCTAGATTGCTTGCCGGGCAGCAGAGAGGATGGGATTCAGCTGCCCTAATTCTTGCCCTCCCCAGATCCCTGAGTCTGAACTCATGATCCTGCATTCCCTCTGCATTCAGAAAGGGGAAGAGGCACGTTCTATGACAAATCAGCTCCTTTTACGAGTGTCTAAAATCAGTCTGGCGAATCGCCCTCTGGAGGTGCCTGTTTGTCATTCTTGACTAGCAAGGGAGCTTAGGGTGACAAATTCATTCTTAGACCTCTATCGTTTAGACATCTAACATCTAGTTTTATGTCAGATGCTTACAAATTTTCAGATGTTCTTCTGTTATCAGACCTCTGAAGAGATTTTTCCTTCATGATATGATGTTGTTTTATGACAAATTTTCTTTTTTCAGAAAAATGAATTTTAAAAAATCCTCTTGGTCCCTTCCCATCCTTGTATTTTGGTCTGGTGAGACCCAGGCAGAGCTGAGCACTAGAGACAAAGCTTTCACAAGACTCCTAACACCATATTCACCATCCTAAGTGAATGGACTTTTCTGGGGGGGAAGTGTCAACATGCCAAGAGCTCCCACTGATTTTAATGGAATTTTTGACAGCTCGGAAATTTTGAAGATGAAACTACTTGCACAGAAGTATTATTGTGAACCTGAGAGTTTCACTTACATTGCCAGTTTTTTAGTCTTTGTTTGAAAGGCTATAGAGCATTTTCTGGCATGTGAGTGAAAGAGTGAATTATGAGTAGGGATGACTCTGCCAGCATCCAGTCTGTGGCCCTATAGACCCTACAGCATGCTACATCCGAACCTTACACCTTGGCAAGTCTGATGAGCTGCTTGAAGGGGTTTTGTACCCTTGCACATCATTGTTATTTTCCTGCAATAACTTAATGTGTAGATTTTTGTCTGTTTGCAGTTACAAGGTGACCGGCAGACTCTTCAAAGGGCCTTAGGAAGGCAGCTGCTGACAGCAGGGATTCCCTCTCCCTGCCACAGTTCCCATCCCTCCTGAAGCTCTGTAGCTTACTGCTAGGTGAGGATGCAGTTTGCCACTTTCTCTCTAAATTTGATCCCAACCTGAAACAGCAAATTGATTGCAAATCTTTTTGGAAGAAGCTCACAAAAAAGCTGGCTGCCTGCAGCCAAGAATCCCTTTGCAAACCTGGTATAAATTAATGTGGAATATTCCTGTGACTAAGAGGAGAACAGCCTTTCTGCTGTCCCAGAAGCCTGTCCTACTAGCTCTGTCATGTGCTTCTCCTAGCAGTGCACATCGCTTGTCTGCTTGTTGTTTGCCACAATACTGTAAGTTGCTTTGTGTCGGGATAGTAGAAGCTCTTTCAGAGAGCATAAAGCAAAGCTGAATATAACGCAGTTGCTGAACTGTATTTAATATACAGTGCACTATGTTACTAAGAAAACAAATTTTCTGAAAAGGAGAGGCAAAGATGAAGCATAGATGCAAATAATTTTTGAGAAATGAAATATTCAGTTACATAGAGAATGCCATTTTGCTGCTCGGGTCCTATTCACGATAGAAAAGACTTCCTTTGACTTCATGGAGTTGGATTAGACCCTGTATATGCATGGAGCTGGGGTTTGGCCTTTCATATAAGTATAAATTATTGTGCATAGCTGTGTTTTCTCTTTTTCTTGAAGGAATATTTTGTCCGCTGAGTACAACAGCCAGTAAAGCCTGTTCTACAGGTTTTCTGTATATGACTTCACTTTTATGATCAGAGTGTGTTTAGGACCAGGTTAGGCTACTTCGCTTGCCAAACATCTTTATGAACATCTGGCTGCATAATCGAATGAACTAAATGAGGATGAGTAGCCACTGAAATATGTGTCATTTACCTGTTTAGTTAGCTCTCTGCTGATGTACCTCCACTGCAGCTCCTCCACATGTAAGCAGCTACAGCTTCAGGGAGCTCCAGGAAGCTTTGCTCACTTGCAATAGCGAAGGATCTGGCCCACAATATCTGCATGTAGGTAACATGCGTGAAAGTGTCTTTTGTTTGCTTTAATGTGCCAGCTTTCCTGCAAATAGTCATTTGTAACCTAGCATGATGCCTTTAAGCAACATTTTATGGGTTTTGATAGATATTTGCTGTCTAAGAGTTTCGGCATTATATAGAAGAGGATGTACTCCTACTCTTGCTCCTTTTCTGAATACTTTCCCTGCTTCTTCAGACAGCAGGGAGTCTTTGCAATCCTTCAGTAATAAAACTCCAAGAAAAGTTTTTTCTCGTTTTTTTTTTTTTAAAGAGGGAAAGGTAATACATGATAAAAATTTGTGGCATAGGAAAAGTATTATTACATCCTATTTAAAATAGGGGTTTTATAGTAGATTATGTGAAACTCAGGATATATCAATTTCCTTAGAACATTCCAATATATACTTGTGTTATATGTGGTATATGTTGTCACAGATTTTCCTGAGGTTCTTGAAAATTTGTCATCCATGCTTGCTAAATCTCATTGATCCCTATTATTCTTTTCTCATTTTAAAGCTGAAGAAAAGTTACATGGGGTTTGTTCTGTAGGTGTTATTGTTGTTGTTCTTTTTACAGATCCTAGCCCTTAAAATGCAGCTGTGGATTTGATAGTAAGGGTGAATTTTTTCCTTCCTACATCATTTGGTAGCAAAACTCTCTAGGCTCACTTTTACCCACAGCTATAGTGGTATCATCCGTTGTAGTAAGGTTGTACCGGTGTTTCAAATGTCTTTCAGTGGGGTTGCCCAAGGATCAATGAAAGAACATTGTAGTTTTGGGGGAAAAGAGAAAAAGACTACAGCTTAGTCATAAAAGACTGACTTTTAAAGGCTAAGGTCTGAGAATTCATGCCATCGAATAGCACCAGTGTAGCATATGTGAGAAGTTATGATGATCTAGGAAACCCACATTTAAGCAAAGAACCACCAAGCTAGACTAGGAAATACTGAGCAAAACAAAACTGGATTCAGCTGTGCTATGGAGGAGAGCCTATGTAGTGAGAATCACTCTGTGATACACAAAGCACATGTACCTCCCAGTGATGATAACAGAGGAGCAAAGGCAGTAGTCTCCCTTCCTCTCCGGCATGGAGAAACGCCTCAAAGCCTGTGCCTGTCTGGACCTCAGCTTCATGCTTGCAGCCTTAAATCAAATGTCACTTTCCACTTGATATGCTAAGATCAAACCCTCTGCTGCTGGTAGTCATCTAATGTCTTCTTTCAAAGGACTAACCAGGGCACCCTGTTTCCTTTGAAGACAACAGAAGTGGCTCTGTTGCAACAGAGTGGTTGTGATCTTGCATACTAGTTAGAGCACTCTCCAAGAAAGAGGGACACCCAAGTTTTAACCTCAAAGTTGAGCCTCCAGCTTCCTAGGAAAATGTCCAAACCTCAGGCTAGGAACTAAGAGATGGGAGATGGAGGAAAAAGCTACTGAATCAGAGTGAAGGCACTTTATATGGTAATCCTGGCCTTAAGGGATTCAGTTGGCCTTCGCCCTACTCTAAACACCTGCACCTTTCGTGGGACTGAGCGTGTAATTCTGGTGCGGAGGTTCAGAAGTGACAGAGATAAGCCGAGAGCCCAGAAGTGGCAAGGTTGCTGTAAAGCTAGCAGAAGTATGAGGTAGCATTTATAAAAGACCATGGTGTGAGCTGATGTAACTCCTATTACATGCTCTGGGACAAGCCCTCAGCAGGGATAAAACTACTGTCATAACGCTCACCAGAAGTGTAACAACAGAGTCATGGATCCTGTCAGGAATTCCCTGTTCCCTTGCAAGGCTCCCTTAATGAAGGTGCCTTATTTTTTTAATTACATAATCATTGCATTGATTAGGGCTGCACTTCTGGTGTTGTAGTCTTACAGTAATTAAAAATAAAATTATCTTTAAAATTTTTAGACCATATGTGCAAAAGTTTATATTTTTTGTTAGCAAAAGCATTCATTTTAGCCTAGTTATCCTAACTGTATTACAGCTGATGAAATGCAATGCTCATTTCAACTTCTGTAGCTTGAAGTTTAATGTCAAATAGCTTATTTTGTAAACTGAACTGGATTTGATACTCTTGAGTTTGAATCTTCCAAATTACTCCTCTTTCTTCACATTTGATGTTGCATCTAATTGTTCTTGGTGGTGTTCTGTTTTTTTAATGAGTTTTGTTTGTTTTAACATGACACTGCAGTGTGGTATGTGGGTATCTATCAGAGCTTTAACCTATATATATATATTAAAATACAGTTCTGATGCACCTTGCCAAAGTGTTCTCTTCCTAAAACAGCCTTCGTTCTCGAGTCCCTTGTCCAGTCTGTAGGCAGATTTGCTGGTGTGAGTGGAGGTGGGCTTGGCGAAAGCAGGAGGCGAATGCTGTGGGATCGGATTCTGCAGGCTCATCCTCAGCAAGTATGAAACCACCAGTCAAAAGTTGCTTTCCAACAGACTGCCTTTGCAAAGGAGTTGCTGGGGAGGAGTGCAGCTATTTCAGCAGTGCCTCTAATGCACAGTGTTCCCAAGAGCCACAGGCAAACAGGGCTTCTCCTCTTTATGCCAGGCTCACTTTATCCAAGTAAAACACCCATCTGGGCTGCTAGGAACTATTTAACTATCTCTTAAAATGTGGTAGCAGGGAAAGAGGATGACCTGGATAGGGCAGTAGTTCTACCCCGATACCTGAGAGACCCATGCATAATTCCCCTGCTTTCCTAAGCCCTTCTGGTGTGACCCTGCTCAAATCATGCAGGTTGCTCTGAGCCACAGGGGAATGGGAACGACAGCAGCACCCACAAAGCAGCATGACAGCAAGACTTACACAGGCAGGGTCTTCAGTGCCGTGGGGAAAAGGTACCACTAGGAAGCCAGTTGCTGGGGCATAGCTATCAAGGGCATCACTACTGGGGTGGATTTGTGATGGAAAGCCTTCAGCAGTGTCATCCCTCCTCCTTCCCTCAGCTGCTTGTTTTCAGCCCATGACTCTGTCCCTACAGATGTGCTGATACAACTGGTTGTGGTGCAGTGCTGCAAGCAGGGTCCGGAGTAAAATAAAACTACTTTTTTCATTAGTTGGTAATCTGATTGATGAGTCGTCCCCACCATGGTTGCACTGGCACAAGCGTGGGGACTGTGCTGTGTAGCGTGGGCACTGTTCCCAAGGGTGGAAGGGCCATAATGCAGCACTGCCACCAAAGCCGTGGTATCTTTGAATGACGGCTTCAGACTCCATTGCAAAACCACAGGAAGAAATAAAAGTTCTGATCTGTGTTACATGTGTTCAAAGTTTATAAACCTTTTCTACTTATGGAAATAGTAAGAGTGGAACGGTAGCACTTTGTCCCAATTTTGCCTGTCCTGCCTGTTCGGAATGTGAGCCCCCAAGGCAGAGTTTGTGCACAGGCTACTTCTGTCTCTTCGATCTTATTAATGATGTTTTACTTCCATATGTAGTGCAAATAATTAATCCTCATGATAAATTAGTGAGTTGGAGATCTTTTAAATAATGGAATATTAGCAAGATATAGACTCTTCTACTGTTTGAGCAACGAACACGTGAGAATCAGTAACAGATATGGAATGTAAGCTCCCATTTTGCTATCCATTGACCCCAAGGTGAATCTTTGCCTCCAACATACAGAAATTGTAAGACATGTAGGAAAGGGGAGTGCTGCGTCCACGGGGAGCCGTTTATGCATGGGGCAACACCTGGAGGCTCCCACGCCCAGCTGCTGCCGGGGCTGCCCCGCGCTTCCCAAGGGGTCGAAGTACCTGTGGGCCAAACCCGGGGTCTGCAGGCTTGGGGCGGGCTCAGAGCCCTGCGGAGATGCACGGGTGGAAAGGCAGGGCGAGAGCGTGTGTGCGGGGGCCGTGGGGGAGACTTTTATCCGAAAGTCATTGTGAAGCCGAAGCAGGGTTTATCCTCCACAGCAAACGAAAAGAACAAAAAAAATCTGGAATAGCAACATTTGAGATACAAAGACTGTCATGGACCAGTGCAAGTTTGCAAAATTATATGTAAATGACCACAGTTTTGACCGTGGTGGCCCTCTGCTAATCCCAGAGAGAAAATCTACTTAGCAAAGGAAAGTTTTTGTCTAATTCGGTTAACAGTGACCAAAATGCTGAATATATTAATAATTTATATTTCCAGGGAAACACTCTATCTGTAATGCTTCAGTGCCGAAGGGGATTCACAATAGCTTAAAGCTCACAGAATAAAAACAGTGTAGGATTTTCTTCATATTCTGCACCCAGCACTGGTGAAAATGGGTGTAAGACGTGTGTTGATAATAGGCACCAGCCATTCTTCCGCCGCTGAATGCGCTTGCTTTATCCCGTGTCGCTCCGTGGACACTGGGGACGAGGCAGGGTCCCGCCGGCTTTGCCCAGCGTTAAGATGCTGAAGGTGTCCCGAGGAAATGGCGCTTTGCCCCTCTCTGCCCGCCTCCTTACCCTGTCCCGTCATATGTATGACCTTCCTCCTGCTAATCTGGAATAGCGGGGGGCTCCTGTATTTACAGTGTAAATGGAAGATACACACTATATGTTCTACTCATTGTAATGAAGATCTTTTAGTCTGTCTCTGGATAAAGCATCGGGTGGTTTACAAATTGTGGGTCAGCCCATTCCGTGACCTGGGCAAACAGCCCGGGTCAGATCTCCTCAAAGCCTCCCAAGCGAAAGGGAATAAGTTAATTTACCCGTCGGCAGCTCCGGGGCCAAGCCAGCGCCCCCCCCCCCCCCCCCCCCCCGGGCCGCAGGGGAGGCGGAGGCGCCGGGGCAGCGCTGCTCCCGTATAGGAGACCGGCTGGGGGTGGGGGTGGCCGGGGTGGCCGGGGTCTCTGCCCGGCCTGGGAGAGGGTTTGGGGACACCCGGGGACGCTTGGTTCAGCTGCGACCGAAATGGCCCCTGGAGGAAGGGCAGGAGCGAGCTGTGCCACCCGCGCGGCGCCTGTCGCGGGTCCTCAAGGGCTCGGTCGCAAGAGCTTTGATTTCGCTTCTTCCCGGCGCCCCACACGCGTGTAGCGGCCGCCCCCCCCCCGATCCGACCCCGCGGTTCCCTCCGTGTTTCGCGTCCCCGAGCGAGAGCAGCGCGGCCGGCGAGACGCCCGGGGCCGCGCGGCGCCTCCCTCAGCATCCGCGCACCGCCCCGGCCCGACGGGACGGGACGGGACGCGCTGCCTCCGGGCGCACCCAGCCCTGCCCCGCCCCGCCCCGCCCCGGCACCGGCCCCGCGGCCCGGCCCGGCCCGGGGATGCCCCGCTCGCCCGCGGTGCCAAAGCGCGGCCGGTGCGCGCGGGCGCCCCGAGGGCGCGCACCAGCCGCACCCTCACCTGCACCGTTGCTGTCTTGTCTTTCCTTTTTTTCCGCGGGGAGAAACGCGACGCCGCCCGCAGCGCTGCAGCCCCCTCCCGGACACGAGACGGGGCGGTCGGCACAAGCGTTTATTCCGAGCGCTGCGCCCCGCGGGTACAGCCACCGCGGGCGCGGGCGCGGCGCCCAGCGGCGCCAGGAGCGCGGCCGGCGGCGGAGGGCGGCGGCCGCCGGGCAGCGCCCCGCGGGCGCGGAGCGAGCCCCGGCGGCGGGCGGGCGCCCGGGCGCGGCCCGCAGCGCCCGCGGTCATAAATAGGGGGGAGGCGGGGAGGAGCGTCTATAGCATGGCGGGGTGCTGGCCCGGGGGCAGCCCGAGGGTGCTGGGGTGGGAATGGCCGAGGAGGCTGAGGTAGTGCCGGTCCAGGCCCTGCACGGACGAGAGGAAGGCGCCGCGCTGCGGGCCGGCGCTGCCGAGGGCGCCGGGGAGGTGGTAGGGCAGCGAGGGGCCGCGGGCGGCGCCGGGCCAGGGGAAGGGGCCGCCCGCGGGCGGCGGGAGCGCAGCCTCGGCGGGGCTGCTGTGCCCGGGGCACTCGGGGGCGGCGTGGAGCGGGTAGGAGGCCAAGTCCGGCTCGGGGAGAGACCCCAGGGAGGTGAAGACGGGCTCGGCGACGAAGCGAGCTTTGGACTGGAGGAAGGCGAGGATGCGGGCGTATTTGGTGTCTTTGGTCTCCATCCTCTCCACCGTGGTCAGGTAGTGCACCAGGTTCTTCATGCACTCGTGGTAGCCGTAGTGGAAGTAGTTGGCGAACTCGGAGAGCAGCTCTGCTGGAAAGCAAGGGGCGGCGGGGCTCCTCAGCGGGGCCCCTCGGCGGGGGCCGGGCCGCCCCCGGCGCCGCGGCCGCCCCGTCGGGGCCGCACCGCCCACCTACCCTTCTCGCGGCCGCGGGGGAAGTCGGCCGAGTGCAGGGCCCGCAGGTACTGCACCGTCATCTCCAGGATCTCCGCCTTCTCCAGCTTCCCCGAGCTCTGCAACACGCCGGGGGGGGGGGGGGGGGGGAGAGGGCCGTCACGGGGGCTGCCGGCGGCACCAGCCGCCCTGCGCCGCCCAAGCCTACCTGCTTGGCCAGGGCCATGGGCACCGTCTTCCCCAGCTCCGTGAGGCAGCGGTTGATGCGGTCCCTGCGCCTCTTCTCGATCACCTTGTGCGACACCGGCGTCCTCTGCAAAACATGCGCCGCGTTAGCCCCGACGACGCCTGCCCGGGCCCCGCCGCCCCAGCCGGCCCGGGGCCCCGTGCTGCTCCGCCGCAGCCGGCCCCGGCCCCGGCCCCGGCCCCAGGGCGCGGGGCAGGCGAAGCCCGCGGCGGCGGCGGCTCCCCGCGCACCGGGCGCGGGCGGCCCGCGGGCGCGGGGCAGGCGGCGGCCGGGGGAGCGCCGCCGGGGGCCGGCTCGCTTTGCTTTTTTATTTATTTTTAAGGGAAAAGCGGTGCGGGGAGCCGCGGCCGGTGCGAGGCGACGGCTGGGGCCCGCGGGAGCGCACGGCGGCGGCGCCAACTCACTCTGCGCTCCTTGAGCTTGGAGGCCATGGTGGGCACTGCGGCCCCTCCGCGCCGCGGGGCCGCTTATAAAGCGGCGGCGCCTTGGGGGGGACGGGGGGCACCGGGGGCCGCCCGCTGCCGCGGGATTAGGGAGAGCGGCGCTCGGCGGAGGCATGCATTAAAGATCAGGGCGGCCGCGGCGAGGCGGGCAGAGGGGCTCCCCCTTCCCCCCCCCCGGGGCGGCGGGGCGCGGCGGGGCTGCCCCACGCGCGGCCGCGCGCACGTGACGGCCCCACGGGCGCGGCCGGGGCGGGCCGGGCGCGGCGGGCGCGGCGCAGGGCGCGGAGCCGCCGCTCACCGCGCCCCGGCGCGGCCCTCGCCGCCGCCGCCGCCGCCTGCCGACGGCGGCTCCCCCCCCGCCGCCCCTCCCCTGCCCGAGCGCTGACTGCATTTTAAAGCCTGTCCAGAGTCATTAAAGTAATTAAGTAAGCCCTTAATAGGCTGTTCCGCCCAGTTCAAGGGAGAGCCCTTGGAGACGGAGTGGCCCCGTTTGTTCTCAGGCTTTTCTCACACGACTTGGTGACACGTCCATCTTTATGAGAGATGGCAGCGAGGCTTTTTGTTTACCCCGCTTTATGCGCCGGGACACCCCGGCAGGTGTGGGGCCGGGGGCTGGCACACGCGCCCCCCCGCCGCCTCCCCTCGGCCGGCCCGCCGCGGCTCTCGCCAGCCTTTGGCACACGACGCTCCTTTTTGTGTGGTGTGTGTCTGGGTGTTGTTGTCTTACCCCCCCTGCTCCCCCCTTTGGAGAGGCTCAATTTGTAGCCTATTATCCTATAGGAAAATGTCCCATTGAAAAGTATGAATAGTTTCATTGGGCCTAAATTTTAATAATGCGGGTCAAAGAAAAGAGGGGCAAATAAAGAGGGGATCGCAGCTGGTCCGAGAGTGCATTATTCGGTGTCACCTGCAAGCGGGGTCGCCTACAGACCCCCTATTCATTTGCCTAATTTTGGTCAATTTAACAAACTTCAGGAGAAATTATTGTGGCATTGTTAGGGAGGGTAAAGCTTTCTGATCGAATTAACAGCATGTTTTGATCCGGTAAATGTCATTAAAAAGAAAGAAACAATCGCGTTTAAAGGGGGGCTCTGAGTTAAACGCGCCAAGTGGAGACGCTGGAGCGCAAAGCTCACAAAGGGAGCAAGTAACTGCCACAGGGGAACTTTTGTACGCTCACATTGCTGAAGTTTTTTACACAAAAAGGCATTATTTCATACTTGAATACGTTTAATCCAACAATTGTCTATTTTCTGCAAACATATTTTCACAGCATTGTTAACTTTCCTCTCCGTGGCCCTCCGCCCGGGCAGCCGCGCTCCTCGCCTGGCGAGCGCAACGAGCCCGAGCCGCCGCCGCCCGGCCCGGCCCGGCCCGGCCCGGCTCGGCCCGGCCGCAGCCGACCTGCGCCAGGGGGGGCCGCCGGCCGCCGGGGGGGGGAGGGGGGCGGGCCGCGGCGGGGGGGGGGCGCGGAGGAGCTGTCCCGCTGCCCGCGGAGCCGGCTGGCCCGCCCGTGCTTCATCCTGCCGCCTGCGCGGCGCCGCAGCCCCCCGAAACACGCCGCAAAGCGCCCTTTATCGCCGCCGCAGCAACGCCGGGACACCCTCTCGACCCGCCCCCCCCACACACACACTCTCGTTCTTTTTAAGCGTTTCCCCCCCTTTCGGTGTTTATAGCTTAAACGCGGAGCACCGGCACCACGCTGTCCGCCCCTCCGCGCTGCGCGGGTAGCACCGGAGGCGCCCGCGGTGCCGCGGTGGAGGCGGCCCGGGGGACCGCCGTCTCCGCACGGCCCCCCCCGCACCCGCAGCGCGGCCCGGGCCGCCGCCGCGCCCCGCTCCGCTGCCCGGGGCGCCGCGCCGCGCCGCGCCTCGCCGCCGGGCGCCCGCGTGCGGGGCCGCGCGGCGCTATTTTGCCGGCAGCCTTGTAGGTTTCGCTATATTCATTCTCCTACAATGGGATTAAATACTCACCGTTATCATCCAAATTAACTAAACGCTGAATAGCAAACGGGCCTTCTTTTTTTTTCCCTCCCCCCCGCTAGCGGAGTTGGAGTTGATCCTCTTACTGTCTGTGTTAACCGCCAGCTGCAGGCACCGCGACGACACTTTTTTACACCAGGAAACTTGTTTATCCCCCCCTCCTCCGCCCCGACTGCTGCGGGGCCGCGGGGCAGCCCCCGCCGGGCGGGCACCGCGGCCCAGGGGCGCCGGGGACCCCAGGGGCGGCAGAACGGGCGCCGCCTCGCCGGTGCCGCCGCGGGTTTTTCCGCAGGGCCGGACAGAGCGAGCCGGGCCGCGCGGTGCCGACACGGGCGCCCCCGCCCTGCCGCCCCCCCCTCCCCCCCCGTTGGGGGCCCCAACGGTCGCCGCGCGGCCCTAACGGTCACCGGGCGGCCCTAACGGTCGCCCCTCGCGGCGGCGCCCGCTGCCCCGCGCGCTCCCCCGGCCCCGCCGGCGGCGAAGGGCGCGAGGGCGGCCCCTCGCCGTCCCGCGCAGGCCGCGCCCGGCCCCGGCAGCCCCCAGACCCCGGCAGCCCCCGGCCCCGCGCAGGCCGTGCCGCCGTGGCGCCGCGCCTCAGGGCAGCGCCCCGGCGGCGGCGCGCGCCGCGGCTGTGCGCTCCGGCGGGCCGGAGCCGTCGTTTTGCACCGTCCCCTTCAGCAGCGCCGGGACTTGCCTCCGCGCCTCGGCGGGGCCCCGCCGGGCCCAGGCCAAGCCCCGGCCCAGACCTGCGCTGTCCGCGGTGGGGTGCGGGACGGGGCGCTGAGGCCCGCGCGGCCTGGCAGCGCTGTGGGGAGCGGCGCCTGCCGCGTCCTGCTCGGCATCCCCCGCGCAGGCCGCCTCCGTGCCCGCGTGGCAGCTCTGCGCACCCGCGTACTGCTCGTCCTTGGTGCCATCGGTATTTGCACTGTGGCCCTGGCACCGCTGTTCTCTTGGCCAGGCCCTGGGCCTCGCCGGAGGGGGCACCTCCTTCACCGCAAACACTGTTGGGTGCTTCTCAGCTTCTCTGACATGGCACCTACTTTTGCCTTTTTATGGAAACAGATTGTCTCCAAATTATATTATTCTCCCCCTCCCCTTTTTTTAAAGTTCAAATATAACTGGGGCTGCAGTTGGCCAACTGCCTACTGGTCTAGTCTGGTTTTGAGTGTGAAAACAAACCAGCTGAGGCTGCACAGACCCTAAGAAATTGAGCATGGCTGCAGGCCCTGGTATGTAACAGAAAAGCAGCCACACTCCTGGTTCTGCTTGGCTTCTCTCATGGCTAGCAGAGACTAGAAAAATGCAGAAGATGCAACAGATCCTACCTGGAGGATGGTTTGCTACTTCCTCCTACGTAGAGAAGGTTCCTGTGGCCATACCACCTTTGGCTGTGAATTTCCTTACTCTTGCACACTAGGTAAGGCTGTGCTTGGGACAGCAGCTTTGGAGTAGCCATTTCCAGTCCTTTCATAGCTGGCTCTCATTGCTCTCTGCCTCTAGATCTGGGGCTGCTCTGTCATCATCCTGTTCCCCCAGCTGCAGAGACACCTCTTACCTGGATGCTGCTGTTTTTCCTCAGCTACTTCAGCAGGCAGAAGGTGATGAACATGACAGGACTCATCTGTCTCCTCCCCAAGGTGGTCCTTCACGGAACCAGCCTCTCTTGTAGTCATGGCTCACTGCTCCTGCTGGATTGGTTACAGGCACTGTCCTCAAAAGCCCAGAGGCTATAGGAAGTGCTGCTCAGGTTTCATGAGGTGATGTCCTTCGCTGACAGTCAGCAGTGGCCTGGTGCTCTGTGATACCATAGTGCGCGAGCACTCTGGAACTGTGATCCTTACGTTATGAAGTCATCTAGTATCTCTCGGTACTTCTGATAGCAGGCAGGAGAAGTCCTAGCCACGCTCTTCCAGCTTGCTAATGCTCTATTTGGGTGTCTGTGTAACCGCACTGTAAGATCTGACAGGATATCCTGCAAAATAAAAGTTAGCCAAGAGAACTGCTGAATGGCACCTGCAGAAAACTGCCTCAAATGTAATGATTTTTGGAGTATTGCTGATTTTGAGTCCTTCTTTCATATGTTTCTGTAATTTGTAATATCTCCTTTTCTTGGCTTTTATTTGAGTGAGACTAGCAATATTATAAGCCTGAAATTTTACGTAGGGGAAAAAATACTCCTTTAATTAAAAATAGATATCGTTATAGGTATTATAGCCAATGGCAGAAGCTGATTCATTTTGACCCAAAACCTGACACAGATTTTACCTGTCAAATGTTTCTATATGTATGGTAAGACTTGAGACAGTATGTACTGTGTGTTTGTACAAGATGCATTCGCAAAAGTGGCAGAGAGATACTTAAAATTTTCCTGATTATAATTACCTTCTCAGCCACATCACTGCTGAGATGGGATGAGTAGCTCTTTTAATGACAGCATGTCAGAATTACAGGCTGCTCAGTTTTCATCTTGGATTTCATAGAATTCCTGTATCTGGACATTCACCAGATAAGGGAACAGACCAGACCTAAACACATCCAGGCACTGGCCCAGGCACAGGTCTCTAGGCACACTTTTAACAGGGCAGTGCTCTTTACTTGAAAAGACAAGAAATGGAAACAAAAGATAAATCCCTTTTTGTGAGAACTCACGAGTCTCTAATTTTGACATGGTGTTATAGTCAGATTAGAATTTAAAATGGGAAATAAATTCCATTAAAATGGAAATCAATTGAATCTCTCTGAAACCAGCCACAAGCTGGTTGCATCAGGACACTGTAACATTTAGGTAGACTGGCAGGTAGATCCGTTGCAAGGGAAATCCTGCTAGAATTGGTCTGACAGACAAAGATCAAGTCAACTTGGCATACCTTGAAAATTTCGTTAGTGCCATCTGTGGTTTTTGCGCAAAAACCAAGTTCTCCATCATTGGTGCTGCTGTGTTCTGTTGGAGACAAATTAAGTCAGCCCTCACTTGTTACTCTGCCTATGTGCACAGTAAATGGTCTATTATGTTATCTGTGGGATGCACTAATTAAATAGATGGATATTATTGCACAGTTATATAGCTTAGTATAATAGCGTCTTCATAAACATATGTGGCATTTCTTGCACACTCTGCATTCTTTGCCCTCTTTCCTCTTTTATTACTTGGTTTTAATCCAAGTGTGTATTTAAAAACTAAAAAAGGTCTACATTATTATGCAAAACGGTTCTTGGAATATATGTAGCACTAGAATACAGCTCTCAGTATTGAGCTTTTTGTTTTCTTTTAAAAAATAATTTGATTAATTAATTTTGAAATCCCAGGGTAATGATTCTTATAATTAAAAAGTGTTTAATGTTTTTTGTGACAAACAAAATCTCTATAGGCAGATATTAGAGTTCTCAGAGGTATTTGGGTGCCCAGTTCATGCTTGGCTATCTTCTTCCTGCTAACATTGGTTTCAGTGGGGTTTAGGTAGGTACTCTTGTATCTTTGGGGATATGTAATTTAGATTTTTTGTGACTGAGATGGCGTACCTAGCTAGATAGCTAAGTAGCTTCCTGGTCTCAATAAAGACCCAAGGAAGCTATAAGGGTTCTTTCTGCAATCATATATGTAATGATAATAAAATGTCTGCACCCTCTACTCTCTCTCCCCCTGTATCTTAGGCTGCAAAGTAAAGACTTTCACTTAATAGCTGCTTGTATGTATGTTTAGTCCAGATGTCATTCACTCCCAGTTTGATTTGGAAGTGTATTTTTTTTTTGAGCTACAGACTAGATTTAGCTCTTTTGCTCCATTCTCAATCGGATGTAATTCGTTTAGATTCAGGGCTTCTACACCTGTGTAAAGCAGAATAAATGGGAGGGAAATACAGCCTTTTTGTTTACTGTACTTAACCATGTGTTGTATTATAACTCGACTCATTAAGGAGTCATTAACATCTCATTATACTTACGACTGCTTTGTAAACAATACTAATGCAATAGGAATTGAGAGCCTAATTCCCTCTAGAGTCCTTTAGTCCTAGCCATGACTTTCTAACTGAAGTGGAAAAGGATTCCCCTGTGAGAGATTAGCAGATTCTGCAGATTCTACTAATTGGGTAATGCCATAATTCAAGCATGCTATCATTATGGACCCTCAGTACTGAGCTTAAAGTGTGGACTAGAATTTAATGGAATTCTTTGCAGCAAAGCGATAATCTTTGGATCAGTCTGTTCCAACTTCCCAGAGGCTGAGTGGACCAACTACTCCCTGTTACATTGGCTTCTCAAGGATTATTTCTGAAATATACCTTTGCTGCTAACTCTTAAGAGATATACGGTATTGGGACCTCATTATGGACCTGTTATGCTCACCTTTTAAGTGTATATATTGGGTTTAAAACAGCCATGGCACAAAGAAACACAGCAATAAGAGGCTAAATGATGGGAACCATCACCTCTATTTCCTTTCCTCTGTAGAATCTGTGACATGGCTGGTCTTGCACATTGCACTAATGATTGGCTTTTGTAGCGTTTATCTAGTGCCAGCTTATGGCAAATGGGATCAATGTAACAGCTCAGAGAGTTTGTCTGTGAAGGCACCTAAAGTTAATATTCTATGTTGCTAACTAGAAGAGAGAAAGGGGCTGATGCCTCTGGATTCCTGTAGCGAGCCCCACCCAGTTGCCTTTGCGGCATTATTATTGCTGGGAGGGAAGGTGGCTCTTTTCCTTGGTACCGATGGTTCTCGTTGCTGAAGGCAGCATCATCACATGTTCCTCTGAATGTTAGCACCACATCCTGTAGCAGCTTTGGGTAATCCAATGCCTTGTATGTCTTGTTTATTCAAGGAAAGGAGAGGTGGATACAGCCAGAAAGGGAGGTCTGGATTCTGCTTCACGTGGAGGCCTAGCTGAGAGATGCTGTTATGTTTGCTGCTGGCAAAATGTAAGTTCCAAGAGCTGAAGGCCTCTTGTTGCTATCTGAATTTTTATTCTGTGAAAGTCCTGCCTTTCTGGCTGAACACTGAAAATGTTTCCTGCATCAAGAAAGTCTGGGTTTTGCTCCTTCAAGCCAAGTTCTTTGTATTTGAACACTGCCAGGAGTCCTCACCTGTTTGTGTGCTTTTAGCCCCAAGAAAATCTCAGAGGTTATGATATATCTGAAGAATGGACAGATTTCTCAGAATCACCTGTGAAATTAGATTGTACGTCCTGGCCTAAAAACAGTAATTTCTTGTGTATGTAAACCTTTAGCAATAGCAAGGCCAGACCCCTTCTGCTGCATAGGAGAAATATGGCTGTTAAATACAAAAGCCATCTTTGAAAGCTGGGGAAGTGTTCTGGGTAAGCATGGTTCTCTGCTTGCCCTGTTCTTACATTCTTCCCCAGTCCACTGCCATCTAATGTTGGAGATAGGATAATGGGGCAAGATGGTCCTCCGGTCCAACCTGGCAAGACCATTTTTCTGGCAGAATTTGGGCAGATTCAACATAGGTCTCTCCCTCACAGTCACACCCATCCTCCTTGAAGTTTTTCAGAAGATTTCTTTTCTTCCCTTTCCATCCTTATCTGGAATGGCCTTAAAGAATAGAGGAAATACACGAAAAAAGAGTAGTGGTATGAGAGACTTGGGAAGAAATGCAGAACACTGACTTTCTCCAATGTACAGGACGTTTTTAACAAGTGGTTCTGGTGAGTGGGGTAGGTGCAGTGTAGGTACAGACTAGTACAGCATCAGAGTGGAGGCAGAGCGTATTCTGCAGAGGCATTAGAATTTGCAAGATCTCTGTTTGAGAGAGAGGAATGGGAGGTTATGACAGGATGCTGACTCCCGCACAGAGCTCCAGGCACTGCTGCTTTTGATGACATAAAGTCATTCTTTGCCAGCGCTCCAGAAGAAGAGGTGATGGCACAGAATGGATTGTGCCTGGACACTGCACCTGTCAGGGAGCTTCTGACATTACTTAGTGCTTTTTCTAATTTTGGGGTGGGGTAGTAGAAATCAAGCATCAAGCAATCGATCTGTCAATGCCAGAAAGGAGAGCTGTGAAGAGTAAGTGGATTTATCAATGCCAAACATCGGATTCACACATCCAAACAGCATCTTTCCACAAGCCTGAAGACATCAATGAAGGACACAAGTGGCTATTATGTATGCTAAGGGCCAAACCCTCACCCGCATAGAAGTGCAGAACTTAAATTTAGTCTATGATCTCTACCTAGTGGTGCACTTCTATGAACTATTGTTATTTGAGATAGTATTATTTTCCTGGAAGTGATTGTTTCTGGACTGTCTTGTCACTGCATAATTTCTGGCTGCAGTAGTGTTTGTCTGTCTGCCTGTCTGTTTCAGATGCCAGAAGGATTTGGAGTTTGTAGAGCTCTGCTGCACTCCATATAGCAGCCCACTGTGAGTGTACACAAGTGTAAGGTGCACATCTCTTGGGGCCCTGATGCAGAAATGCATTGAGAGTGCTGCCCTGAATTGAGGAGACTGTAGTATGTGCTTCAGTGCTTTTCTGAATCACGGTCTAATCTGGGGTTACTCAAATGGCAATTTTATTAGGGAAGGTGGTGCAGAACTCCTTTAGACTGTTTTAGTGTCGTTTGACTGAAACAATTATATGTCAGGCCTTCATATATAAAGTACTAATCTGTGCAGTGCTATGTAGACATATATGAAGATCGATAGAAAATGCAGTCAGTTAGGAATGGCATCTCTGTATCCCATGAGATGTGTGTAAGTGACTGATAAGATACAAGGGAGTGGAGAGTCAGGCTCACAGTTTGTTCCTAGCATTTGCAACATCCTGGCTGTTCCTCAGCTCCTCTGTGGTGCCAAAGTCAGGCACAGCCCTGTACCATTAGGTGAAAAAACAGCATTACCTATATTGCTTTTCACCATAAGCTTTAAAAAAATAGCCTAAAGTAGAGAGGTATTAAGAATCATAGTAAGCAGAGAGAATTCTTTTTCGTATATAATGCATTCCAGTATTTGCACCTTTAGTGGGAAAAATGGCTCAGTCTTTTCCTTCTCTTTTGGGACTTCCCAGTTCTATTTGCAGAAGGTGGACTTAAAAAAAAAATAAGCAGCATGACCTTTTCAGAACATTCTTTCTGATTAACAAGCATTTCATTGTTATCACTTCGACCACTCTGTGAGTAGTGTATTCCTTTGTCAGAAACTCTGGTGAGATTAGGGGTTGCCTACTGCCCTCTAGTGATAAAATACATTTCATGATTTTCTAACGTTTCTGACTTTTTTTTTCCTTTTTTCTAAGCAAGTTGCTACAAATTAGCTTTGTGTATGATCAGGTTCATTAAATTGGGTATTATGAAACAGTGCCCGATTCAAGAGCTCTCATGATTTATACCAAGTGACAATATGGAGTGTCCTCAGTGTGGCCACCAGCTGATACATCTCTAAAAATACAGTCCACACGTACTGCCTTGTTATGTGTTTATATTATCGCCTAAGATAGTACTTTCCCATTTCCCTACAAAGTAACACATCAGGCTTTGAATGAGCTTCTTGATTGGTTTGTCCTTAAATAAAAGCATTACTACATTTTAGACACCTTGTTTTGAAAATAAATAAGTCACCCTCCTTTCAAAATAGTAATGATAATAACTATTGGGAAAAAAACATAGCATAGAAACAGGAAAATATTTGGTTCAAATAATGATTTAATTGAGAATTTGTTAGTAGAACTAGAAATTTCTCTTCTTCATATTTTTTTCTCTACCCTAAAATGAATAATTCTCTCATAATTAAAAAGCAGGGTATATGCTTTTTTCACGCAAGTTATTGATTCAAAATACCTGCATTCCCTGACAAAATTCTCATCCAGTTAGTCTAATGCAACTGCTGTTTGAACAGTTTTGCTGTTGGCGTTAGAGGGCAGTCTTGGGGGTTTATTTTATTTTTTGCTTACCAGTCTGGTTAGGATCTAATCTGAAGCAGACTAGGATACGGATATTTTTGTTATATTGCCTTAGCTAAATTCAGTACAGCCAGCTGAGAGGTTTGAGCTTACTCCTGGAAAGCTGTCTCTGTAAGTTTAGCATCTAGCTGTGTTGCTCATCAGCAAACATCAATAACCACATGTTAGAGACAGCTGTGTGGTTTTGCAGATAAAGTGGCTGCAATTACAAAATCCACACAGCAACAAGTATATTGAGCTAATTGGACTATATAATAAACACACAAGGAAAGACAGCTACCTTTATTTTTGTCCTGGAAAATTAATTGAATGTTTAACTGCTTTGGCTTGCTTTGGGCAACACAACTTAGCAAAATGAATGTTTTTAAATTCTCTCCAAAGTTACACAAACAAATTCAGTTTTTGATTCAGGGGCATAAGCCCATCACATGTGAACAGTACAGCCCTTTTACTCTGTCACACCTTTTGTTCTGTTGCTTCTAGGTCAATAAACACTGCTTATCATCATCTTTAGGTACAACAACTTTTTGTTTCGTCACTTCTCTTTCAGAAAATGGAGTATGTAGGGCAAAGGTTACTAAAGTTCTTGGCCTCTGCCATATGATGCAGGAGGAAATCAGCAGCAGCAGCCGCCGAGACTGCATTATGTAATTTACTGATATTTTTGGAGATATGTTTAGGTAATAAAATGTGTGCTCTATCCACTGATCTGACTGCTTCCTATACAGTAAAAATTGCCTGTTTTAAAATAGTATCTTTCAGAGAATTTTATAGGGTCATACTTTATAAATATGTGAGGACAATTTGCAAAGCTCAGATTTACATGAATTATAAGGAAACATTCTGGAACAAATAGGTAGCAAATGATTTTTCATGAACATGAGATTGTCAGAGGATAGTGATTCATCAGTCAACTGAGGGAAGGGGAAGAGTGAAAGAATATGGATGTAAAAATGGTTAGATAGAGGAAAAGCATGTTTTGGATACTGTTTTAGATACTGAATCACTTATGCCTAAACCATGTTGACAGCTACCCCAGATTTTGAGGAGTGTTCCAAATTCTACATCACATGTCTTGAAATGATCTTGAATGGTTGTAAAAATAGCTTGGCACTGGAGATGCTAGTTTCTTTTGTAATTTCCCTAAGTCATCAGCAAAATTATTGGCCACGAGAAGCAGTGCTCTTACTGTCATCTCCATGGGAAGATGATGTTTGTCTGCTGCTATATAGTACCCTAGCAAACTACAGCCTCTCAATTTCTATGATTTTTAGTGTGTCCTAGACATCTTTGAACAAAACATCATTTTTGACTGACAATTGGAGAAGCAGAAAAGTCTCAGTTCCACTGAACTCAAAATTTGGCTGTTCAGAAAGGTGAACAGTGATCTCACAAAGTACTGTGCCAGTGGAGCAGAATTCTCCAGGTGATGGGGTAAAGCAGTAACTTTTGGGTAACCTGAGTATCCCTTTAATCTGGATAGTCCTGAATCAGGCTGTTTTTTTTACTGTCTCAGACTCTATCCAGGTGTCTCCTGACAGTTTCCTTCTTCTGTTGCCAGATAGAGCTGTGTGGCGGGAACCTTTGTTTTTCCCACTCTTACCAGAATCATCCAGATTCCCGCAAAATCTAGGAATCTGGAAAAACCTGATTTCCACTAAAATCAGCCCACAGGAATGCCGTTGGATACTAGATAGAGAGGAATGTCTTTGGTTTCTTTAGGAGTGCAACATCTGAAATGTAAAATCCTAGTCACCTTGGACAAATAGCTGCTCCACATCCACCAGTCAGTCTTCAGTATGACTAACAGCTCTGAAAGCAACTAGAAAGTGCTTAGAAGAATTGCCTCAATGGTCAGAAACCTAATAAATGGCAACTCAACAACGCGATAGACTCTGCTGCTGCCTGAGCACATCCCCTGCTGTAGTTTTTTGTGGAAGAACTTGCAGGTGTTTGGCATACAAGTCAAATGCACAAGACCAACAGACTGCACTTAAACAGAGCATGAACTGCTACCTAAAACCACACAGTTGAAGGAGGGAAGGAGTTCATTTCAGGGAACAGCATCTTAACAGCTTTCTCCTACTTTATGACTGGTCTCTTCCTTCCTTTATATACAGTGGTCTGCAGAGCCCCATGGTTTGTCAGGCTGTCTTCAGATACTCTGTCCTCTTCCCTGCTCCTGGTTGCCAATGTACACAGCCTGCAAAGGAAGGAACCTTTTAATAATTAACAAATGCTAAAAATTGAATTTAATCTTTGCACTTGAATCTTTCTAACTTACCCCCTCTGCCTAATTCGGCAATTGGCAATCTTATGTGAAGAAATTGGGTAAGAAAGGAATCATGTCATAGCAGATCTGACTTACGGGGCTGGTCTGTTGTTACACAACCTATCGCTCCACTGAGGAGGCCAATGGGAGCAGGGTGCAAGTCACCCTATGCACAGCAGACTAGGTGCCCTCCTGCAAGTTAGCTCTTCTGCTTAGCCAGTTGAATATCAAGAAGTATGATGGGAGATAAAATTAAGACAGTAGCTAGTGTTTAAACTTGTTTTCAGTGAAAGCTTCCCTCTCCCACTTGCTGTACACAAGGCTGTGTACAAGCTATTTGTATGTAAACCATAAACTTGCCAATTTGCTTTGAAGCTGTCTTGCTTGCTAGCTTCTGTTAAGCACCGAATCCCAGTCTGAGAAAATTACCAAAAGACTGTGGATCAGCAGAAAGGAAAAACTGCAATTTAAGAGCATGGTAACAAGATGTCCAGAGAAATTTTGAAAAGCATCTTTATACTGATGTACTAAATCATGTTTAGCACCGTTCAGAGGCACACAATATAGAGATAAAAGGATGGAAGGTAAACTGAAAGGGAAGCTCATTGAACTTCCCAGGAGGACTGTTTTCCCAGTATCTTTGTGCCATTTTCCTTTCCCTCTCTTTCTGCTTTTTTATTGTGCTTTAGAATCCTTCCCTCCACTCCTTCATCCTTTTACTCTTTCCTGGGATGTGCACGAGTTTTTCTGCTTGTTGCCATTCCTTCTTGCCAGTTTTGGGGGGAGATAGAAGTTGATCAGATTTGTTCACAGCCTTTCCTCTTTGTGTTGGACATGTGATATAAAACCTGCAGCAAAAAAGTTTTGCATTGCCAGTGGCTGGAAAGGTGTAATACATTAAGCCATGACAATTAGGGATGCAGGCTGTTAAAGACAATATAGTAGAAACAGGTTATTGATTCAGCATGCACCTTTGCAAGTTGTTTTTACTTTAGAGTACGTTAACCTGAGTCTGTCTGAAAAGAATCTGTTTTGAAAAAATAATGGGAAAACATATCATGTTGCTGTTTGCAGCACAATGGTACTCAAGAGAAAATGCACATTGAGGGGCATGGACAAACACAGGCAGTGCTGAGAGAGATGCGTTTCAGTGCATTTCCGGTGCCAAACAATCATTGCTTGTGGGTTCAATTTTATTTTTAATACTCATGCATCAGTATAAAGTGAACTACAAAATAAACAGAATTTGGCATAAATTCAGAAGAGGCAATATGAAATAATATTGTCATGTTTTTTCTTTTATGAGGTATTTCTGTAGCATGCATCAGCTGATTTCTCTCATAATACTTAACTGGCTGAAAGCTAAAGGCATTAATGAATCTACAAGTGGAATAAATGATAAAAGTGCAGGTTTTTTTCCTTTCAGTATTGTCAGCTATAATAGAACTATCTTTATTTAAAATGTCTTGTTAGCCAGATGACATTGCTCTCTAGGATGGGAAGGAAACTGTCAGGAAATAGGTTGATGAACCAATAGATTGATGACTACTAAAGACTGTCAGGAAATAGGTTGATGAACCAATAGATTGATGACTACTAAAGGGCTGTGAAGCACGTTTAGCTACATGAAGTATTTATTAATTGTGTATTAGCATCAAGGAAACAATCCTTGCTGTCCTTTTGACTGTCGTGGCAGGAGTGGGGGACAGGAAGAAGTGAGTCCAGGAGTACAGAGAGGCTAGATGGACATGATCATGGCTGATGGCACATGGAACAGGATTGTTTAATTTTAAATTACAGCTGTACTATTTTTATCAAGCAGAAGTTTCCTCCACAGTTTTGTAAGTTCTTGTGTTGTAAGTTATGTTTCTTGGATCCTCACCTAACCTTGGTCTATGGATGTTTCCCTTTTTATATGTTATGCAAAAATCCCAGCTTTTCATTACACTAGGTGTGTTGACTAGATAGGGTGCCACTGATCAAGTTTTTCTGCTACTGATGTCCGCACTGGGGTATTTTAGGTGTGCTTTGATCACGGTTGAGGGAAGTCCTTAACTATGATCAGTCAAGTCAACTATTTACAAGTTATACTGGATACCTTTCACAGAAGAATTCTAGAAGTACAGAGTGATTCAATACACATTACGTGCTACTTTTTATCCAAGGGAGTGACCCTCAAGTTGTCTTTTCAGGCAGGGTTTCTGATTCTTTATTTATGGTCTCTACATGAGTTAGTGTTCCAGTCACCTGCCTCCCTTTGGGTGTTTCTCAAACCATTCTCAGTTTGTTACAGATGTCTTATTAGGAATCCCTGTAGTTATGGCATTAGATTTTACAATATAGGATAAAATATTTTTCTTTTGACTATAGGCTTTGTCTGTAAGGGGAAATTTTCTGGGCGCCTCTCTCCTGTTTACAAAGGAGTACTCAAGTTTGGGCAGCAGATACTGCAGGCTGTGATACAGGGTGTGTCTGTTGCACGGTGCAGGGCAACGAGTGGATGGAAGGAAAGGGGCCACAGCTACAGTCACGCTTGGTCCTCAGCATTCTATTTCAGAATGAAAGCGATTTTATTCCACAGTCACTATTTCCTTTTAATTTCCAAACATTTTGTGTGAATTTATTGGAGTCATCCCATTAACACCTGCGAGCATTAAATTATGTTTCTGACAGCACTGAAAGTCTCTGTGTACATGTTGTCCGTTTCAGCCCGTTTAATGTTTTTCGTTATGCTTGCATGTTCATATTCATGATTTTCTAGACATGGAATTAAAACCACTGTCAATTCAAATTTTCCCTGTTAATGATACTGATTTTTTGCATTGAGCAAATATTTATGCCCAAGAAAAACGCAACTTTATTTTTTAAGGCAACTGATTACTGAAAAAGGCTGCTGGTTTTCAGATATATATGGAATCAACAGTCTAAATTCACCTCTGTTGTAATCCTGTTGAAGTTACCGACTTTACACTGGGGATAAATTTGAGCAAATGTTTCCAAGCAGCCATCAATCAGGTCTAGTCTGTAACCGCAATGTTACAGAAACTCTAAATTAGGTCTTAGAGATCTGTTTTGTAACAGAGAAAGAGATTTATCCCTTGTTTGCAGCTCCTGGGTGCCTAAAAGGCTGGTGGAATTGCAGAAATATGTTCTAATGCTGGTATTCTGTGTGAGCAATTGCCAGAGAGATGTCAGAAGGAGTAGGAGCCACGAGAGAGCCAAAGGTCTAGGAAGACGTACCATGCAGTAAGGCAGGGGGCAGGGAGCACGTGGCTAGCACCAATGGAGATGGCATATGGAGACAGCTCATGTCTTGGAAGCAGCAGAGCCTGTTCGCCAGGATGGACATCTTGGGGCCCTGCTATATGGCACATTCTAGAAATACCCAGGAACTTCTAACCCAGTACTGCTCAGGGGATAGCAGTGTAACAATTAGTTAGAAGGGACTTTCCTCATGGTCTCTTAGAAGTAACCCGGTGTTACTGTAGCTATTCATCATCCTTTTGCGTTTTGAAAAGCCATAGGTGTCCAGAAAAGGAAAAGCAGCAGCTTTTATTCATAGCTTTTATACCCTGTTCAGAAAACAGACATTCTCCACTGGAAATTATCATATTTACTACACCATAGTACATACTTTTTTTTTTTTCTTACTCAGAGTGTTTTTTCAGTTGCTGCTGTTGTGTTATCAAGCAGCAGGTGGAGTGGGAGATAAAGAGTGGCCCCAGGGAAGGTAGGTAAAGGGAGAAGGAAGAAGGTAATAGAAGAAATTTTAGGAAGAAAAGCAGCCTGATTTTCTTGATTAAATCTATCATACTAAAACATAATCTTTCCAGGGAAGCTGCATTAACAGAGTCATCTTTAAACATACAGATCAGAAAACTCAGGAGAGTACTGTAGGGAATTGTGCAACCCTGGTAAAAGGGAGAAGTTGCTTAGTAAGCAATTTTCCATTTGTAACCTCTATTACTTCACTGATCATTGTGCATTAACAGCAGTGGCTGTGATAGCAGAAGTTATGAATTTTTCAGGTCAGACAGTTCTCCCTCTTTTTCTGAGAACTTAATCCTCCAGTGCTATTTCAGGAGTTCTTGTACCTTTATTTAGCATCGTAAATTTTAGTCTCTAGACACACAGAAATGTATTTTGTAATAGAGTTGCTGAAGGAAAATTGCCAGTATTAAATATCCATAAGGAATATTGCTATAAAGTTAGGATTTGTAGAAATTCAGAGTCAGTTAAGCTCAGGTGCCTCTTTAAATATTCTTCTAAATAAGACTACATTTAAGATGGGGGATTTTTCAGTGGAATTTGTACTCTTAAATCTGTGTGAAAGGTTTCTCCCTAAGTGCTTAGCTGAGTAAGAAAGTAGCCAAACAGCTAAATAAGCTGTCAAAGCACATGCATGAGAAGTGATACAATCTGACCTTTAAGCATACAGTGAAGATTGGTGAACAATCAGGGGTGTCTCCTGCAGAATGAGGAAAGCCCTTCAAACAGATACAGATTTATTACACCAGTATTAGATCTAAAATAAAAAACAAATTTGAATTTTTCCACTATTTGACTTAATTTTTACAGTCCTTTTGGTAGAAAATCATATTCTCTTTATTTGACCTTTTTAGTGCTTATACATGCAAAAAGGAGCTGAGGCTCAAATAGCTTTGAGCCTCACCCCAGGTGTGTCCTGCTGGAGAAGTAGACTCCAGACCCTGGAGTTAATCACAGATCTCCCTGTGCAGTGCGTGAGGTAGGTTAGGTCCCTCAATACAAGATCCAGAGCCAAGACTTCTTTAGACCACAGCCCAGTAGTTACTCTCACCAAGCATATAGGAGACAGTGTTAACATTACTTCTGACGCAAATGCGCTGAGGCCTGCTTTCCTTTGAGTGGTTTTTCCTGTGTGTGTTGTTTTCTTTGTTGGGTACTTTTGCTTCTACATCTCCATCCATGTTGCTTTCCAGCTGAGGTATTTCACTGAGATTTTTCAAATTCTGCATGATTGCCATTCATCTTTTTAATGTGTCATGCTACAAATCAACCTCCTGGTGCCTTCAGATGAAATCTGCTTAATTCTGAGAGATCCTTAAGTCCATAGCAATGCCTGAGAAAATGTAGACCATATACCATCCTATATTGGGAGACTTAATTATGTTTTACAGGGTTTGGTCAAGAGCAGTTCATCTGACAGCTATAGTTCACAGTTCATCTGAGACCAAACAGTGCATTTAACTTGGATTGACATGTAAACTTAGTTCTGGACTTTGCCCTTCACTGATCTTTCGTTCTGCATGTTATATAAGCGTGTAGTCTAAATCACAGATCATCTATTTGGAGATGAAAAAAGTTGACTTTTTCAAGGGAATGGAGGGAGAGGGAGGCTGTTTTGGCAGTGGTATTAAATGGTCTGGCATGCTAACAGCACCGGTCAGAAGCCTGCTGACACATCAAGTACAGAAAAATACTTGGCATTGGCCATCTTTCCAGAATATTCTCTGCTTTTGTGTGGACTTCGTCTTTGGTCTCCTTCATGTCTTCCTGATTCACATCTCATTTCTTGTACTACTTTAGATATTTGGCTGTGCTCCCAGTATCAGAGTGCTGTCACGCTCCGTAAGGTTACTCTCTGTCAGTGTGATGGGGAGCCCTTCTTTGGTAGGAAGATTTTCATTGCTTTGTCACAAGTTAATTCTGGATCTTCCAGTAGCATCTTGCTAAATTTCTTTCGTCCCACATCCAAATTACAGTGTGGTCTCTCGTTAAGGATTTGCTGAGCTTCCCCAACCTAGCTCTTCATCTGCCACCAGTCACAGATTCTTTTATAGTTTCCCATTTCTTTTTGTACTCAAAAACATACTGCTTATGGGTCTCAATCATATGAGGCACCTTACTCTTCATTCTTCTAGAGTAAAGTTTCTTAGTTGGCTTCACCTGCCTCAGTTAACTGGAAACTCCTACAAAGTGCTTTTGAATTGTCTGTTGTCAGAAATTAGGCTGCAGTCTGATTGCCCTCCTTTTTGCTGGGGCTCAGTACTTTCATGTAGAGCATAGTTTAAATCTGCTGCAAGGTGAATCTCTTAGTTTCTTTTCCTGGGTTTGGTAATCACTGTGAGCCAGGACTCTGACAGAGGTCTGTGTCTTTTGGTGTCTGAGCTCTACACGCATAGCCTAGGACTAGTTTTGCAGGAGCATGTTAAAGATCTGGTTCCCTTCAAGAGCACGTTGCTTGTGCCCTCTCGTTATCTGCACAGATGTGATGGGCAGTCCTGTGAGGAAGGATGAAGGAAGGGATGTGTAGTGGCTCAGGAGGAACTGAGCTGTGGAAAAAGTGTGGTTGGACTGATGAATTCTAGTCGGGAGCGTGGTGAACTGGCTAACTCCTTGAGGAACAGTTTATGGAACTGACGGATTGATTTTAATAGGGCAGAGTATTTTATTCAGGAAAGCCTCAAAGAACGAAGTTGGGTTACTTATGAATTACTTGAAGCGGGATGCTTAGAACTATTGCCACTTCTGAATTTCCTGCCGGGTGTTTTTCTGGACCTGTGCCTTGCAACTAGAGACTCTCCTAGTGAGAAAGGTATGCTGATTTTTTTGATTGGTTTGTTTACTTTCTTTGGAATTAGTTTTTAAACTAGGTACCTAGCCCTCTACTGTTATTCAAGAAATGCCTTCATTGGAATCAGGAGTTCTAGCTAAATACACATTATCCTGATGGAGTCAGTCCTCATTTTGCATTTTTTAGATAAAATATAAGCATTTTTACCTCAAATTTCTTCTAAAAATTATCTAAAAACAGTGAGGGATTTTTAAAATGAATGGATATTTTTTGACCTTAAATCTGTTCATTAAAAAAAAGTTAAAAAATCCCATCATGAAATGGTGCTAAAACCTCTGTTGCAATAGTGTAAACCTCTGTTTTTTAAATACTCATGGCATCTTTTACAGATTGTACAAATAATATAATACAAGTAACTTTAAAAAGTAATAGACACACATGATGTACTTTAGGATGAAAACTGCAGTTACAGTTGTGTAAATTGGCATGATGTGTACGATTTTGCTCAGCGATATGTTTGGAACACTTTGTGGTTTGGCGTAGAGGCTGATAAAAAAATTTCAGGGAGACCATAGAGTAGCTTTAGCTGTCAGATGGCTGCATGGGGGCTCCTGAAGTCCCTGAGTGGAGTGTGTAAACCTGTTCTGATTTGGTTAGCCTTTAGTTTTAGGGGCCCATATGTTAAATATGTTAAATGTAATATATAGTTATGTGGGCCATGGACCTACAGTGAGAAGTATGGGTAAGTTAGCATGTTGAAATGTGCAGATGTGAATATTATGTGTAAAATCACTTCATGGGTACCCTGTGCATGTTTTACAATTATTGTGAAAATGAGAGTCAGCTTTCATAGCCAACTCTCTTCTTTATTAGGTTATCTCTTGCCCCACTTATTCTCTCCCAAATAACCTCTAATTATCTCTGCCAATGAAAGCAAAGCAATCTTATTTTGTCCCCTCAGGGCACCTCAGTGTTTGTGAATGGTTAACTCTGATCTCAGATAACTCTTTGCATTCTTGCAAGAAACCCAAGCCAATGACATTATTTTAACCTTTTACCTATATAACTTTTCCAGTAACAACTACTATTCAGGTCTGCTGTATATACCGTATGCTCTGATTAGAAATCCTGGGGTGTATTCCTAGGAAATTCTTATACTTGTTAGCTGCAGAAGGCAATCTTCCCTGACACATTATTTTGCAGTCTTAGCTACTTAAGAAATTGCAGATACAAACACTTTAAATAGTTTTATCGTTTATGCATGAGTACATATTGCTCCAAGATGCAGTGTCACAATGGGATTGGCAAAGAAAGATTGAAAAAGAGTATGGGCCTGAATTGCCAAAAGAATCTGATGAAATGCTGTGGAAAAAGCAGTGTTGCAAGTCAGACAGAAGTGAGTCTCAGACACTGCACTGGGAGTGTGAAGAGGACAAGACAAGGCCCACTGAAACATAATCTGGCGAAGCCTCAGAAAGTGTAACGGTCACAAAAGTCTGAGGTGTGGGAGGCCTTATCACGCCCCTCTTGCCTACGGTGCTAGTGACCCAGAGAAAGGAGCCCAGCCCAGCCTAGTTGCACAGATTTAATGTGATTTGTGAGGTCGGGATACACATTAGATGGGTTTTGCTGAATGCTATGTTTAAAATACGGCTTGTGTCCATGCCAAGCTTCATAGACCTGACCTTGTCTGCTCACAGAAACTAAATAGGCGCTGATGAATAGTTGTGGGAAGGGCACCTGAAATACGTTGGCTGCTGCACACGTAGGTCATAGAGATGCGGCCAAATACATGGGGAATATTAGACTGCAGAAGTGGAATGAGCGGAGAGGTTTCTCTTAGCCCTATTGATATTGCTACTAAATTGGCAGACAATGGCAGTAGACAGGTTACTAAAGAGGAAAAAATACTAAAAAATTGATACCACAAAGTGGGTTGATGGAGGAGAGGCACCTTTCAACCCTACAAATTCATTTCATTTTTTGAATGCAATAATTAACTGGTCACCCAATATCCACTCAGGTGTGCAGTTCTGTGAGTTTGCAAGGATGTCTGCCCTGTGTTCTGCTTGGGCAGCATTGTGCAGGTGCAGCCCTTTGGCAAGCTACCCCATGTCTGCGTTTTGTGGGAGCACTGTATTGCTGAGATGTGCTCAGACAGCTGTACATCACAAAAAGGTATAGAGCCACCAGATGGCACTCAGGAATATGCAGTGGGGTTCCTGGGTGAGCAGGACACTTCCAGGCATGGCCAGCCCCTGCCCCAAGTCTGGGGGCTCCAGGACCCCATCTCATGTGTGGGAGCTCGTGCTGGCCAGCTGACTCCCACACAGCCTCTAACTAGCAGATCTGCTTTTAGCTACCGGAGATTTGTGTAGCTCTTCCCCTGGAGAACCATAGCTCATCTGAGAGCATCTCAGGTATTCTCCTCCAGCAGCTTTCAGTAATATGGACTGGTGAAGGCATGATACCCATGGCAATTGTATCAGCAGTGTAGGTGGAAAAATAACAGTGAAAATAGACATATTTTAAAAAATCTGTCCATTGCTTTGCAGCACTGGAAACGAAGAGAAGATGATGTATTATTTAGCCTGAGGCAGTTGCCTGCAGATTGCAGTTGTTCTAATAATACTTTTTTGATTTGGTGAGAATGTGAAAAAAAATGGAGGGATGGGAATAATTTTGCCTTCAGTTTTCTTGCTGAAGCAAAGATCCTGCAAATTTGCACTGGCTTGAGTGAAACAATCCTTTTTGCTTGCAATCTATTTTAAAATTAAATTTAGTTTGAAAGCACAGTTTGAAATGACAAGCTGAACTCTCTTGTTTTGAAAATGTTGAAAGAAGACACTTGGTTTTGGAAAAATAAAATGTAGTCTTGAGTAGATGGTGAAGCAGAGGTATGAAATTGATGCAAACTTCTGAGTAGTTTTACTAAGCTGCAGGTAAAAGCATGATAAGCTACAGATCATGAGTTTGAAATGTCTGTGTACTCAGTTAGGACTTAAAACACTAGCTGTGAAAAAGAAATTATTTTCAGCATAGAGTCTGTTGCCTTCAGGGAATACTGAGTATGTTTGACTTAGATGCTATTCTGCTTATACATCTTAAGATTTCTGTGCATTGTTCTCCTTTCTTTCCAGTTACCCTGAGGACCAATAACACAGTTGAATAAAAGATACTTAAAGACAAAGTAGGAAGGAAGTATTTCATTATGTGAAGCAGTCAAGCTGTGCAATGTTTTGCCCTAGGTCACCATGCTGTTGCTATTAATTACTGTAGCACTTAGGGGGTTGCTCTTGGACCAGGTGCTTATAGGTTCTGAGTGAAAATATATTCTCACCCCAAGTTGCTCAGCCTGGGTCAAAGACTAAAGACATTTTGTCAGGGTAGAAGGAGACAGTGAGAAGCTGTAGTACAGCTTGATAGATGGCAGTCCCAGTATACTGGTAGCCTAATTTTAGCAGTTTCTCTGAAGGCCTTCCAGTGTAATAGTGCATAAAGAAAGCACTGAGATGAAAGGAAGGAGGAAAACATGGAAGCATTTTGGGAGGTCAGTGCATAAGCATGGATGTTGGTGGTTGGGAGAGGCTGGAGTATGTGTACTGGGAGGGGAGAATGGCAGGTGGAGGTGCAGGGTGAGGGGAGGGAATGGAGCAGGTGTGAGCTACATCAATCATTCAGATGGGCTGGAGTCACCAGGACAAGCAAAGAGTTAGAGAAAAGAGCCATGTAACAGGGAGTAAAGGCCTTTAAGGACATAGGGGAGCAGCTGATCCTGTTTAGCAAAACAGCACGGGGTGCTGGGAATCAGCCCAGGAACATAATTCTCAGTTGATACTCTAGGCCTCAGCACAGATGGGGCAAATAGGATTAGTGGCTCTTATCAGGACTGCTTGCTTGTTTGAGGAGTGGTCCTGTAGAAGAACTGTGTTTCTAACTGGTGGTTTCCCCTGCTGGGTTGTTTGGAGGGAAGCACTGCTGCTTGGTCTGAAAGAATGCTGAGGTATTTTGTTCAGGGAGCTGAAAATTTTTTCTTGCCTGCTTATGGAATAAGCTCTATCTGAAAGACTTTGTTTTGTTTTCCTGTTGAGTAACAGTGGTATTTGTTGTCCTAGGCTGGAAGCAAGGTCAGATCCTATGAAGATGAGAAATTTTTGATCTGGTGATATGGGAGAATGAAAGGAGAGTTGTGTGGAAATGTGTACTGTTAAATTTTCTTGGGTGGAATCAGCAAGCTCATGTGCAAAGGCTTTGTGGTGGGGGCAGGAGCCAAACTGAAGAACATGATGTCTCTGGAAGAGGAGAGAATGCTGTTGTAATGAAGATCATCCTTGTTACAGGACTGCTCTCAGAGATGCTCTGTAGCATCAGTGTAGGAGATAGGAGTTTGTAGACTGGTAGGACTGTGTTAGCTAGAGAGAAGGGAAAAGGAATCTAAAGTACAAGAGGATACAGGATGGTGAGAAATAACACCATAATGGATAAGAGAAAGTGAGGCCAAGAAAAAAGGGCTGAAGTGTAAGCATTGTTTGCTGACTGGATCTTGCAGAGTGAGGGAGTGTCTCAGGGGAAAGCTCAGGGGTGCAGCCAGGAACTGGTGGCCACAGGGGAGTGTACGTAACAGAGGAATTGGAGAGGATGCTGTTTGCAAAGAACATCTTTAATTAACATCCTTTTTATGAATGGAAGAGTTAAAACTAGAAGTCTGCAAGTTGAATGAAGTTGTGATGATAATAAAGCATACAGCTGAGAGACAGGGTGATTCCTCAAGCGGGAAATGAAAATGCTGTCAATGATAGTGACAAATTGAGAAGACAAGAGGAAGAAAAGCCTTGAAGCTGGTAGGAAAGACCTAGGTGAAGTTCAGGTAATATCAGCACAGCAGAGAAGAGATTGTACAGGGCTATTTAGGGGTGATGGAGATAGTGGGTATTGCAAGTAGCAGTAATACAAGAGGAGAATACCCACCTCCTTAAGTCTGTTCTCCTCTTCCCTTCTTGGGTTTGATCCAGGATGATAAGTGTGAGAAAATGTAGACACCGTACTGGATTTTCAGGTCAAGGTATGTTTGTCTTTGTAAGTCTAGCTACAGTGCTTGAAGGCAAAAGCATGAAGTATCATAAAGCGTTCCTTTCTTGATGCATTTTCAAATGTAGTGATACTCTTTCAGCCAAAGTGGGTTGGGTTTTGGCATAATTTGGGATCGTTTTGGACTTTAACTGCAAACAAAACAATGTCTGGTTTCATTTTTGATCTCATGGTCCATAGAATACATCTATTTGCCCTGAAGTTTTTCCTGCTTGCTTTGTGACTCCTTAACAGAACAAATATTTTCCTTTTATCCCTTTGAAACATTCTCAGGGAAATAAAACAAATGTGTCGATGCCACCTTTAAGATAAAATATACCTGTGGTGACATGTAAGAGAGCTCCAGTGTTGAGAACATATACACTGACATGTTACAGTCAGCTTTTCTTTGGAACCAAAGTAAACAAATAGGATTATGCAGTAAATTAGAATTGGTTTTGCAAGAATACCCAAATAACCATGCAATAAACCACTTGACAATGCAAAAAAGATGCAGAGAATGATAGTAACCTAGCACTCCCTATCTTCTTGAGATCAAATCTGGTTTAGTAAAATAGTATTTGTTAATGCATAGTAGCTCGACAGCTGAACTCCTTTGGGTGAATAGGCTGATACTGGTGTTAAATGTGATGTAAGCCTGAGTGTTCTTAAACAGCTTTAATAATGTCCACACACAAGTTTATCAAATGGCTTTAGAAACCTATTTAGTCTAATGAATTTGATTTTTTTTGTTCAGGCAAACTTTCAGTTTTTGTGCAGAGATATATCTGTTTGCACCATACTATGTCAAAATATGTTGAGAGTGGTAAGTACCAAGACATGGAAGCATAAAATTAATGTCATCCTATAACTACAAATCCAATCAATAAACCAGGAAAAAGGGTCTGTTCTGAAAACAGGAGTAAATACATGGTGCTTCTGTGATGTCTGTTACCGGTCTACTTGAGTACTTCATCACTGTTCATGTAGTAGTGCCTCAGTGGTCTGCAAAGCAGCACTCATTAGTTATGCTTAATTTTAGAGGAGGGTAAAACTGATGCTGGGTGGCTTGGTCAAGAGTCCCTAGATAACCCTAAGTATCAAATTCATGCCCTAATTTCTGGCCCTTTATAGTATGTTAAATTATTTGGTAGTACAAGGAACTGAGCTGTCTAAACCTGGTTTTAGATGCAGGCAAAATTGGCAGTTGCCCACAGGTTGGACTAACATGGGTAGGGAAATCAGGTCCTGAAGAAAGAGAGAGAGTGGGGGGGGGGGGGTGGAAACAGGCAGACAGACCCTCTGAATCTCAAGCTCACAGGTTGTGTGAATGATGAGGGTCTGCAGGTTGGCTGTTCTTCCCTCCTGTCTTCTCCCTGGATTAGCAGGTGTATTTTGCAGGTGGGGAGGAGGGGAATAGGCATAGGCTAAATACTGTGGGCGTACAGGTGTGCAAGGAGCTGAAATAGCCTGTGGCTTCCCATTACTGGAATCAGGGAGTTCACTTAGCCGTGGCTCCCTGAGCGTCTGAGAACAGTGTCTGCCACAGCCCTTCTGCCACCACTGTAAAAAAAACTTTGTCCTCTCCAAAGGGGAGAACAAAATGTGCTATTCTTCCTAATGCTTAAAGCAAGCAAAATTCAGCTTTGTCTAGACTGCTGAGAAATGTTGAGCACTCGGGACCAACTGTTTGTAATTGATAAAATAGGGCTGCCAGAGCAAAGTCAAATCTGTGGCTATACGTAAGAAGGAAACAAAAACCATTGGACTTGGAACCGTGGACTTCATCACTTAGGGACAACAGCTAAAACAGAGACTTAAAATAGGTAGAAAAGCCATGGCTCAGACAACTGTAGTTAGTGGAGCTCAGGGGAAATAAACAACACTTTGAGTTACTGAGAGTAACTCATTTCTAATGAGTTACTCTGCACATCTCAGAAGCAGGACAAGGCACTTAAATACTTTTTTTTTTTTTTTCCAGAGGATATTTGGGATCAAAAAGAAGTCATGAAGCAGTAAAATAACTTCATAAACAAAATATTCCCCGCAGGTGTGTAAGTTAATTGAAAAGCATGTCACCCTGTGTAACATAAAGTTGTCAATAAGTGATCAACTTCATGCATTCAGCACCCTTGTGACAAGAAGAATCCCTTGCAACACAAGCAGATTTCAGGACAACATAAACAGGTTTCCCAACAGAATTAGGCCAGGAATAGAGGCAATTTCCCCTTAATGCTTCTGAGAATGTTCTAAGAACATATCCAAGGTGTCAAAGTTAGTATCTTTGGAAGCGGTCCATGCCTCACTTTATCTTCAAAAAAGCCATCCTTTCATGAATCTATGGTATCTTAATCCAGAGTGGATGAGGAGAGCCTGGTATTACATGCTAGTTGAGTACTGCTAGATTACAGTGTGGTGTGGCCACCCACCCTTTTTACTCACTGTTCTGGAGTTGAATGGCATAAGAATTTGAAAAATGTATTATGTAGCAGAGATTTCTTTCAAGTGGGGTGGGGCAAGAGTTTGCTACAGTGTATTGTGCCTTAATAGGAGGTGTAACTCGGTGCCTTTGGAAGAAAGAGTTCTAGTAAGTGAATCCTTAGCACTTTTTTTCCTGCTGTTTCTGTATTTTCCCTGGAACTCTAGGATACTAGAATGCAATCAGCTTGAAAGATCACTTTCAAAGACTATAGTGGCAGCATGATGGGAGATTACCATCCAGCTCACCAGTGGCCTGTCATTACCTGACATATTAATGCATTTAGAGAGTCGTAAGGTAAAGCTGCTAAGATGCTAGAACACCTGCCTTTCATAGCCCTCTCATGGAGTGCAGAACATTATCCATGCACGAAGACAATTCATTGCTTTCCCAAGAACTAGAAGTTGAAGAAGACTAAGGAAGCGCATTCAAGATTGTTGATTGTCACTATACCATCATTTTCAAATAAGTCTTTAGGACGGTCCGTATAGCCTAGTCCAGCAATATGTTAGGATTTCCATGCTATTGTAACCATTATATGTGTCTTAATGCTTATGGTCAAAAACCCATCTGAAAACATGACGTAGTGCCTTGTAAACATAGGAGAGAAGCAAGATTTGTAGTAAGGTCTAACCGTCTTCTCTTGGGCCGTCTAATACTGTTGGAAGAGACTGGTGAGCTTTCAGACATAGCCATCCTTTATGCATAAAACAGAAGCAGCAAACCTCAAGCTAATTATAGCTTGGAAACTATTGCTCTGAGCTATGTTAATTGGCTTAATCAATTAGACAATTGAAAAAACAGCTTATAGAACACAAAGGGATGTTAGCGAAGGGGGAAGTGATAAAGTCATGAGTTCCTGTAGGGGAGATATCACTCGTGGTAACAGGACATGGCAAAGAGATGTGCTGTGAAACGACTGTATCAGTCTGGGGTGTTTAGTAGCTAGCAGATCTATTAATTTTAGTTCCCACATTTATTTTTGAAGTATTTTGTAGGCCTTCATGAAAGGTCAGGATTGAGAAGAAAGAGGTGGGTAAGTTGTACTGTAAAATCTCTTTCCGCTTTGATTGTTTCTTTATATTTTGGTAGAGCTTGTTCTGATGAGTAATGGCTGTTTGGTTTTGTGCATGCAATGTATATAATGGATTTCATGTCCTGGATGAATTAGATTGTATTTTAGGATGTATACGCATAAAATCTGTGGATTCTGATGGTTCTCTAACAAGAGGGAGAGGCTTATAAATAAACTATATAGCTAAATGCAAATTACGCAGAAGGGGTTTCATAAGGAAGTGCTGGCTTCCTCTAAGCTTATAAAATGTTCTGCGCAAGATCAGGCCTGGCGTTAGGTGAGAATATGCTGCCTGGGCAACAGGGGAAGGAACACTTACAGGGTTCAGGTCGTAGGGACATACATAACTTATTACTCATCCAACTCTGTAAGGCTCTTTCAGGATTACAAAATAGAAACATTTTATCTCTTCTCCAGACTCTCTTCCTCCTGTTGGCTGAAAGGACAAACTTGAGACCAAGCAGCTGACAGCTATATGGAAATACGGCTTGCTGTGAGCAAAGGTAGGTGGACTTTGCCTCCCATGGCTTTCCAAGGAGATGCTATTTGGAGGGCTGGGCTTCCTAACTCTTCCACCCTTCTTCTGAAGGGTGACAAATTTGCTTGGGATAGGGCTCTGTGAAGAGGATCGTACAGAGAAGACGATTCTGTTTGATAAGTGTGAGCTAGCTCTGGCTGGGGTCCTAATGAACTCTGTTCAGTTCTCAAAACTATGAGGGGCTGTGTGATTGCATCAGTATTTCTCTAGTGGCTGTGTTTCTAGAGACAGTTATATAAAACTGCAATTGTGAAATTGCCTATATGTTGCTAAGTATAGACATAGTATAGACAAAAGTCTTCAAAGCATTTCCTAAATGTATCTCAGTTGTACCTAACCTTCAGTGAAGAAAATCCCTGCCATGTGTATGTATGAAAATTTTCATGCCCTCTCAGACTTGGAACAAAAATAGCTTGGAAGCAAATGGTCTCTTCATAGTCTTTGGAAATTATTTCCTCTGCAGCTATTGATCTAAAAGCTGTATTTCAGTCATTTAAAATACACCAAGGAATTTATTAATAAAGTTAATTTTCTCGATCAAGTGGCTAATACAACACTTCTGGAGAGGCAGGGAAAGAATGGCTTATCTAAAACTGTAAATTAAGATCCAGTTTAAGTTATCGATGATTCTGTGGGAGGGAAAATGGGAGGTGGGGAAAGAGAGGGCATAAGACACAGTTGATCGTATTTGGATTCAAATCAGATAACAGTGTGTTGGAACATTCTTGGCAGTGTCTTATGCTAATAGTTATTGCTTGCCACAGTGGTATCAGAAAGGCATGTACACCAATTAAGAATGGTTGAAGCAGACTAGAGCTGCTGTTCCATTAATATCAGACCACAAATCAGTTGAGGAGATGCAGCTGCATTTCTGTCAAATGAACTAGAGCAGCTGACATGAAGTTCATGGTATCCATGCTCTCTGATGCCAGCTGAAGGAGGATGGGACTGTACCTGAGCTAGTCTATAGCCTGCCGCTGCAGAGTTAAATTGTCAGAACTTCTGAAAGGAGTTCAACTTGGCAAAGCCTGTGCTGCTGCCATCTGATGCAAGCTAATTTTGTCTCAATAGCATGAGTTGTAAAACTAGATTTCTTGAATTGTGAAACCACAGTCCAATATCTAGAGTGATGACAGTTGATACTCTGAAAAACTCTTGAACAGTTTGTATGAAACCTAAGATGGGATTGGTGCAGAGCAAGTGTTCTTGCAAGTGCTAGGGCTACTACTGCACTGCATCCAGATCTTGCTGGGTGTGAAAGAGGAATGCCCAGCTAAATGCAGGCCTGGGTGGGGAATGAGGGCGCTCCTTGGATGTCCCAAGTAAAGCAAAACTGGCCAGATATGTTGCTTCAGAGAGTGCTTCACAGCTGTGCAGGCTCTGCTTCTCAATTGCCTGTGACTTGCAGGCTTAGACCTTGGACTGTATTCTTGCTGACTTTGAGAGCATGATTGCAATAGTTCACTAGCAGTAACAGCCATGTAGAATTCCCTGCATTATACTTGGTTGACACGAGATCACTATACTTCTAGATATGTCAGCTACATTTAAGTGCTTATCACTGCTGTACTGAATGTTCAGCATGTAAGATAGAGTATGTGATGTCTGAAAGGTAACTGCAGACCAAAGCTGCACTTCAGGAAGACAGAAAAAAGGAGGTAGAGCCTCAGTAGCATCTGAACTTAGTTTGTCTTGAGGAGCCAGGAGGTCTGAAGTAAGAGGTGTATGTGATATGGGCAAAGAACTTATTTAAAAGAACAGTCATCTCTATGACCTATATTGTACAAATGAAACAGCTTACTCAAATGGCAGATCAGCAATATAATTTTGAATTAAATATTGAGCAGCTTATTGAAAACAATTTCTGAAAGTGTGTAAGAGGAGCAGACTGTGTACAGGGTGCACTTGTATGCATGGGCATGCCAGTGCTGTGGAGGGGAAAGCAAGAAGCAGGGAGGGACAGGCTTGACTAGATGTGAATAATGGGCTTGACTTCCAAGCCCTTCATCATGAAACCTCTTCCAGTCTAAAAACTTTCTTGTTCTTCCTGTCTAAAAGCAGATTTCATGGCAAAACAATTCCAAGACTTTGGCTGTCATCCAAACATACTTGAGCCGTAGTATTTTAGCTGATCAGCAGGCTCCTTTAATTTTTCTGTCATGCGGCCAAGATCTTGCTGTATGAAGATAATCCCCAGTTCAGCTTTACCATCTGAGAGGACTTTTCCTTAGGAAGGAACGCTGAGCTGTAGGAAGAAGAGCACTTGGCCTTAGTGAATCTGGGATTTCTGGAGACTGCTAATGGGTATTACAGAAACATTCTGATTAAAAAACAAACAAACTGACTGACTCTTAACAGGAGTTTAACAACCTGATAATAAGTTGTACATAAAAATGCTGTCTGTGTTTTACATAAATTGCTGTAGGCAGTGGGTAGGGAAGTACCTTCTTCCTTGTAGAGGAATGAAAAAAATAAATCCTTTAAAATACCTGTTTAGTAAACTGTACATTATTACACATCTTAGTTGTAAGCAATAATAATGTATGTCTGTATCTGTGGGAAGAAAAATCATTTGATGGCAAGCTGCATGTAATGAAGTTGCAAAACTGTACTGTAGCTACTTTACTTTCTCATCCAGTCTGTATGTACTGTGAGCCTTTTTCTGGTTAAGGGCACAATCCAGAAACCCTTATTCATAAAAGTGACTGGACTGCAGACAGCAGGATTGCTCCCCTTAAGGTATAGCGTCTGCAAAAACAGACCCTAAAATTGCAAGGGAGCTAAAACAGAAATCAAGTTCCATCATGGCAGATCAGTTTGGTAGTATATTAGCAAAGACAGTTTGAAGTTATTCAAGTCGTACATGTTTTTGGTTTCCTTTGAGTTCAGCTCCCTGTACTACTTCATTAAAAGCTGAGGAGGAGACAGCTTGATGAGTACAGCCTTGCAGGGCTGAATACCTGTTGCGGCCGCCCCTGTGCAGTGTAACAGTTTGGACCAGAACAGTTGCTGCTTCTGTTGTGCTGGGATGATGCTGAGCAGATGCTACATGTTTTTAGTGAAAACAAAAGTTCCCACTTGTGGTGGTGGTGTTGTTTTGATGAGTGGTAGCTGGAGGGGAGCTTATGTCGCTAAAATAAACAATAGTAAAAAGGATTTCAAATTACTTTACACATAACTTTTCTGGATATAGGTATTATCCCCTTCTATAACTACACTCTCCAAAATCTCAGCTTTTGTGTGTGTTTTACTCACTGATTATTTTGCTAGGCTTTTGGTTTTGATTATCAATGCATATTGCTTCCAGGAAACCGTAATAGTTGAACAGTTGCAGTGATCTGGATTACAGATGTCTACATTAGCTTATGTTGACAGCTGCTTTATTATACAAGTTCCTACACAGTGTTTGTCCTTTTAAATAACTGCTTTTGGAGAGACTACTTTGTCTTGAACATGATGGCATTGTTTTCTGCAAAACAGAAGAATTGAAGCGTATTTGCATCCAAAATTCCTCTGGACTAAATCACTACCTATTTTATAATCCTAGAATTATTGTACACTTTCACTAATATCTCTCAGCTGATTTGTACCGAAGTGACCTTGATCAGTGACACTCAGAAGATGTAGCTTTCCCCCCCCCCCCTTTTTTTTCTTTTTCTTTTTTTTGGAAGGGAGGGGGCAGGTCTGGCCATAACTTTGCTACATTCAAAAGAGCATTGCTTGTTTTCTAATGACAGGTTCTCACAGGGCATACTTAACTGTGTGAAATTTCTGTACTTATTTTTTTTACCAGTGTTCTCACTGTGCAGATTTTTATAAACAACACTGAATGTCAGATATCTGAGGAACTGCCAACAGTTGCTTTATTAGTAACCTGCAGGGATTTTTACCATTTCTGAAGGATATGAATTTTCAATTCATTATGTTCTCTTTATTTATTAGACAGCTTGTGTGTGTTTTTAAGTAGTTTTCTGTTCAAAATGAACATGACTCATATTCTGCTTGTGAGAAAGCAGCATCGTATGTATAAATTAAATTTATATTTGCTCACTTTTACTACTTCCTGTGTGACTATATTTGACTTCCTCTCCCTCTTTCCTGCCCACCATCCCCCAATATTTTTCAGGTAAATCTCAAATCTAACAACAGCATCTCACACATTTTTCCCCAAACCCTGTTGTTCCTGTAATGATATCTGCTGTTCTTCTTGTGTCCAGTGTAGTAATGACTCAAGGCTGTTCCAGTGATGGAACAACTGTCTGGTGAACACCAGTGTAAAGAACTGGGGAACCTGCCATGACACGAGTCTGTCCTTCTCTATTTTTAGACAAACCTTGCTAGTAGGAGTCCTTTTATTCTTGCTTTCATATGAACTTTACATGGGTTCCTCTACATCTTTTTGTGGCACAGTGCTGTTTTTAGTCAACTAAATTGATGCTGCTCATTAAACTCTGCCTTCTCAGGTCCTGGTCCTGTAAGTTACTCTTTCTGAAACTTCAGCAGGTCTCCATGCTGGACAAGAGGTTTGTCTGTAGTGAATCAGTGTAGGACTGAGGCTTTATCTTGAAGAGAGAATAATTTGAACAAGTTTTCCACTATATCTCAAAGTTCAAATGAGTTTACATTTACTTGAATTTTTTCAGCACAAGTGATCTCCTCAATTTTACCTGAACAATTCTTTATGAAAGGACAAAAATTAAGTATTACCACTGGAACTCCAGACCAGACACAGATTTCTGTTCACAATTTTGAAGGTAGAATAATTCCCAGAGCTAAGTGCTATTATCTTGAGGGTTTTGTAGGTGCAAGAGGGAGTCTGAGTCTATTTTCATTCTTCCAAATTTGTCCAAAGTTTTCCTCACATCACTGAATTACCATTAACTCTAGTGAGTTGTTCTGGATTTATGCAAGTGTGTCTGATGTATTCTAACACTAGTTGTTATTTTGACAACTTTAAAGAGCCCTGATTGCAGATAATGATCTTCTTGTACAAACAGAAAGCAGAAGAAACAGTCCCTCCTCCCTTCAGATAAACTCTGACCTAATTCAGGCTAATTCTGGGAAGGGCAAGTGCTGCTGAAAGCTCTTAGTGAGCCTCGAGAAGAACAGGACACAGGAGAACTTTGTGTGATAGTTTGGCATAAGTCAAAGCATAGTCATGCATTAGCTCAGTGTTGATGCGACTAGCCACTGAACACTCAGCCTCAGCTTCATGCCTTCAGGTGTTTGATTTTTTTTTTTTTTTTTTCTGTTGGAGAAACATCAGACAGAATACCAGGTTATCACATGATTCCTCTTAAAGAAACAAACAAAAAAAATCCCCAGAGCACAAACTCTTGTCCTACCACTAGGTTTTGCCTGAATGCAGATGTTGTAGACCTTCCCTGGGTAATTAGAAGAGAGAATCTTTCTTTGCTTCTTGTAATCACTGTATGAACAGATTTTTGTGTTCTAGTTCCAGTTACTGTGGCCATCCTGCAAGGTTATGGAGGGCACAAAGGTCTGAATGTCACTTTAGAAATATAAGACCCTATAAATAAATAGGGAAAACCCAAGGATTAAGGTCACGATTTTGCTGTGCACTTGAATGTGAGATATGTTAGCCTTCATGCTGAGTCTACAGTGCTATCAGAGTTGTGGTGTCGCTACACATTCCTAAGGATGTGTGCAAGAAACGAAATTCAGGAGTTTGTCAACCTGTAAGTAACAATGGAGTAAAAAAGTAAATGCTACAGTTGCAACAGGCAGACTATCACAATAGTAGTCTGAATAAAAAATAATCTTAGATATCAAATACATTTTATACAATGAAAAAAGTCAATGCTGACAATTACAAAGAAAACTAGAGCACTGATGTTATTCTGCTTTGACTTGTTTTTATCACTTTTTGGTGTTCTATAAGAAAAATACTTCATACTGGAAGACTTTTTTTTTTTTTTTTTATAAGAGAATATGCAGAGAATAGTATGTTTAAATATCTTAATATGTCATTGAGATCCTAGGGATGTCCAGGAGTGGTACGTGGGAGGTCAGCTCCAGAAAGGACAAGCAAAGCTCAGGAATGACCTTAAATGACCATTCCATAGAAATGTTTCCTCAATGACTGAACTGAGGACAAACAGAAGCAGAGAGGTCATCTGAGTTGCTTGTATGGCCTTGAAGCACTTATGGCTTATTTTAACAAGCTCAGATGGCTGTTCTTATTTTTTAACTAGTATTCAAGAACTGACTTAAGCACTACGAGGAGTCCTGAAAATACCAGCTGCAACAGTCTAGAGCCTGAGAGTGGCACCGGACAGTCAAGCCTGGGGTAGTGATGTTTTGTCAAGACACTGAGTGTGGGCATGGCAAGACTCCTTATTTGTTTGGGTGAAATAAATCATCAGCTCTTCTGAGTGTCACTGGTATGATGCGAGGGACCTTTGCCAAACTGTGTTGATATGGAGTTGTATCTTTTGCCACCTTTCACTGAATTATGTCAGGGAAGTTTTGCAGCATAGATTTGATCTCTTTCATTGGAAATAGAAGTAAAGGTGCCTGGTTTTTCAGGCTTATTCTGTAGCTGGTAGACACGTGAGTAACAGAGAACATGTCCGTACTTACTTTTATCTTGCTACTTTTCACTGAAGCAATGAGTCTTAGGGGCAGGCGTAGACATCTGAACATTTCTTGGTTTTTGTTCATATTCTTGGTAATTATTTGCTACATGGCCAAATCAGTGCACTTCTCTTTGCCTCTCTTTCTCAATATGTGAAATGGAGGTAATGCTGCCCTGTGATTTGAGATGTCTGGGAAATGCCTTTATGAGCTAAATCCCCATGCAGTTTCAGAAACCTAAAGGAGTCAGTATCACTGTGACTTAGTTGGGAGCAGTCCTGGTTTGGTCTGGGTATGTTTCAGCAAAAAACTTGACCTTAGGAGGGCGAGTCTGAAATCGTGACTTTTCTACTAGTGACGGTAACACAGTGAAATACTAGCAAAAATCTGCATTGTTAAAAGAGCTGCACTCATGATGTAATCATAAATGTAAGTGTCTTGTGGTTGTTCCTGTAGTAGTTATAGATCTGAAAGGAAATTAGGAAATGTGGTTGTGAAAGTACTGTTGACCAGAGTGCTAGGAGATGATGGCCCTCTTTTCTGTAGGAAAACAAGTATTGGCTGTTTTCTTTAAAGATTTGAAAGAAGATATATTCTACTTCAAAGGAAGTTCTTGGAAGACTGGCTCAATTATACCAGCTTCTCCTCAGTTACACTCAGACTTGCCCTCTGGGCAGCACTACAAAGTTTGGGCAGTCTGTCTATAGCCCCACCACCTCCACTTTAGTAAGACTGTAAGAGATACTGGAAAGATAGCTATACCTGCCCATAGTATCTGCACTGTGAGGAATTGTCTCTCTGACAGAACTGAGGCTTTTAAGCTCCTATACGATTGCTCTTCTTCCTCTGCGATGTAAAAGGAACAGAGTATATCTGAGTAGCTCCACTTCATACTTACATACAGACTGTACATTTTTTAAACTAACTTGACAGCAAAAACATCAGACAAAATCTTTGCAAAAAAAGGATTTCTCCCTGTGGGGCAAATAGCAGCAGGCTGTTTTATATTGTATTATATTTTAAAAGGTACTTTACGGGCTTTGGTCTAACATTAAATGTTCCTTGAAAACTAAAAATTGAGAGCACTACATTTACTGGAGTTCAGTTAGCAAAGTTCAGTAGACGTCAGTAAGAACGAAGAGAAATTTAGGAAATGAGGGTGGGAAAATAAAGGAAATAAAGTGAGTCTTGAAGAAAATAGTGAGTAAGGGAGATTAACAACAAGCAAGTGAGGATTCGTTAGCTGCTGAAATGTCTGTTTGGTATTAACTTTTCCCTTGCATAATTGCAAGAGCTATCATGCTGGGAGGGTGGTGTCCTCACAAGTACTTGTTTATAGTCCTCCATTCACCATGCACACCCTGCAAAAAATCTGTACCAGAGCTTTTGCTGAGTAGTCACTGGCTGATGTAGCTGGTATGCTCTCAGTTTTTCTTTGGATGGTGCTTGGAGTAGGAAGAAGTCTGCAGAGAATTGATTCTTACTTAAAGGAATGAAATTATAGGTGAAAATTGTCTCAGTTTTGACTGATTGTGATTTTCAGACTTCCACTGATCACACTTGGCTGACTGCACAGCCCCCAGAATGTTTCTTAACATGTCAGACACTTGTGCTGACACAGAATGGGTCAGAGCTTCCTCTTCGCTGTTACTACATCACATGCGTAAGAGGCTGATGATCCATTGCACCATTCAGTGGAAGCTGATGGCTTCTCCTGGGGGCTGCTGCAGATCTGTCTCCAGGAGTTAGTCCCAGAGTTACTCTGGAGCTGTACCAGTATAACAGATCAGAGCTCAGCTTGCCATATCTGTCTTTGGAGAAATGGCGAGACTTTGTTCCTTATCAAGTTTGACTGAATCGCCTTAGGGTGGTATGGGCCAGAGCCTGTCCTTTTATCTCACTGAAGAGGGAGGAGTGGGAGGTGGAATGTCACTGAACGTAGGGCTCCTGTTTAAGAAAACAGAGCACAAATGGGAATTAGGCTCAGGGAAAAAGCTGGAAAGAGAAAGTCGTTCTAATGCTGTGGATTCTCCCCATGATGTCCTCATTGCTCTGACTGAGGCACTCTCAGTGCTTTTAAAACAGAGAAAGACATCTTGCTAGTTTTTCCCTCACTCCCAAAAATGTTTTGTTCAAATTCTGATCTTAAGTGGAAAGGGCATTAGGGATCCTTTTCCTGTTGGTTTTTTTTCCCCCATATATGTTCAGACTGCTGCTTGGAGGGGGGGAAGGGTGATAGGTTGGAAGGTTGTCGTCTTGAAGCTGGGGTGTGCAAAAGGTACTGATGCTGTGCTTGGGAGAAAATTTCAGTATGGCAAGGAAGGTTAGGATATGAACAGAGATGAGATAACTGGAATTTTAAAGGTAGGGCAAGCAAGCAACTTCAGAGTTAGTGCCATGAGGGAGCATAAGTCTTGGAATAAAGAGCAAGGAAGAGGGAATACTTGCAAAGAGAGGATGACTGGAGGAGAGGGCCCTTGGTGTCAAAGTAGAATTTGTGGTTATTGATCCAACATGATTTGGGGGAGTAAGGGAAGGCAAAACCCTCTGCTGACTGACAATCTGCTTGGAAAGCTGCATGCAGGCTCAGCAGCTGGGTGGTTTGTCTCACAATCACTATGGGTCTGAAGGAAAAGCTGGACTATGTATCTGCTACTATTTGACCAGTGTTTAAACTACATAGTTGTATTTGAAACAATCATTAACATCAGTGACCAAGTTTTATAATCTAGATTTGTACAAAGGTCAGGAACTATGCTGTCTTCCAAATTCCTGATTTCTGCATCAGTTGTTATTTTTGTTTCTGTTTCAGAACTGCGGTTAGTGCTTTAAATATATAGCCTATGCACTTGCTGTTCAGGTGTGTCCAAACTTTTCCCACCTCATCGCAGTGCTTAGGAGTCTTTTGCTTCTTACTCTTTCTTCCTCACTGATGGAATTGGAAAGTTTTCTCCCTTCCTCCACCACTTATGTGCAAGTTAGCTGAGCTTATCTGAATGCTTAAAGCCTGGTCAGGGAAGTTCTGTCTCAGGATTGCTGTACCACAGTGTGATCTAGCCACAACTCAGACCCCTGCTTTAGACCATAAGAGCTCTCTCAAACCAAAGGAATCCCTCCTTAAAGGCAGTTCTAGTATTTGGATATCTTTCTTCAGAGGACAGCCTAGGACCCTTTGTTTCTTTGACATTTCATTGAACAAATATGCCAGTGCATTTAAAAGCCTTAACAAATATTATTTTTCTTGGACATTTGCAGGAAGTGTTGATGAATGAACATATGGTTGGAGTACTAGCTATATTAAGCTGTTTCAGTGTGAAGTGCTTATGAGCAATGTGGCTGTAAAGTTAGTGGTGAAGCTATGGAACAAACTTGCAGCCGGAGTAGGTGAATTCAGAACACAGCCTGCTCTGAGCTTCTGTAAAGCATTCCTTTCTGAAGAGATGTCTGCTCTATGAGCAGTTCTTATGCACTAATGTTCATCTTTTTACCCAAAAAAGGGAGGGAATAGCCAGTTTGGAAACAAATTAACCCTAAGCACTTTTCTCCTCCACTGTTTATTAACATATAAAATCCCTGAACTGGCTCCAAAATAGAATTTTTACCCAGAAGTGAGGGTAAGTGCCAAAGATTCAGTGGACTTCTGCCACTCTTGTTATATGCGGAAGATGGCTATGGTCAGTAGTGCAAAAATACGAGAGTGCTGCATTTTGATGTGGTGGATTTAGAGTTGGGGGTGGGGGACTAAATCTCTAATGAAGTCTCCATCATTATGGGCGTCTGTATTAATGAAAAAGGAAGCAAGAGATGCATAATTACTGGACAGTTACAGTTTAAAATGGAAAATAATTTCCAACATATTATTTTTCAGTTACTTTGTAGTTGTGTGGGTTCCCTACTCCACTGTTACTAGACACGACACCTGTGCCTTGTGGGTGTAAGCGGGTCATACAAATGAAGTATTAGAAATCCATATTGAATAAGCTGATAACTCCTACCCCCCTGGATTAGCTTTACTTAAATACCTTCTTTTAACATTTTACTGTAGCTAACATTTTGTTTGGGTAGCTGTGGAGTTTTCCCCTGCTAACTGGGCTAGTCAGGAGCTAAGTGATGGACTACTGTGTACAGAGTCATGTTAACGGGTTGATCATAGCTGCGGTTACTACCTGTAGGGAGTAAGGGCTTGGAGACGTAGTCATGACTGTCTTCACTGCCATGCTCTCCTCTTCTGTTGTGGTCTGGCTAGTTGTGTGTGATGGACTATGTCACAACTCTCAAAACATTGCTCCCCTTTTTTGTTGTGGGTATTCCCTGTAGGTTTCCATGGTTTTGCAGTGCTGTCTTCCCCAAGGGCTAGTGATTGTATGCTTTGCCACTGTTGAAATGACACAATCTGCTGAAAATCAGAATAGCTTTTTCTTTGTCCTTCTCACCCAAGCCCCGTGTTCTTCTTCCTGTATGCATGGGATTTGGTTTTTTGGTTCAGTGATAAGGCCTTCATGATAATGTCCTGGTTTTCATTTTAACCCGTTGGGACCTACCATAAAAAGGAAATCATACATAATTAAGATTGTTGATTGTTTGCTTACATGTAACACTGTCTGAATAGCCCTTCCTATCAATCAGAAGGCATCTGGGGCTGTCTGTCTTCGGGTCTAACTCAGCACGGTACAACTCACTCCTGTCTCACTAGGGGTTTATTACTCATGGTTGTAAAGAGCTTTGATGTTAAAAGGCTCTAGGTATTTATGAGATATGGGTATTGATATTATACTCAGAATTCATAAATCATCTATCTATGAATGCATTGTACTATTTATTTCCTAATGAAAATGCAAATGCATTTCCTGTAAGATGGTAGCATAACTGGCAAGGGAGTAAAAGTGAAATAAGGAAGCTGGCCAGTGGAACTTATGACTCCAGAGGTTGTTGAGCCACACATTGTACAATGTAGGCTGATGCCCGTTTTGGATGTGCAAATTGAATGTGTCCTTCCACAAACAGATTTGTGGAACATAAACCAGCAAAATATAAGTATCAGGATGAGCTAATACTACAGCCTTTCTAGCAAAGTAACAATCAGTTGCTTGGCCTTTTAGCAGGTGATGTGAGCAAGCAGCATGGTATGCTGTATGAAATTTCAGAAATGAAGTTGGTGTGTAACTGAGGCTGGGAAGTGGGCTAGAGATGAATAGCCTTTGACTGCAAAAGGTCAGTGTGATTTCATGTGTCTTTGGAGGCCTCAGGGTGCTTGAACTTTGCTTTGGGCTCAACTCATTATGTAAGGGAGAAGACTGCTGGAAAGAGCAATTATTGATCCTAATTTCTTCCAGAACTTAAAGATTTTGAGAAGTTCAGTCTCTCCTACAAATGTTTGTAAGCTTTTTCAGGAGAAAACTGCATACCCTTTTGAAGGAATTGGGGAGGGGTCAAATGCAATGACATACAGTGTTTGGCATTTGACTGTGCCTTAAGGCATTGCCAGACAGTCAGGGATGCTGCAGAGGCCAAACGATGTTGGAAGAATTTCCTGGAGTTGGGGGCATATCTGCTTTTTCTGTTGTGCAGGAAGGTAGGGGTAACAGTAACTGACTTCTGTCTTATAATGGCAGCAAATGACAATGAACAACCCTCTGCACTAATACAGCAGTGCTGGGTTGGAGCTGAAAGCAAAGGCACGTTGTTCATTCCTCACCTGTTGCTGTTCACTTAGAGATGATCTGCACTCAGTCCTGTATAGCCTGCTAACCAGGCTCTTGGTTCTGCCCTATGGCGGGGGAATACATCTAAATCACAGTCTAGGACACAGGGGCTGGCTAGCAGAGATGTCTGCAGGGCTGTGCTGTTTTCCACTGTGGCAAGGTGATAAATGGCCACTGAAGGCCGCGTTGTGCTACCTTTCTAGCTCTTAGTGACTGTAGAGAGTGAACTGCATTCACTGAGCTTCTCGTGTCATGCTTGTTCTATACAATGATGCTGGATAATCAGCTGTTCAAAGCCATCTGGACTGGTTTATGTAAGTAGGATGTCAGCTCTGGGCTAATCTTGCCACTTATCTGATTGTTTTGTGCCACTGATAGCACTAGCTAAGAGATGTTTCTGTAGCCCTTACTCACTTGGGTAAGTTTTATTTACTTTTATAGGTATACTTCCTTTATTTTACTGCACCTTATCAGGATGCAAATAAGATGCCTGTGGGGCCTGGACAGAAGCTTCTGGAGGGCTTTCCTGGGTCAGAGTTTTGAATGTGGGGATCAGAGGCTTTGTCATGAGAGAGAGATGATTACCGCTAGCTTGCAGAAAGGTCTTTTCTCCCCCCCCCCCCCCCCCCCCCCCCCCATAATCTTGTTTGACCCACCAGCTGCACATAAAAGTCTTCCTTTCTGATTTCTCTTCTGGCTCTCAGCCACACTCCTGAGAGCCAAAGTGAATGTGATTCATAGTCCAGGTGGGATGGTAGCTCTCCAAGGGATTCTGCTGCCCTTTTGCAAAAGGAGTTGGGTATATGGGTAGTTTTAGGTAACCTGGTGATGTTGGTCTCAGAAGTCCTTACTGGCTTGCTATTTTTTCAGTATGGGATTTGGATTATCCTCCAGTGCCTGCGTCAGCTCAAGCCTATTATTGGTTACATAACATATTCCCCTACAGGAGCCTCACTTAAACATTGTTTTGAACTTTCTTCATCTTTGGACTTGGTCCACAATTTACCAATGTATTATGGGAACTATATATATATATATGTAAATTTGATAATATCTAATGCAGTAGAATAAATGCTGATTTCAAGACTGGCCCATAGTCCTGATACGGAAGATCTGGTATTGAGGTAGAGGCGTAACAGAGGAAAGGGCTCCTTCTGGCAAAAGTGGTTACGGTGTGATAATGGCATGCAGAACATCAATGCACAGGCTCTTACTGGAACAAAAAAACAAGGTAGGAAACAATGATTAAGAGGTTAACACAAATCCTTCTCATAAAGTATTGTGTTTACCCTGACAAGATTCTTTTTCTGTCCACAATGCAAAGATTTTGCTGTTGCTATTGACTTTACCTGGAAAGTGCTCAGATACGATAACAAGCAGCCTGATGAAATTTAAGATAGATATACTCTTAGATACTTGATGCTTTAGTTATGATGTTGAAATACTGGTAAGGTGTATAGTCACTATGTACTGTTCTTATTTGTGAACCTGTTCAGTCAGGATAAAATGCTACTAGTTGCATGCTTCTAAGCTGTGCAGAGATCTTTTGGTTAAACATCACTCCTTAATCTTCTTGAATGTTATTTCCACTATGTACTTTCAGATGTTGTACATATAAACGAGAATATTCCCCACTGTGTTGGTTATTTGACAAGCCTTGGATGTTGGTTGAGCATTTTTTTCCTTCCATTCAACCCAAGTATTCTTACTGCTTGTGAAATCTGTAGCAAGTCTAGTATTATTAAATGCATGTAGCTTTCTAAATAAGTCTATTTCAAATGTAGGCACACAAGCTGTGTGTGAATAAAACAAAGAAACATGAAAATCTTCAAGTTGGGATCATGTTGAAAATGAATGTTTCATGACAGCCTTGAAACAGCATATGAGTTCTAAGCTTATTTCTAATACTTGCAGACAGGAAGGAGAATTACTAATCCTGACTTATCTATCACAAGCAAGTGCTTTTCTATGACCTGAAGGACTAAAATAAAATCCATTTGTTTGCTTGTTTTGGAAAAGAATCAATTTTCTGTTTGGAAGGAAGCAGACCAGAAATGTGACTCCTGCGGGAGAAAGGGGAATTTAAGAGGGCTTCAAAAATCCCCCGATTTTCCCCACTGACCTCAGCTTCTCTTCTTTGGCCTTCTTCCCACCTTTAAAGAAAAAAATGGGCCCTAATCTGAGGTTTTATAAAGGAACATTTTCCATTACGCAGAAGCTGGAACACTTTTGTGCCAGAAAATTACTGAAAGAAGGAGCAAATGTGCATTGAGCTGAACAAGAGTGTCTAAGGAAGAAGAACAAATTCTTTTTTTTTTAAAGTAGGGATTTAAGCCTAGATTTGGAGTTGCTGGTTCAATGAGGAAATGTGAAAAAAATTGGAGGAGATCTTCTTTTTACTGTGGTGATAGCAGTGGGTATCTTGTCTCAGATTTCAGTGGAAGTAGGACTGAGACTATCAGACTAACCTGTCTGAGATTCTGAGAGTCTCTGAACATCATAACTTTCTATTGGATTGGGAGTCTTTTGTAAAGAATTTTGATGCAGAGGGCTCTACTTATCTGAAAGATACAAGTAACTTCCTATAAATTTGAAACAATATTTTTGACATTTCACTATGCATTTGTTTTATTTTTATTTCTTGAGGATGATTACATAGTTAATTAGGTAGTTGTGACCTCAAATGAGTCAGAACTGTGAAAACCAAAAAGGTATCTAGAGTTCTGCTTCCCAAAATCTAGACTGCTCTTTTTCTAATTAGAGGCGCTACCGAATTTGATGAGGAGGTCCTTTTATATTTGCATGCTTTGTAAAGAAGTCTCTGCTCCAGAGGACAGTGCTGCTACTCCAGAACTGGCCTGCGTTTGCAATCCCATGTCCTGTGCGCAGTTTGTGTTGGCATCCATTCCAATATTCAGTGCCATCACTGGAAACCTTTCCTTCGACTTAAGCTGATCATAGATCACATAAGTGAAAGAGGAGAGGATCTACCAAAGAAATGGTGTCTGTCTTTGACCCTAAATAGAAAGAGAAGCAAGCAGTGAATGGGCCATGGCTTCAAAGTACTAGAGCGGAAATCCTGGTTCTACAAAACAGTCTATGACCTTAAGCAAGATCATGTATGTGTTGGACCTCCTCCTCTGTGAAATGTGGATAATGGTGGAAATTAGGAAACTATATCCCAGGTTTTACGAATTGAGAATCCCTAATATCCAATGTTGTTAGAAGTTGTGGTGTCGACACCATCAAGCCAGACAAAAAGCAAACTGAACATCCTTTGATTTTTATTCAGTATAGGAGAATGCAGGGCAATCTCTTAAGAAAGATTTCTGAAAAGAATGGAAAATCTATTTTGCTAAAAACTAAAGCAGGAAAATTGCTAGTAGGACATAACCTACTAGGCAGACAGAAATTCAAATGTTAATTACTGTATTTTCTGTTTCACAGCTGACTTGCTTCTATGCATGTGTATATTGTGTGTGTGTGTGCGTGCTTGCGTTTGTAAGGAACATTAGAATATATGGGCTTAATATGGGAGAAACATCTATACTGGCTGTGTCAGTGGAAAAGTTCTGTAACAAGTCTTTGAGAAATATTTTTTATGTCATGGAGAGTTTGGATGCTTGAAGTCAGATTGACAGAGAAACCTGGGTCAAACGAATTTGCAGTGATACTATAAAACTCTGCATAAATCCTTTCTGGATGCTGAAGGAAATCTGTTACTTACTGGAGAACTTGCACTTCAAAGCATATACTCACTCTTAAGTTCTGTGTGAGTTTACCCTTTGTACTATCAGATTTTAGATATAACTAAGAATGTGGAAAACCAGTGCCATCTTACTGTAAGTAAAACCTCACTAAGTAGCAATAGATTTAGGTAGCCCACTATACCTGTTGTGAATTATTTATATCCTAATCTGAATTCTGTTAAAGTTAGTGGAAAGATTTTCATCAACTCCAGTAGAAGTTGGATGAGACTATTGACTAACACCAGTATTGATGTGCATACATTATCACACTAAAGGAATACTGAAAATTGATCCTGACTTACTAGTTACTGTCACGATAATGAGAAGACCATTGCTATAAATGGGCTGTGTTGGGCTTGTTGAGAAAGGTTGAAGATGATCTCCTAATTCCTTTCCTCTTTGTGTTTCCATATTTCATAATTCTTATAAAATTAACTCATCAGAAATTTCTCTGTAGTTAGTGATCCTATGCTATAGTAGGTGATAATGAATTTCAGGGAGCATTTGTTGTCAAGTTTTGTCTGGGTAGATTTTCCTGAAGTTCAGGAAGATGCAGTTTTTACGTCATGTTCTAAAAGGCTGTATAGTGTGGTTGGATGCTGTCAAATTTTTGTTGCATTCTACGCAGGAGTGGGCTGAATTCTCGTGACAGGAAGAACTCTTCCTGCATGGGGCAAAACCATGTCCTCCACTGCTTTCTGCGAATGTGATAGAAATCCTTTCATCCCTGTGAAAGCAAGATCTCTAACTCAGCATAGTTTGTGACTGCTCCAGGGTTTATAGTCTGGGGTTCGATAGGGTTTTTTCTGCACCCAGTGGAGTAGATGTAGTTTAGAAGTGACATTCTACAAGCCTTTTAATAGAAAAAGAGAACATCGAGTATACTAAATGAAAATGAATGAAGTCCTATTTCTAAAAGCTAAACCACACCATTCAACTTTAGCAGCTATCACTGATGATTCATGATTAACCTGTGCTAGATAAGAGGGCTTCCTGCAGGATGTGCCTGGTAACATTACTTTCTTTTCTGCTCCTGTTCAAAGGATGTATACAAAGTGTAGACCATGTATGCTTACCTGCAAGAGTGTGCTGAAGCCAGATCTGCAAAGATAATGTGCCAGTTGAAGGCAGAGTGGAACTGTGCCATTGCAGAGAATTTAATATAACGAGAAAATTACAGAGCAGTCACTATGAGGGGAAAAATGCTGTTCCACTTCCTGGAGAAGTTGCTAGCTCTTGGATTGTTTCCCTTTAGCCATTTTGTTAGCAGCTAATCTCTAAACTGTTAACTAAATGTTACCTCTATTATATTGCCTGTTAAGTAGCTATGTTCTTTTCTGTGAAGAAAGCAGAGGGAATTTTGCATAGGTTCTCTTAAAATGTGAAAGTGTATGCAAGATGCACATTTGCCATTTCCTTTGGTGACGAAAGCAGGAGGAGAAGTAAAAAGATGCAGATCCTTTTACCACATCTGAAATATCCTAAACAACTGGAAAATTTGGGGGTTAGCAGGAAGACGTGTTGGGAAGTAGCCAATACACATCTTTCTCTTACTAAAAGGAGCAGTTATGCAAGATGCAGTTAACTTTATAGGTGTGCAGTTAATGACCTAAACACATAAAACAAGTAAGCAAAAGCTTAGCTGTCTGTGCTTATTAGATAATTTTCAGTTTGCCATAACGCAGTCAAGCCAAACTGATTTTTGCTGTGTTCCTCAGTGATTTGTGCCAAATAATGTATTTCAACTCCAAGTAATTTCAGCTGCAAGTCTATTTTAGTCATGGTATTTTTTTCTAGCTCTCCACACTAATCCCCTTGGTTGTTATTCTCCACAGTCACTTTTGGGCAAATAAAAGTAGAACAAAATATCTACCCCAAATGTGTGGTTTTGAAGTTTGGTCAGCAAATCCTCTTATAATGGAAACTGCAACTTTAACTATGGCTGTCACACAGGTGAGGTAGGAATGTGAATTCAATTTTATGTTCACTCGTCACCTACATGACCAGGCAAATGGGCCGTATTTCACCATGACCTTGGGGGCCAGCATTGCCACCTGTTGCCCTTTTTACACAAAAGCCATGTGTGCCAGCAAGCAAGAGCGAGTACTGACCTCTCAGTAGAGAAGCAAATAGAGCCCAGTAGGGCACTGAAGTGCCCTGGCAGAGCAGTCTGTTTTAGAGTACAAAAAATGTTTGTGATTGACACAAGAACCCTGTTCTTTACATGTTGTCATCTCTGGTAAGAGCACTTGTCTGCTGGCTTTCCAAATGCTGCCTCAGAGGTGTCCACATCCAGAAGCACTGTTACCGTGACCAGATATTTCAGGCAGTGTTGGCTGCTCTTGCAGGGAGCATAGATTGATGCATTTTAAATAGTGATTTTAATCTTATGAGTTCTCTTTAGTCATCCTTATAATACTGATTAACGTAAAGTAACCAATCATGAATGGGGAGGTCAAATAGGAAAAAAATTGTAAAATGTCTATCAATCTTGAAGTAAGATCCTGCTTTTAGTTTAGCTAATCTAAACTTATGTTTGGCTTAATCAAGTTTAAGCTTAAATAATTGTTACTTTAAACTCTAAGTTTTAACTTGAACTGAAAGTCATTTCTTCCTTCACCCACCTTATTGGTCTCTTAATTTCTTATCCCCCAACTCTGTTTCTCTCTTCAGCCAGGAAGTTTATACGTATGCTGCATTTGCCTTGTGAAAAATGTGTCTAAATAGTGACCCAGCTTCTGGCTGGTCATTTATTTTCAGAGGTACTATAAAACTCTGTTGTGAACAGGTTTTAACCATTAAAAACAATGATTTTACTGAGTTGTATGGTGGCATCTAGGGCTTCTAGAATTGGTTGGTGAGTCCTACTTCTGCTTCCTAATTGAGATCATGAAGTTTGGTAGAGGCAAGGGCCGTCATCCTTACTGATTCTTACAATAAAAACCCAGACTTTATTATCACAAAAGTATAAGTATCATAAAATGGAAAAAGACAAATGAATTAATATTAAGCCAGTGCTGCTTCTGATTTGGTTTAAACTTCTTTTGGTGTGGAGCTTGACATGCCCCTACCCCCCAGAAAGTGACATCAGCTTCTTATTGGGAAAACTGATATAACTGGAAATTTGGAAACTCCTTCAAACCGTGTGGGAGAGCAACTGGCAGGGGTGAGTGTGCTCCTGTGGAGGGCAGAGGCTCCTGCGCTGCACCAGAGCTCGCTCCGTGCAGGCTGGGCCATGACTTGGCGTGAGGAGATGCAGAATGGCAGTGACGGCTGAAATGGCCGGCACTATGAAAGTGGAGCATGTGATAAATTGAGGTCTCTGAGCTGGGGAGTTGGGAACTTGGCTGAGAAGGAAGTGTTGTAAGCAGGACAGTGGTGCAGGCCAGGGAAGCTCCAGGCTGGAAGTGCATGGCTTGACCACTCATGCTGTTTGGCAGTGGGGACAGGGAAACTTCATTTCAAGAAACTACTCAGCGCCCCATCTCTGAATCTGGCTTGGGTCCATGCACTATGCCAAATGCCACGTTGTCTGGTGCTTACTGGTAAGGAAACTGTGCCAGTAATTAGTAGTTGTTTTATGCAGGAAACTGGATATGTGCTCAACACATAATTTGATTAATGGTGGTTCATGAGGACATAGACAAGCCAAACAATGCTTATTTTCTGCTTATTAATAATATTTTTACCAAGAAAAGGCATATTTAGCCTATTTGTCATGTCTATTCCCTATGCAGGGGAGTTCTGAATTGGGTGGGTGGGGGGAGGTTGTTATTCAAAAACCAGGCCTATTTGCTTTACTGTGCAGCATAACTCAGTGAATCATACCAGCAGAGTGAGGAGGGTGGATTTGTTTCCACCCATTTCAAGAGGCAATCCATACAGGTAACTTATGATGAAGGGCCTTGGCAAGATGTTCTTTCAGTCCCTGGATATTGGCTTTTATTCCAAATGAAGAAGTAGCTTGCTTACACCCCATGAAACTATTCCACAACAGAGTACATATGTTGGCCATGCTGATCTTATTCACGTTCCCAAGCCTTTCGTTAAAAATATTCTCAAGGCTTATCTTCCCCCGCATTCACCTGTATGTTGGCTCTAATTCTCATTCTTTCTAAACACAAACTTGTAGTGAAGTGTGAGGGAGTGTGTGACCTCAGTTCTTTAGCAAAGAAGGAATATAAGCTAAAACCTGAGTTACTGCAGCTGCCAACCTGAGCATGTTGTGCTTAGTCCTCCCTTCCCACAGTTCTCAAGTGCTGGGACAGGGCAGCCAGTCTTTCTGCAATGTGTTATGGGGGAGCTCAGCGTGGCTGCCTTACTTCACTTGAGAACTGGAAGGAATTTTTCAGAAGTCTGTGCTTGTTCGTGTGTGGAGCTGTGCCGGCTGAGGTGTAGCAACTGAGAATATAATGGGACAAAATGATAAAATTAAGTGTCTTTTTACACGTGCTGGCTTACACAGGTGGCTCCTGTGAGTCTTGTCTCTGTGGTGAAACAATGCAGCTGCTAATCTGCAAGGCCTGCTGTCCTGTCATCTCTCACTGGCATTTGCAGGCTCCCCTTGTTTGGCTTATGGACATACATAGATGAGACATAAGGCCATACTTTCAAAACCTAGTTTTGTTTGCATGCATCATTTAGTTATTGTGACATGTATGTTACTTGATAATGACAGAATTATGCATGTGTTCAAGTATGCATGAATGTTTTCTAAGAAGGGAGGTTTGCTGAAACTTCTTTTAATGTCAAGCACTGACATAAAATGAAAAGCATCAAGATCATTATACAAGCTCTTTTAGAAAGAGCTTGATTCTCATCAGTTCTTTCTCAGTTTGCTTTTTGGATGCTGTGGGCACTAACATTGAATTGAAGGAGTCTAAATGAATCCTTACAGTTGGTGGAATGCACTATTTGGCTGGCAGGTTTGGGGAAGTGAGAACACTTAGCTTTAGAAATCCTTTAGAAGCAGATATTTCTTACGATGACATGAGGCTGGCTTCTGCGCCTGAAATTGTACTTGTGCACCAATGCTCATTGTTGAGTGGAGTTTTAGATATGTGAAGAATGTGAAAACAAGCTGTGCATTTGGAGGTCATTTCTAGCAAGTACTCCCAATATACTGTAGTCTTGCACTATTTTGGGTACTGCTGTTAGTTTTTGTATTAAACATATTCTGGTGAACTGTAAGCTGTACCAAATAAAACAGCTTACTCCTTTTGTCAGTCAGCAAGCGTTATACTCAGGATATGTTCCAGCTGAAGATTAGAGTATTTTATTTCTCGCTACAGATACTTCATTACTCAGTTGGAGTTTAAACATAATACACATTTAACTTCTGAACCTTCTTGCTCTGATTATCTCTGTATAATAGTTTACTGAATGTTCAGTTAAGCATGCTGAACATTATCAATTTACCTATTTCTATGATGCGGATTCTATTCTACTTTGTAGTGCCTGTTCTCAAGTAGACTTTAGCAGTAAAGAATGTAACCTTTTATCTTTTTTGTGTGATGCCATTAACTGACCCTCAGAAAAAATGCACTGAGGAACAGTGACTGGGAAAAGTCAATAAATGAGTGTGCTTGACTTGTTTGTACTACATTGACAAAAATAAACAGCAAAACATCCTTATGTTTGTGTTTTGTATAAATGACTCTCAAATTTGAAAAGCTTCATGCTGATTGTTAATATGAAGCAAGTAGTAGACTTACTTCCCCAATGATCTCTTTGTTTCCCATTGCTGAATATTCACATTTCTTTATGTACAGCATGGAGGAGGAAGGGGGAAAAATGCACCATGTAAACAAAAGTTTGGAGTAGGAAACAGGACTTCTGCCAAATGAACTGGCTTTAGTTAGTACGATTTAATCTGGCGGTTGCTTTTATGCTGTTTTTTCCAGTCCTTTGTCATTATATAGGTACCTTGTCATTTGAGGAAATAACATTCTATCAGCCTGATGTAAGAGAGCTGAATCAGTTATGGACAGGGTCTCTTCTTTTTACTTCTACTGAATATGATTTTAATAAGATTCCTCCATCTCCATATTTTCTGGAATTCAAACTGACACTCTAGTGCTGTGGAAATGGCAATTCTTATGTTCTGAGTGTGAACTAAAAGGGGGCTTTGCCTGTTCATACAACAAAAAGAGAAAAAAACCCTCCAAAACCAACAAAGTAATAATATGTTATACAGATATGTCTGCTATTTTTAGGCTGGCTTTCTATTTTGCTAAGGGTTTTTTCTATTTTTGTATATGGAGAATTTCCTACAAATTTTGTCTTCCTATTCAGGTATCTCATTGTTCAGAAGACCTGCATTTCATGGAACTCATTAAATTCATGACTTCCTAAGCTGAAGAACATTATAATGAATGCGACCATAACATAGTTTAGGCTGGTTCTTTGTGAACCTTTATCCAGAACTCTACCAGTACAGCTCATTTGTGGCATCAGTCTGTTTGAGTACTGGCTAAGTAAATTTGTCTCTCTTAGCTTTGGCTCTTCTGTGGCTCTTACCTTTGGAATGTTTGCTTTTGTGCGTGATATAATGTGTTACTTCTTGAGATAAAAAAGTACCTATATAATGACATAGAACTGGAAAAAATGGCATAAAAACCAGATGAAGTTGTGCTAAATAAACTAGTTCATCTGTTGCAAGCCTACAGTACCTTATTCTAGACTTATTCCTCACACAGAAGTAACCTTCTTTTTTTTAAAAAAAAAAAAAAAAAAAAAGTTACCTTTTTTTTTCCAATTCTAACTGTCATGTAATCTGAGAAACTTACTTCCCAATTCCATATTTTTTCAATGTAGGGCAAGAATACCCAAACTGACCTGTAACCACAAACATGCCATATATTTCTGTAAGAGTGGAGGCCCATTGGTATTGCTGTCAGGGACGAGAGGTCACCAAAAGGCTTTAGTGGTTGTGACCAGCTGCACTGGGGACCCCCACCCATGCACCCTCTGCCCAGTGACCTGGCTGCTTCATTCAGGCTCAGGCCTGGGCACCCAGACCTGGCTGGAGCTGTCACAGGTGCCACTGCACCCAGTCCTTTCTCCTGCTGTCCCACCTTCCTGACTGGTTTTCCTGGATAGAGCCTGGAGCTATGCTGTAAGCAGCTTGTCTCCAGCCCTGTCTCCTGGATGAGCCCTGGACCTGCATCCCAGCCTTGCCTCTAGTCCTGTTTCTAGTGCCATCTCCTGCCGTTCCCCGTTGGGCCCCTTGGATGGACCCTGGCCGTGACCATCACCTTGCCTTGTCCAGGCTGCCTGGCAGCCTTGTCCAGGCTGTCGTCTGCCCTCCCTGCCTCTGTGCTGCGGGACTGCGCCCTGGCAGGGAGGGCATTGCCTCTGCTGGAGTCACCTACAGCTCCTTGCTCATTGTCCTGTATGGAACAGCTTCCCTCTTGCTGCCTCCTGGCAATTGCTGTCAGGACTTATCCCTTTCTTGAGAGTAAAAAACACTTACAAATGCAAAATGGAAATTATTCCATTCAGTCTTCCACTAGAGAGAGGGCTGAAAAGACATAAGTAACTATGTCTGCTCCAAGGATCCAGTAGCTCGTATTTTTTAATTGCACTATACACTAGACATTTTAAAGCGCGTCTTTACAAAACATTTCTTTGTTTTTTTTCTCTTGAGATTCCAAGCAAGTGTAAGCAGATGGAGTTACAGTACAGCAGAAGGCTAGACAGTTTGTTTTGTATAAAAATGATACACTTGGGATGGCTCTCAAAGAGGAGAGACTTCATTCAGTATAGTGACGTGCATGTCTCATAAATCAAAGTGAGAAGAATAAAGCTGAGTGATTGTCTGGCAGGTGCTTAATTTCCTTCAGCAATGATAGTTAATATACATATGATAATTCAATAACAATATTACTGGGAAAAGCAAATACTTGTCTAAAAAATTCTAAAGTATCCACACATTCCTGAAGTGGAAATTGTCTCTGTTGAATCATCTTCCTACTAACAGCATAATTTCCCTGTTAACATAATGGCCCTAGAGAAAAGAAGAGCCCAGAAGAGTTGGTTCACTTTCAAAGATCACCTCTTCCAAGGTCAAGAATGGCTCGTCCCTCATACAAGGGCATCAAGAGGCCTGCGTGGATGAATAAGGAGCTCCTGACTAAACTCAGGCATAAAAAGGAAGTGTACAAGAGGTGGAAGCAGGGACAGGTGACCAGAGAGAAATATGGAGACACTGTCTGAGTGTGCAGGGATGGGGTTAAGAAAGCCAATGCCCATCTGGAGTTGGATCTGGCAAGGGACATGAAGGGCAACATGAAAGATTTCTGCAAATATGTCAGCAGCAAAAGGAAGACAAGGGAAAACTTGGGCTCACTGCTGAACGGGGCAGGGAACCTGATGAAGGGGAAATCATGTCTGACTAACCTGGTAGCTTTCTGTTATGGGATGACTGGCTTGGTGGATGAGGGGGAGCAGTGGATGTTGCTTTTCTTGACTTTAGCAAGGCTTCTGACACTGTCTCTCATGACATCCTCATAGACAAGCTGATGAAGTGCAGGCTAGATAAGTGGTCAGTGAGGGAGATTGAAAACTGGCTGAATTGCCAGGCTCAGAGTATTGTGATCAGCAGCACAAAGTCCAGCTGGAGGCTGGTCGCTAGTGATGTACCCCAGGGATCAATACTGGGGCCAGTACTGTTTAGCATCTTCATTCCTGGATGAAGGGACAGAATGCACCATCAGCAAGTTTTCAGAGGGGAGGAGTGGCTGACAGGCCAGATGGCTGCGCTGCCATTCAGAGGGACCCTGACAGGCTGGAGAAATGGGCGGACAGGAACCTTGTGAAGTTCAACACAGGGAAGTGCCGAGTCCTGCACCTGGGGAGGAATAACATGCTGGGGGGTGACCTGCTGGAAGGCAGCTCTGCAAAGAAGTAGCTGGGGGTCCTGGTGGACAACAAGTTGACCATGAGCTAGCAGTATGCCCTTGGGGCAAAGAAGGCCAATGGTATCCTGGGCTGCGTAAGGGGAAGCATTGCCAGCAGGTTGAGTTGAGGGAGATGATCTGTCCTCTCTACTCAGCCTTGATGAGGCCACAGCTGGAGTGCTGGGTCCAGTACTGGGCTCCCCAGTACAAGAGAGAGATGGACATACTGGAGTGAGGTCAGCAAAGAGCCACAAAGATGATTAAGGGACTGGAGCATGCGCCGTAATGAAGAGAGGCTGAGAGAGCTGGGACTGCTTAGCTTGGAAAACAAAAGGCTTGGGGGGATTTTATTGATGTGTATAAATACCTGATGGGGAGGGGGAGTAAAGAAGATGGAGCTGGACTCTTTTCAGTGGTGCCCAGTGACAGGATGAGAGGCAACGGGCACAAACTGAAACACAGGAAATTCCATCTGAATATAAGAAAAACCTTTTTTACTGGGCAGGTTGTTGAACACTGGAACAGGTTGCCCAGAGAGGTCGTGGAGTCTGCATCCTTGGAGATACTCAAAACCCAACTGGACATGGCCCTGAGGCACCCTGCTCTAGGTGACCCTGCTCTGCCCAGGGGGGTTGGACTAGATGATCTCCAGGGGTCCCTTCCAGTGTCAACAATTCTGTGATTCTGACGTTGTGCATGCAGTGCAGCATCAAGAAGCCAGAATCTGCTTTTGAATCTCTTTACTTACTTATCTATTTTAGTTATCCAATATACTTAATAAGAACAGCTTTCTGTAGGGAAATAGACTTAGAGTGTATATGCCCTGTGTGCAGCTAAAAAGAATTGATGATATGTCTCCATTATAATTAAATATGCATATATAGTTGCTAAAGGGTCCCAGCCCACCTTGATCCACAGGAGCCAGTTTTCTTAACTGCCCTCTGCAAGATAGTATAGCATCATCATTACAGGTTTTGTTTGCTCCATTTACAGCTCCTTCTTCCCTACATTCTATGTGTTTTTCTCAGTAATTTGGTTGAGCCTGGGTCCCCTGTCTCTTCCAATCTGCTGGATAAAGCCAATTCCGGAGAGTAACATGGTCCCTGGATGTATAATCAGGTAAATGCCAAGTAGGAATAGAGAGGTGATACTTGGCATTGGTGAGATGCATATGCAAATATTACTTAGCTGAGAGGTTTGCACTTTCATGTTGATGACAGGATTCACAAAAGGGTGCATCCAAGTGAGACACACACTTTTTAGAAACCCTCCGTCCGATAGGAGACAAGAGAAAGTCATTCCACGGAAGTTTCCCTGGGAAGGGACTAAAAATGTGATTTGTGGCCTTTGGGAACTCAGATGTGGAGAAGAGTCATGATAATGAAGGATTATTTAGCAGCATAAACAAACACATCATGAGTTTTGGTGGTTGGCAGATGGAAGCTAGATGTGCTCAGAAAAGGAATTAAGTCATTGGTGCCCGAGATGGTGTATTTCTACATGACTTGATGTCTTCATCCAAAACCATGGATGAATGCAGAAATCACTTGACAAATTCTGGCTGTGTCTACATCAGCATGAAGTGTGGTGCAATAGGAACAAAATTGACAGAGTGAAACTGTTGCAGAGTAGCTGATGTCCATGTTATCTGTGCTTCCGGGCCTTAATGCAGGCTGGCTTTAGCTGGGCTGTGGACACTGTGTCCCTTAGCAGCTGCAGTGTGTTAGATGCACTCCTGGGTTACATGCTTCCATTTCCTTTTATGAAAAAGGAATCTATTTTGCATTTCTGAGACCCTCCACAATGTGAACCTAAGTGCAGTTCAGTGGGAACTATCAGGAGATTTCACTTCAAAAGCAGCTGCGCTCTTCCGGTGTACAAAAACATAAGTAGTTCCCTGTTTCCTTTGTTAAAAACTGTTTTGTAGGAAGTCCTGAAACCAGTACACTCCAGCAGGATGCGAAGCGTGAGGATAAAATGGTGGTGTCTCTGTAAAATAGAAGTCCCTCTGACAATTAAATTAAATATATATATATGTGCATGCGCATGCGCGTGTGTGTGTGTAAATAAAGTGTATAGTTTTAAACTACCCCCCACTTCAAATAACCCCAAGAATATCCATGAAACACAGGAGACTCAAAACTGTGTAATGCAGAGTGTACAATATGTGGAACTTTGAGATTTGGGTTGATGATTTACAAATTGAATGGGCTAATGAAGTGCACAGCCAAAACAGAACAAACTAAGATAACTATCTGAGGGCAGAGATCATTGAAATAACCCCAAGTTCCTCTGTTTCATCAGAATGCACCTCAAATCTGTGATTCCCTTACAAACAAAATTTAGTGGTGATTAAGAGATGATGCTTTTCCAGTGGATTAAAGGTTCGTCATCCTTGTCGAATGCTTTCAAATTGAAGCATAGATCTTTCCATCACACTTATACCAGATGCGGGTGCCTTTTGCAAAGCTGTAAGAAAAACTTCCCTTACGAGCTGTCATCTCAGACCCATGAGGTGTGAAGAGCTGCACCGTCTAGTGAGCACGCTCTTATTATTATTTGTTTCTGCTTTCTGTGATTTATGTGTCCGCACGCACAGTGCATCCATCAACCTCAGCAGGGTTTTGTACCCGTCGCTGTAGCAGTGTGTGACTGGCAAGGCTGCTCCTCCCAGAGACGGGCAGAAGTGCCCGCCGTTAGCTGTGGTGCTACCTGGCACTGGAGGTAACAGACTGCTGCCAAAACTAAATACTGCATATAATGATTTTCTGCATCCTTCAATATTTCCAAAGCTTAAGAGCAAACAAGTATTAGGAGCAGAAGGCAACTGGTGAGGGTGGTGGTTAGTCAGAAGGATCCACGCAGGCTCTCCAGTGACAGACTACTGGGAAGTGCTGGAGTAGCACCTGGTTACAATATAACGCTTTCCTTAGGGGCTGCGTGCGGTGCCGGTGCCGGTGCCGGTGCAGTGAGGAGGCTCAGCCTGGCACAGCCCGCGGTAGCACCGGTGGCGCCGTGGCTTTCGTCCTCGGGCAGGGCGGCAGCTTGAGGGGCACCGGAGCCGCGCTACGCGGCGGCGCTACGCGTTGTCAGAGGCTACCGAAATTACCGTGGCGCCGGTGCCGTGCCGCCCTTCCCCGCCGCGGCCTCGGGGTGGACGTGAGGGGACGTGGCGGGCGGGCGGCGCCGGGGCCTTCCCAGCGGCCCCCCGGGAACGCGCCGCCGCCGCCGCCGGGGAAGACCCGGGGCGGCCCCGCGGCGCGGGCGGGGCGGGGCGGCGCGGGACGGCGCGGCCGCGCGGGGCCCTAGCGCCGGCGGCGGCGGCGGCGGCGGGGCGGAGGGGGCGGGCTCGGCACACGCACACGCACACGCCGCTCCCGCCGTGCGCCGCTTAAATAGGGCGGCGCCGGCAGCGCGGAGCACAGCGCCTCGCTTGTCGTGGCCGCAGGACGGGGAGGTGAGCGGGGCTCGGGGGTGCCGCCGCCGTGGGGCGGGGGGCGACGCCGCCGACCGGGCCCAGGGGCCTTGTGGGGCTGCGGCGCCCGCGGCTGTGCGGGAGGCGCCGGCCGCAGCGCGCCGGGGCGGGCGGCCTCCGCCGGGGCCGGGGCCGGGGCCGGGGCCGTTCCCGCAGGGCCGGGGCGGCCTGCGCGGCGCGCTGTCAGCTGGGCTCGCGGCGCCGGGCCCCGCCGGGCTGCCCGCTGCGGCGGGGGGCGGCCGGGTGCCGCGGAGCTCGGCCCAGGCGCGTCCGCTGCGGCGCGGCGGTGCTCGCCGTGCGCCCCGAGGCGGGCTTTCCGTGCTGGGCTAATTCGGCTGCGTTTCTGTGGCTCTGTTCTTCCCTCCCTGAAAGGCACAGACAAGCGTCCCTTTGCAGTAAGAATCTTGAGTCAGCTTCGTTTCCAGCGAGCACAAAAAGCTCTTACAAAAGCTAGGTCTGCCGTCCCTGACCTCCTCCAAGTGTTGCTACAGTCTCGCCGCGCGGAGTATTGTTTGCAGCCCGGGCACTGCAGCGCTCCCGTAGCACAGCGCGGCTGAGGGGAGGTGAACAGCCCCAGCCTCGGCGTGTGCTCTGCCCCAGCCGGCACCTTCTCCAGGAGTATAACTTTGTGGTCTGTACTTCTTCTCTTTAAACTGAGAAATGGGGAACAGGGTAGTGAATGCAGTGCAGAATATTAAGCTGAAATGTTAGTATTTAGGTGCTGAACCCTGTCTTGTATATCTCAAAGGGGTTTTTTCTCTTATGTGCAAGTAGAGCACATGCTTGGAGCATGGAGTTCTTGTTTGTTTTTCTGCAATATGTACTCTTAACAGTACAATGTAGCATGAGGCAAAGTGCTCTTAAATGGAAGGTTGAGTGACTTTGGCTTTTCAGGCTTTATTTCTCCTGTTGCATAGGACTTGTAGTGCTGTAGTATAAGGACTTATCCTGGCTCAGCAGTGCTTTTGTTCTGAGGCACGTACATTTCTTTCCTGCTGAACAGGAATTACAACACTTAAAGCCTTCTGAATTTCTGAAGAGCAAGTCTGTGGGCTGTCTGGGGTATTGCAGAAGCACCTTTGGACCTTTCAATCCATCTAAACCCATCTGTCTGTTGGGGTAGAGTCCAAGATATGCTGGTCAGACCCTGTGATAGGAAAGAGTGAAGTCTAAAGTAACTGGAAGCTCCCTGGTTCTAGATCTGTACCTACATAAGAAAGCTGCTCCATGTGTTTATTAGCAAGTTTTTCATCTGTATTGCTCTGCAGAGAGAAGTGCTGTCTCTTTCAGAATATGCTCTCAGATTATACAAGAACTCTTGGATGCAAGAAAGCATGAACTTTACAGAAATACATATATGCATACATATATATTTTCTTCCTTCATCAGCGATAACTGTGTTGGTGTGTTTGTTTGTTTAACATAAAAAGAAGTTTTCTGGACAATGAAATGGAGCTATACTGTTAGTGGCTGATTCTTTGGACTTCAAAGATATCTTGCTTGCTTATATTCAAATATGAAAATATCTGAGAACAGCTAATGGAAAACGTAAAGCTTGTGATTACAAATAGCTGTTGTATATAGTGTACTCAATTCAAGGTCTTGAGCAAATGGCCTTAGTCTGTTCTGAGAACTGCAGCGAATATAGTGAATGTAAAAAGCAGCTTCTAAATTTGGAAGATACTGTTTAACAACTACCAGTCAGCCAACGTGAGGTTGGAAGTAGGTCATCAATTCTTGAGAAGCAAACCCCCAGCAGCCTTTAGCTTCAAGGGCAAGTACAAGGTTGGTATTGGTGAAAAGCAAAACTAGTAATTCAAAAGGGAATGAAAGAAAACTCTCTTTAATAGTTATCTGGGTAAGTAACTCTCCTGTGGATGTGGGTGTGGTGTTTTTTTTGTGTGGGGTGTGTGTGTGTGTGTTTTTGTTATTTTTTGTTTTTTTTTTTTGAGTAAAGCCCCTGTAGCTGACTTTCCTACCTGATCAATCCACTGGAAATCAATACTGCATTTAGATTTTGGAGGAGATAGAGGTGGGTTATATCTTCTGTCTCTCTGGAGTCTGTTGATTGTGAGTGGGGAAAAGTAAACTGTTTCTTCTCTCTTGCCCACCAAGAGAGCAGCGCTTTTGGGCTAAGTGAGAATAGAATACAGTAGGGCTTTTCCTTAGTCTCAGGAATACAGTTGACTGAAACAGGCTCAATAAGGGCTAATAGCACCAAATTTTTTAGATGTGCAGCAGTGAGGGAGAAGGAGCTTCTGGTTGAAGCAGAGACATTGCTTGAGTAAATCATGGACTTTTGATAGGATGAGGAAGACAGTCTTTGCATCACAGATGCCTTCCAAGTAGTACTAACTTACTCTACAAGTCAAAATACACTGAATATTTTTATATGTTAAATATAACTGGTGGTAACTCCACAGAAATCCTCACAAATAGGAGGGGAGGTAACTTGTCCACTGATAAATGGTATTGCATGAGAGTTTACTATTGTCAGGAAAGGAAGCATTGCTGTACGGCGCTGACCTTTAAAGGCAGTAGTATGAAACCTGGCTACAGGTGGAGGAGTTGGCATTTCTGCAGATCTGTCTGATCTAAAGCTAGGACACTTGATATCACAAAGGCTTCTGGTCTCCCTTGCTGCCCTTCATTTTATGTTGGGAGTTCATTCAGCTTCAAATGACAGAATATGATACTAAAACACTCATTTTGATTTCAAGCTCTTAGTAGTACTGATGTCTTGTTCATCACTGTCTGAAAACAGCTTGCATAGTTTTGCAGATTCTGGAGAAAAGTCTTTTTATAGTTGGATTGCTTTTGTTAAAGGCTTTTAGCAGAAGTGCATGACACTGTCCTGTGCAAAAGGCTGTTTGCAGTAGAAGACTCCTGGCTTTTTGTATGAATTAGTTTTTAAATTCAAAACTCTTAAGCTTTTTAGTTTGATAGTGCATGTGCTTTGCTTTAAAAATCTGGCTTCTGCATTTGGATTGTATTAATAGACTAGTGAGAAGGGATTAGTTTCCTAGGAAAGCTGGAAGAAAATGCTTAGTATCACTGACTTGGAAGGAAGTATAGTGATGCCTTAATACCTGAGGTCAAGGAGTTGCTTGGTTTCTCTTACCGTTTCTTGTGGTGCTGGTCACTGTCTGGTGAACCAGTCACTTCTAGTAAGTACTGGCTGATCTATCTGGTGTCCTAGTGTTACAAGTTGTGTATCTTAGTTTTTTTACTTCCTCGTAAGGATTTGGAATGTAAACACTACCCTGTGTGATGCAACCTCACTTAAATGTGCCTGACCCAGTTACCCTTCTGCTAGACTTAAGGTGCCAGAAGTATGGGCAACAAATTAATTCTTGCACAGTCTCAGGTAAGCACTTGAAGCATGTGTTAACTCGATGTGCATACTGGGTTTACTGAATAGTAGCATTTTCCTGGAAGAACTAGAATGAATAAATTATAATCTCTTCAAGCTGTTAATACCACCGGGAAGCTGCTGGCTTGTAGATGATCACCCTACAGAGGTAAATTATGTCTAAACTGTATTTGGATTGAGGGATCTTAACACAGGAATGCCCAAATTGCCCAAGTGCCACAGGAGAACTTGATGACTAAGAACTGTAGGGGTGCAGTTCTAATGGGAATAGTAACTTAGGTTTCAAAATAGATATTTTTAAGCATCTTTTTCTGTCTTTGAAAATGATAAGATTATTTAGTGATCCAGGATGAATATAGGCACAGATCAAAGGAAAGTCTTAAACTGATTATAGTCTTAAGGGTCTTAGTGGGACATATTGATCATCTGTAATATATGGTGTTACCAGTGCACCTAGAGGACTCTTAAGTTAAAAGACTCTTAGGGATACTGAGCTGGCTCTTGTCATGTTGTTCAGCTCCTGAACTTGAATAAACTCCAGTGACTTCATTGGTGCGTGCTTGTATTACTTGTTGGGTGTCATTAAGGGGCAAGAATACAGGTGTTTCATGTGATTGTGAGAGGGTTGCAGCCAAACATCGGAGGACAGGGTTGTGACTTCCCTTGCAGAGGGGCAGAGCCTTGACACATCAGTGTCAGATGTAGCACTCCTTAAAGGCTGCAGCAAGAGTCTTAATTTCTTCAGTTGCATCTTAATAAGGTAAATCGCCATTCGTCAACTGATGGGGATCGAATCTAGCTTGCATCCAGCTTCCCTTCAGTCCCCTGGCTTGTCCCAAATGCAGGAGCAGAAGCTGAACCATCAAAGGCAACCTGAACTGCTGCATGATGCTGGCAGTATTTGCTCTGAGCCTGGCTGTGGAGGTGTTGTGGCAGGGTGGAGGTGGGTGAACAGTGGAGGTTTCCTGGCTGCTGCCTAGGTGTGGGATGGGTTCCTCAGTAACAGGTTTTCAGTTTCTCCCTCTTCACCTTTGCAGGAAAGTGAATCTGGCAATTACTGCTGTATAGGAGGGTTTATAGCTCTGAAACCTGGTTGAGGGGGAGTCTAAGCCACATCAGGTAAAAAGAGAGATTTAGGTTTTTAATTTGGAGGAGGGTGAAGGTAGAGTAGTGGATTAGACCATACCACAATCCAACAATGGAGCTCCTCCTAAATAAAAAGATATTTCCTTTGTTCTGGAAGGGCCTTTGTGGTTGAGGCCAGACCCATGTGTCATATGTGACAACCTTCAGCTGCACTGTGTGAGACATCTGGTTGTAGAGTTAATGTTATGGGAGGCTTAAACTGGGGAATGCCCTTCAGGTCTCGGTTAACCTGTGTTCCTCTGCAGCATTGTGAGGGTGGTTGTGGCTTCCCTTCTGGTTGCAGTTTTGGCTGTGTTGTAGGTAGCTGTAAGACCTCAGTCAAGTTACTTCCTTTATTCTGGGGCAGAGGAGAAAATCCTGGGAGGACTTGCATCCAGTGTATTTAGAGTTGCATGCTTAAGATGCAGTGTTACAACTGCCCATCCCTTCCTTCCCTCAGCTATGCTGTCCTGTTTCCTCCAGGGAGCTAATGGCTATCTGGGCATCAAAACAAGACAGTTGATCTAGCTGAGAATGAGGATCAAAACTATTCCAGGCAAATTGTTCTGTGCTAGATCATCTCCCTAATCTGACTGTGCAACCAGATGAGTGCTGGGCAAGCACAAAATGGGTTGCGGGAACAGGTGTCTAGGATGGGTTGGACTGATTTAAATTTAAGCTGATTATAAATTGCACCATCAGATTAGGATTATGTTTTATTCAGACAAAAGGATTTCTCTTGTCAATAGCCGAAGCTATTTGTTGCACGCTCTCTTTTAGTAAATAAAGAAGGTAGAATATGATGTTGCACTTGCCCTTTTAAAGGATGAGTGGAGAAGGACTTCAGTACTGCAGAGGTCCTTGGGAGCTCTACAGAGTAACCTGCAACAGTAAAAACAACAAACTGTAATGGCTAATGGTTACTAGGATAACATGAAGGTATATAGGTGACTGGTCCCCAATTCCAGCATGTCAAAGTAAAAACATTTAGAGAACTTTAGGGCCCTATTGCTCATGATAAAAGATAGGTAATTTACCTTGTGGCTTTCTTTGGCCTGTAAGGGGCCATAGAAATAATGCATTCTCTCCTTTTATACTATGTGGTGAACTTTCCTGTATTGCAGGCTACCTCAGTGCTGGTCTACTGCTCATCTAAATATAAGGGTGGAGATCAAGAGAAGCCATTGGTTCTCGGGGGTTGTTTTTTTAGCAATAAAGGAGCTGACGGCTGCTCTCCTGTTCTCTTCCCTTACACTCGAACGATGTCTGGCTATGGATAGACAATGGGGAGGCTGCTGCCCTCTGTAAATAGCCCATTGTGCGCTGAGAGGAGGAGCAGCAAAGAATGACTGAGTTTTGCCAACTTGGGTCGTTGCCTTGAGATACTGGCTGTGCTGTGAAGAATGAGTCTTGGGTGTTGCTGGGTTTGTGTGTGTGAAAAGAGAGCTTTCTTTGTCCGAGTGGTGCAGGACTCTAACTGAACTGATATGATGAATTCAAAGGGATACTTTCAAAGGCTGAATACTGGGAACTGCAGTTTCCTTGGATGTGGCCAGGACAGGTAATGATCTCTGAAGTAGTTCTTCTGTCCTGTTGCTCTTTAGAGCCTCTTGTATTTTGAGATTCTCAAATATTGTCCATTCTGTTCCAGGTTTGTTGCTACAGGTAGCAACTTGAGTGTCAAAGACTGGCCTTTCTTATCAGGGATCTGCTTCCTTTGGGTCTCCATTGATGACTTGCAATCAGTTGCTACATACTGTCTCATGCTAGGACCAAGTTTCTCAGTACAGTACTTCCAGTGCAGATCCCATTTGGATAAGGAGTAATTGCAGTACTTAAGTCTGCAAAAAGCATGGTATTACTACCACTTGAGTCAATTAGTCTTGTTAGCCTAGTGCAACTCTGCCTCCTTAAGTGTTAGGTTTCCTGTGGCAAGGTACTTGGTGCTTTTTTCCAAGTGGATGGTTCATGCTGATATGCAGCAAAAGTTAATAGCTTACTGATCACTTTCTTTAGTCTACCAATGGTTGAAATGAAGGGCGTGGAGGGGAAGATCTTAATGAAACCCAAAAATATGGAGGCATGTAGATAGTGATTTGGGAGAGTCTAGGCACGAGTATACTGTCTAAACTGAAAGGTCTCTTATTTCCACTCTTCAGCACCCAGACTAACTTGTGACAGAGGGGAGTGAATTCCGTGAAGTATTGCTAGACTGTTTTGCTCATCTTGGTGAGCAGACCCAGCTGAGTACAGCGCTCCTGAGGAAAGGAACGGAAAGCTAGATCCTAGTCCCCTCAGAGGGTCTCTGTCTCTAGACCTAAAGGCTCTACCTCCTCCCCTTAGTCTTGGGAAAGACCCTGGAAGGTCAGATGTAATTGGAGCATGGGCCAAGCAAATGCGGGGATGGATGGAGAAGGCTGAGAGGCATTGAAACCTCCTGTCTGTTTTGAGGGGATGTTTTGGTTTGGCATGTTTGTAAATGTGACACCGTTCTCCCTGTTGCCTCTGGTTTTGTCTTAAGTACAGAAAATAAGAGTTGATAGGAGTTAGCAGGTAGTGTAAAAGCTAGGAATTGCTTGATCTTGCAGAAAACTTTGTTCTAACCCTGTGTGTTTTGAGGTTTTTTGTGTGTGGATGAGGCAGAAGGTGCAATAAAACATTCTTAAGCAGTTATATCATGGCTTTATTGAAGCTATGTAATGTATTTTACTGTTTATGTTGAAGGAGTCTTAATTTTTGTTATGTTGTTCTACAAAAGCTGTTTAAGAAAATGAAAATAGGTGAGTTTTTTTTCTCTTTACCTAGTCCTAAATCATACCAACTCTTTGATTACGACAGGGCTTTTATTTGAATGAAGTGAACTTACTTATTCTCTTCAGCTGTAGTAGCACAGCAGCCTTTTGAAATAGTAGTTCTCTAATTACGTTGCCTTCCTAAATCATATAATACATATGCAGGACACATCATGACTAATGTAGAAAGGGAATCAAATATCTGTTCTTTAAAAGTCAGAGGTGGTTATTGTGTGGCTTGGAGGAAAGAGCTAAGCTTGCTCTTACCCTCCTCCCCCCATTTCATAATATGATATATACTAGGATACCTAAAACTGGCTTATTAGCTAAGCCTGTTGCTGGAAAGGCTTTTCTTATTCTTGCTTTCCTTCATCTATGTATCTTTAAAACCTGAAGAGATAGGAGCATGATTTTATACCTAAAACACAAGAACATGGTAATCCTCCTATTGAGTCAGTAGTATGGTTTTGTTTGTGGGTTTTCCTTTCCCCCCTCTCCTCCTCCCTGCCAAGGAAAGATGAAAAGATTTCTTCCTAATGCACTTAGAGCTCTTCTTTTACCTTCCCCTGGTTCAGTTCAACTTGTTGCAGATTTTAGATGTAGTCTGCTGTGTGTCGCAGTATGAATGGGTGAAATGAAGGCTTTTTGCTCTAGGTGATGCAGTGCTGTACCCCGAGGCTGTGCTGTAAAAGCAAGGGCAAGGGGGGGAGAGGGAGGCTCCGAGGTGCCCGCAGGCTATGGGCCTTTCAAGGGGTTGGTGGCCCTGGCAGAGGTGGAACCCAGTTCCAGCCTAGCACCACCCACACCCTTGTTTCAGCCTGGTCCTTTCCCCTTCTGCTCCTGTTGTGAAAGCATGGGCCCTTTGGACTATTTCTATGGCTTTTTTGCAGTCTCTAGCAAATCCTTGTCCAAATACTGATTAGACTTTTTATGAACTAGACAACTCTCCTGTTACCCAGTTGAATAACTGATTGCAACAGTGAAGATTTCAACAGCAGATTGTAGGCATGAGACTTTTCTGTAGAAATGTGAAATCTTAACCTGGCATAGTTGGTTTTAAAGCTAATATGCATGTAGCTGCCTGACTGGATTTCGGCGGCCCGCCTCCCTGCTGTCTTCCGGTAGCGTGTCGTTGCGCAGCGCGTTCTAGCTATTTAAACGTGTCTGGCGTTCCTCAGTGCGTGCTGGGTTTTTGTTTGCTTTTTAACTAACTCTATTGTCTGTAGGAAATGGTTTGACCTAAATCTTCTGGAATAAATAACTTGCAGCCCTTCAAGCAAAGGGGATTTAACACAAATAGCCGTTGCTGTTCTTATCCCCCCCTCCCGCCCCCGGAGCCTGTTGTCAGCCTGCCTCCGCGGGTAGGAGGCAGAGCTGGTGACAGGCATCCGCCAGCGCCGCTGCCAGGCGCGAGTTCCCGCGAGGCGCAGGCTGGCGGTCGCCCGTCGGCGCGGTGGGGTGATGCGAGGCGGGCTGCAATTGGCCCGGGGCAGGCTGCCTGCCTGCCGCTCACCTCTAACCTAGTGGGCAGGAGCCGCCGGATTCAGCATGTGACGAACGTCCTGGGAGACCTTGGCTGTGGAGGAAAGCGCCAGCTGAGCTGACTGCAGTGCTTTTTTCCATGGTCCGTTCTTGCTGTGGAATATCCATGTCAGCTAACACGGAGGCACTGGCGAGTTGTAGGCTCCTCTTAGCTCTTCTTCTGTGTGAACGTGACAAATAAAATGTGCTTCCTGTGCTTGTTTATATTGCTGTGGTGCTGCCTTAAACCTCTTCAGATATTGCTTTATTCTGCTTTATGACCAAAGATGAGCTGTTGGTGTCATGCTGGGAGAAATAGGAAGCTAGCTAATATAGTGGTGCAATGGAAAGATGTCAGCTGTGAAGGCAGCTTGCTGCAGTGAGCTTTCTGTGCATGACTGAAGGGCGAGTAGGGAAGACAGAGGTTATTTTATTGCATTTAAGAGATTAAAAATCCTGCTTACTACTGTGCTACTGTAGAACTGGGATATTCTTATGGTGCAATTCTATTACTTTAATGCAAGGAAAGTCATGTCTCCCATAGCCCTCCTCCCCCCTGCCCCTTCCCTCTTTGACACGTACGGTGCAGCTACTCTACAAGTAACTGTTTTACATGTGTCAGATGCTGTTCTTCAAAAAGCGAGGCAAAAGTTCTGTTAAAACGCAGCATCTGTTAAAGCAGTATTTAAAACCTGAAGAAACTGCCTTCTGTCAGCTCCAGCGTTTTTCTAGAGCTGGTAATTAATTATTACTTAATTGCATTATGAATGTCTGAAGGTATTGCCTACTTAGTTTCAGGAAAAAATTATTTTGATAGTGGGAAGCCAGTAGAACAAAGCATGCATAGCTCTCCCACAACAGTGAATCAAAAGGGAATTTCAGATCTCCATGTATAACTTTTCTCTTATGTCAACAGGCTCCAGCATCAGGACGACCACGTTAAACTACAATGCAAGCACATGAATTGTTTAGACATCTGCGAATGCCGGAGCTCGGTGACGTCAGGCAGTATGTGCGCACCCTTCCAACAAACACGCTGATGGGTTTCGGTGCTTTTGCAGCTCTCACTACTTACTGGTATGCAACAAGACCTAAAGCGTTAAAACCACCATGTGATTTAGCAATGCAGTCTGTGGAAGTAGAGGTAAGTGTCACTTGATGCTGTCATTCATTGTATTTTGAAGCTTAGACATTGAGATAGCGTGACCACTGACTTAGTGCTTCTAACCTTGTGGTGTGGTGGTCTCTACACTTCAAGGTGAGCACTTTTCTGAAATCCGGCTTGAACTTGTTTCTTGCCTTTCTGAATTATTTCTCTGCTTTGAGGGTTAAGGGCATTGTGGTGGTAACGAGCATGGGAGAAACAGGCTTTGTTCTGAGAACTGAGCTTCTGATCTGAGCGGTGGGAAACCTGTGAATGTTAAAATACACCCAATGTAGCTTTGACTCCTCAGCCATGTGGTTAGGTGATGACCTATTAAGTTAGGTCTTGGAGCTGCAGTACCTATGCTGGAGTAGGTTGATTAGGCTAGAACTCTTCTGTTACAATATTTAACTTACAGCTGACAGATGGGACTTTGTATCAGGTTACAAGCAAGAAGAGGGTAGTAACTGTGGTGAAATGATTCATGGGAATATATAGTAGTCCTGCCAAGGGATCCCAACCATAGATTAAGCTGAAGTTAAAGCAGCTATCTCCTGAACTCTGGATATCGTAGCTTAGCTTTTGTCTTATGGTTTGTTTGTGTTTTTGTAGAGACAGTGTTGCAGTTGGGTGATAGTATTTTTTTTTTTTTTCTTAATAGTGAAGAGAAGGAAACAGTCTAACTGGGAGAAACGGTTGCTTAGAAGCAAATTTAGGCAAATGATTACCTAGAGTTTCTTGAAAAGCAGTTTTATCAGTTTGCTGCTTTACTACAGAATCAAGATTTTACTGTTGACTTGATTCCTTCAAGAGCGTTTCTGTATTTCTTCAGGATGCATAACATATTTCCTTTCCTGAAGGAAGGAGACAGGTTTGAATAGCTGTGATCTTCAAGAGAGATGCTTATAAGATGTAGGAATGTAAGGGTGACAGCTTCTTTCCCTGTGTCATGGATTAGTTGAATCATGGCTTTTTCTAACTGCTTCTTTGAAGGGGAAGGGATTAGAGGAATCTTGCATTACTGTTGATGATCGCAATAGTTGATTTGTTCTGATATAGTTGCAGCTGAAGTCTCCCATTACCACAGATACTTATGTGGATAAACTACATCTAGTTCTCCTAAATCAATGCAATCGAGCACAAAACCAAGTGATCTTAATGCCACATCAAGAGCAGATGTAACTACAAACTAATGTAAAGAAATGTGGTGTAGAGCAGTCTGAAGCTTGGAGTAGGTGAACTTCTGTGAACTTTGACAAAGCAGACTCCTGTTATAGCCACAAAACAGGCAGTTTCTTTGCAATATTTCATATTATGAAATTGAAGAATAAAGTATTAGCTGGCCGCTTCTTTCAAAAGTTTTTAATACCATTTTTTTCTTACTTAAATGTCTTTCCAGTGTGCTGTATAGTAAGTTCATTGACACTTCTTAGTGTTATAGTGAAAATGTAGCAAGTAATGGTTTGCTATTAGAATTATGCAAAGGAGAGAAACAGATATGTTCTGGCAACTTGGTAATTTCTGAAGTGTCTCTTTTCAAGGAACACATGTAGTGTAAGGACAAGAGACTAGCTCCTGTGTGTTTCAGTGAGCTTTCCCAATTCTGACAGCAGCTATTAAGACAGTGTGTGGAAAAGACTTTCAGAGCAGTGTGTTCTGGTGGCCAGATGAAATTATAGTAAAAGTTTTCCAGCCATAAAGGGTCTTGCTACTTAGTATAGGCTTAAGGGGACTTGGGGGGGTTTTGCATTGGAAGATAGTAAAACAGTGGCTTGTACCTAGCCACAGAACCAGTGACAAACACTTACTTGCTTAAGACTGGAGGCTTTTGGCAGTCTCCAGGCTCCCTGCCCTTACCTCTTCAAGCTAAATTAGCTCATCACTGCTTGATTTTTGTGACTGAAATCATCCTGTAGTAGGAGACTATGCTGAACTACTTAAAGCGTAACTGATCCATATTGCACTAATTAACATCAGCTCTCTTGTCAAAGTAAGATGGGTAGAACAGCACTTTTTTTTTTTCTTGCCTCTTCAGAGAATGCATTTTAATAGAAAGATTTACTAATAATAAAACTCAAATGAAAAGCAGCTGAACATGTTAGTATATCTCAAACTTTGAGGACCTAGATTGAAATGACCAAAATCTGTCTGGCTTGATCATTGGCAGTTGGGAAATACAGCCCCTGACTACAATTTGGTACAGTTAACAATATTATGTTATCAAATCAGAATATGCATATTGAAGTAAACTTAAAGCACGTGCTAAAACTGGTACTTTTATAACAGTAACAAGAGTGTAATATGGTATTTGGGGTTCAGTGTCTCCCTAAATAAACTTGTTTAGGACCTTGCTTTGTGTACTTTCCATTCTCTTATAGACTTATTAAGATGGGATTGTTATTTCCAGAGCAGAAAAATACCAAACACTGATTTCAGATAATGTATTGTTTAATCAGAAAAGATGTTAAAAGGACAGCAGGAGTCAGCAGTGTTTTCCAAAAAGGCTCAGCACAAGGCAATTCCACTTCTCTACTGTTTTGAATCGTAGATCTACCTGTTCATTAATGATTTTAATTTTGAATTCTAAATATGCTTCTGCTTAACTCTGGCAATAAGAGATCTGCAGACTTTTGACTTGCTTGTTTGGCGTTTGACAAAGTCAAATGAAGCCAGTGATTGGAGTAGGATTTCCAAATGATCAGATGAGTCTCGAACTTCTTACAGGAGGAAAAAATATTCTGCGTATTGCTGTTCCCTGTTGCTTCCCATCTTTGGAAAGCTTTGATTTGGCAGGTCGGCACCCATCACTGAGTGAACATAAAGATTGTATGCTGAGCTGGAAGTCGGTTCAGAGAGCTACCGAAAGTATCGGCTTGCTTCTAAAGTAGATGTAACAATTAAAACGTGGAGTACAGTCTTCAAAGAATATATAATACAATCCCATTTCCCTGTAAGAAACACTAATGTCTTCAAAGCTACCGACCTAATCTTTTATGGGGGGGGGGGGGGAATTTTTTTAGAGGCACCAGTGAGAATCTCTACTTGGAATACGCTTGAATCCATTGTCTGTAGGAAGGAAGATAAGATTCATGAAGAGTAATTCTTAATAAGTCTAACTAGTGTGAGACTGTATTGCCAAGAATTGCACTATACTGAATTGTGTGTTATATTATTGTTAGGAATTTTACTGTGTTACAATAATGCTAACAGTAAGGCATTACAGCTGTATCTCTGCAAAGCTCAGGTGCACCCTTAATCGTGTCTGTAACTGCAGGCAGGTGTGGTTCTGTCTGCAGATTGCTCTTCCAGTTGGTGATAGATATTTGAGCAACTTTGGCTATTGATTTTAAGATTGCAAGCTGCATGGCTATCAAATATATATATGTCTTTAAAAATGCAAATACTGCTATTTGGGTCAAGTTTGGCTAGAACGTGTAGAAAGATAGCATATAGATGAACACTAGCATATCTGCATCCTCTTGTGGCATGAGTTTGGATTTGCAACTTTGGTGTTTTTCTGAAGAAAAACATTTGAATATGGAGAGCGCTATTCCACTTATGAAGTAACTTTTAAACCTCCTTATGTTCCTCTGATAATTACTCCAGCTTGTCTTGTCTTTTTCAAGAGTAGCTTGTTAGAGACAAGTGCATGTCTAATGTTAAGTAATCAGTTTCTGTTGTGTGCTTACCTAGGGATTAGATTGCTTAAAATTATTTGGCAGGTCTGAGAATTTTAGTTTATACTTCTTGCTGCTCAGAATATGCATATTAGTAACTTAGGCATTGCTTGCCTTCTCAGGAAAACTGTTTTTCTCAGAAAAACAGAAATTAGCTCTCTTGCCTCTGGGGCATGGTGGAAACAGCCACACACTTGGACAGTACTGCTAATCAGAGGCAGCCTTTATCAACAAGGAGCAAGCCCATGTCTTGAATAGAAGTTCTCATTTGTGTTACATGACATAAATGGGCGTTGATAGACTGGGTAATACAGGACTCTTCCATAGGAAAAAAAAAAAAACCTGGCTCCTTTGGATGCTGCTATTCCAAACCAATGCCAAGACTTGCTGCAAAATGGGTTGGCTGCTTGCAACTCCTTGACATGCCGCAATGGCTGAAGTGCGTGCATGCACACACACACTCCCAGTAACCTAAGCTTGTTCTTGGCATTAATGCAACTTTATTGCCTCGTCCCTCAAAAACACTTTGGTGAAACTTGCAACTGTTTTGAGCACTTGCCTCTGTACTAGGCTTATCTGTTAGTTAGATCCCATTCAAATAGCTTGCATGAAATCAGTCAAGCATTCCAGTTCTGAGACTGAAACATCTGGTGACTGGAGTGACTAGTACTGTAGCAGTTGCTTCTTAGAGAAGTTTGCTGTGAGCAGAACTCTTCCTGCTACGGCGCACACATTCTGGATAAGGACCCTTTGCCCAAACTGTTTAAAATCTTGATGCTCCCCCCGCCCCCAATAGTGAAATATTTGTGCAGTTTAAGTGTGTGAAATCCTTTTGTTCTGAAACAAAATGTAGACCAATACCATAATGTTGCCTAGTAGATGACTTCTGATTGGCAGCATTGGCATGTTTCACAGCATCTCTAGATAATAATGTTGAACTCATGATGGTCTTCACACAAGGAGCTGAGTGTTTTTCAGTGGAAACTTATTACTGAGCTTTGGAAATTGAGTTAGTTTCTTTTTACTTTGGAAAGAAGAGCTAAGTAAGCAGGACCATAAATTGGTTCTGTTTCCCTCTCTTTACTTCAGTAAACTCAGGAGAACTGATTTGGTCTTTTAATAGCCTGCAACAGAGTGGCTGTGTTTTCTTGAAGGACAATGCAGTCAGTCAGTCCTGTATCTGTGTGCTGTCTCTCAGAAGTCTCACCCTCAGATTTAGTGCATGCCTCAGGCCCTGCAAAAACTGCTTTTGTGGTGCTAAGTAATAGGGTATGTAAACAAAATAGTAGTAGTTCAGATGAGAAGAAAACAAGTTTGACTGTTGCCAAAAAATAGCTTGGAATGTGATACTTCACCTGAAATAGGCATTGTAGCATGTTAAACATGGTACTGATGCATGGCATTACAAAGATCATCTGTGACTGGTTGTGAGCTAAATAGCATGACCTTCCTCAGGCTAGCTCCAGAGGTGGGAAAACTAGGCAATCTAGAGGCTGACTTTGGATAAGGTCCCTGAAACAAGTGCATTGAAACAAGCAGCCTTGACCTTCTATTTTTAATTCATTTTTTCCTAGCAGAGACAAGTCTTAGTGATCTGTTTCCTATTTCCTATAGAGTAGATGTTGGTTTCTGTGAGTACAAGCATGCTCTTGAATATTTCTAATGCTGTGAATGTTTAGAGGTAGGCTAGTCATTAACTTGTTCTGAGTCATGTTCTCAGTGTATGTTTCTGCTTACTGTTGAAGGAGTGGCAGACACTGCATTACGCGTATAGAGTTTTACTGAAACAAGTTAGACTTGTTTTGGCATTAAAATGCTTTATCCTTCCACATGATGAGCCATTAATGTGCTAGCTCTGTTATGTAGACATGTGTAACATGACATCTTCTGCGGATAAACCCATGTATATCTGGCTTATATGTTAAGGGACAGCTCTCTGGTCTTGTAAGGTACTTGAAAAACAGTGCTAAGCATAAACCAATAGCCTGGGAAGAGTATATGGTTGCTTATGAATAGGTTTTGTGCAGTTATCTGCAAGCAGTATCAATTACCACCATAGGTTTAGTTAGTCCAAGATCTGGCTATGTGGGAAAAAGCCAGGAGTTGACTCCAACCACTGAATCAAACAGTCTTATGTGATGTTTACAGGGGACCCACTGCTTGACCAGCTATACTCTCCCTGCTAGCAGTATTTTGTAGGCACCTCTGTCATCTGAGCAGAACTAATAAACATGGCCTAATAGTACTTGCATAATTGTAATCTGTGAAACTTTAATTTGTAATAAAATGAGATTATCTAATTGGTTATTACAAAGTAGGCTATATTAAAACCATGAACTCTTACATTCTTGTGGTGACTCCCAGTTACAGCTTATGTAAATGCTAGTCTGCTCAAACATGGTGTCCCTGTGGGTGTTTGGTTGTTTTCTGTGTGTGGTGTTTTGGGGTGTGTGTGTGTGTGTATTTGTATGGTGCGTTTTTTGTTTGCTTTCGGGTTTTTTTGTTTGTTTGTTAAACCCAAGGTGATATTGTCCTGACTCTCTCTAACTAGGTCAGGAGACAACTCTTTTGGGGGGCCGGGGGGTGTGTGTGGAACTTTAAGTGGATTAAACGACTTGATTTTTATCTGATACAGAATATTTTACTACTTAGAACATGTGTTTTGGGATGTTGTTGATTGCCCTTAAAATCAGTCCACTTTTTGAAACCTCAATTTGAAGCAGTTATGTTTTCTAATTTTAATTAGAAAAAGAAAAGTAGATAAGATTTCTGCTCTCATATGTAGAGAGGGTCCTGACTGAGGGTGGAGGCATTTGGAAGACTTCATGAAATTATGCTACATACTGCAATAATGGGTTAAAACACTTAAGTAAAAATCCTGTATCTAGTAAGGAGTGTCCAAGGGCATTATGCAGTCCTCAGGCTTGATCTAGGCCATCATATGTAGCTGTGGACAAGACTTTTGCCTGACAGGTTTTAGAGATGTAAGGAGTTACTCAGCCCTATTTTTTACTGTGTATGTCCTGGGAAACCTTGCAGAGTTTTTCCTCTCCTGTGGTGAAATAAACCAAAGATCCTTACAGCAGAATTTTTTTTTTTTTTTAAGGCCCATAATGTAATATTTCAAAATGTTGGGGTTTTTTTTACATTTATTTCAGTGATTTCCTGTTGATCTTTAAACAACAAATATGTCTGACCTTTCTATTTGTTTTACCTAGGGTAGTGAGCATGCTCGAAGGTCCTGTCTCCTTAACAGCGACGAACCATTGATTTACTACTACGATGATGTGAGAACAGCTTATGATATCTTCCAAAGGGGTGTGCATGTATCAAGTAAGTTTAAAGATGCAACTTTCTACAATATGTTGAGAACTAAAGGTCTGGACTCTTGAAATGCACTTGTGGGATATGTGTTATCTACCTAGCAATAAGATAATGTATTGGGTGTGGGCTTTCTTGAAGTCAAACTTAACTGTGACCTGTTGTGAAGCAGGGCTGTGTGAGTGAAGTCTGTGCTGTACTCCATATTCTAAATCAAACCTGGCTGCCTCTGTGTCCTTCCTCTGCTTCCTTCCTGGTGCTGCCCCTTTCTCCTCCCTTCCTTTCTCTTCCTCCCCCAAATAGTTTGGCTTCTGAAGGTGTCTGCAAAGAATTCGCAGGCTATCAGCTCAACGCTGGCAAGATTGTAATTAGTGTGGTGTCAGGGCAGAGAAAGCAGGCTTTACATCTTGAGTAACTTTTGATTGTCATTTGTAGATAACGGTCCCTGTCTGGGTTTTAGAAAGCCAAACCAGCCATATGAGTGGATCTCCTATAAAGAGGTAAGTAGCCTCTCCAGCTTAGTGCTAGATCTGCTTTTGCTTACTGGGACCATTGATACAACATCCAGTGATATGAGTCTTATTTGTAACTTTTAAAGTAGTATCTTAAGCTGCTTTTACTATGTCAAAGTATTGTAAAAAGATTCTGGTTCCTGTTAGAATACTTTAAAAGAACAGCCTTAAAAAGTGTGCAAATTGAGGAGAAAAAGTGCACTTCTTGTGCTTAGCTTATTCACTGTTACATCTCTGAATGTTTTTGGGGTGTCTCTGTTGATGTGGGTTGCTTAGAACTTGTTCACTGCCTCTGAAGTGCTGCAGCTTTGAAGTGGTATTCAGGGTTGGGGCTTGAACTGCTCCTACTGTAGTTGCTTGTTTCTGAGGACTTTTTCTAGTGTAAAACTCTGTCTACATGTGTTATCTGTGCTTTTTGATTTATCTCCATACTGATGAATGGTAGATGTATAGTGTTCATAGATAGGCTTTTAACTAGTAACCTCTTCATGTTGACTAAAAATAGATCTTTATGCAAATTGTTTTAACAGCTGTGTACTTTCAGATCACTCCTGATAAAGGCATCAACTGACTAAAAACTTGTGTAAACCTTGCCTAGTGCATACAATTAGGGTCATTAAACACCTCTTGTAGGCTGCAGAACTTGCTTTTTCAAAGTGAGTTTGCTGGGCGTTTGTTGGATGCAACCTTTCTGTAAGAAAGCTCTTTTGTAAAAGATACGGATATACGCTATATAGAAAGAGAAACTGGATAATTGCCTTCCAGAACTATTGCTTATAGAACTAACTGGGTTTTTGCCTCTTTATTCTTCCACTTTTTGAAGGGATTTTGCTTGGTATGTCCTAGTTTCTCACAGGCACTGGGAGTTCGGTGCTTTCCTGAAGAATGGTGCAGAAGCATGACATATGTAGCATTTATGATTGTTGGGCAGAAATATAAAGCTGAAACATTGCAGGGTCATTTCTGGGGTTTACCACAAATGCAACAAAACAGCCTTTTCTCTGCTTGTCAGCTTCAAATACAAACTTGCTTTCAAGTCCAGTTAGATTAGGAGTCTCTTCTGCTGTATGTTGAGAGCAAGTGTTGTGTACATAAAATCAGTACAGTGTAATGACATTGCAATGTTAATCGAAGTCATGGAGGACACCAAGTAATCTAGTGAACCTATTTGTAGTGAAGTGTTTTGGTTTTTTTTTTCTTTTGTGTGTGAGACTTAAGGTAAAATAATGTTCAGAGTGGTGTGCACTGATGAACTTGCTCTTAATTTTTTTTATTTGACTTTTTCAGGCTTTAGACAGAGCAGAGTGTGTGGGCTCAGCATTACTTCACCGAGGCTTCAAACCGTCTCAAGTTCAATATATAGGAATTTTTGCACAAAACCGACCCGAGGTAATTTAAGTGAGGGAATTCGTACTAGTGATCTAGCTGCTATTGAAATGGCCCACTTTTCTTTTAAGTACTGCTTTTTGGCTGTGTACTAAGCTTCCCTAGTAAGAAACATGTTTGGGGTTGGGAAAGAGCTGAAGGCCAATGTCATAGGCCCCCAAGCCATCCACATGGCAACTCTAGCTAAGAACCAAAATTGACAATTGACCGAAGTGTCTTATTTCTTTTTCTCTCCCAGAGCTGCATGCAGAGCAGTGAGAGAACCAGGGAATCTAAAACAACATAACTTTTTAAATCTCCCCTTCCCAGTTTATAGAAGAGTCCTGCCTCATAGGAAGCTACTATGGTATTTATTTAATTGACTGTAGTCCACACTTACTTTCTCTTAAAATGCAGCATTGGCATATTTAATGATTGAAACTGGTTGAATGTTCTTGCTTAACAAGCACAAACATGAAGATTCTTTATAATTTCACAGAATCTTTCCTTCCAAATAAGCTTTCATTACACAGGACTAAACTGTGCTGTGATGTATCCAGAGTTTCTAGCTGTGGTGTTAGACTATAGACCAGAACTTTACCAGTTCCTTACAGCTTCTTTGTACTGTCAGACTTGCCAGTTGGGGGTCCTCTTCTGCAGAGGAAACAAGTCCTGGGTACTTCTGATGGGTGTGTATCCAGTAACTAAGGAGTAGTTACCAATAATGTTAAGTTACAAGATGATGTTTAAACACTTCAAAACAAAGAAACACTTGATGGTCAAATACTCAGACAAACAGAAGATGGCTGAAGATGATAGTTCTGTTGCCACCAAAAAGGCCCTAAACGCCACGATTCTAGGAGAGAGAACTGACAGTGAAGGCAAAAATTGAAAACTACTTGAAAGTTAGTAACTAAAAGCCAGAAAAAGACTAAAGAAAGTGGTGTAATTAAGCAACATCATCTGACAAAGCAAAATCATGTTATGAACCTCAGATAACTATGGGGAGGTCTAGGTTGATTAGCTAATGTTTCTCCATCTTAACTCAAGAGTTGTACTTGGTAACTGCTACTTATTAAAAAACAGTATGAGCTATTGAGTAAACATTTCTGTTCTCTGGACTTGCTTATTAAATCTATTTAGTAGGACTGAATTTCTCTAAGCTATGTTTACATGCTTAAGAATTTGAATTGGACCTATGTTCTTTAAACTGGTTCCAATCCAAACCTGTATCTTAATACAGGAGAATGGTTCTTATAGTATACTTTAGCCAAAACTTCCCTCTTGAAAGACCCTAACTGGATTCCATTATCTGGAGCCATTTACAATGTTTACATGGTTAAAAGCTGTATCAGTGTCTCAGTGCTGGACAACAGTTTGGATCTCTGGATCTCTTCTGATTTCAGTTTGTCACTAGCCCTTCCCTGCTGACACTTAAATACAAACCGTGTGACAAGTGGTATGGCCAGTCTCCTCTGCACCCCTTCCCTCCCCCCTCCCCCCTCCAACCTGACACCAAAAAAACCCCCCACTTATCCCTAGCCTGGTACAGATGAAGAAAATGTTTTTCCAGGTTCTTACATCTGCAATAATTTGCTGCTTGGGTTTTCCCTCTGGTGTTCCAGTTCTAGCAGCTACAGTTATTTCTGTCATAAAAAGGCTGGGATGTCTCCAACAAGGAAGCTGCTAAAGGACAAGGCATCACTCTTCTGTTCTCCTGTGCTATGACAACATGAACTAGAATTAAAAAAAAAAAAAAAGAAAAAAGGGGGGGGGGGCCAGATGTTAGTGTTCTGCCAGGCTGAAATGTTGTTCTATAGACCTTTGGGTGCAAACAGAAACTAGTTGTCTGTCTCTTTCCCAAGATTTTTTTTGACCCAGAAGATTTGATCTCTGATTCTTGGGTTAAGTGGACTTTTCTAAAGGAGAGCATCGCAGTGTGGTCTGCTCATGGATCACAGGCATAATGTGCCTGAGTTGTATGGCTCCAGCAGGCTTGGACTTGGATCAGTAACAAGCTGGAATGGCTTGGTTAAGCCAGCAATTTTAAGTCTGGGGTTTTCCCTGTCAAAAATGACTGGATGGGTGTTGTGATGACCCTAACATAATCACTAATCCAGCCAGGAGTTCATGTGTGAAGACTTTTGTGATGTGATTCACATTTGTCCGTTCAGGGGAAAATCCCTAAAGGGGAAAATCCTAGTATGTAACTTGCTTAAGTGTTCATCAAAAAAGATCTTGCCTTTGTAAATAATAATATGACTTTCTCTTTGAGTAACTAGAAAACAGCTGATCCCTTCCACAAGCAAGGAGTTTGTTTTGGATTGAAAACCAGGACAGCTAAGTATAGCTTCTCTTCTCAGAAGATGAGAGCCACTTTAAAGAACAAATCAAAACTTTCAGACTGCTTGTATACTGCTAAATACTTGCTTGGGCTTTGAGAGGGAGAGCTCAAATGTTGAGATTTACTATTTGTTTTTAAATACCGTCTTAACTTTTGGAGTTTGAATGGAAGAAAAATCTCCTGATAGTCCAGAAAATGAAGATGGTGGTTGTATTAAGAATCATGGAGTACAAGTTATCGGAGAATGGGAAGCTCTGCCACTGTGTGCTGCTTCTGACATCTGCTGTAACAGACACCCCATTAGCTACTAGGCTTCAGGCTGCTGAACAGTGATACAGCCACCCCTCTCCTGTGACATGTACAGGTGGATGCTATCTAGGCAAAAATATTCAGTAATCCCTATCATGGCTGATGTAGGTATGCCTGCTTAGACTTACCAGACAGTCTAATTTTTGCATGAAACTGGTTAACTGTTAGTTGTCATTGCACTAGCTTTATAAGAAGTGTTCTTTTGGGGAACGAATGTACAACTTACCTATTGTATAAATGCGTTTTTTTTTTTTTTTTTTTTTTTTTTTTAAATCACCCTTCAGTTTAACTGTCTTGACCAGTACAGAAAAGCTTAGCTTAGGAAACTTGCCCTTAATAAACACTCTAAAACTGACGCTTAGCAACTTTGTTAATGTACCTTCTATACTGGATGATATATGGAATAACCAGCACCACATGTCAGTGGAGTAATTGGCCAGTGCCCTGCAAAAACTGAAAAGTTTGAGTACAGACTGGGGGTGGGGGAGAAAGCCAACACCCTTATTGCTGCAATCCTGGCTGAATCATAAGTTCAGTGAACTTAAAGGTGCGTGGTGTTCTGTTCAGTTAACTGGAACTGCCTAAAGGTACTATGACTGGGAATTTTTGCCTTTCTTCAAGGGGAAAATTTGAACTGTTCCAGTTTCACTGGCCTTTTTGTGTGTTCAGAGTCTCCCACTTCTGGAGTCACATGCATGCCTCTGTTTTTTTATGTAGCTAGTTGTGTACAGACCTTTATAAATAACTACTGTACAGAAAAAAATTGCATGACTATCTTACCTTAACAGTGCTTTGGATAAAATCAGGCTTGCATCATCAGCTTGCATTACACATCTCTTATGTTGGAGTACCACATTTTTTAGCAGGCAGATCCTTTTAACGCAGCTTGCAGGGATGGATGTCTTCTGCTTTTTTTCATAGAAGTGGTGCACATAGAACTGCATCTTCAGATTAGACCCCTCTAAAGGGGAAAGGTTAGTGGTGACAGATACTGAACAGCATTCTGGTCTGGCTTTCCAAAGAACTCTGGTGGCTCCTATGCTAACTGCATATGTTGCATGTCTGGCCATCAAATGAGAGGCAGCTATGTAGAGCTAAGAACAGAGTGTGTATAGAAACTTGATGTATGTCAGGACATGAGCAGATCCTTCACTAGTTCATACTGTGGTAATATAGAATATCCAAGGTTTTGAAGCCTTGCCTGATAATCTGAAAACATGAAACAGTATCAAAGTACTCAATATCTTTCTGTTGACAGGTTAGTTAACTGGTTTAAAAAGTACTTACATAGTTTGTGTTAGGGACAGAGCTGAGTTTTTATTGGACTCAGTAGGACTCAAATTGGACTACTTATAGCTACTTTTTTTTCTTCCTCCCATAGATTAAAAAAAACTTAGTAGGTCTTCATAGTAAACAAATTATATACATATATGCACACTTTACACTTGTCCAAATGAGCTCTGCCATAATAGCTTCCTCATCAGAATCCTAATAAGAATTATTCTTGGAGGTGTGCTTTCTTCAGTAAACACATAGTGACTTGCATCTCTTCTCTTCCTGTGCAGTGGGTCATCATCGAACAGGGATGCTATGCATTCTCCTTGGTGGTGGTGCCACTCTATGATACACTGGGAACTGAAGCAATCACTTACATTGTGAACAAAGGTAGGATGTTTTCAGTGGCTTAGCAACTGCATGTATGATGGCAGAGCTGACAGAGGATAGAACTGTAGCCTTCCTCGGAAGAGTCTGCTAGTACCAGTTCCTGAAGCATGGATCTAGTCTAAACTCAAATTGTCATATTAATATTGTTCTCCTTAATCAGCTGACTTGTCATTGGTTTTCTGTGACAAACCTGACAAGGCCAAGCTTCTGCTAACCAGTGTGGAAAAGGGGGAAACTCCAGTCCTCAACACCATTGTTATCATGGAGCCTTTTGGCATAGATCTTGTGGAACGTGGCAAAAAGTGTGGGGTGGAAATCTTCAGCATGACAGAAATTGAGGTAAGTAGACTTAACCTGCTTTACTGCTTTCATCTCCTTTACTTGTGGACAAATTTACTGGACAGGTTTCAGGACTCTGAGCAAAACATGGTGGATTAGTTTCAGAATACTTAAATCTCAAGATGTAGTTACGCATCCTTTTTAAAAAGATATTTTTAAAGAAGGAAAACAACTTTCTAGTGGCATTTCAGAGTGCACAAAATGTAAAACCATGTTTGCCAAGTTAATGATACAAAAGCTTGTTAATGTAGTTCAGAGAGAACATCGGGTCTGAATGTTGACTTGCCTGTGTGAAGCAGTAAGAACTGATAATTACGCATTGCTAGTAATACTTCAGAAATACTGATTTCAATAAGAATCTGGGTAGGTTTTGGTTTTGTAGTAAAAAATGTTATCTTGCCCCATGCACTGAATCTACAAAATGTCTTTTGGGGGAGGAGGAGAATATTAGTCAATCTTTCCAAGATTAACCTGTGGCAATTTAAGGGAATGTGACTTCCAGGTTTTAGAAGCAGAAACTGTCTTGCCTAGCTACTTTGTATTCAAGGGCTTATGGTTGTGTTTGTGGCAGTCTTGTCGGCATAGATCTTTCGTCGCAGTTTCATTATTGGAGAAATCTGTCCTAGGTGTAAGCTGCATGAAGTACACTTTTATTGTGAAATTACAAGACAGGGTTTAGCCTGATTCCAGCTTGTTCTGATCAAGAGCTGGCTCTACTGAGACTTTAGCATTTCTAAATAATCATGCTTGAATTCTGCAGGTGCCTCAGTAACTGGCATAAATTGCTAAATTTCATTGAACTTCTTTACTGAACTTGTTCTCACAGCAGTTTTCTGTGTTAATGGAGCCACCTTCTGGTAAAGAGAGAAAATTGTCAGCATTTCTTTTAAAAGGCAGTTAATTTTATCTTAGCCTGCCTCCGCAAGACTGCCAGACTGAAGTGGAACTAGAGAAATTATGCAGAATAAGTGACTTGTACGTGCTATACTAGACTGGGAAAAGGGTTGGATTAAAGTTTGGAAAAAGATTGGCCAAAACTGCAAGAAAAGGTTGGTATGCTAAAACTGGCTTCTCTCTTCATGTTAAACACTTTTTTGGAGCAGAAAGATGCCTTCCTCTTTCAGAAACGAGCTGTAGTTCTGACTTAACTATACTACTGTAACTCCAAACTTCGTGTTTGGATGCGCACAGTAATAGTAGTTCCAAGAGCCCCTTGTCTAAATCTCAAACAGGTCAGGCAAAAAAGTTTAAATATTTATAACAGTTTCAGTGAGCAGGAGTAAATTCTTGTCACCTCTTTTCAAAGGCTAGAGACTTCCAGTTGCTCCCAAAAAGCACCTCTGAGCTGTTTAGGAGCTTAGATTAGAATGACTATTCTAGCTTTAAGTACTTGTTTTCTGGATTTCTGGCTCGAACTCTTTATTCATCTGTGCTTTATAGGTTATTTGACCTGTCCTTCTGGGCATCTCCCAGATGCCATAAGCTTGTTTTCTGACGCCTAATATCTGTATGTGTGGTATAGTAACTTAGCTGTGTAGCTGTGAATAAATGCCTGTTAAACAGGAAGAGATGTTGACGTTCTCCCGTAGGAGATCAACAGAAGTGGGTAGAGGTCTTGGCTGTATATTCAGTAAACAGTGAATCTTACTTAAAACAAGCTGTAGAGAAGTGCTGAGCTTCTAGTGGCACCTGGAATGCAGATGCTGCTGTTTTGACAGACAGCGGTGTTGCCATATCAACAGACTTTTGTGCAATGGCACAGTGTCAAAAAGGCAAACTTTTAGGCGTGGGAATGTGAACTGTTTTTCCTGATACTTCCTCCCTGCCTAGAACATCTTTGTGATGTACCTCTTAAGGCAGCCAAACTAAAGTAAGGCTAGGGCTAGTAAATGAATGTATAATTGTCTTGTATACTTAGAATGTAAAGCCAGTGATGAAGTGATGTATTTGCCCTCAAAGGGTGCTTCCAAACCTATACTTAACAAAAGGTCCATCTTGCGTAAGTTCTAAACTAGCATTGTTTCAAATACTGAATAGGCATGAAAATAAGTTTAGACTTAAGCTCAGTATTCATGAGCTTAAAAGTTAAGCTTTCAAATCTTTCTTCTTAATCATAATGTCCTCTACTGGTAAAAGGATATATTTGGTGCCTGTTCCCCTCTGCCTGAAGAGCTGTGGCATCCTTAATGGTCTGCCCTAAATAATGGTAAAGAAGGAGAAAGAAGGAAAGGAGGTTTGGGGGAAGGGAATTTTATACTCTCTACTCCTCAGTGCAAAATGAGTACAGGCCACCAATGACCCTTCACCAGAAGCTTCAATCTTCTTCTTCACAAGCAGTGATGTACATGTGAGGTGCCTACTAAGATGAGTATTGCTTCATCTATTCAAGGGCTGTCAGTGGCATGTGTCTTCTACATGCTATGGCTTGTCATGACACTGTTTAACCTTGAACTTCTCTTCTATAAATGCTTTAGTTGGAAAAAACAATGAAAATGTATACGTGTGTTAGATTAGTTATCACTTCTGTATTTGTAGAACATACTAGTTTGTTCTTTTGCATCTTTAAAAATTTGCTTTAAAGCCTTCCCAATACTCCTTATGCTTAAAATGTCTTGATAGTAAATGACCAAACACTGTAATGTTTTTTAACAACTTGTCTGGTAAACTTAAAGCAAAAGGCAGTGCTTTCATGTCTCAACCATCTCTCTTCCCTCCTTCCCCCTTCTGTAGGAGCTGGGAAGAGCAAACAGGCAAAAACCTATGGTAAGTATGAAATTAGTTTGATCAGTTTAATCTGAGTTGGGTAGCATTCTGTAGATCAAACTAGCAAATTTACCTGTCTCCCATAGCTCAAGGTAACACTAGTATTTCAGAATTTTATCTGGAAAAATCTTTCCTTGCTCTCTTAACCATGCTAATACTTTCTTAACTTTCATAGCCTCCAAAGCCGGAAGATCTAGCAGTCGTCTGTTTCACCAGTGGAACGACAGGTACACCTCATTACATTATGCAGAATTTATTATCCTGTATGTGCAAAGCTATTTCAGAAGCATTCCTACCTTTTTTTTTTTTTTCTCAAGACCCCCCCCTGCTGCTGCATCTTTTTGGCAAGTAGTAGCTGGGGAAGTTTTATGGTAAGGCTCCCTTTGATTTTTCCCATTGATCAATACAGAGTTGCAATGTCTTGGAAGGGAGGAGGTTACATTTTTGGGCTCAGAAATAGGTACTGAAACTGTATTTCCATTACAATAAGGGTTCTGGATTGTATTTCAGTCTTTCAGTTCTTTAGTAATCTTTTTTTACTGTAGTAGCAGAATCTGTTTTTTAGCTCTTATGCACTATGCAGCTTACTGTAGGACCAAAAGAGAAAGACAAGTGTCTGGATGAGAATCAAATTTCAGGTGTGTGACAGGATCCAACACTGGGGAGAGTGTTCAGAAGAGCACAACATTAGTTACATCTTTAAAACAAAGTTAAGTAAAGAAAATTGTCTGAGTTCAATAGATAGATCTTCACAGAAGTATTGAATTTTGGATAACAAAAGTTTATCCAAGAGATATGATAGCTTCTTAAGGACTTGGTCTCAAATAATATGAGGACTTCAACACACCCACACCTTAACTGTTACAAGCAATTGTGCAAATGTTTTAGCCCATTCTCTGTCTTTGTTTAATACACAAAGAAGGGTGGTATTATCTAAGAAGGGACTTGCTGATTGGCTAAGTGCTCTTCGTTTAGTCTTACCTCTGCTTGATAACTTCAAGGATCTAAAAATCTCACTGTTTGATCCTGGTGTGCTTCTTTCTCAGGAAACCCCAAAGGAGCTATGATCACTCATCAAAATATAGTCAGCAATGCTTCAGCTTTTGTGAAAGCTACAGAGGTAAACTGCAAGGTTAACATCGTATAATATCAATAATATCGTAACATATATAATTCAACATGAAGGGAAGCATCTTAGGAGTAAAAACAACATTGAAATCTTGCTAACTTTGGTTTTGACACAGTAAGATCCAAGTGAAAAAGAAACTTGACAGCAAATCAGGTACTTTGTATTAGTTCTGAAGTCAGCATTTATCTGAGGCCCTTTTCTTTTGCTTTGGAGGATATGTGAGAAGTTGCATAGTAACTTGTTAAATTTGGCAGATGTGGGGTTTTGTTTCATTTTTGAGGCCTTCACATGCAAGAGTGGGTAAAGCTCTAAACTCTGGATTGGATTAGATTTGATTGCATAGATCTCACTATGGTTTCTTCTCAAGATGGAGAACTCTCCTAGTCTCTCTTGAATGTAACTCATTCTGGACCAGAAATGAAATAGCTGTGCAGTAGCACAGTACTGCATTCAGATCAAAGTGGATCTATGGGCTGTTTTTTGGGGTGCTCTTGTTTGCTTTTGCCCAAGCCAATATTACTGCATAACAATCATTGGTCTGGAATAACTTGAGAACTTGTAATACAGTAGTGCACTGGGCCGTGTGCACATGCCCAAAGCTGGGCAGTGAGGTAACATTCAGACCATTCCTCTAGTTGAGCAGTATGGAAAAGGTCTAGAATAAAGTAATTCCACTGCTACTGAAGTCTACTTTGCTTAGCCAAAAATAGTGCCTTGGCTTCAGCTATGAGTGTTGCATGCTGCTGCCTTGATGGGGAACTATGGGCAGAGCATTGCTTGCTCCCCCTGTCCCAAGGTGTAGCCTCTCCACTTAGGTGTAGTAGTCTGGGAGTAGAGAGCGAAAAGCAGGGTCTCATTCTGCCATGTCGAGGATTTGGTCTGATGTTACAGACGTTCTCATGGGAATATGCATTGTGTTCTGCCATAGTCATAGTGTTTGTCAGCAATGCAAGCTCTATATCAGAGTCTACATAGAGACGGATGTTCTGCATTAAGAATGGGGGGGAGGTATTATGTGTATTAACCCCTGAAATACTTGAAGTACTTGCATGAATGTGTGAGAAGCATAACTTCATGTATTCATACTTAGTACAGTCTTCTAGTTTACAGTAGGCTATTGAAGTTCATTCACAGGCTAGCTATGAAGGCAATTCTAAGATAAACAAAACCAGATGCAGTTAAAAATACAACCATACTTGTTTTGCCAAGTACTCTGCATATGGAATCAAATTAAGCAACTGATCTTGGGGTGAGATTGCATAAGATGCTCTTGCTATAAATCTTACAGTATAACTTTTACAGCAAACTGGACAAATGAACTTTCTGACCTAGGATGACCTGGACTGTAATATTGTACTCCTAAAGCATACTACTATAATTCTCTTTTTGCAATGTCTATAACAGAATTTTCTGTGGCTTCTCAAATTGTTTCTATTCATAATCATACAAATGGTAAGTTGCAATAAGCTGAATGATTACTGCACTCAGCTCTAACAAGATTACAATTTCTGTAAAGTCTGTTTACAGCAGTGACTTCTAATGCATGTAATAGTTTTAACGAAAGAAAAACAATGTGGTTTCATTACAGACAAAACTGAAGAGCTGAGATGTCTGATTACACGTTACTGTGTTTAACAATAATTAAACTTAATTCTCATTAATTCTCTTTTGCTGAACACTCACTTTCAGAAAGCATTCATACCTTCCTCTGAAGACATTCTGATATCATTCCTGCCCTTGGCTCATATGTTTGAGAGAATTGTTGAGGTAGGCATCAGTTTGTTCTACAGAACTATTGAAATTTATTTTTTCTTGCAGAATGCATGTCTCTTGAATCCCAGTGATACACACTATTCCTTTTTGCCTCTTGCACATATGTTTGAAAGGTTGGTTGAGGTAAGGTTCAGGAAAAAAAAATCTTATGAACAGTGAGTACTAGACAACTTGTTTTCTACATAAACATAAACCTTAACCTTAGAGCTAGAGTTAATAAACTGGTTTACTAGAATGTGACAAAATCCCTCAGCACACTTAAACTGCCTAGAAATTCCCCAATAGAACCAGTGCAATATTAAAAATTGTCTTATTATTCTTATACAATAAACTTTACTATCTGCAGACTATTGTGGCATCCTGCTCACCTACACAAAACTAATTTTAAGATAGTTAAACTTACCATTGTTTCCAAAACACTTCAATAAAAAAGATTTTGTTTCAATGGAGTAGGGCTTTTTGTCTTTTTTTTTTCTTTCTTTCTTTTCCTTTCCTTTCCTTTCCTTTCCTTTTCCTGTGGTGGTGTTCTCCCCCCCAAAAAATGGCCTGTAATGGCATTAAATGCTAAACTTTGAAGTCTCTTGGGTAGTCTTACCATTTGGCAAAACTTGGGGCTCCATTTTGGAGGATGAGAAACCTCAGGGCTGTCTTAGTAATGGCAGGTCTTAATAACAGACTTTGAGCCCATAATTAAGTGATACACACTACTGAAATCACGTGTGTGTATGCTGCAGATGGATATATTCCAATTGTTGAAAAAGAAAACTGCCTCTATGCAAGTATGCAAAGGCATGCAGAGCCAGAAGTTGAGTCCTGCGATTTCAGTATGAAATCCTGTGCTTTCTACTGAACGGGTTAGGTCAATGTGTGCCTGTGTATTTTTATTTACATGCACACACATGTACACATTTGTTATGAAGACTGGGAATAGGTACAGCTTGACTGAGGTATACAGTTGCCCTTAGACTTTTCAGCACTGTTTTTCCTGGCATAACTGGTGTCCAGGTTACTTCAGTGTCTGTTTTATTGATTTCCGTCTTGCATCAGAAGGTGCAAGCTCTGGTTTAGGTAACAGCTCTGCTCTTGGTTACGCAGTAGAAACAGGAAGGAAACTTGTGCTCTAGAAAAACAATGAGGAGCATAGGGTTTGGATGCCAGTATTCCTTTGTTTGTGGTCTCTACGAAAGAGGTATATCTCCCTAAGGTGGTTAAGCAAAAACCTTTCAGTCTCTAGGAAGGAGAATGGATTCTTTACTGTTGGGGATAGGTATGAACACAGAGTCTGTGAGGAAACTGTCTTTAAAGCCTGTCCCCTGCTAATGTTGCAAAGCTGGTGGTCTCTGATCTCTGCTTCCTGAGGAAGCTAGAGGGTCAAAGAAAATGACAGGCCGTGCGCATTCCCACCAGGCAAAGACTGTTGCTGTTCACTCCGTTTAGACTAATGCATTTGTTCCTTTTTAGTAGATGGTGACAAAGCATGGGTGGAGAGGAAAAGTGAGTCTTTAGCAAGTCTCATATGTGGAAAGCATAACAATGGATGGCAGGAAATGAAGGAAGAGGTGTTATGGGGGAAGGGGAAAAAATAAAATGGGTAGGTATAGAGAAACACAAAAAGAGTAGGGATGTTATTAAAAAGAAAAAAAAAACTAAGAAAATAGAAAGAAAAATCCTGGGTATATAGATACTGGGATGAGGGAAGATCCCAGAAAGAATATGGAACACTGCAGGATTAAGCCTTCCTTCTTTGGGTGTAGGTCTGAAGTGATGCAGAAATAAGCATTGGCTCTTTTTGCTAGAATCTCCCAAAGAGCGTCTTGATCACCTAACAGCAAATCCTTTGCTTATGTCAATCCTGTTGTGAAACAGGAAGGAAAACTGAAATGTAGGAATTAAAAAACAAATATTACACAGCAGAAATTCCTGCTGGACCGATACATAGCATATGTTGACTTAAATGCTGAATTTCTTGGTGTATATACCAGGGAACAAAGTTCTGGTATTTTAATAAGCTTGTTGAAGTTTTGTTTTTCAATCTTTGCTACCTCTGGGTCCCTGGCATGGCCTTATTTGGCTAGCTGCCTTTTCAGATAGAGGCTTTTGTACAGTATCTTGTTCTATCAAAGTCCTTGGCCTGTGTATGACAGGCATGTCTTGCTACTTGAGATTTCCTGTCCCATTCTGTAGTCTGTGATTGCTGTAGGACTTGTCCAGAGGCTGTGAGGATTTAAGGTGAACTCCACACAGTCCACCCCATATAGGCCTGTCATACACAGATATAGCTAGAAGAAATTACACATACAGCTTTCACAGGCATTTTCCTTATTTCTAACAGTGTGTGATTCTATGCCATGGAGCTCGGATAGGGTTCTTTCAAGGAGATATCAGACTACTTATGGATGACCTAAAAACACTGCAGCCAACTGTATTTCCTGTGGTACCAAGACTGTTGAACAGAATGTTTGACAAGGTAAGTCTAAAGGTGTGAGTCTAGAAGTAGGCAGGGTTTTAAGAGATCTTTCTGAAGTCTATGCTGACATGGTAGAAGTAATGTGCTCTGGGATGTTTAACTGGCATGCTAAAAAATTGCTGTCTCCTTTTCTAAACAGGACTGAAAGTATAGGAAGTAGTATTTGGTTGTATTAAAGCACTTCCAGGCAGCAAATACTAGTGTAGTCTCCTGACTAGGAGACCTGGGTTTTGTCCAGTTTTACTAATGACTTAAACAGCTTGCTCAGAGCAAAACTTTAAGTCCAGTCTACAACATGAACATGGTGCTTAGTGTTCACATGCCACGTTTTTAGCATTTGACTCATGGAGTGGAATTTGCAAATCCAGATCAAGTGTTTGCCTATGGCTGCGTGGACATGTCCGAACTTCCTACACAAGAGCCAGCATATCCAGCAGGCAGACATAAACCAGGCCATCAGGAGTACTGGGGAGAGGGTGTGTCAGCAGCCCCATTTTCAGCTGTACTTGCTGTTTGCCTGTTACCCTGAGCTGGATCACTTGAGGTGGGAATTCAGAATTTGATTCTCTTTTTTGGAGTTAGGATTTTAAATTATCCTCTTATACGGATGACTGACTAATCTTAGGACATGGCCAGAGGAGTTGGAGGATACCACTAGTATTCTTTTGGTTGCTAAAGAAATGGCAGATCTATCCTATGCCATCTTAGCCAGGAGAGTGTTCTAAGTGTGAGGCCAGAGGCAAGGATCAGGCAAGGACCTTGCCTGTTGGAAAAGTACTTTGAAACAGCAAGTAGTATAATGCTTGTTCTGTTTGGCCCTGGAACGAATAGCATGACTGATCCATTTGGAGGGGACAAAATCCTGAGACCTGCCTGTTGATCTGTAGGGCTTAAAACTTACAGAATGCCTGGGCAGAATGATGGGTATTGGAGCCGTAGAAACGGAGCCAAAATTTGGGACTGTCTTCTCCGTTCCCCATGTCCTCTTGCTTGTCGTCTCTGGTGCCGTGAGACTTTCACACTTTTATGGCACAGGTTCAATCCAACCCAGCCTTGCAGTAAGCTGGCACGTGAAGCTCAGAAGTAGGAAATTGAGGTGGAGACCCCAGTAACGCTGAGGAGAGCTGTTGGGTCTGTCTTAAAGTGAATATGCTAATCTGTGGTCCATCTTTCAGTCCGCTCTGGCTTTCTGGGAGCAACTATAAGGAGCCTTTCAAAAGTGACCTGAAAAGCAAGTCTGTCTACGCTAGACAGATCTGTATTTGAGATTTCTGAAGGGATCTGCATCTCCTTGGGAAACCCTGATGTGTTTTGGGGGGGTGGTTTTTTTAACTGTGTGTCTATTACTTTTCATATTATGGTGGCATATGCTTTGGAAGATTATGCTGAACTCAAATTTAAATCAAACTGGGATAGCAAAACAATCAAACATCTGCTTTCATTTTAATGAAGAAACAATACACCAAAAAAGCAATACATACAGCTGGATAGAAGTGAGAACTAGTTAAGCACCGATTTTGGTGGACAGATTTTGAACTGAAGTGAAGAGGCCAAAATCCAAATCTGCAAGCATTTCCTTCAGAATTAAGCAGCTTACCAGTAAAGATTATCTAGCTTACCTGTGTTTCACCGTTAAGAGTCTTTATGCATGCTTATGCATGCTACTGTAAGAAAAGGGGAATGGTAGTCTGAGTCTTCTAATGCAAGATCATTTTTCTTAATAGATTTTTGGACAGGCAAATACATCACTGAAGAGATGGATGCTGGATTTTGCTTCGAAGAGGAAAGAAGCAGAACTCAGAAGTGGTATAATAAGAAATAACAGTTTCTGGGATAAATTCATCTTCCACAAAATACAGGTATGCTTAAAAGTCTCTGTGCTTACCTACTAAGACTCTTTGTGTTACAGATATTGAAAGAGGGATAACTTTATTTGGTAATGATTATTCTGGGAACAGATGTCCAAATATTCTTACTTTACGGTACAAAACAGCAGAGGGACATGTAATTTTAATAGTGAAAGTGTGAAGCATCACCATATAGATCCTCTCTGCTTAGTAGTTTATAGGCATCAGTTTGCAGTAGCTGAATTTGATATAAGTGGTTATATGGCATGCGCTTGCATCCCTATGCTTAAAGACTGCCTGGCTATTCAGAATAAAACTCAAAGCAGTCTTGTCTTTTGTTTCCACCTTCATCTTTCAGTTTCCTTTGTTTTAATAATCTGTTAATTGTAACAGGGAAGTTATTTTGAAACAGTCTGGTTCTTCCCTCTTTTACCCCTTTGAGGGGCCTTTCTGAAAAAGGAAAGCTAAATGTTAGTGCCACTTGTTGCCCCTACAGCCTCCCTGCTGTTAGTAAATTGTAAGTAGGCCTGGTATTATGCATGATGTTCACTTGCTATAGCCCTAACCTTGGTTGTACAACATACCCCTGTGGCTGATTTTATAGCATTCAGGATGTATGAGAAGGAGGTACAAGATAGGTTTACAGTGTGACTGCTCTAAATACAAATCTGTTGCTGTAGGGCTATGAGTTACGCTCTTTAGACTTCTGGCTCAGTCTATAATGCAGTAACACCACAGGTAGCATTTGCAGATACTGCATATTTGAGATATGATTTCTTTCAGCTGCTATGAGGGTAAAACCCTCCAAGAAAGACAACTTGCTATAGGACACTTAAACTCTAACCTCTAATGTTTTTGGGTGGCACTTGTAGGTGAGTAGTGGCTGAGGGTAGGAGGCAAGACTCTGGAAACCTCTCTCTAAAATGCTTTTGGTGTCCACAGTATCTTGTGTCTGTTGTAGGCAAGTTTGGGAGGAAAGGTAAGGCTGATGATCACAGGAGCAGCACCTGTATCTGCAAGTGTACTGACCTTCCTAAGAACAGCTCTTGGCTGTCAGGTGAGTTTCCTGGCTTTAATCTAAAACATAGAGGTTCTAGTACCTGATTCAAGCTTTGTTAAAGGCATTTCTAGCACTCTGATCATGCGGATAACTATTTTTAGTGTTCTTTTTGGAGGCTATGCAAGTGCATATTTACAAACTGAATTCCTTCACAGAGTTCATCTCTTAATCCCCTGAGGCTTCTGTACTCACCCCAAAGTCTTTATGATACTGAAGTAACCAACTAAACTGTCTTAAGGGAAAGAATTCTGGGGCCACTGTAAACTTCAGTGTTCTTGCATAAACTGTATTTATTCTTACCAAAGAGCCTCTTTGAAGTATATGCTTTTTGAGGTAAAAATCTCAAATCTTTGAACAGGATGGAACAAATATGTTGTAATAAACATCAAGAATTGGAAACATTAAAACACTCTTTGTAACTTTAAAATATATGGGGCTGCTATGATTTCAAATTTTTCACTTCTGTGCTGTTGTAGCAGTGAGTTTTACGTGTAAAGGGGAAGCCTGTCCTGTATACAATAACCACAGAGCTGTGATGGGATATAGGGATTCTATTCCTGTCTTCGACAAACCTATTTCTGCTAGTGCTTATGTTCTCCTATTCTTAAAGTTTTCTTCTTGTTGAACTCTCCCTGTTGGTTTCTATTTTGGTCTGTGCAGGTGTCGTATACAGTGTGTGAATTAGAGTGAAATGTTAACTAAATATCAGAACTGAAGTTGGAATGGTAGCACTTGAAATTGTGTATTTAAATAAGACTTTCTGTAATATGGTGGTATTTCTTTTTTTAAAAAGATGCTGAGAATTATGCTAAGTTCAAATTTAAACCTGATTAGAAAAAAAGTAAAATAATAATTCTGTTTTAACAAAGAAATTGAAAAAGCAAGACATTTAAATAAGCTTTTGGCTTCACTTTCTAGTTCTATGAAGGTTATGGACAGACTGAGTGTACAGCTGGATGCTCGCTGTCACTGCCTGGTGACTGGACAGCAGGTATGGTGTCTAATGGTCTGCATGTCTGTGGAACTTCAGGATGCTGATCACATCATTTAGTGTTCCTTATACCTGTCATAAAGCATAACATAGTGTTTTTCCTTGGGGAAGTAATAAAAAGCTTAGAAGAGATCTCTTGATGTCTCTACCTCTGAATAGCTAGGAGTGTTAATGCAAATTTTTAATGGACTTTGTCCTTGTAAGTTGAAATGGATGTAGGAGAGAAGAGGTGGTCGTAGTACCAAGCTGATGTGATTCTTGGAGAATGAGGATCTGCTGTGTATAAATATAGCTTTGGAAACTTAAATGGCACTTTCTGGTGTCAGAGCAGTCTACACTTCTCATGGCTGTTAAACTTCTAGCTCCTTACCTGAAATAATCCTAATATTTGAAGTTATATTGAGTTTTTTGCTACTGAAGTATGGTGATAGAGGGAGGATCATAACAGTAAAAAGAGCCTGAATACATGGTTCAGAAGTCAAATTCTCAGATATCCCTAGAACATTATCACGTATTTCAGTACTAAGAAATCAAAACTACTGTATTTTTATAATATATTATTAGGAATTGGTATTCCTTCTTTTGGATAACTTAAATATGTAGACAGCTTATTGGTATAGGGACCTGGCCAAAAACTCATTGAGGCTACTGAATTGTTTTCCTGTTTAATAGGTCATGTTGGAGCACCTATGCCATGTAATATCATAAAGCTTGTAGATGTAGAAGAAATGAATTACTTGGCTGTCAAAGGAGAGGGTGAGGTGAGTGATTTCTAAAGGTCAATACAAGCTGCTTAAATCTTGCAAGCTTTTCTCTTTTAGTCCATGAAATAACAACTTACTGTCAGTGTTCAGTAAAATTGGCCTGCAGCCAACAATCCGTGACTCCTGTCTTGCATGTAGGCAATTCACGGAAGCAAAGCGGACAGATGATTACAAACTTGATTTGAAAACTTAGCAGTATATTGCTCTAATGATTAAACTTTTATGTTTGGGGGGGGGAGAAATTGCTGGAGTGGCTTATAGAAACACACGATTAGAAAGAATCCCTCTATCTAACTGTGTCTTCAGCTCTGTGCAGTGTACCACATCATATACTCTATTTACCTAAATCTAAACCTTTCCATCTTCCAGAAGTTAGTGTTTTGGAAGGGAAGAAAAAGTTTACTATGGGATAACAAGTTGCTGTGCATCAGCAGTTGTGTGATGAACATGCACTGTTGCACACGGTGGTTGGAACCCTCAATTCAGCAGAGAAGCTAGCTGTGCCCTACTGCCTGTGTCCTTCGGTAAACACTAGCAGCCCTCCCCTCCCACCTCCCTAGGTGCTATGGAACAGCTGATGCACTAGCTTGCTATCCAGCTTGTGAGGTGTCAGCATGCATCCTGGGGTAAGGGGAGGTACCTTAAAATAGCTGAACCAGTGCTAGGACAAACAGAGAAACTGCCAAGAAGGTTGCCATTCACTTATGGCAACTGCCTGAATATGTTTCCGCACAAAAAATGCCATATGCTCTTAGTTTTTAAATATTTTGTCCAAGTATAGCTATAAATCACTTTGTGTATAGACTTTGAACAGACTTCCATTTATGGTTGTTTCAGGCTCTGAAAGCAAAGTAATTGTGGTGTCTTTCATAGGCTTTTGAGAGCCCTTTGAATGATAAATAGAAAGTGCCTTAAGCAAGTAACTAATTTGTGACTGCAAACAATGTACAAAACAACGTAGAATGCTTTTTTTTTTTTTGGGGGGGGGGGGGGAGGAAGGGATGTCATGATTTGTTTGAGACCAGAGATGTGGTGGTGCCGCTGCTGCGTGGTGCATTTCCCCCCCCCCCCCAAAAAAAAAAAAAAAAAAAGAAAACACTGGGCTTTATTCAAGTCCCAGAACTACTTAAGGATCTAGTAAGGAATGGAGGTGGGAGGCTAGCTGCAAGTGAAGAAGAATGTCTAGATTCCTCCCAGTCTTGCGTATGACCCCATCTTTAGTCTTCATCAGTGTTTTTGCTACATTTTAAACATGCTTTTTAAGTTTGGTCTGCTAGAGGAACTGAATATATATAATATATATATATATATATATCACTATAATGAGTAGTAGTTAAGTAATTTAAAAACAAAAAAAAATTTTAAGGTTTCCTTACACTTACTGTGAAAGCTTGCTGAATTAGGAGTTACTTTGGATTTGAATAAATACAAGAATCCCCTAAAACTATCAGGTTCCATATCTTGGTCACACACACTTAACTTTACAGTGCAAACTTCTCTGGGTCTGACAAATACAAGTATGTTAATTTACTTCACAGCACTGAAGCCCATAGCTGTAAACTGGCTCTCATTATCCTTTGCCTAAAATAAATCTGCCTCCTCCTCTGTCTGCTCGTCAGCTTTTATCCTCAGCTGGATTCAACATGTTCAAGAAGGATACATTTGTAGGTAGAATTCCACATGAAGATGAGGTGTTAGTGCCAGTTAGCAGGATAAGGATAAATGGTTTGCTCTCCCTATTGGGAAGAGCTGTCACCTACTGGCATCCTGTGACTACAGAAGCTATGAAAAAAATTAAAACATTGGATCAGCCATCCTTTGATTTGACTGGGACAGCTAGAGCTCTCCTTTGCCCATTCCTTTCCAGATAAGGTGTTTTATAGCAGAAATGACTATTAGTTCATAAAGCATGACTTTGCCTTTATAACTAGCTTGGTACTGTCTCTACAAGGGCACCATAATCCTCACTAATATTCTGATCTCCCTTGTATTGATTACATCTCTTGGTACTGAACAGTTAATTAGAACACAAAACCCATGTCTGTATTTTTATGCCTAGGTAAGCAGTGAAAATACTTACGATGAGTTTCTCAAGAGCTGGTCCCTTTGAATACTAGTATTTTTTTCTAGTCTCAGAACTGATAATAGTGTTTAAAGATTCTTTAGTTAGTTCTTTGCTCATTTTATAACTGCACTAATCTCCTAGACTAATAATTGGCTTAGTATTTTATCAGTCCTTATCAATATTTATTATCCATTTGGCTGAAACTTAACTGCATTTTCTATCTCATTCTTCCAGACTTACTGTAGAGTCTTGGTAGTATTGCTCAGGCAGTGTTTATTACCTGTTAAGCAAGCATGCTAAACCACTCTCAAACTGGTGCAGCTGTTAGAAATCTCTTGGTTTTGAGTGCTCTTGTGCAGAACTTCCAGAATTTTCAGGCATATGATCCTTGACAGCTGTGTCAGATCTCCACGGTTTGCTTCCATCTTGTTTATCTTGCTTACGTCTGTGCCCTGGTTTCCAGCAGGTATTCTGTTGTCTTGCTGGTCCGTAAATAACAAACAAGAAACCCTCAAAAAAGAAACAACTTGACAACTTCAAGCATTATACTGAGAAGAAAATACTTAGATCTGGGACCATTTCTAGATTCTTCAGACTCTACTCTATGTTCCTGACTGGTTGCTTTACTTTCACATTCTCTTATTTTGTTGACGGACACTTAACTACTTGTTTTAACTTAGCTTGTCAGGTCTGACCTGACTCTCTTGCAACCCTTTGACCTCTGCACCTTTGACTTTCTGGTTGTTGGTGGGCCTTTTCTCATTCCTTGTAAGCACGTTATCTGATTCTTTTAATCTCCCTGCATCTAGCTAAATCTAGAAAAGTTGTTCTTAAAGTTTTTTTACTTGGGATACAAATCCTGACAATTTTCAATTTAAAGAAAGTAAGTGTGTGTGTGTGTCTTTTAATGGAGAAGTGCTCTAAGCCCAAAGGGATTAACTATACTATTTTACCTTTGGATAACAAACAAGTGATTGCTTGATTTATAGCTCTTTCATAGCTAGCTTTCCAGCAATGCCCCTGCTGCTTACCAAAGCCAAATCAAAAATGTTCCCTATGAGAGGTAGTATTTCTAGATACCAGCAGAATTTCTTGAGATATTAATGGCTTGATAAATGCAGATTATTCAAATAGCAGTGGGAACACTGCTACTAGACTGAAAGATGCTTCCATTTGCTTTTTATTATATTTTATTATACTAATGAAAATGTTAAGTCTCAAACATATGAACAAAAGTTGCTGTATTAATGCATAAACTGCATTTTTGTCTTTCTGGTGATCAAATGAGGGATATTGAGATCTGTTGGAGAAAGCATTCCTTGCAAATAGTGATCATGAACTTCCCTTCATAGTAGCATAAACTAACAAAGTGTTGTTTCAGGTGTGTGTGAAAGGGCCAAATGTATTTCATGGTTATTTGAAAGATCCAGAAAAAACAGCAGAAGCTCTGGACAAAGATGGCTGGCTCCATACAGGAGATATTGGGAAATGGTTACCTGTAAGTTAACTCGAGTAGCTGAAATTATTTCTGTAGTTGTTACTGCTAATTTAACAAGTGAAGTTACCTATTTGGTATTAAACATAACTAACTGGGGCAAGGGACAAACCAGTTTGAGGAGGGCAGTACTTAAAACTGGTACTGTTGTATATGAAACAATGTGAAAGATCCAAGGCAGTTTATTCATACAAGTTAGATTACATAATACAGTAAAATACTGCTAGAGCCAGAGCCCTGTAAAACTGATGTGAGAAGAAAACAGGCACTAGACACATCCAACTCTGCACCCACCTAACCCAAACTAGGGAGAGCCTCAGAATAGGTACTGCTAATGCGCGCGCCCCCCCCCCCCCCCCCCCCATACAGATTTAAGTTACTATTAAGCCAGAACTCGAGCAGTAGCACTTCTGGTCTGTGGAAGACAACTTGCAAATGTTGCACAGTAGTATCTGAAGTAGAAATACATAAAAGCAAACCCTTGATCATATGTTTTAATTTTGATGTGTTACCTGATCTACCATGGAGTGCTTAAGCTGTATAGACTGGTTAGCATGTGAAGTGCCTCTTCTGAGTAGAAATTATTTCTGTCAACAGAATGGTACACTGAAGATCATTGACCGGAAAAAACACATATTTAAATTAGCCCAGGGAGAGTACATAGCACCAGAAAAAATAGAAAACGTGTATCTGAGAAGTGAACCGCTTGCTCAGGTGTTTGTCCATGGAGAGAGCCTGCAGGTAAGCATTCTTCAGGTAATTTTTAAAATGAGTGCAAGAGGAGACGGCAGAAAAGCCTTCCTTTCCTGCCTTCCCCCACCCTGAACTTTCATGGGATTGAAATCTTAGAATTTTTTACTGTTGTACACTTTGGCTCTGAATCCAGTTTGGACACCATGAGTTACGTTTCTGGATTTGGTTTCAGACTGAGCAATGGAGCTAGATTAATTTAGTTTTGAGTATTAATGACAATATGTAAATTGCTAACAGCATGCAGGGGAAACTTGAATAACACTGTTCACATTTTTCTAGGTGTAAATTGAAACATAGGTCTTAACAAGTGTAAGTCGTAAACACAAGCTTTTGAATTGAACTTTCGTTTTTAAGCAGTAGAAAGCTGCTGATTTTACAGCAGGGTAAGAACAGTCTTTGAAGTGACTGTAAAAAGTGGGCATGAACCCAAGTTGATTTTTAAAAATAAATAAAATAATGAACTTGACAAAATACTTCTTTTTAGGCCTTCTTAATAGCTATTGTGGTACCTGATCCAGAGACTTTGCGCAATTGGGCCAAGAAAAGGGGATTTGAAGGCTCATATGAAGAGCTATGCAAAAACAAGGTGGGTCATATATAACTAGTTAGCTAGCTATTCTGCATCAACTTTTTCAAGATAAACAATGTGTTATCTTCCTGTATCCACAGGACCTCAAAAAACTTATTCTGGAAGACATGGTGAGGATTGGGAAAGAATCTGGTTTGAAGTCATTTGAACAGGTGAGATGTTTAGAGAATAAAGTGTTCTGTTCTTATTAGCATTTCAAAATGATATAATAATATCCAGATCTTCCAAAACTGGTTTTAATTAGCATATGGGAAGCTTTTGCACGATGGGCTTTGTTATGATGTCTGAGCATTTCCTACCCCCCCCCCCCGCCTTGTCTTTTGAAAAGGATATAGCTTGGCTACTAACTCTTTGTTTTCCAGGTCAAAGACATTGCCATGCATGCAGAAATGTTTTCTATTGAAAATGGCCTGCTGACACCAACACTGAAGGCAAAGAGACCAGAACTACGAAAATATTTCAAGTTGCAGATAGATGAACTCTATGCTAATGCCAAAATGTAACTGAGAATGGATCGAGGCAAGTGGCACACACCTGATGTCTACTGTTGACCTTCATATCTGTAATTTGACTACAGCAAACATAAGGAAGGAAACTGTGCAATCATTAACTTGTACAATAATGGGTACTTGCCATAGGAACATTGAAGAAATGGAACACTGCCTTACTGTCAAGTTGTGTTGCATATTGTTTTTATGGTGACCTACAATTTCCAAAAAGAGCCTTAACTATAAATGGTAACTATGTGTAAGTTATTTAAGATTTACTTGGCCAAAAATGGGATGCTCCTTAACCAAGGAGCTAAGGTTTTTTCTTTTTCTTATTACCAGCATGTTTGCTGTCTGCAGTGTATGTTGCAGTTGTCAACTCCAAAAGGATTTGGTAGGTTTGAAAATGCCTCTAAGTATCTTGCATCCTGGGAAGGCTTAGTTAATCTGTAAAAACCACAGTTATATAGCTGGTATCACATCTTGCATTAGCCCTATTACTAACTGGGGCAAGGTATCCGAGTGACTTTCTCCCTTCTGTGTCCCTAGCCAGGAGTTTTGAGGCTTACTTTTGTAAGGTAGAAGTCAGAACTTCACTCAAAGGAGACTGGTTCATGTAAGTTCTCCAGAGTAAGTCTGCATTTGGTTTTCCTGCACTAGGAGTGTGGATGCAGTTAATTAAACAATGCAGCCTTTGCTACATTAACACAGTTTGAGAGATGCCAGCCCTGTAACTGAACAGATCCGAACTCTGTCAAGAAAACTAGAGATCTAAAAAATAAAACCATTCAAGAGGCTGGGCTATGCTAACAGTCAGGTAAACATGCACCTGTTTTAGTCACTTGTTCCCTTGCAATGAACATATATTTAAATTGCATTATTTTAAATGTGCCAGGTCCTCTATAAGCAGAATAGGTTCTGACATAACCTGAGGTTTTCTGTGCTTAATGAGCCACTGAGTATTCTTCACTGAAATAGGTCAGGTAGGATGTTTCTGCCTACTGCTTTGCAGGAATTGGAAGTAGTCAAAAATGCCAACAGAATTGTGTGTTGGTGCAGGATAGCTATTTGTTCAAGGATAAAAACTAAATTCCCAGATAAAATACAAAATTACTAGTCTACTTTTGTTTGAGAATCAGCAGAAATAAGCCTTATTACAGCATAAGTCTATCTTTAACAGAGTTGGTTTTGCATTAGCATTCATTGCTGTTTTTTGAAGACATGGATATATGTAATATACAAGCACAACAAGGTTTGCACTAAGATTTGTGTGTGATTGTAATGCACTACCCTGTAGCGTAATTTCATACATGTGTGCAATTAAGGTACACAAATCCAAGTCAACTGTTAGAGCAGTAGTTTTACATTGGAATTAAAATGTTTGCTTAGTGTTGGCTATTTCTATGTTTTATAAAACCAAAACAATTTTAAAAACCAATGAAGGAAACCAAAATAAATATTTCTGCATTTCAACTTGGTGATGTGTGTGTTTATCGAGGAAAGATGCTGCTGGCTAACAACCTGAGGTGTAACTCTGGTTGTTGGTAACTCTGACAAGCTGTAAAACTCCACTACTACAAGCATACTAGTTAATACAGGATACATGCTGGTGGTTGACACTTCACATTTGCAAGGTAATTTTCTGCTTTGATCTGATATTTATGTGTAAATTAATTCTTAGACAATATCTGTAAGAAAGGGAGGTTATCATATGTAGCCTGCTTCATCAATATTCTTTTAAAAAATATATATATATTCAGTACCATTTTTGACAACTTAAGTGGTCATAAGCAACTTTTTTTGAGTGAAAGCTGTAGTCTTTTCAAACTCTTAAGCTGCTTTTGGGTTCTTACAACCCAGTTGTCTCCCCCCCACCCCCCAGTGCTGTGCATCTGGCTTTCGACTTTGGGTATGGAATGAAAAACTGCATAGGCGAATTTATCTGACCATGGTAGATGAAGCATCATGATGAAACACCATGATGATGGTTATAGCAGCCTTGATATTACTGTAAAATAAACACTTCTGCTCCTAGCCAGAATACACATTGTCCTTTTGAGTAATTTTGTATGTTCCTTCATCTTAGTAATTTGCTACCGAAGGAACCTGAAAGCAAATTTTTGCCAGTCTTATTCAATTTTATAATCAAAGATGCATGTATGCTGCTTGGAAAGACAGCTCCACTTCAGTCTAAGTGGCTCCAGCTCTTAAGATCATTCCTTCAAAATGGCTAAGTGATACTTAACACATCTCATTCCATCAAAGAAAAGCCTTTGTTTGTCTTGGTCATCTTGGCTGCAAAGCATTCTGAAGGAGCCATTTATCACTGCAAAATTGGACTGCAGAGTCTGTTTTCCTAAACAGGAAGTTGGAGACAAGCAGTGGTGTAGCTCAACAACAGTATTTTGGAGTCATAGTTTAGAAAGTTAGCTACTGCTTGATGAGTACTCATTAGGTCCCATGGAGTTGTGCCTCTAAGCTATAGCTGACACCTGTGTGTCCTCTTCCATCCTTAGCAAGTGTTCACATGCTCAGTACACGGTGCCCGCAGCTGCCTCTCCCAAGAAGTATGCAATGCCTAGCCAACTACCTTTATTTTTAGAATATGACCTAATCATTTTGCAACAACTTGACCACATGCTTTCCTATTTCAGCCCTCCAGTGCAGCTGCCTGAACTACACACTGAAACCAAGCTTAGGAGCAGTGCCACATCTAGAGAGCTTCCCGAGCTAAACAACCCCCACAGCGGTCAGCTAGGGGTTGCAGGAGGGCAAGGGAGCAGTCCTGTTGTCCAAAAAGCGGATTCGTTGCCCGGTGTGCAATAAGCCAATAATTACACACTCAGGAGAGACATTTGTTTGTTTATTTCAGAGCTGCGCAAGCCTGGGTGCTCGGTGGTTTCCCACAAATCGAGCACACACCCCCAATTTTTCAAGTAGCATTTATACACACAAATTGCCAGATTTGCGACTTTCCCTTTTACACTGATTGGTTAGTGATTTCTTCATTCGCTGGGTCCCACCCCTGCTTCTCAAAGTCCTGATCAATTAACACTGCCCCAGCTAGGTCAGTAGATGTTATCTCCCAAGGTCCTGAGGAAGAGGACATAATCCAGACCCCTTAATTAACACTGTTTCAACAGTGAGAGGAGGCTTTGCTTCCCAAGGTCCTGGCGCCCAAACAGGCCTTATTTCACAGCCTTGACATCCTCCCTTTCGGAGAGTGGGGCACAGGAATGCAGACTGCTTGTAACTCCCTTATCTTTCCAGCCTGCACCAGCTCTGGGGCCCTTTCTTACCGAACTAGGAGCACGGCCTAAGGCTTCAGCAAATTTAGCTACTCATGCTAAGCAAGTGTGCGGCTACTCATGTTAAGCAAATTCTATCTAAGATAGAAGTTATCCAAATCTACCTACTTCAAACATTCTTTCTGAGCTTCTCAGTTGTCTTGTAACAGTCCCAGCCAGCAGAGCTGTTGTTACCACTGTTAAAATGTGTTTGCTGCCTAAATGAGCTTTATGCCACCTTTGATCACAGCAATAATGTTAGACTCATTTAAATTAGACTGGGCCAAGCAATACACTGTTTCAGGAAAATGGAACTGCTGTCCCTAAAAGGAGCAACCAAGCGTAATTAGAGTAACTGCAGGGGAGGCCTCCGCGGCCGCAGGCGTGCTGGTGGGGTGCGGCCGGCGCTGCGGGAGCCGGCCCTCCGGAGGCCCGGCGTTTCCCTCCCCTCTTCCCCGCGTGGCCCCAGGCGGCGGGTGCGGCGGCCTGCGAGCGTCCAGAGGGGCCGTCACTCGCTCCGCCGTGCCAGGGGCGGCCCGCGGGGACCGTTACAACGGCGGCCTCGCGCCAAGACCGTTACGACGTCACCAGCCCCCCAAGCACCGCCCGCCCGCGCAACCGTTTCCTCCCCGCCGCCAGGCAGCGCCGCCTCGGCTCGGCTCGGGCCGCCACCGCCGCTCCTCTCCCAGCGGCCGGCCGTGCTCCGCGGAGCGGCTCCGCCTGCGAGGGCGGCGAGAGGAGGAGTCGCCCCTTCCCTTCCCTTCCCTTCCCTTCCCCTCCCCGCCCGCAGCCCCGTTTGAATCGCGGCGGGAAGGCGGCGCGGCTCGCCCGGCCGGTGAGTCCGAGGGCGCCCGCCCGCGGCGACACTTTGGTGCCCGCCCCAGCGGCGCGACCGTCGGGTGGCGCGAGGCGGCTGGGGGGAGGGGAGCGGCAGGGCCCCCCCTTGCCCGGGCCCGGCTGCTGCCCGCTGGAGCCGGGGCTGCTCGCGCAGCGGGCGCGGGCCTGCTGCGGGCCGTGCCGGGCCGTGCGGTGCGGCGCGGCGGGGGCGCTCTGCGTGCGTTAGCGAGCCGCGCCGGGCTGCGGAGGGCAGGAGCGGGTGTTGGGCGCCCCGTGTCCGCCTCGCGTCTGCGGCGGGCCCGGCCCTGCGGGCTGAGCTCCTGCGAGCGCCTGGAGCGCAGCCGCCGGTTCGGTTCACCCGCGCGGAGCCCCTTTGGGTGCCGCGAGGCTGCTCTGCGACGGGATCCAGCGTGCGGGGGCTGGTCAGGGCCGGCCGGGATGTGCGCGTCAAAAGCGCCCTCCTCGTCTGGCCGCAGACCCAAGGACGGGGCCTGCTGTCCGGGCGTACACAGCGTGTGTAGTGCAGCGCGCTGCGGAGGCTGCCGGGCTAACCCTTGCCAAGCCGTCGCGGCCGCGCTGCGTGCATAGCAGTGCGCTGGGTTACGTGGGCAGAAGCTATAAGCTCGGGTGTAGGAGGCCGTGAACAGGGCTATCTTGCATTTGAGGTTGCTTGTCCAAGCCAGCTCTGAATGGTGTCAGTTATGAGAAATGAAATAAAATCAAAGTATAAATACCACCATGCTTTATCGTTTTCATAGGTACATCTTGTTACTAGCGTTTGCGTGCTGTACAAAGTGTCAGCTTGACTGTATAAAATGAGTTTGGCTACTCAAACAAGAAGTTGTGCTAAATACACTGAATTAACATGTATTTCCTTCTCTTGCTCCTTGCAGGTATCAAAACAAAGAAAGTGGATTTATACTAGGGACTCTCTCAGTAACTTGATCTTCAATTGTATATTTAAAAGTATATATTTAATAGCAAAATGTCCTCAAATAAAAAGATGAAGAGAAATTTCAGAAATAAATTCAATGTAAGTTTTGTTACTTTGAGCTTAATTAAAACAGCGAGGTCAAATGTGCCATACCGTTACGGCATCAGTTCTGTAGGCTGATATGCATATATTAATGCAGAGCTTTGCTCACATTGAAGTTGGGAACTTTCTTTTGGAATCTGTATTATTGCAGGTTTGGGGTGTATTTTGGGGGGGAGGGTGGAATAGTACCTGATCAGGCAAGATGGGTCCTTGGTTTTCAAACCAGCAAAAACTTGGAAATAGTTGTGTAAAAGTAAGTTCCCTTAAAGAGGAAATGTTTGATGTGTCTGTATTCAGTGCCATAACAAAACTCCTGAGGTGCCGCTGCCCGACTAACTTAGACAAAGGTGGAAATTTATGTATGTACATGGATGAAAGAAAACATTGTTTAATGTCTGAAGAGAAATAGGCCACAGATCACAGAAACTAGTTACTGGACTGCTATAAGATTTCTAAGCTTATACATCTGAGTTTTTAAAATAAGGTAAAGCTCATGCTACAGTGTAATACAAAACAGCAGGATATACCAGTTTTATATTATTACATCTATGGAAAAAATATAGCCTGGGGCAAAAATAGATAAGTATGCTCCAAATACTTTATATTGCTCAGTAGTCACTATGGTCCAAGTTAAGTGTATTTCTGGTCAAAAGTTTTTGAAATTTGTTGTCATATTTCATGTGTCTTGCACTCAGAAAGCTGGATGAACTAGATACTGATTTAATATCCACTCAGGAATACAAAGTCACCTCCCATTCTCGAAGGAAATTACTTTCTCCTGATGAACCAGATGTTTCAAGGATACTGAAGGTAGCAGAAACTGAGGAACTTGGAGAGCCTGATGATTCATTTGGTTGGTATTAACTTAATTTGGTTGGTATCACTTAATGTATAATTTTCACAAACTAACCGTATGTGCAAAATATCTCAATGTTTACTTAGCAAAAGGTATTGTTTCTTTGCCAAGGAAATTATGGGGAGGGGACACAGAAAACATTTTGTTTGGAGTTTTTACATTTTCTTGTTTAGGAAGTAACCAGAATAATGCAGTAATATTTGCCAGGTAAAAATTGATGAAAAATACTGGCTATTCAGGTTTTATAGTCTGAACTCCAAAATTTTACACAAGGTGACATTACGAGCCTGTAAGAATTTACATTCAAAAGAGAAGGTTCAATTTCTTCAGTTATGCTTTGTTAGATAACACAAATTGTGAGGTGAAACTTTTGCTATTCTAAGAACTTATATGATAGCAAACTGAAATGTTCACAAGAACATTGTCCTGCCACTTTCAAGTGTCACTTAAAAAGAAAGTTTTAAATCACAGGAACGTATTAGTTTTAGTGAGGTATTAAAACCACTTCCATCCTCCGTATCGGACTCATGCAATGAGACATCTGTGTGCTAAAGAATCTTTTAATTTAGGTGGAATAGGAGCCTCTGTGTATAGGCCCTCTTTATTTGTAAATGTTGTATTTCAGTGGCAATAAGAAATTTTTCAAGAACTGTGTGATTAGAAATTGCCAAGAAAATGCTAAGAGCTATTTCTCAGCTGTGATATTTATTACTTTTTGTAAGAAAATCATAAAAATATACATGAAACTACCAGAGACAATATTAAAAAGTGAACTCTAAAGCAAAGCATAGCAAAGGCGGGTGGCATGAGGGAAAGGCTGCAAAATGGAAAGCTCTTCTTTTTCTCACTTCTATGGTATGGATTAAAAACTATAAAAAAGGAAGATGCTCATGTAAACTAACAGTAAATTTTCTTGGCTATGTGCATGAAAAAAAAGTATGCTGTGGAAGACAAACTAAAGTTCTCAGAGTTTTAAGCTCTTTTGGTGGTTATGTGCAAGAACTCAACTTTTACAAGCTTTCTATAGCATGTTAACTGTCTTCTTATAGCATCCAATATAGTAGCTAAAAATCAGTTAGAAAGTAGCTGTATGAATGTACAGAGGATTGATACATGCCATAGCAAGGAGAGATACTTTAAATAAACAGTACAAAATGCTTTGCTTGCTATATGGCATATGTGCATGTGAATTTTCATACACCTTTTCTTTCTGTTTGTAAAGGAATAGCAGGTAGATGAATATATAAACTATGAAGCTTTTTACTATATACATCTTATAAAATAACTTTTTTTCCTAATCTTCAAATAATACTGTTAATAAGACTTCATTTGTAAGAGTGAGCAAACCACAAAAATTTTAAGTAAATGTTGAATGGCAGGCAGTGCTGTTATATCCATAGTCTTTGCCTGAACAGATGGGAACAATTTTCATACAGCTTATTTTCTTTCCTTTATAGATCACCCTTTGCACAGTACTGCTGTAGATGCTTATGGAGAAGAACATTCAGAGAATGAGTCACTTAATGATTTGTCACATCCACAGAGGAAAAATACAGAAAAAAGGTTTGGTGAAAAAAACAATTGCCACTTTAATTTTAATTTTTACATTTTTCAGGTTAAACGGGGAAAGCATTCTGTTTGTCAGGTTTCACTAACTGCTTATTAAACAGATATTTTTTAACATAAAACCTCCCAGATGACAAACCAAAAGGATAAGTAAGAGCAAGACTGGGAGATTAAAAAAGAAATGGGAAAATAATTTAGGGCCTGCCTGATGTAAGCAGTGTATTGACTTTCACATTGAAATAGTTTCTGTGCATTTTTGAATGAAAGGATTGCGTTGGATCTAGTGAAAGGATTTTAAAATACCTTTGTGAGGTGTTAGTCCTCTGAGTGCTGCTGTCTTTAAAGTTTAAAAATGGATAATATTGAAAAATAGGTAAATTAATTTGCTTTGTTAGATATAGCTTAATTGGCTTAAAAAATTTCCTTGTAATGCAAAGGTTTTTTAATGCTTCTTATTTGTTAAAACAGATTGCTTTAAATCTGAAATAATTTTTACCTGAATGAAATAACAAGACAATAATAGTGCTTGTATTCCCCCCCCCCCGCCACACACCCCAAGGAAGCCTTCTGCATTCCTCTTAAAATCCCTGCTATAGTAATTTTGACCCTGTTTCTAAGTTTCTCCTCTAAACAACATGGCTATCTTAGTGCTCAGTTAGTACTAGCTTTATAAATTTTCCAAAGGGTTGCTGGTGAGGGATGAAGATTCTATTGCCTTTTTATGCCCTTTGCAGCTTTTTATGTAGTTGATTTAGGAGCCACAAACAGACTCTGACACAGCAGTACAAAATGTTCCCCAAAACTTAAGATTTTTTTTGTTTATATGGTGAAGACCATTCTTTCTAAGTGTATAGTGGATTTACATGTCTCTTTTTTCTTTTCTCTAGTAAAAGAACGCATCACTTGAAAATGTCTGAAGATGATGTTTACAGATTCAAGACAGGTGGTTCTGAAGATGAGCCCCTTAAGGAGAATATGGTATTGAAAAAAGTCGCATGAGTGTATCAATCAATTTATTTTTAACGTAGTTCATGCCTCGCTTGCCTTAGACGTGGGGGGGAGGGCGAGACCTTTCATTCGTTTCTTAGCATTTCCTTAGGACTTAATCTTGATTGTATCCTGATTAACTGCTCCTCAAAGTATTCCTGTGCAATGGCCAAGTATTGAGTGAGGTGCTTAAAGCTACACTGGGTGTGTCAACAGGGAATATAATAACCAGCTGTTCTGGGTCCTGCAGTCCATTCTCTTGCTTATTGTGGAACATGTTCTTTTTTCTTTCAGATAAGTATATTTATATCTGGAATGTATGTTCTTAAAGAATGAAACACTAAGTGGAATATAAATTACTAATACTTGTTTAGTATTGAAGTTAGAACATATTTATGAGAGAATTGAATTTTTCATTGATACAGTTGATTTTGAATATGTGTTGGAATTATTCAAAACTGGTGTTTTTTCATCTGAGTATTTTTACCACACTTAGACTGTAGGTACTGTAAAATGTTTTTGACCCATGTAGCTTCAGGCACACAGAGAAAGAGCACCTATCTGCATACTTGAGAAAGTAGGCCTATGATATAAGAACCTATGCAGTAGTTGGCATAAAAGCCCCCCTTTTTTAATATGTTGAAATTCTTTGAAATTGTTGAAATTCATGTTGTAAAATTCAATACAGTATTAGCCTTTCGTCGGTAAACTGCATGTACGCAGCACTACTGTAGAATTACTGGTGGTGTCCTCGGAAGCACTCAAAGTAGAGGAGGAATTGGGACAGATATAGGTGAAAAAGAAGGTAAGGAGGAGCTGTTGATCAGAGAACTGTTAACACTGGGAGTGACCACACCTTTTTACCCTCAGATTAGACAGAGTGTTTCCTGCTGAGAATTATTTTAAAATGCTAATGTTAGCTTGGAATTGTTCTCCGCTTAGGTATCGAGAGTATCCAGGACCACCGTAACGAAACCTAAGCTACCATCTGTGTTGACATCAAGGAATGGTGCTTTAGAAAACAGTGAGCTGGATGAAAAGAAAAAGATGAATGTTCAAAAGGTGAAAGTTGTTCCAAGTACAGATTTCTCAGATAACAGAAATACTTCCAGGATCTGATTCTTCATTAATCAGTAGTGTGCATGAAAGGAAGAGAAGACAGGAGTAGCTTTTTGTCCAGAGCAAGGTAAAAGGAAGGCTGAATTGAGAGGCATTATGCTCCTTAAAATGTTCCTCCTCCTGCGTGACCAGTGCTGGCATGTCAGTTGATCAGTGCAGCCAGGCAGCTGCTGTCCCTGGGCAATGAAATCACTGTGCTGAGATTCTGCTGAAATAGGTCTAAGCAAATGTTACTGATATTTCGGTCATGTTATTCCTGCTTCTACCTAACTGCCATCTTTCAAAATTTTAAATGAGTGAACCTAGTTCTTATTTTTTAAAGGTAACCTGCATTTTATGTTACAGAAGGCTCGGAATACTACTGAATTCCCAGAGAAAAGGAAGAAGCAGCCTTCAGAGAAGAGTGCATTAGATACTTCCGGTAAAGTAGACTCTTCATAACTTCTGTATAGCTTTTCCTCATTAATGATGAATGCTTTTCTGTAAGTCAGTGGTTTCAGTTTCTGATATGTAGCAGCATACTGCTTCTAGAAATGGGGGGTTTCAGTTTTATTTTGGGTCTTGACACCTGTTAATGGTGGTTAAATTGAGGGACCAGTGGGCCGCAAAGTTCTGATCCCTGGGGTTCACATCGCGGCCTTGCCTATTGCCCGCCCTGATGTGGTAAGGCTGAGGCATGCGTTATGCCTTACACACGGCCTGGCCTCCTCTGAAAGGAAATTTGGGTTCATGGGTACCGAGCAGTAATATACTACAGTATGTCCTTTGGCCTGGGTGACTGGAGCCCCCAGGACACTCCAAGGTGTGCCCCTGCCTTGCTAAGTAGACACAGCGGCTGCCACTGAAGACCCTTGAGATATGGAGCTTTGACTGTGGCATTTTTTGGGAGGGAGAAACTGTTTCTCAGATGTTCTCTTGTTCATTTGGATTTTGTCCTGTCACATTCAAGTACCTAGCTTTCCATTTGGGGATGTATGAAGAAATATGTTTTAACTTTTTGTGAAATTAGTTACCATTATTGCAAAGTTTAAAGAAACATATTGGTATATAGCTTTTTGGAAGTATCTGTGGCATTAATGTGAAATTTATACAGATACGTTATAATAACTCATGATTGCTTTGAGTAAAGCAGATTGCCCAAACTCAGGCTGAGAGTCTTTACAGGACAAACAACTAAAATTGAAAGTATACTATGTTCTTTATCAGTTAGTGTAATAAAGTGCTCCTAGGCTTTCTTATTGAAATGATGAAAATTTGAGAAATAAATTGTACATGATTTGTTTAAAACACTTCAAAGTTTAAATAATCAATTGTAATTTTTCAGCCTAAGACAAGTGAAAAAATGAATGTGTTTTCCCTTTTTCCAAGTTTCATGTTAAGATGTTCGTAACTTTTAGAAGGTTATTTTAACAGTGGGCACATAATGTTTCTATTATTTTAGAACAGGTACCTGCATTGTGTTGTGTGTGTGTTTGTTCTGTTGTTTCAGTTGTTGATAGCCCAGGTTCTGTACAAGTTTGGTGTCCCAAAGGGCTGAAGAGACTTCCTAAAGATATTACAGAACTGGATGTTGTTCTTGCTGAATTTGAGAAGATAGCAGCAGATTACAAGTAAATATTCTGTTTTCCTGTGGCTGGATACTCAAAGTTTTAAAAACAAAGTAAATGCATTTTTGCTAATAGGCTGTTGTTTAGGAAATGACATACTTAGTAGTGATATTCTGTTGTTATTTTAATGATAGTCAGATTTCTGAGATAGAAGTGCTTTTTTAATATGTGATCTTAGGGAGCTGGTCTCCAAGGACTTGCTACTTTTCTAATTGTAAGAACAACTTATCTCAACTGATGTTTTCCAGTGGTTATTATTAGGTTATTGCTAGTACCTAAAAGATCTGCAGTTGCCTGCTCTGCTAAAGACTTAACATTGGATTCTATTGATAGTGTTACTCAAAGGAATGTTTTCAGAGGATTTCTCCTTTACTAAACCAAACGGGTTTGTTTTATCCCTCTGACTTCTCCAGGCAAAGAGTAGACTCTCAGATTTGCAGAAAAGCTATTGATGGCTTCTGTTCTGGTTTCAAGGACCAAATCACTGATCTTGTAAGTACGCAGTAAATAACAATTTTGTGGCAGTGATTATAGGGCTACGTATTACGTTGTAGTTGAAAGCCTATGCTTTTATATTGTCCTTTACACGTACATTTTGGGATACTTCAAAATCTGTATCACTTGTCAGGTTAAATAATTAAAAAGCACAATTAATTGTATGTAGATTATGACTTGCTGCCTCTGTGCTGACGTTCGTAAGAATTGCATTTAGACAAAACACTGCTATCATGCAAATACATTGCAAAGTTTTCAGCTTCTGAGAACAGGGAACCATCCAATAATCTTGAAGTGTTTGTCATATCTACAGCGTTATACAGTAAAATTGGAGATTTGCATAATGTGAATAAGCAAACAGTTATGTAAAGCATTACTTTAAAAGCTCATGGTTGTTTTTTTCAGAGTTTGAGTAATCACTCTGTATATTACATCTCAGCCACTCGTCTGTGTAGTAGCCTGACTACAGGATTCTTTCAAGAGGCCTCTAGCATATGGTTCATGGAGAACAATCCATCCTAGATAACAATTCAGACCTAACTGTAAAAGACCCAGCTGGGAAGAATTCCTCTCAGCTAATCACAACAAGTTGAAGAAATTCTGTAGGAATTCAACTTTGTAGGAGTTGTCATAAGTAAAATAAGTAAATACTAAAACTGTAGTTCTGTTTTAAATGGTTCATTAAAACAAGTTTTAAAATGACTAGATTTATACATTATATGTGAAGTTATGGAAAAGATAAGCTAGGGAGTATTACTTGCACTAGCTGGTACAAGATGAGTAATTACAGTCTTCTCTGGCATGGGGAGAGGGGAAAGAATTGATACACAATTGATACGCTTGTGATTTTTCTTTGAACCAGAGTTTTTTAGGTGACTTTTCATATTATTCCAAAGTAATTCTTGCAGTCAGGTTTTCAGGAGGATAGAGAAATCAGGGTCTGCAGTCCATCTGTGATGCTTCTTTTTCTCTGTAGATAATGGAAGTCCAGGAATTAAAGAACATGAAGAGAAAAAATGCTAAGGTAAATACATATTTGAAAGATGTGCTATTACTAGAATGAGTGTGCAGCATACAGAGATGAGTGTTAAAATTTTGATAAGTCAACTGAGTAAATAAAAAGAATTCACAGAGACAAGTGCACTGTACTAAACAATCAGTTGCACAAATATAGTACAGGGAACCACAAGAGTTTTTTGCAAATGATCTGAGGAAATATGACAGATCACAGACTGCATACAAATCACTGTTATACCGGTGTAAAAAGAAAACACATTAGGATGTGTAGGCCCATGAATTACTGCTTTTTTAGTAAGTGCTGGTGAGGCCTCTGGAGTGTCAATTAAACATTGGGAGCTAGCCTTCAAGAAACATAAATGAACATAACGTCCAGAAGAGAACAGCAAAGGTTATTGGAAGTCTAGAATATATAACCTGTGAGGAAAGAACTGGATTGTTTAGTTTAAAGGGAGACACTAAAGGAAATAAATTTCGTAAATATATGAAAGATTTTTGTGTAGAGGAAGGTGATAAAGAATTCCAGTTCATTCAGAGCAAGTAGTAATCAATTTGAAATGCAACAATGGAGATCTAGACAGCAGGAGGAACTAGTACAAGCACAGAAGAGCACTGGAAGGGCTTAATTAGAAAAGTGGTGAATGTCCCACAGTAGATATGCTTAAGAGCAGGTTAGGCATTGTCTGCCGGAGATATGGTTTAGGCATGCTTGGTCTGTCTTGAGACAGTTGGCCAGAGCTCTTCATGAAGTGCCCAGAGGGGCTGTGGAGTCTCTTTCCTTGGAGATGCTCAAAACCTGACTGGACACGGTCCTGGGCAACGTGCTCTAGGTGACCCTGCTTGAACAGGGTGGTCAGACCAGGTGACCTCCAGAGGTCCCTTCCAACACAACTGTTCTGAGTCTGTGAAGAGCCTTCTGATCCTGTTGTAATTGGAAGCCCAAAAGAACAATTGGAGCAGACATAAAATATTGAAGTTTCTACTTTATTTCTTGAATGTAATTTTTTTTTAATTATTACACAATTTTAACCTATTCAGCAACCACATACAGCACACACAAATTAATCTCCTCAGTAAACAAGTGAAGTCAACTGAAAGCTTATTCTGGGAGGTGGCATTTAATAGGCCAAAGGTGAAGTCCTAAAAGTCTTGTTAATTTGAGGTAATAAGGTAAGTGTACTCTTTCATTAAAATGAAATTTTTAATATGCATTTAGCATTCTCAGCCAGGGAGAGTTGTCCTTGTTTTGCCCCTCTTACACACTTGTTTTACACTAGCAACTCAGTTTTATAGTCGCTAAATTTAAATTTATAGCAAGATATTTAAAAAATGGGATATCCTATTAAAGAAAGCTTAGCTTTGCTTAGTTCCTTAGTTACGGAAATCATATCGAACATGCGTTCATATTAGCATTCATTCTTAAACAAACAAGAAACCTGCTGGAGTTGGCGTATTTGCATTGAAAATGCCATAAATTCCTTTTTTATACTTGTAAAGCCAGTGCTCCTTCAGAGAATTTTGGATAGAGATAAGAGTTTTGACACTAAAGCTCTTTTAAGTTAGTTTTTTAGCTGTTTTAAATACTGGAGTTTATGAAGTCTGGTATCTTGGAATCTTCCATATCTAGAATCAGAAGCACAAAAACACAGAAGGAAAAAAAAAAGCCAATGAGGTTTAAGTTGTTGGCCTTTGAAGTTCTAGAAAGTTTTCAAACACTTTTCTCACTAATTTTTTTACAGATAATAACAGACATCAAAAAGAAAAGGCAGCGACTGATGCAAGTTAGCGACGAGTTAATTGGGTATGTTTCTAACAGTGTGTGGTAATAGCCTGAAGAACTTAAGGAGTCAAAGTTTGATATTTGAAAACACAGTAACTTTTGTTCTCTCATTTCACTTTGAACCTCTGTACTCCTGTTTCTATAACCATTTCTGTGTTTATCAGAAGCTCAGAATAACCTTTCGTTTCCATAGTTCAGTTGCCTAGATATAGTCATTTTCACAAGTTCTCTTTGCTACCTTCAGTTACTGGGGTGTATTTCAGCTGATGTGTTCCTAAAAAATAACCCCTAATGGCATAATTGGAATCGCCAAGGTGATGAATCAGAATTTACAAAGCTACTATGGTAGGTTTTGTTCTTGAGGGTGGGAGAATGTATTTCATCTCCTTGAAGTATGGCAGGGATGCCTCTGAATAGATGGTATTCTCACTAAGCCATACAATTCCCCTCTTTAACTTGGCACTTACTTAACATATCATTAAAATATAAAACACAAAAACTTAGAAAGAACCATTTCTTAGACTTCCCCAAATCCAGTTAGGTACTAGTGGCAAGCTTTGTATTGAAGCTGCCTATCACATACATGGACTTGGATCCCCGAAGGCATATTAAGTCCTTTCTCTGTTGCCGTGTGACCCTTGTTCTCTTTACAGTACTGTGGACCAACTTCACTAGAAGGAATAATTAAAGGTATCCCTCAGGAGCATGAAGTTTGAACCCCCTCATGCTGCAAGCTGTTGTCAGTTTTCTCATATGTTGCGTTTTAACCCTTTGATCATTCTTTTAAGAAAGCTTTTCTGTGGCCACACTGTTAAGTGAAGAATGGCTGTTGCTATTCAGTTTTGTGCAATGCTAATCATCCTTTGAACATAACCTGATGGATTGAGCCCTTCAGCTTATTTAAGCAGAGGAGTATCTAGTTTAGAGACCCTGAATGTGCTTCATGGTAAGTACTGAACAGCTCAGTCTATAAGCAGATGTGTGCAGAAGCAGAATATCAGGTATTTAAGAAGCTTCACAGGCAAAAAACAAAAACAAAAAAACAAAAAAAACCCCTAAGTGTTAAAAGAGAGACTGGAGCTACTGTTAGACTAGGTCGTTGAAGTGAGATGTGGGAAAACCAGGGTGTTTTTGTGGGTTTGGACCCATGCACCTGTTTAAATAATGTGCTGTATTTGCTCTGCTTATACAGGTTGTCTTACTAACCTGTGCTTGCTATTTCTGACCAACCTCTTAAGTCTTCTTCAGAGGAAGACTGTTCACAGTAACTCAGGAAAAAAAAATATTCAAATATGGTCACCAAAGCATTGATCTTTTTCAGAACTGAACCACAACTGAAACAGCTACAGAGAGAATATGCTCAGTTACAGGAGAGGGAATCTTCCCTGAGGCATGCGACTCAATTCCTTACTGATTTAAAGGAACTACAGCAAGACTGTTTGGATTACAGAGAAGCAAACCCTAAAGAAAAAGTAATAGTAAGTAAAAATTCTGCGTATGTTTCTGAACTGTTTCTGGATCAACCAGATTTTTTTTTCCTGGATTGACAAGTACTTCTATTAATAGTTAATGAAATATCACTATTTAATATGTTTTTGTGGAACCAACTTGAGTATCACTGCTCTAGGTATACTACAATGGCTCATTCACTTCTGTCTCATGTTAGAAGCCAAATTATTTCAGAGGGATTTCTGAAACCTTTATGTCTATGTGCAGGACGTAGAAACATAACTGTCATCCTCAGGTCTAACATTTTATAGAACTTAAAGAAAGGTTAGCTGTAAGAAACAAGTAACTTTGTTGTTCAATGGTAGAGATAATTCTGGTACTTGCATATTTGTTCTGTAACGTGTTGTATTTCATCAGTAGCTTAATTTCTCATGTAGTCCTGGAACTCCTTCCCCTTTTACAGTGGCTCTACTCATGACCTGGTGTGATACTTTCTTTCTGTTGGCAATACTACATGCCTGCCTTGTCTAATGGAAATCCTTCCACTTTACGAGACTCTCTAAAAAACTTGCTGTTTTTCACTTTTGCAAGTCACATCACACCATTCCAGATAGAGGAAAAATAAATACAGCTATGGAAATGTTTGTTTTCCATGGGTTAAAGACATTGTTTTGTAACTTTATTTCTTTAAAACAGTATGGAACATCCAGCCTCCCTGCTCTTCTGGTGGAATCGCGGAGAGTTCTAGGAGTGGAAAGACACTTTAAGAATATTAATGCGAGACTGCAAGAGGCACTGGATGTACAAAGAGAGAAGTTATCAAAGAAACATTAAGTGCTTTTTAATGGACTTACTGAAATTATTTGGGAACAATTATTAGAATGAACAGTGATTAAAGTATGTTTAATCATTGTTGCTGTACTTTGGCTTCAGTGTGTAAAAGAAATTAGTGACTTAATCACACTATTTAACTGGAATTGATATCATTAATTTCTACCGACACTCTTTGAATAAGTTCTTACCTAGAAACTGTATCTTTCTACTGTTAATGTCACAAAACTTTTCTGTGCTGTTTTAGGAACGTCAGTTTTTAATCTCCTTGGGCTATGTAAGTAATGTAATTTTGAAACCAATACATACTTTACAAGAGAACACACTGACTTTGGTTGAGCTAGTGCTAGACAAAACTTTTTATTAAATTTGTATGTGAAATCAATTCCAGAAGTGGGAGGAATTTAAGAAATTATTTTACATAGCTCATCAATAAAATTTAGACATACAGCTAACAAAATAGGAAACCCCACAGCAGTAGGTATTAAAGTGCTAAACTACTTGAAGTAGCATTCATGAAGAGTTTTCAGTTCTGTACTGCTCAGCCCCTACTGTAATCTTCCATGATCTTGTCATCCCTGTTTAAGATCATCTAGTTGCAAGGATTTGTTATTTACAGCAATTATTTATTTCTGTTGTAGAGATCAGGAAAAGAGCTTTTGTACTATATTGCAGTATCTTTTGTGGAAGGCATGTGACAGGCACATTATACTAAAGCAAGCTTCACTGGTATGTGTTTGTTCATTAGCTAAGTTTGTGGTTAGCTGTGTTCTTTAGCACAAGTATCCTGTTTCCTTAAAGCTTCCAGAAGAACTTCATCAGGAATTTCTTGTGTGTCACAATTCAGACTATCATTTGCAGCTTCAGCTAGTTCCACATCATCGGTAGCTTCCAGGAACCAGGCATCATCACTTGCATCGTCCCACACAGTGTCTGACAACAAGAGGTCTCTAGACAAGCTGTTTTCTTGAACTAGTGACCTTTTTGACAAATCTATACAGTTAGAATGCAGTTTTCCTTCTTTGTTCTCACTTTCATCTATTAACATATATTCTTCTTCCTTTTAGAAACAAAAACACTATTTATTCCATATGCAAATGATCATCCTTTTAACTGCTCCGATTTGAAAGTTTGAAACTAGTGTTGGAGTTTTGCAAGTGTAGCATATAATGGATACTATAGAAAGCTGGGCAACAAACAATTTTCTAGCAAATTAATTTAATTTACAGCCACAGTACACTATGGAAGCCTGTTTAAATAGGAATAGAAATCTGCTGTTTTTTTCTAGAATGCTACAACTAGTCTAATCTAGTGTCTATTTAAGGATATCAAGGTCTGAAAATGCATTTAAATTTGCTTAAGTAGAACTCAATGTACTATTTTGCAGTGTGAGTTTTAAAAGCTGTTAATATTGCAACTAAGCTTTTATGACCTACTCTGTGGGAAAGACTATTGTGTTCAGGGCTTGGGATCAGGTACTGACCTGATGTCATCCCTAGATGTCAGGTCAATATTGTACCTTTGTGGGTAAATGTAACTGAGTTGGTGCACTTCACATTTGAGGGTCACTGACTTAAAATGAAGATAATTAAATATTAATCAGTTGTGTTTCAATATATCAAGCACTGAAAAATATCTCTAATTCTAAATCCTTAAGAGATAGCCACACACACATTTAAGTTATCAAAAGAGTTGATGTGCTTGTTTTGCTAACACGGATGAAAGACAAGCACTTTGTATAGAAGCATCATTGCAAACTGGAATCCTGTGTTAGAACCATTGTTCTGCCTGCTCAGAAGTTTTGTTGCCAGGCTTTTGAGAACACGGGTAGTGCTATGCGCAGTCTCATTGAGGTTTGTTCCTTGCCCTGCCTCACGTCTAAGATTTCTTGTTCCTAATGCTGATAGCTTTTCAGCCAAACCCAAGAATCGTGATTTTTTTTTTTCTTTGACATACTCAAAAGTTCCAGGAGCACTTAAAAATATTTTAGCTGGCCTAGGGGCTCACCTAATGGGAACTACTGTTCCAGAAGAAAAGACAAAAGAAAATCTTTGGCCCCAGATGAAGTTAGGTTATTCCAGTAACCTAACTAGCTTAGCCAAGTTAGACTGAGCTGAATCTGTGCTGTCAGTTTTTGTGCTAGATGTGCTGCAGGAGAACTTAGAAATTAATACATGGAGCTACTACACCAGCACAGCTGCTCCATGGAGCAGCTCCATACCAGCATAGCTGCTCAGTGGAGTTCAACAGACAAACTGGGTTAGCAGGGATTTTCAAGACTTCTAGAGACAAAGGTTTACTCATAAGAACTTCAGCATGTTAGTAAAACAAGAACAGAAACACGTACCTCTTTGAAGAGAGAAGGGAGACATATCCTAGATGGCAATGGAAAACCTAAAGCAAATACATCGTATTTAATAGGGTTATAATTAATACTTTTGGGAGTGTTGATTGCTTTGAAAACATTACATACTCTGTGATTTGAAGTTTTTCTCTCTGCAGACTGGATCATGACACTTTTGATACCAGACTTCCTTCTTTAGATCTACCAGAATCCTAAACAAATAGTATGGTATTTAGTAACAGTACATAACTAAAGTAGTAAATGCAAAAATGAAACTCCAACACTAAATGAACAGGTTTTGTTCAACTATGGATATTGTTCTCATACTCTGACCTGTTCATTACATACTTGCTTTGAACACAGTCTTGTTATTTTTCCAATAAACTTCAGACAAGTTAAAAATACATTTCTTACAAGATCAAGTGACATTTAGTCATCTTCCTTACAAGTCACTAAAGCAAGATTAGCATGCATGACCTAACTGTAGGATAATGTTTTGCTGCTGTTGTCAAAGATAATTATAAAATCATTATTTCTTTGCAACTGATAGAGTCGAGTTGTCTATCAGATGTGTTACAGAAATACCAAGCTTCAGGTAACTTCAAGAGTTCATCTAGTTTAGTGGTTGTGGGTTTTCTCCTACTCACATGTCTCAAAAATACATTCCTTATCTTTCAGTTGTTTTCACTGTTGCTTTTGCAAAACTATTTTTTTTAGATGGTAAATATTTCTACTAACAATCTACTGTCATTTTTGATGTAATCTAAAGCCCTTGACTTTTCAACACAGTTGCTAAAACTATGAGGAGAAGTCAGAGTCCTCATAGAGTCACTGGCAAAACCCATCTTGGCTGAAATCCTGGCAGGATTTATTTTTATTATTTTAATAATGTAAAAATGTAATTTAAGATACACTAAATACAAGTTTTTAAATGGTCTATTTTATCTTATTGTTCATCCTAGCTGAGAAGCATCTAAGCAAGGCATCACTTGATAGCTTTAACATACTTTAACTTGTATGTTAACTTCTCTAGCCATATACTTTAAATAGCATGAAGATAAACTCATAGAAAAATTAGAAATACAAGTTCAGTTGTCACAAAAATTAGGGGGGGAAAAAAAGGGGGGGGGGATTTTTTTTGTTTTAAATGAGTTGTTCCTCCATGAAACAAGATAGCAGAAATTGTAACAGGTGCTGCTTCTGTCCATAAGAGCTTTACAGCATTTCTACAGAGTAACACTGGAGCAGAAAAATACTAAATAAAACTGTTTTGAAGTGAATACTGAATAGTTAAAGAACATACATTATATTGTTACTTTTGTGAGCTCTCCCAATATTTTCACACCAACGGTAACCAGAAATATCATATACAATTATCTCCTCCAGAGAGAAATAGTTCCATTGCCTTATCCCTAGAAAAGAAATAATTGTTTAATTGTTTCAAAATACTGCTGTAAAATACTTATTTGTAAATAGCAAAGTGTTTTTTTTTTTTTTTTTTTTTTTTTTTTTTTTTACCTCCTTGCACCCCATCTTTATTAACCAAAGAACGAACAAAAGAATCAATTTCTGGATATGGTGAATCCTGATAACCTTCAGTGGAATCTGTTAAAACAAAAACCACGTGTTATTTTTACACATTATACAGATGCTAGACAGAACGCATGTGTGAATCATGCTAATTACTTAAATAAGAGGAGGTATAAATCCAGTGTTAGTTTCCTATCGATCTTCAAAAAAAAAAAAAAAAAGCCCTCTAATTTAAGAGGGACTGCCTAAAGGCAAAGGATAGGAGGAAACATGCTCCCTCTAACTCTCAATGTGAGCACATGGCAGCTAGAGCGAGACTTGGTGCAGCCCGACCCAACTGCTTCAGAGTGATTGGCAGGAGGGGAGCGCCGCTGATCGGCGCCGCTCTGCTCCCACAGGGTCAGCTCATCCACCGGGGCACCCAAGGGGAACCACTGCAGGGGGGACGGAACGGAGCATATCGAGCAGGGGGAGTCACAGGCGCACATGCCTCCGTCTCCCTGTACACGAGTAAAGGATGGAAGAAAGGGAGCTAGGAAACCGGGCAGCAAGAAAGCGTGGCTGTGCGTGCACACACAAAGGCTGCACCCAGGCTGCTCCGACTGCATTCGTATCTACGTGAGGTGCCATGAAACGTGCCCTGAAGGATGAGGCACAACCCAGCCTGGGCTCTGAGCAGCACTGCCTAGTGCCCACCCCCTTTCTTAAACCTGGTGCGTGCTCCTCAGTGCCTCTTGGGTGCTTCCAGGGAGCTGGGCCGGCGGGGGGCGGGGGGAGGAGAATTGAACGGGACACCAGGCAACTGGCTTCCCACATCCCCTTTCTTCCTGGCACCCAGTCACCCACCCCAGGGACAGAGGGAACTGGGCTGAAGCATGAGGGCTGTGGGGGCAGGTGGGGAGGAGAAAGGGCACTCAGCACTGCAGAGCGCCCTTCCCACGGTCGTACTCTGCTACCTGCAAAGAGCTAGCTGAAGAGCCCTTCCACAGGTTATCAGGCATACATGTCACACTACCTCTAATTTAAGACTTTTTTTTTCCTATAGAGTAGAAGAGACTTGAGGTACCTCTAGTACTTCTGGTAGTTTTGCTATTTAAAAAAGCAGACATTTTTCTTTCCTCTTCTGAAGAACCAGATGTCAGAATTTTTGTGTCGTCCCTGGACCTGAACAGAAGAGGGAATGCAAAGGAAAAAAACACGCAATTCTTATAACATAGAGCCTTTCACTGTGCCGACAGCTCTCCCGCCATCCCCCCCCGACCTTTTTTCCCCCCTCATTTTGACAGTTTTCTTTGACTTGCATCAGCAGAGGGCAGGGTTTCTCCCTTACAAATAACGGATTGTTTTCTTGGCAAAATCCCAATATCCAGCCATTTAAAGGGTTCTGGTCCGCAGTCTTACAGTAGTATTTACTCCAGATATAATATTTGAGCATATATACCTCTTGACGGTCTTCAACCATGATTTTACTATCTGCAATGAACTGCTTTTCCTTGCTGTATTACTAGCTGGAAGACAGATCATGACAGAAGGCCGAATTCAACAAAGCATAATTTCTCATCAATGACAGACTCACCTGATACCTACTATCTGAACATACTACATGGTGTATGCTGCCCTGGGGATATTGGCATCAGTTCAGGAACAGGAACGTTTCGGGACATAGAGACTGAAGTTACAACAAATATGTTTTTAATAAAAATATAGAATAAAAATATAAGCCCTAACATTTTGACCCTCTTTCTGCTGCAGTAGTTATTAGGAGCATCTCAATGGCAAGACACTTTCAGTTTAAATTAGATACAGAAAACTTAGATTATTATGTTAAACAGTATCCAACCTGAAGAGGAAACTACATGTACAAAAATGAGAAATCTGATGGGCAAGTAAACATGTAAAAAATCCTTTCAATTTAATACACTGCACATTATTTTTCATATTTTTATTTTTCATATTTAATTGACTGTAATCTGTAATCTTAATCTGTAATCCTTCCTTTCAGAATTATACAGAATCTGTCCAAACTTAAAAATGGTTGAATTTTGCCACTTTTCAATAAAAGATCATTGGACAAATGAGCACTCTTCAGTGTGTGGAGAAAAACAACACAGCTCAGGAATGATACCAACTGCTTTGCGTTCTTCAAACTTGCAGGACATCTGAAGGTAAGTGAACAGAATGGATTCCCAACAAATTTTTCCTTCAAAAACAACGCATCTTACTGGAATCTCCTACCTTACACTGTAACAATGTTAATGGAACACCTGCCCATTAAATATAGTTTTTCATAACTGCTGTAGGAAAAAATTATTGAAATGTGTCTTTAAAAATATTTTAAATTCCACTGAAATTAAAGCATTACCCAACATTGCAGACCAAAGAGGAAAAGAAGTATGCTTCTTCCAAAGAAACATTCTTTTCACATTTAGGGACAAACTGATTATCCTCTGCAATCTTCAGAATCACATTTTTTCCTGCTTTTGCTGATTTATACATCCGGAAATTTCTGTTCTTTGTATAAACTCCTATAGGAAAACAGATGTTTCTTAACATACTAGTGCTGGCTAGGATTTAAGATACTTAGTAGTTGAGCGTTAAACAATTTTTCTTAGACACAGCTAAGGTCTAAGGAATGGACACAAACTATTGCTGATTTCAGCTCACCTCCCAGAGAAAATGAACCTCCATAGAAACGAAGCAAAGCAAGATCATACAAACATGCGCATTTTCATATTACAGGAGAATTAAGACAAACACTCAACACCTCTACATAGGCTTTATCGTTTTTACATCATCATTCCTTAAAACTTCTCTTCAGACACAGGATGGTTGAGGTTGGAAGGGACTTTTGGAGATCATCTAGTCCAACCTTTCCCCCCCTCCCCACCTACCCAAAGAGGATCACCTAGAGCACATTACCCAGGACCGTGTCTAGACGGCTTTTAAGTATCTCCAAGGATGGAACTTCCACAACCTCTCTGGGCACTTCAGGAAGATCTCTGTCTGACTCTCTGAAGACTGATTAAATGTATAGCAGGTTGCCCAGGACCATGAATATCTCCAAGGATGGAGACTTCCACCACTTCTCTGGGCAACCTGCTCCAGTGCTCAGTCACTCTCACAGTAAAAAAAAATAAAAATAAAAATAAAAAAAATCTATATTCAGATGGAATTTCCTGTGTTTCAGTTTGTGCCTGTTGCCTCTCATCCTGCCACTGGGCACCACTGAGAAGAGTTCGAGCATAAAAAGCTGCACAATTATTTTATTCTGAAATGATTCTATAGTCATCAAAATTTCTGTTCTGTGTACTAGACATCACTTGTTCAAAGTATGTATCAGGAAAGGTTAATTCCCATCTAAATAACAAACAGAGAAAAGCCAAATGGATATAGTATATATTGCCTAATTCATTTAAGAATTCATTGCAGAGATGGGTGCTTAATTTGGGGGTTGCATTTAATTTTCACAAAGATGAAAGGACTAATAGAGCTAGTACAATTAGAATATAACATCCCATTCCATCATTACAGCCATATTCCAGTTGTTTTGATTCTAGCCTTCCAGTTTTGAGGTAAAGTGGATAGTGTAATTATCAAGTGGTTTTCATTTTTTGGCACAACGCTAAATTTTTAGAGGGTGAAATTAAACGGCACAGAAATCAATTTGTTTTTCTTTAATTTCTATTCACTAATACACTTAAAGGAATTTTTAATAGTAGCATTATATATTAGATACATAAAGTAAACTTCTGATTTAGTAATAGAGAAGCCTCATCTAGGGCCCACTTTGGGATTACATTTCAACAAGTCAGATGTACTGGAGAGACTTTTGAGGCCAGCAATAAAAATGATCCAGTCCTGCTTTCTGAAATTCGTGAGAAGAACTTGAAGGAATGGGGATTCTTCAGAAAAGTCTGAGAGAAATATATGATAAACAGCCTTTAAGTACATAAAAGGTTGCTGAACAAAAATGTGATAAGCTATTTTCACTGAGACAGGGCATGAAGCACAGAATCCAGACATGGGGATGGGGAAGGCCTGAACTTTCAAACTTCAAGTTTAGTTTGCCCGTGGGAGTTGTGATCTTGGAGATTTTTAACATTTTAATGGAATGAATAGGCTAAGTACAGCTTGTCCTGCCTTGCCTTGGGGTGTGAAGTGCCCAGCCCCAGTTGGTGTTACTCTGTCATCAAAATAGAACAACCGCCATTCTAAAAGTAGAAAGAAGACTAAATTCATACGTGTATAACCCTTCAAAAGGCCACACCTGTAAGACTTGTTCTAGGATGAAGTTGCTCAACTGAAACGGAAAAATGCCATGCTTGCTGTCCCCCTTTAATAAAAATAAATAAATAAATACATAGAGCACTAAGTCCTTAGGAACAAAATTAAGAATAAGAGTCTTCTGTGGCCAGAATTTCTTCAAACTTCAGGACAATATTATTAAATGAAGTAATATAAAGAGTTCTGTGTGCCAAGAATCTAAGGCTCCTTTAAAGTACAGCCTTTATGATTACCGTTTCAGCATGTCTGGTATTTGGCTTAAATTCTGTACTTCAGAACCACAATGAGAACATGCAGTGGCTGTAATTAAAGATTAAGGAATATCTTATTTTTTAACCTTTTTGCATTCCAATATACATCCCAGACAGGTTTGAAAGCACTTATTATATTTACCTAGATCCACAAAAAGTTGCTTGTATCCTTCTTTGTCATTTACTACTAGAAAGGAAAATTCAGAAGTTTCTCCCTGGTGCGATGTTTCAATTTCTGTTGTTTTGTGAGCAATAGATGGCCAACTCTTAGAAGCATCTTCTACTGCTGAGAGGTTTATAAGAGAACCATCTGATCCATCTGTTGGTGCAGAACACTGAAAAACTTGGCCCGCTCTTTCTTCTGGAATAAGAGCAGCAGCTTTGCTCTCCATTAACGCCATGGCAGGCTGCAAAATGGTTTTCACAAAGTTACCTTAAAAACAAAAACAGAGAACTTATATTGATGAGTTAAGAACTTAATAGTTCTTGTACAAACATTTTGTAACAGCCAAGATGGAAGTGGTTGGGGTTTGAGCTTTATTTTCCCCCCTCTGTATTTTTGCTTAAAAAAAACCCCAAAACATACAAACAGAAACCTTTTGGACAAGCACGGTGCACAAAATATTTCTGCATACTATCTAAGAAACCCACATTTGGCAAGAATTTTATTGAAACTATTTTTTTTTTAAACAAGCAAAAATAAAGAACTGTTCCTATGTTAGTTGTATAATATGACCACCATCTTCCCCTTTGCAATTTTACTACCATAACAAACTAAGTGAAAGGGTGCATATTTCTCTGTTATTGGTACCTAATTCCATAGGTTACATAATAAAAGTTTTTTTTAACCAAATTTAATTTTAGGCCATCACTTTGTACATGATTCCTGACTAATATTTCTTATGAAATAATATTATCTAAGATGTGATAGTTCATTTTCTAGTTTATCACAAAGGATAGAAAGGTATGATTCATAATCTTACAGAATAATTCATGATAAAATATTTTTATTAGACATAATTTCACAATGATGAACTAAAAAAACCCACACTTTAACGTATCTGAAAAATGTTAACTCTTTTAAGTTAAATATTAAATAGACAAAATCTTCCTGTCACATCCAAGACTAAATGTATTTTCATACAGATGGTGTGAAATTACTTTATGAAGTTCTCTACATGTCTAGATATTTACTGTCAGAGTACTTTGCACAATACTTGAAGTCCCAAGCTAATAAGGTTCAAGACAGATCTGTCAAGCTGGCTACTAAAATGCATTAATAGGTGGTCTGAAGTATAATATTCATTGATAACATGCACAAATTTACCACTGACACATATCACAATTCTAGAAATCAATTTTCACTGCAACCTTAACCTCTTGTCGAAAAAGCAAAGGCAGAAGACTTTTTAAAATATAGGCAATCTCTAAATACATTTTAAGTATGACAGTAAACATGTCAAATCCACTTCACAGTGGAGACACAAACCACATAACTAATGGACCAGAATTAATAGTTCACGCTCTTACTGAAAGAGCTGACTGATGTAATTTAGTTATCAAGATTACAGACTAAAACCACCATCATACCAAATTATTGTCTTCCATGTATTACTTAAGAGTTTTATAGTGACAGAGGAGTTAAAGACCATGCTTTTGAGCTAAAAATTGTTATGATTCTATTTAATTGACACTATGGTGTCACATGAGAAATAACTGCTCTGTGTCACATTTTGAGCTGGCAGCCAGTATTATAAGCAGTTGCTTGTTATATTGGCAATCTGTTTAGCTTGTCATGTATCTGCTTTGAGCTATTCTTGAAAGTTCTAGGAACACAGATTCTACTGCTTCTAAGAATGAGAAATAGGTTTTCTAATCTTAAAAAAAAATTCTAAAAATCTTTATTTCTGAGAAATCCTATTGCCTCTTTGTGTCGGAGTAAGGATCTGATTTGTGCTCTGAGGTGACCATTAGGCCAAGGACCACGTGCCTATATTATGAATGTTTGGGACAAACAAAACAAAACAAGAACTGATTTTGTTCATGCACACAGAAGGCTACAAGATCCAGCGTGTCCTTACAGTGTTTACTTTATTCCTCCTGCTGTTTGTGCTAACAAGACCTTTTATACATGATTCCTTAGCGCAACAAAAGAAATGTGCCATCCCCACATACCTCTGATGCAACAGTACATGTGTTGTCCCCACAAAATGACTGGACCCAACCAAAAGGAAAGTAAGACTTTCTTTAACGCTGTACTGCACTAAAAAGGGGCCTGGCACAAAGCTAAGAGCAAAGAACTCATCTTCCCTGTGCTCTCTATAATTCCCTGTTAGCATACACACAGGTAGAAGCTAACTTACTTATGTAGGAAGTGTAAAAAAAGAAGAAATACTGTGTAAATTATATTCAAGACTGGAATGAGGGAAGGTGCAGAGGTTGGAACTAGCTAAGAAAGGAGATTAAGGTGAGAAAGGAAAACGAAGACTGGGCATGAAGACAGCCAGGTAATCATGACCAAGCAAACAGAAGAATAAAAGTGGGAACCAGAAAAGGACCCAAAGTTATGACAGCACTAACCTCAACTCTTCCCATTATTCTGCTGCCATTGGAAACCCATTAACAAAGGACATAATTTCTTTCTGGCACATGCAATTCTGCTGCTGTCATCACAGTTACTCCCAAACACGAATGGCAGAGCTCAGTGTCACAAAGCTAAATTCCATCCCTGCTAGTAACCCTTGAGATTATTAATACAGTGCCATATGACAGCACTTCTACTTCCTCTCTCTTCTCAGATTTGCCTTTTTAAAATAAAGGCAATAAGGAACAAAGGTTTCAAAATCAAGCACTCAAACACTAGGAAATGGCAAAAATCAAGGCTGCAGGTGCATAACCCAATCTTCTTGCATTTGCAAGCTGATTCAGGTTTTAATTCCATCACTAGGCAACCCGTTTTCTATCAGCTCCTGCTTCATTCAGACAAGACTGAATTCATATTGTTGTGTCTTAATTGTTCAATGTGTATATGCCTGCTTTACTGCACACCATACAAAATTTGTTCAGAACAGATTATGAATTTCAACATTAGCTTCTTTAGCTCATTACTAACACCTCAGTGCTTCATAAAACAGTATTAGAGTAAGTTCAAAATACTCTGTGAAGTGAGAAGATACTATTCTACAAGTGGTGTCAAGACAACCATGAACTGGCAATGTTTTTGTGTTGGAGCTGCTATATCCCAGGAAACATCCCACTTTACAACAACTAAAATTGCTTTCTGCTTTTTAAATCATGTTTATGCACAGGTGGTTTGAAGCTACCTTTACCCTGCCTTTCTGACTCTGTGCTGATCTTTATCATTGAGATGTACATTAATCAGAAAATTAAGCAACTGTACTGTAAAAGCCAGTCTTACCAGCAGCTGTGTAAATACGACATATACACACATATGTAGGTTACATTTTTATGAACAAAAAGGCTAATCATAGAGAATGAAAGTAGAAGATGAGCTGAGGAATAATGAGGCTTCATGAAATACAAATATGCAGTCATTTTTGCTGGGAATACGTATTTGTTTCCATATATAATTCTGTTAAAAATAAATATTCAAGTGCCACAAGGACTATAAAACAGCAAAACCTCACCTTTTATTTCTATTGTGTACAAGAAAAGAACACACTTACCAACATGAATATTATTCTTAAATACAGTCTTATGGGGTAGAAATATCAAGTGTCGACTAAATTTTTCATCAGTACTGGAATCTAAATTCAAGACATCTTTGGCTGAACAGTTAACACCATAAAATTCTTCTAGCTTTTGGCTGACAAGCTGAAAATTATAAGCATGAATTAGGCTATTTTCTCTAGCAATTTTAATAGTGATGTCTAAATTCTAACACAAACACACATTCTACATCTTACTTCCACGTTTTTTTCTCATTTTGAGCATGCCATTAGTTAACTCAAACTAGCCACAAAATTTCAAAACTTTCCAAATTTAACCAAAATGTGACATAGACTGTACCTCCTGAATTCAGCAGGTGACTGAACGTACTAACACTGCTAAGATGAGCAAATTTTCAGTTTTTCAGCTCAAAGTCTAATTTAGTTGCTTTATCCACAAATTGTCTTAGTCCACAATACTGTTCAACCACCCAGTGATGTTCAACCACCCAGATTTCTAAGGCAGGCTTACCTCGAACCTAAGACAGATCAGTAAATACCAGTCTTCTACATCAGAAGACCCAATGAACACTAAATAAACAGAAAACCAGGTAATACCTGTAGAAACCCTCTACAAGTTTGTGATTACTCATGTTTAGGAATGGGATGCAGAACCTAAGAGTCCAGAAGCTTTGGAGTTGGGTATCTCATATCCTCCACCCAGCAAACGCAAAGATCTCCTCTTAAGCCTAGGAATATCTGGATTTCGTAACTGATCCACAATGGAGTAAATCCTCCCAGACTCTCCATATCAGCTAAGGGCCTTTACAGAGGAAAGGCCTCAATCTTTTTTATTTTCTTTCTTTCCTTTCTAGCTTGAGACATGTAAGTATCAGAAGTCTCACAAATACATGCTCATTGAGAAAGAGATTTTATTGGAACAGAAGATGTTCTAAAAACCTGCTTTATTTTTCCCACTTTTGATATACTGAAGTTGCAGTCAAGCTCATTTCCTGAGCAAATCTGCAGTTAAATTGGAATTTGCACTATTTAATAAAATTGATATTTATCAAAGGTTTTGATAAGTTATTACCTGACAATTAACAAAACTTTACGTAACAAAATGATGAGTGCAGTCACCTGAGATTCTCTGCATAATCATTTAAATTAAATCATTAAATTTACATCATTTCAACTATAGTGAACTCTCATATGAAGGTGCCTAAAATTAGGAGGGCTATATCTAAGCCTTAAGTGGCAGAGCACAAAAACCAACAGTGTGACTATAAAACAAAATCATCATGTCAATGAAACCTATAGTGAATACAAGCCTTCCAGCAACCACCATCCTCTGTTTTCCTCCCTTGTCATTTAAAGTAGGAAACCTTTGCCTTAATTAAAAGCATACTTTTCACTTCATTAAAAACACTCACTAACTACATAATTATTTTTTATTTTACTACAAAATAATGAAAAAAATAAAGTGGTAAATAGTTTGGCTCCAGATTAAACCAACAACTAATTCATATCAACCTACACATGATGCGTTGGCTTTGTTCTAGTTTTACCTCAATTAACTTTGCAACCATACTCTTGCCATCAGCTCCAGGATTTGCTGGTTTGTAGAACTCCAAATCGAAATAAAGTTTACAAGCATCTTTTTCAGGAATTACTTCATAGCAATGCATAAGACTTGTTTTATAACCTTTGCTAAGGAAAAACAAAAACAAGTAACAGCCTCTCATAATAAATACTACACGTGCTTATGAATTGCAAACAAGAACCCCACAAGTCCTAAATATTCTTTTATTTTTTAACCAACTACCTATACTAAAACAAATGCAAGTAACAGCCCTCTACTGCTCTGAAGAATTTGTAACTAACTTTAGAAACTTTGCTGATGTGTGGTCTAGGATTTAGACTCATAATCCCACCCCCAAAACCTTACAGTACATACTGCCAACAGAAATGCTGTCAAGAATTTAAGGAAACTACAATAAAAAGATAGCATGAAATATCACCGTTATGACTTAAGCACGAAAAATGAATTTATTCATAATTTTTAAAATTAAATTAAAAACGAAGAAAAATTATTCCCATATTCGAGTTGAGAAAAAAAAAAAATCAAGTTTACAGTTCTAACAGAAAAATGACTTAGATTTCTTTTGCTTCTTAACCAGATGTTTTATGGGGGGGGGGGAGAAAAATGTTCAGCACCTCATCAAACTGTCAATACTTGAAACTGTTCATGAAGCAAGAGCAAAACCATATGTTGTTAATCAGACATTTATATTAACTAATATGCATTTAAACTAATATATCACTAATCATGGAAATATATTTGTATCGTGTGCCAGTGTGGTCCCCTGAAGAAAGCTGGCACAAAAAGCAGGTCTACTGCAATTAGATCTAAGTTCACTAGACACGAGGACCTTAATTCACAGGAAATAATGGAGGTCTGCAACTCAAAAAAAAAAAAAAAAGTTGAAAACACTACATAATAGAACGATTTTTCATTATGTAGATTTTTTCCAGGACCACGATCAAACCTCAGGCAACCTACTACAGCTCTGTGCTACTCACAGCTGGACTGACCGACCCCCCCAGTAAAGTATAGGGCTCCTTTTCGAATACTTACGTATAATAAAACCAAAGCTCATAATATGTTGTCACGAGGTAAGACCTCCGTCCATTTTGTGTGTTCTTTTCCAAGGCAAATACATGAACATCCTTTTCAAAGAAGCAAAAAGTTAAGTCGTTTTATTTAGAGAATTAATTAAAATTTTCAGAAGTTTCTATTTGACATTAATTTATTTGGGCAAAAGTTAGTAGAAATATTTAAAAAAATTAGGTACATCAGTTATCCTTTTCTAACCTAAGAAGCAACTGTTTTTAATATAGAACTTCTTTCTAATTTCAGTTATGTGATTATAAATTTGAAGAATTTCTTTGAGATGAACAAACCTACAATGAATTTACATCAATGTGAATTCTATTTTCTCAATAAAATCTTCTTTTGTCTGATCACAGCAAGTCCATTTAATGGGAGGAGAAACTGTTCTGAAAAGAATAGTCTCACTGATGTGATGGCTGCCTGTGGCTCTATAACAAATATTCCTTAGATTCTATTTATTTAAAAGCAAAAATAGAAATCCAAAGACAAAACCAAAAAAGCACTGCCAAGCTGGTGAGAATACATTCAGGAAAACCAACTGTGAGAAGAGTCTGAAAGAGACTGAGAGAAACAGACTTTCGGTATGAGTTATTTTAAAAGCCTCCAAAGTCACAGTATCTGAATATTTTACACTCTTAACATAATAGACCCTTATCTCCTACATCATGAGACAACAAACTGTGCCTTCCTTCCCCCCCCTTTTTTTTTTAAACACATGTGGGGACTAGAGGTAGATTAAAACTGTCTAGTCCACAGCTGACACAGGAAATCTGTGGCAGCAGGACATTTAAGTGACTAGATACCATAAATAGTGCCTCTTGCTGTTGAGTCTTTGCTTCCAAATGCTTACTCAGTACACACAAATATTCTGTACAAGGTTTTTATTCTGGAGTTAGGTAAGTTTTGAGCATGTATAGTTTGCTATGTTTCAAAAATTCTCTGTAACACAAGGTCTACGTGGATGTGATCTCTTCAGTTTTCCTTGCAGCCTTGTCTATAGATGAGAAAAGGAGGTTTATTTTGCAATGAAAAAGCATAAAAAGAAAAAAAGCTGATACACAAACATAGTGACATAAGTGGTCATTAAACAGACAGCTTCAACCAGTCAACTGAAAAAGAAAGCAAGCTTCAGTCAAGACTGGTTTGTTTGTTTAATTCTAATGTTTGCTAAAGTATGGAACTCCAAAGTAACCGAAACATGGAAAATCCAGGTAATTACATTACCCCTGCATAAAGATTACTAGGTTCTTTTGCTAACCAAGTATACACTGTTACAAATGGCTCATAATTAACAGAAGCTTTCACTGGGTATTTCTGAGGAGAATTAGCAATTTATTGTAATTATATTTATAAAATTCAGACCTGCGGGATTACTTGAACACCTAAAAAAAAAAAAAAATCACAAAAAATAGTACATTGCAATACATTTCTTTAAAAGAAGCAATCAATTTGAAAAGTATTAAATGCAGATAACTGAAAATAGAGGACATGTTTCACATAAATGTTGTGTGGCTCACTACTTATCAATATCTGAACTTGCTACTGAGTGCAGTGGAGAGGTGTATCATTTTTCTTTTTATTTTGCTAAGTCTCTACCTCCTGTTTTTCCTTTTTTTTCCTCTCATATTTTCTCCTTTCTTCCTACCTGACTCTCTCTTCTTTCCTATTCTCCTGCCAACTTGCTTATCTTAAGGAGGAATCAATCTGTCACTACAAGGTTGCCAAAAAGCACCTCTGCTGTTATAAGTTAACATCACATATCAATTCTTATGTTAGAACTGGAACTTACTACAGTTATCCTCAATGCATCATGATCTTCTACAAAGATTTTAAAAAATTATTTGTTGTTTCAGGATTTCAAAACAAAAAGATCCTCCAATCTGCTGAAGACTTTACTGTTAACCAGGCTTTTAAATAAAGTCAAATATTGGAAGTACTCAGAGTAGAGACATTCAACAAAGAATTTACCTCTTCGCAGGTTTTTACATAGTGAAAAGCTTCAGCCTGCCGACAAAATATTTTCCAAACAGAGGATGGTTGAAAAGGTTTGGACAGTTTTGGTTTGTAAACTGGAAGAAGAGGGTTTCTTTCATAGTGAGATGCTAGTTCTTCAACTTTCTTCAGTCTTTCTTCCCATTTTCTCTTCATTTGTCCTAAAACAATTACAAATAGCCAAATCAGTATCAACTGTTTGTGATTCAATTTTAATACACCTTATACCCATCTCTGCTTTTGATTTTGTATTTATTGAGCATACATTATTTATTCACTTAGAAGAGCCAATATTCAAAATCACCACCCAACTTAACTATGATATTCCCTTTAACATTTAATCTTTCCATGCAGTTTTGGTAATAAAAGATAATTTATTTTCATATTAATTCAATCAAAGATCAACACACAGAAAAGACAAAGTAAGCGAACGCATAAGAAGTTTCATTTTTATTGACAGAACAGTATTACACTCTGCAAAAAGTACGCAGAACTGTCTTAATTAGCCTCACACCATTAGTAGCGAGTGCAAAAGGCAAATACTATTATATCTGCTTTATGGTTGGAGAGAAAAAAAACACAAGGTAATTATTTACATGGGTAATAAATCACTTGACTTCCCGAGCAAAAATTAAGATTTCAGTGACCTTGCTCTGAGCTCAGCGTCACAAAGAAAAGGAACGGAAATCGTAAATGAGCGTTCCATTCTCTGCTGTTAACTTTAGCTATCGATCAGTAATACTTTCATCTGCTTTAAAATCTCACGTATTCCGTGCTTCCTTGCAAACCTAAAATAGCAATCCTACCTGTTCTCAAGAAATGGTATGTGAGATAATAATGCTTGCCATCATGCAGTCTTTAAACTTGTAATCACATAAAGGAATCCAAATGCTGTAAAGCAATATAAAACACAGAAGTACATTAACATAACAGGGGGGTATAAGTATTTGCAAGTTTTACTATCTTTTTTTCTGAAAAAGTTTATTGCCACTCAAAATGCCTACAAATGAGTTAGAGCATTTGTAAGAAACTGAAACAGAAGAAGAGGGACAAGAAGTGAAAAGATTAAGGTGTATCTTTTTGTTCTGCTTGTTCTACCACTTACCAATCCTTGGTACTCATAACAACATCCCAGTTACAATAAAAGAGAAAACATAACTAACTATACTCAAAAGTATTCATACCTTTAACAGACTGGATCCACAAGGTGAATTTAAGTATTTAAATATCCCTGTGGGCACCAAAACCCAAATTTTATATCCTCTGAATTCCCCTCCAAGTTTTCCACAGTGAAGTTTTCTGAACACCTACATTTATGCCCACAGTACACTTAAGCCTGCCTGTGGTTTCAAGGTTTAGTGCCTGTGTCAAGTCTAAATAACAGAATGCTTTTTTCACTTATAGGGGACAAACATATCATGTCTGCAGACCTTGACAGCCTGCTGACCTATGAACTTCCTCCACATCCTTCCTTTTCATACAATCAATTTCTGCTTTGGAAATGAAAAGAGAAATCACAAATAGCAACCAGCATTTCTCAGAAGTGCCAGCAGAATCTTTGGTTTCATTTTGATACTGTTGGCATTGCCGTAAATTAACTCAGTGCAGCCTCCCATGAGGTGACAGTTAAACAGAAGGGAGGTGAAGGAGGATTCCCATAATTCTACACTCATTTTACAACTCCTATTTCGACTATCTAGGAATATTTTTTGCAGAAACACAGTTTCTACACTGATACTTGAATCTGAGCAAAGGTTAATGCCTCTTACTTTAAATTGAGATCTGTCACTTTTTTTTTTCAGTCCAAATGTTCATGGATTCTCAGCAGTCTCAGGTCTTTTCAAAATAACTTCAGCTGCTATACCAAAGATACTCAACATAAACACACCTATTAAGAGTATGTACAATTTACATCTACAGACTAGTAAGCCTTCTGAGTTTACAGGGAAGATCCGACTCCATTTTCATCAATTCTTTCCCACCAGCAGTAATGGGAATAATTATTTACGTTCTGCTTCCCAGAAAAAAAATTTGTTGCTAACATATTTGGACTTCACTGTTTTTGGTGGTATATGAAGACACTCAGAAATGGTATCTCCTGGGACATCACTTAAACTCTTTCATTTTCCCATTCGATGAAAGACTATCAAAAAGCAGGCAAGTGTCTATTGGAAAATTAACCTTTTAATCTTGAACTTAATCTACTTTTTGCTTCTAAAGGTCAACATACAAATATGAAAGTAAAGAACTCACCCTACAGTACATAATGAAGCTGGAACTAGCCCTCATATTCAAACAGCTATTGTGTAAGAGGGCATTGCAGGGCATTCAGATTCTAGTAAGACGGGATTCAGACAACATTTGTTGTTGAGCTGTACAATTTCCAAGTTTGTATCACACAGCAATGGAACATAAAATCCATCATAAGTGGAAGTACCTGCTCTGATACAGTTCAGTACATCTGTATTTCTTTAGATCACTAAAACCAGAAAGATGCCCTCTCATATGCTAATCATCCCCTGCAATTTATTTAAGATCATAATCAACCACTTGTTTGGACTGTCAGAAACACATTAGTTTCTCAGCACACAGAAGAACTGAAACAAAACACTTATCCAGGTTCTGCAAATTCAGACACAAACAAGACATATTTCCACTGCACCATACAGTGGAAATAACCAAGTTTCGTACTCAGGCAACTGTAAGAGGTCTGGTATGCAGGTCCATGCAAAACTCGCTTAGACACTTCTGCACTTGTGGTGCATGTGTAATGCGCACACAATCGCAACCAAAATGCATGACTGCTCATTTTTCACCGATGTGACAGCACAGACTTAATTAGGTTCTTTGTAAGCTGTAACAACAACCATATTTAAATACTTAAAACGCTATCATGGTCAGAGTGTTATAAAACACTAGGGAACTCCACCTAGTTTTTGAAGTCTTTACGCTAAGAATGTAAGCCAGGACATAATCAGCATAGTTAGAATATAATTATTAGCACAATTTCACTGGCAGTACTAACAAGTATATGAGCAGGTCCAAATATGAAAAAAACATGAGTCAAAAGAGACAAGCATAAAAACCGTGAAGATGGTTTCACTTCAGGTAACGCACTGCGAGATCCTTTTGTTGCTTTCTGGCTGCTGAGCCTTGGAGCCGCGCGTTGTAGGGGCACACACAGGTCCCGCACTGTCTCTTCCCTTCCTTTTTAGCTCAAGAGAAATTGTGAGACTCTCAGATAACCCCCTTAAAAAAAAATAAAAAATTTACAGGTCTGACAAGATTAGGACACTCACAGGAACTGGCAAAAAGCTTAAAATTAGGGGCTAATATTCATCTAATTCAAATACAGGCTGCCTACCGCGCAGCTCGTTATTAGGACGCTTCACCACCGCCACGGCCCTGCCCGGCCGCCAACGGCCGTTTCCCCACCTGGCGTTTGCCCGGGACGGGGGCGGGGCCGGGGCCGCGGTCACGCGCCCGAGCAGCACCGCGCGCCGCCGCCGCCTCCCCCTCTCAGCGCGGCCGCGCGCGCACAACCGCCACCCGGCCCCGGCCCCGGCCCCCGCCGTGCTGCCCCTCGGTGCCTCTCCTCGCAAGAGCCGGCAGGGCGGGCGGCTCCGCAGCCACACTCCCCACGGCCGCAAACAGCCGGGCTCACCGCACCCCGCGGCGCCCCGAGGGGCGAAGAGGCGGCGGGGGGGCGATGCGCGGGGGAGGCGCCCCCCGCCGCAGACCCCGACTCACCGCCGCGGGCCCGCGCGCTCCCCGCCGCCGTCGGGGTTTGAAGGCGCCGCCGTTAGCCCGGCCCTCCCGCCCCCTCCCCCCGCGCGAGGCGGAGCCAGCGGGGCGCTCGCACACAACGGCGGCTCTTCCGAGCGGCGGCGGCTCCTTCCCTCAGCGCCGGGAGAGGTCGGTTCGGGACGGGAGCGCGGCGCCGGGGGCGACCGGCGGGTAAGGGCGGCGGAGGAGGCGCGGGGCTCGCCGCGCTGTGGGCGGGCGGCGGAGCCCGGGCGCGGCGGCGGGCGGGCGGGGCGGCTGTCGCCCTCCCGGCCCCGCGGCGCCCTCGGGCCGGCGGCGGCGGCCCCCCGCGCTCGGGGGCGGACGGGAGCGGCCTCGCCACGCGGGCGACGCCCCGGGGCAGGAGCGGGACAAAGCGACGCCTTTCTGCCGCCGCCGGGGCTGCCGTCGGCGCCTGGCGGAGCGGTGGCCGCAGGGCGGCCACGCCGAGGCACGCCCCGGGCGGCTGCGGCCTGCCCCTTCCGCTGGGCGGCGGCTGGGGAGGGCAGCCCCGGCGAGGGGCGCGGCGGGGCCGGAGCGGGGGTCCGGGCCGCGCGGGGGGACGGTTCCTTGCTGTGGGAAAATACTGGGGTTTGGTTATTGATTTTCCGGAAGCTTAAAACCAGCCATTTGTTAATTTAATTGTGCGTGCGTGGGAAAGATTACTTAAAAAGAAAACCAGAACTACTCTCCAGTGTCCTTCTGATAGACTGCTAACTAACTGGAAACCTAGGGCCAAAAACTGCATTTCGATTTACCAAAACAAGTCTTGGCAGACAACAGGTTAAGTCTCGTCTGAAAAATGGCAGTGCAGTGACCCAGTTCTTAACAAAATGTTGGATGTGTGTTAGCTACGATTCAGCCTGCGATCAGATTCACAGGTGCAGCAGTAAGGATGCTTGCCTCTAATATACTGGTCCTGTAAATACAGGGAGAAGTGTCAACATGTCTGAGTCACTCGACAGAAATTGTTACCCTAACTTTTTATAGCATGTAGATGTCCCTGTCCAAGGTATCATCAGTCTGTTCCCTGCTAGATTGAAGGATAGTGCTGGTAATCTAATCTTTAATCCTCCAACTAATAGTTGTAGTTCTTTAAGTATCTGCTTATGGTTAGTAGGCAGGTTTGAAAATATACACCTTGCCCCCAGTGGCCTGTCAGGCTCTTTTATGTTACTGGTTGTGGTGATAATGTAGTTAATAGGTACAGATGAATGAATAAGCAAGGGTCCTGTCTACTCTGGGAATAAATTTGCGTCTTGCTGATCTTGCAGATTAACGCTGATTAAGTAAAACTCTGTCTCTGGAAGATCAGAGTGCTGGCCCAGTGTCAGTGCTTTCCAGCAACCACATCCAGACCAGAAGCAGTGTGAAACTGCTGTCACAGTACTGGCATGCTTCCGTCAGTGGAGGCAGTATTTAATATTGGTGTAATGACACACAGAAAATATAATGCTTTTTTTCAAATGCTTTTTGTTTTTTCATGTAGTCATCATATAGTTTTCCTTCTGCTATTAATTATCTAGTTATCAATATACATTATATAATGTAAGATTATTAATTTTGCATGTCTTCATTGGTATCACAATGTACCTTATCCATGTACATAAAAAAAAAGCTGCCTTGAATGCTTCACATTCTATTTTGAATGCTTCACATTCTATTTTGCAAGCATGTGAGGTGGAAAACTGTGCCCTTTTCCAATCTTTATAGACATGTTTTATGATACTAGATTCTGTTTTAGACAGGTATTTTAGTACTGCTGTGATCATTGCTTTGTAGCAGCTGGCCTATACTGAACATGTGTCCTCTTGTCTGCTGTGGTTTGCATATTTCAGGGTATGGTTGTAACTAGAGATGAGTTATTTGCTTCCTTTCCTGTCTGAGAAGCTTTGGTATTATTTTTATCACTATGTCGTTAACTTGTCTTGTATGGTTCATGATTCAGACAAATATTACTTTGAATAAAAATTCGATGGTTCTTCTATAACAATAATGATAAATGGTGATGTGAATTTAATTTCATTAGGTCCAGGTGGAATAAGAGGCTGGATTGGAGTAAATACCTTGTTTTATTTATCATTATCCTGTCAAAATAAAAGAATTAGAACAACTGCATTTATGTAGGGCAAAATATAATTTAGGTTTTATTGCTATACAGATAAACTATTAGTTCAGTCATTTCTCAGAGCTTGCTGACAGCTCTAAATTTTGGACCTCTTTCAACCAGCTTATTCTTTACTGTTTAATATTTCCAAAGATCATTGTAAGATTGTCTTTATTTACATCTTCTATCTCTGCCTCACAGGGTTTTTAAATATTATATATTTTTTGAAATAAAATAGTGTAAAAAGAGCTATCAAAATAAGCTTCCTAAAATATACAGAAAATACTCTGCTAGATTAAAAATGCTATTTTTCATTTCAGCTGCTTGATCTTTAAGTTTCCTTGTAGTTGAAAGATCTTCTCACCTAAGCTTTCAGAGAAAAGAATACCAAGGAGCAGAATAACAATTTTAATTAAATTCTTAACATTTTCCTGGAAGATTCCCCCCCCCACCCCCCCCAATCCCTACTAGCATGAGATCATTCTCTATAGGGAAATGAGTAATCTGCCTGATGGAGTATGACCTCATTGCATTACCTAAACTGAGATGAGGTAAGTCTTAGTACTCAGTTAAATCAGCATTGTCCTCTGAGAGCATTGCTGCTACTCTGACATTAGTGCTACAGGGCAGAAAAAGTATTGCTGATAAAGCATGCATTTGAGAGCCCAGCAAGAAGACAGATGCCTCTCTGTGGATGTCTTTTGTTCTTAGAAGACTTATAGGTGAATTGGTGCTTTAAGGTGCTCAAAAGTTCGTGGAATTTAAAGGTAAATTCCAGATTCTACTCTGAAGATGAAACAGATGTATTTGTAAATACCTAATGTTCAAATATTGAGCAAGTGGGCATTATACCCAGTTTTTCCTTCAGTATTTTTCTAACTTCTATATGGATACTTGGACAAGCTCCACTCAAGATGCAATAATAGAATGCAGTAAGCTCTAACAATTCATTAAACAATTGAAATGAGGCTTGCAAAGGCCTTAGTAAAAAATATTTTTATAATGTTTTGCATTTTTCAAAAGCAAAGTATAATTGATTATAATTCTAGTCTCTACTAGCCACTTCTGCAACTTTCATTGTTTTTATGGCTTGGTATCAAAGACAGCAGTTGTAAATTAAGGCTGCAACAAAGTCAAGGAGGTTGTCACTCAAGATGCACTGGTTGTTACTAGCACTCCTTGCCCAACGGTATGCCATAGGGCTGGATGACTGCAGTACCACAGGCAAGAGCATGGTTGCCCCAGATTTTCTAGAGTCAAATCAAGAGAAAGAGGCATCTCTGAGAAGTGATTCAGATATCAGGTACTTGACTTACCGTTTGGAAGTGCTTGTCTCTGTCTGTCTGTCTGTTTTATGGAACTTATAAGAAATTAAACTTCCAAATTAGGAAGAATGAATCCAGATTGTAGTGATGGCATGATCTGTGTTCAACACCATAGACCTAGTTCCTGCTCTATGCTATTGTCTTTAAAGTAAATTTCTAAAATATAAGGTGTCAAGTTTGATACTTTTGTAATTTGGTTTTCAGGGGATCTCCTGTGTGCTGCTAATTTATATGATAAAGTTCACAGGTCTGGAATCATCTTGTGAGCAAGAAGACTTCTTAATTACATCAGCGCTCCAAGATACGGAGAATAGTATTCAGAGCAATCTTGAACACCTTTTGAAGCCACTAAAATATAAATAAGCTTGTCTTTAAGAAACAAGGAAAGAGAGAAGGTTATATATACTCCAATTGGTGCTTCTGGTGCATTAGTAATTGTCATTGTGGAAAATGTGTGGTTGCAAGGTGTATTAGCTAAAGTATAAGAATGAAATTAACAGACTTTAATATGACTGTGTAAGGTGGCAAATATAGTTGCCAGCCTTGCATAGATTTAAGTAAGAATCTCCATCTTGTCAGTCTGACGAGTCTTACTACTTGTTCTGGCTATTTATATATCTCTTTTTAATCATATATCTGCCCACTAAGCAAGTTTCTTTAAAATTCTTGCCATGTAGTGCCTAGTTTCTTGAGGTCTAAACACTTTAGCTTTATATAATTTAACTTTATATTATGCTTAATATTTAACTTCATATAATGCTTAATCCTTTTCTGAATGCTGAGGTGAAGATAACTTGTAGGAATGTGTTGCATGAGTATAGGCAGGGTAACTGAGAGGGAGGGTTATTGTTTTTAAATTGATTTCTGCTTTGGTATCATTCATCATTTCCCTGCCCATGTTCTGATCACAAGTCAATAGCAGCCCACAGTGTAGTATTCATTCCACCAACTATTTACAGTTATGATGTTGGGTTTCTTTGTTATTTTTACTGTGTTTGTTTCCATCTACTCCAATTGCAATAGGATGCAGTGACGTGTTTTGTGAAATGGCGTGCAGAAAAATGACTTATTTCTCAACGTTCTTTGGTCTAGTATCTAATCTTGTATGTTAGTCTTTGCACACATCATACAACTTACATTGCTTGTTTTTTGATCTCAATTTTTCTGTCTCATTGAGATGGAAAGAGCCAAGTATGACGCTATTCATAATTTTAAGAAAGCTGTTAATGCATGTATGGAAAGTATAATATTTTAAAGAATACTGTCAGTTTCTTTGTGTCTCGCATCCTGCTTTTTTTGTAGGCATTTTCAATCATTTAGTAACAGCGGTTTGCAGATTTTTTCCAGAGTTGCTACACTTTAAAATGCGATAGTTTAGAAAAATATTCATGTTCTTCTTTCCAATATAAGTTACCTAGGGATTACTCAGAAATGCTAACTTTTGTCTACCAATACTCATATTCCTAGGCTAAAGTTACTCTGTGAATATCTCTATTTATATTTTCTCTATAGTCTCTATGCAAAAATTTAAGGAAAGCTAACAAAAATTAAGCAATATGTGTGAAAGTGAACTGTCTTATACTTCTATTTACTTTTTGTTTTTAAGCTGATAATTAAGAGCCATAATGACAGATGTAAGAGATGGACGACAATCAGGGGAAGATCTGGCAGATGCAAGATCTTTTCCTGGTTCCAAAGGGTGAGTGAAGTATTTTTGGGTTTAAGTCTTGAATATAATGTCTTGAGAAATCTTGTACTATTACTGAAGGTGAGAGTCATACAAGAAGTATTTAAAAATAATTTCCAGTTATGGTAAATTATAATAATCATAAGCAACAATTAAGAATGGTTTACTGGCTTTGATAATATACAGTCTCTTACAAAACTGGGCATATGTCCGTACAAGGTATTAAAAAGCAAAACACTTAAGGTGAAGTTAGATCGGCCTTAACGGTATTATTAAGTCATTAGCTCCTTTTGAAAAGAGAAGTCTCTACCTCATCTTGGGCCAAATGTGCATGCCCTTCCTTGAGCTGGTATTGGAGCTCACCTGAATGTATAGCAGCCAGTTCGGCTGCTTAAACTGACCTGCTGTAGAGTTCAATGCGCAGAAGCACTAATGTAGTGTTAGATATGCCAAAGCACTAGGGCCAAGGCAGCCTGCAGCTGCGAAAGGGAGGAAGAGCAGGACTGCAGTGACCACTAGTTGGTAGACTGGCGTACCTCTATCATCAAATCATACCCTCCCTGGGAAGTTGTTTTGTTTCTGAAATAATTTTCTTTATTATTTTAATGAAAAACTGATTTAAGGGCATTACAAACTTTCTTTTTTTATTGTAGAGTGTAATATGATACTGTGGGCCCCAATCTCATAGCCACTTACTGGGTGCTTAAAATGGGAAAAGCAATACCAACTTCAGCATGTATTGGCCGGGTAAAATGTAAAGGAGCCTTAAAGTCCTGACTGCTGTGAGTGCATAGCTAGCATGCACATGGAGGCAGAATTACAGCGGCATATAGAGTTTTTGTCATTTCCTAGCTTTTGAATGTTCACCTGTGAAAACTCAGTAGTAACATGGCTTTTGGTTAAAATTCAACTGTAGATTTACATTCTTATACCTGATCTTGCCTTCAAGTACATGGATATCGAAAGATAATAGTAAAAGACCCTATTTCTTGTTGGTATAATCTTTGGTTTCCTTAGATTAATATTTATATTCCCCCATGCAGCAGCATTATCATTTCAGACACAATTCTTCCTCAATTCTTTAAAATTTAAGCTTGTTACAAGTTGCACAGAAGATTACTACAAATACAAATGACTTTCTACAAAGTTGTTTCTTATTTGTGTATGTCTACATTTTACAGAACTTCAAATGTAAGTTTGGGAGCATTACTATACAAAGCAGTCTTATTGGTTATTTCAGCCTCCATGCCAGTGCAGTGCTTCATTAGTCTTAGATCAAATCTATCCACTGATTTCATAGACATAACTTCTAAGGAACAAGTAGCAAGCCTTATCATTTTCATTGGTTTTCTTGAAATAACCTTTTTTGCTTTCTATACAGAAAGAGCCTGCCTTTTAGCAAATCCATGGACTCTGGAATGCTGCCAGACTACAGTTACAGAATGGACTATCCAGAGATGGGAGAATGTGTAATAATAAACAACAAGAACTTCCACCGAGAGACTGGTATCTCATTCAAATTTTTAAGTGTTTTCTTTAGTTCAGATAAATTAGCTGCATGCATTATTCTTCAAAATTAAATACACAGTCTAATTTTGACAGCAATCTAAAATTAAGTTGTTTAAATGAGTGTAATTTTTTTCGTTGTGTTTTTACAAATAGGTATAGAGGGCACATGTTAGGGTATAGTAGTGATGGGGAGAAAAATTGATCCGCAACACAATTCTGTCTTACCTTTTAGTCTTAATTTATAGTTTGTAAATGAAATCTTTTTCTCTCTCTTTATATAGATAGGTAGATATAAAAATAGGTACAGAGAGACGGGAATGGTGTGTGTAGCATTTCGGGCTGATACAGGTATAAGTAGGAAACCATTGGCTCGGGCAGACTATGCTGTCTATATTATACCAAATTAATACATTACTTTTATGTATAGGAATGTTACCTCGTTCAGGTACAGATGCAGATGCTGCAAGTGTCAGAGAAGTTTTTATGAAGTTGGGATATAAAATCAAGCTTAACAATGATCTTTCATGCAGAGACATCTTCAAACTACTGAAAAACAGTAAGTAATAAGATGATCAGTATGTGTATTAAATGCACCATTATTCTTAAATGCACCTCTTGCCTGCAGATCTTCTCTTCCATGTTTCTCTTCCATGATTTTTCACACCTAAATAACTCTGTGGTTTATTGCTAAGTTTCGTATGTACATCATAGTTTCTGTATTTATTCATCTTTGTCTGTCCATCTTTTGTGCCACTTGAAAAAGGATACTGAAGACACAGTCATCTTTAAAGACGGCTGGAAAAAAAGGCTGAAACTTAAATACACACTGACTTTTCTGACCCTTGGACCACTGAAGCTCTGCGAGTTAGAAAGAAACCTGTCTAATTCAGTAGAGAGAGGTTTCTGCGTTCTGTGCTTAGTGGTGTGGCCCAAGAGGTATTCCAGTTAAGTGACCAGAACAGCAAGTGCGTGGACTGAATTACTCTTGGAGAGAAATAAAATAACGTTTGTTTTGTCTGACTTGTGGGGGGAAAAGAGCCACCTTTCTTTCAAGTGGCAGCTTTATACTATTGTTTGTGTTAGTCCTGCTTTATTTGGGCATCTAGACCAGTAAATTTAACGGCACCTGGAGATAATCTGTTGCCCTGGAACACCTAGTCTGTTCTAGTTAACTGTTGGAACATTCTTGGGTGTGATTGTGGCACAAACTGACTAGCGTTCTACCAGACTGTTTGTGGGCAAATTGAGCAGTGAAAGTGTTCCAGGGACTATTCCCAATAGCCAGTTTTCATGCAGTCTTTTTTTTCTTTTTTGTATTTACTAACGTAGATTCAGGCTCTTTATTGCCAGTTAATATTTATGTCAGAGAATGCTCTCCTGGGCACAGTATAGTTGCAGCCTGTCTGTTGACAGTAGCTGAAAGTAGGAAGTGACATTCTCTGAATCCAGTCTTACTTGTGGTATAAAGCCTCCAAATGGATGGTGTAACTACAAACTGCAGCCTAACTAGAGATTCTCAAAAACCAGACAGGTAAATCTGCTTACTTCTGAGGAAGAAGGGCTTCCCCTCTCCCTTAAAGGACTTGCGGAAGCTGTTTGTGTTGTTTCCTGGCTTTTCTGCATGCAGCATTTGTCCGTGGATTATAGAAATGCCTGCATGTGCCTCACTTGAGGAAAATCAAAATAGTTCAGTGTTTCCAAAATAGAAATTAAGTATTTTGGATAGCTCTAAAACAAAAGACTTCAGCTCTCAGGAATGTTACCTGTTTCTTCTAGAAACTTTTACATCTTCTTAAGGTTCCCACTCAAAATTCCTTTTGGTGCCCTTCTTTTAAATCGAATGCTGTGTTTGTTTCTCTTCATATATTGAAAAGAAACATCTCAGTCTTCAAGTACAGTCTCCCCAAGCCTAGGCAGCAGAAGAGGCCATAGAGCATCTGTTCTATGCTCTTTGCGCTCCCCAGATTAAAAGAAAAAAAACAAAACAAAAAAGCTTAGAGGTCTCTAGGTAGAAAACGCAGTCATGAAAAATCTTGCTACACCTTGCTACGGGATGAGAGAGAGAAGTAATGTTAATACTTAGGTCCCTGCAGCAATAACAGCCTTCATGCTACATTCATTTCCCATGTAATCCAAGCAGTTGAAACATCTCTCAAACTAAAAAGAAAGGCAAGACTTCCCTATCCTTTCCCAAAATGCAGAACTCCCCTTTGGTTGTTTCCCAGATCTGGAGACTGTTGACCATTGTTGTGAGAGCAAGGTGTACCATTTGGGCTTTGGGACACTGTGCAAAAATCATTACAGCCAACCCACTTTGTCTCCTCACAATGTTTGTGGCCTAGTTCTGTGGCCCTGTCTTAGAATGGGTAGGGTTGGCCTTTAATTTGGGGATTTCCGTGTCCAACCTGCTGAAGTAAAGTAGGCTGGCTCCTTTTATTCAGAAGAGAAAACTGATTGAGGGTTTCCAAATTTGGGAATAGTTCTTATGAAATTGAGGAGTTCTGTTACATTGGGTGTATCAAATGGTCGGAGATTTTGGGGGAATGCAAGAGGTTAAGATAATTCTCTTTTCTTTCAAGCTTCTGAAGAAGATCACAGCAAGCGAAGCAGTTTTGTTTGTGTATTGCTAAGCCATGGTGAAGAAGGACTCATCTATGGTACAGATGGCCCTCTTGAACTGAAAGCACTAACAAGCCTTTTCAGAGGTGACAGGTGCAGGAGTTTGGCAGGAAAACCCAAACTCTTCTTCATTCAGGTGATGTACAACTGAACAATGATCTTCAAATCATGTGAATACTTCAAAAATTCATGTTTTCCATTAATTATTGATGCAAAACCAATAGTTAATTATTCCTAAAATTGATTCAAATTGAAGAGAATCTTATTCTGAAACTAATTCAGGACTAAAAGAGACAGTCTGGCCTACTTTGGCAGTATTTGTAATAGCTCAAACTACTTAATCTATAGAATTAAGGTGCTGCAAAATCTTTCTAAACACTAGCCAGTACTTTAATGAGTTTCTGAATATACCTTTGAATTAATAATTATTTTAATCAAACTGGGTAGTTAGTTTAAATGCTAGTTACTTCTCAGTCTAACTAATGAAAATGTATGTATGAATTCTTATTATTTTGTAGGTTTTTAATTGGAAAATAATCAACTTTAAAACTGAAAAAATTGGTATTCTGATGACTATTGCTGCCTTTTTCTCACTTATTTTTTATTTTATTTTTCCATTTTTCTCACCGAATAGGCTTGTAGAGGGACAGAATTAGACTCTGGTATTGAGACAGACAGTGGATCAGATGAACCAATGTGTCAAAAAATACCTGTAGAAGCAGACTTCCTATATGCATATTCTACTGCTCCAGGTGAGACTCTCAAAGAAAATGTCTGTTGCTGAAATTATTTATAGATGTCAGCTGGTACTGATATTGTAAATGACAGTTTGCAGTTGTCTCTGATCATTGAGGACTCTTTAGTGGCTGACTACTTCATTTGTGCTCTTTCAGGGAAATATGAATTTTCATTCCTCAATCTATTTTCCCCAATTTGATTTCTTTTTGAGATAGTTGCTACTCTCAGTTCCTACTGAAAAAAAAATATATAAAAATATATATAAAAATATATTTTATAAAATATTTAAATATATATTTTAAGATTTTTATATATATATATAATATATAAAAATCTTGCTAGTGAGAAAACATTATATATATATATATAAAAAATATGTCTTTCTCACTAGCAAAACCTCAAATGTTCATCTGCAGTCACATACCTGAGATTAGCTATAATGTCAGTCTGTGGGTTGTACAAATAGTTTATGGCAAGAAACAAAAGGTATTATTAGTAGTCTGCTTTTGAGAGAACAGGACAATCAGATATCTAAAAATGTACATACAGAAGTGGTAATGAATACCAGCATACTATTTGGGTGACACCTACATCTTCATTGCACTGTTAAGCAAAGTTAGTAGTGGGAGACCCCCTGCTATGCCCATTACATTTTCTGTCAGCAGAAACAGGCTCCAGTCTTTAATTCATGCATGTAAGATAGTGACACTGAAATCCATTGTGTATATTGGCTCTGTCTATACTATTACCTCTCCTTATATATGGATCCATAATGAAATGGTAAATGATGAACGGCTAAGTCTCTTGCAGCAGGACATAGTTTTCCTTCCTTTGATTGTTTACCTACTTAGTTTTCTTAGATTAGAAAAGATATGAGGATTAGAAAGTATTTTGTGTTAGAATTTGAAGAGATCATCAAATCTAAACTTTGTGGGTTAGTGGTTTCTGGATATGGTCTTTAAAAAAAAAAAAAAAGTCTTTAATTGCTATTGGAAACAATGCATTGTTCCTCTAATTCCTATCCTGTCTTGTGTCAGAAGATGCTACATCTGATCTATTTAATACATCTCTCTTCCATAGGCTATTACTCCTGGAGAAATGCAGCTGAAGGCTCCTGGTTTATTCAGTCACTGTGTAGAATGCTGAGGGAACATGCAAGGAAACTTGAACTCATGCAGATTCTAACTCGAGTAAATCACACAGTGGCAGAATATGAATCCTCCTCAACTCGGCGGGATTTTAATGCAAAGAAACAGATTCCATGCATTGTTTCTATGCTCACCAAAGAGTTTTACTTCCCTTGCTAAAAAGAATTGCACTTTGTGATTTTTCAATTTATGTTTTTTATCTGTAATTTATACACAATGTTAGTATGGAATACCACTTTTAAATTGGAATTGCTGTTCACTACTGTGTGTAGCATAGATGAGCTGTCTCAAAGTTAGATGTGTCCATTATTAGAAGTAAAGCTGGCTGTGTCAGAAATGCAAACTGGAGTAGCTGAAGCACAGGCAAATTTGAAAGTAATGCTCCGAACACCTGGAAAAATTAGGAGGAGAAGACTGAGGAAAGGTAAAATCATGTATCAGTTCTGATTGGTACTACATTTCACTTTGCTGAAGGGGCAGAGAAAAGAAACATTTTTTGTAAATAGTTTGGTTTCATAGCTTTGCAATAGCAAAAAGATCAAGGAATATGGTATGTACTCACTAATGATGGTAATATGATAGTAGTGTCATTGCACATTTCTTCTTAAGAAAACTCATGTTTTTAAAGTTTAGGTTATAAACTAACCTAAGCTTTTTTTTATAACTTAGATTATAAACTGTGGAAAAACGACAGTTTCATTTTTTACATGCAGTTAGGTAGCATACTTAGAGTGAAGACAGTTTTGTCCTGATTATTTTGCAATTTTTTCTATGCGGTATCAGGTAAAACAATTTTATCAACACAGTGTCTGTTTCGAAATAGATTTTGTATCGACTTTGAGCGACTAAGGGACCAGTCTTCCAAAATGCCTTTTTTTGGGGCAGCTCCTTAGGAGAGGCTGCTTAATACTGTTTGGGAATAATTTGGGCATCAAAATTCAGTGCAAAAAGACTGCATTCTGAATTATGTGCTTTCCTTTTTCTGGCCATAAATTAGAGGTCTGTTTAGGATCTGCTTTGTGTTAGGTACACACCACTTGTAATCTGTGTGAAAACACAGTTTAACACATTGTTAAATATCAAATGGGACAATTACTCATGTCTTTTATGAGACTTTAGCTACAGTGTACTAATAAACAGTAAATTTAAATCTTTTAATTTTGACTCTGAGTTTTGTGACACACTTCATCTGGAACTAATAGTAAAGACGTGGAATAGGCTTTTACAAAGTTGTGAAACACAAAACACATGTTTTAGCTTGTAACAGGCTTTTGGTGAACAGAAAAAGACAAGTCAGAATAGTAAGTGACTATATAGGATGCTTGCAAACAAGGCTTAAAACTCCTGAAATTTTGTAGCACAAATAAGGTTAGCAAATTGACGCTTACTTCCAGAGGCATACGGATTTTTTTTTTACTTAAATATTGCTACTAAACTGTATAATGTGTTTTTATATATATTATTTGTTTAAGATCTGATAGCTTTTGCAAATTAATTTTTACTTTAATTACATCACTCTTTCCCAAAATACTACCTTCCCTTTTTGTGTAAAGCAGATGGTGAAGAAAAGTTGGAGAGGCGTCTGTAATGTATTGTATACCTTATAGCCAGGTAATAAAAGTAGCAGTTGAGACTTGGCAAATGCAGGTTCAAAAGTTATGCAAAGGAGGCATTTTTAAGTGTCTAGGATGAATACTCTGACTGCTGGATAAAGGAGGAGCCTCATCTCTCTCTCCCTCATCTCTCTCATAGAAGTGTGAGACAGGCCTAGTCCATTTTAAGTGATAGAATTACGATCCACGTTTCTATTGAAAACCTAAATAGGTCCCTGTTAAGCATACCTAAAAATAACACTTGCAAAAGCCCATATGTAGACTTCCTCATGTAGGTTGTGAATCAAAACAAGCAGCTATGCAGTAAAAGACTGACAGTGCTTCTGTTGACCTACTTCAAAGCAATTAGGAGTTCCTTGAATTCTTAGTTCTTTGAAAATTCTTAGGACTTTGAAAAAGTCCTGTCACTGGGTGTGATTTTACCTTGGATTTAAAAGGCTGTGATCTTGATCCTTCTTTTTGCTCTCTAGTTCCATTTTTTGCAAGAATTGTAGTCACTTGAGGTATTGGTGTCTCTGAAGTTTGAATACAATTCCTTTCCCCTTTAAAGAGGACAAAGATTTAAGTCAAGATTATTTCTAATTTTACTCAGCAGTTTTGTGCTCATACCCTACAATAGGTGAGTAATAGTAAATTGAATGTCCAGCACCTTCATCTACCTTTAAGGTAATTAACGAGAATAGAGCTTTTAGATTGCTTTTGGCTTACCTGACACCCCTCCTCGAAAAAGAAAAAGAAAAAAGAAAAAAAAGCCCCAAGGGTCTGTGAATGTTTTACCACAAATAATATGGGATCATTTCATTATGTTAAAAGAAATACAAATTCCACTGAAATGTGCTATAAATGAAATGCGTCAAACTCTCAGCCTCCGCATGTTAACTGCTTGAGCCATGGTTAGCAGCAATAAGAATTTTAAGTGTCCAAAAATACATAAACCTTACATCCTTAGAAGTCGGCTATATTTATTAAACAGTAACAAGTACTGTTTACTAAGCAGTAACAAGACTTAGCACTTACAGAGCTGTGTGGTTGTTCCCCCCCCCCCCCCCCCCAAACCTCTGTATTCAGTTGTAGATCCTGTCCCTGCTAAACTGGCACTGTTTCAATGATAGAGAAGTTAGAGAGGTAGAGAAGACTTGGTGATTAGTTTCATCTGTCAGACATTCTTTTTTAATCATCATTTTTACTGCAGAGGTATTTCAGTTCATCAGCACTGTAGATTTTGGTGGGATAAATCATAAAGATTGAAAGATTAAGGTAGAAGAGAGTGTATACTGGACGTGAAATAGCCCACTTTCCTGGAGAAGGTTTTTATGACAGATTTCATCACAGTTTCCAGGCTAACTATGAGCTAGTGTTCTAACCTAAAGATACAGATATTCACAATTAACTGAATCATCAGTGTAAATCATGTCAGAAAAGACCTTAGTCTTGAAAAGTTCTGATTTGAAAAGCCATCAGAACCACAAACTTTTCATAAATCAATGATGAAATTAACAAAGATGGCATATGAGAGACCTAACTTCTTAGTTCTTAGTAGGGTTGTCTGCTTATACTAGCAAGACTGGAGAAATGGGGCTTACTCAATGTTGTTCTTCAAACATATTTGATACTAAGCAATGGAAGAATGAAGAAAATAAAGTCCTAGGTTGAGATAAGGTAGGTAGTGCATGCTGCTTGTTTTATACTAGGTCAAGTGTTCCTTTCTGGCTAAACAAATCCTTACATTCAATGCAATCAGTCTGCCCTCTTCCCACAAAAACTTTCTAGAGTGTGTATTTCAAACTTGCTTTTTCCCCCCCTTTTTTTCTTTTTTTTTTTAATAAAATCAAGTCAAATGTTGATGCTGGTAGGTCCCATGGAAGCTGTCTTTGAGCTGCCAAGAGAACAGAATTCACACTTTTGGTATTCTGTTCCATATAAAAGAAAACCCGTGCAACTTGCTCAAAATATGCAATGGCTAACAAATTACTTGGTCCTTGTGTATATATATAATGCATTCCTGTTGGGGATGTGTGTGTATATATATATATGCATATGGACTCCTGAAATTTTAAATTAACACTGAAAAGACTACTGTACATTAGGGGTAATTTTCTCTAGCATCTTACCTACATTTCTCTTGTACATACACTCATGTGTATGCATGCTTGCCAAGTCATTGCCTGAAAAACCTTGGCTTGCTTTGAAGAAGACAAATCTCTGAACCTTCGGCTAATACTGGGCAAAACAACAACCGACAGGCACAAAGTGAAAAATACTGCCCAGATTTCAACAAAATACACTTTCTCATAAGAATTAGATTTGAATCTACCTAGAAATTCTGTTTTGGTTTCAGGCTCCGCTATTAAGATCGTTTAGATTAATCTTTGGGAGCCACTTTCTGTTCCCAGTCATATCTGTAGAATTCTGTTGCGTTTGTATAACTTGGTAGTACCAACAAGGTGTAAGAAAGAGCATAATGGCACAAGTAGCACTGGCTTTAGCCTGATATGGTTGTTAACATTCTCATAAACTTAAAATGGTCGTTATTTCATAAACATCAGTTACAGATATGGGCAAGCACCTTTGTGTCTCTTGTAGGTGAATTTGGTGTACTAGCAGGATCATTAGCTTTCTGGTAAGGCTGGGAGCCCGATGAGCGCAATACTGATTACATGATTCCACGTCTCTGGTTAGTAACTGCTCGCAGTCACAGAGATGTTGACTGCATGGGAGCTCTAGAGGTCATCTCATCCAACTGCCTGCTCAAAGCAGCCCTAGCACGGACGCTAGGTCAGGTCAGCTGTTGCTTTCTCTAGCCAAGTCTTGAAAACCTCCAAGGATGAAAATACAATAACCTTGGTGGGCAACCTGTGCTGTACTACCCTCCTAAGGGGGGAACCCCCCCCCCCCTCCCAGTGTTCATCCTGGCCCTCCAAAGCTGCAATTTTTGGCTGATGCCCCTCCTTATATTATATGGTACCACTGAGAAGAGGTGGCTCAGTCAGTTTTGTAACTGCCTTTCAAGCAGCTGTAGGAGGCTAAGGGGGAATGTAATTGCATCCTTTTCACCATACTTCTTTGTATTTTTTCTCCTTAATTATTTTTGACTATTTTAGAATTATTATCTTGATAAAACAGGCCTTAAATCATTCAAGACTCCAAATATAATAATTGGCTTCATCTGGACACATACACTGTTAATTTCTTCAATTACAAATATAGCTTTATATGCAATTTATATTTTTAACTATAATTTTACATTATTTTCTGCTAAAGCTAGGCAGTATGCACATGAATCACTTTTGGAAATATTAACAGTATGGATAGTAACAGTAATAGCATCTGACTTTTCTGCAGTCATATCCTATAGGGAATGGTATTTATTAGTAGGAAAAACTAACTTTCAGTTGTATATTTTCTCCTGTTAATGAATACAGACAGTGGGACGGTCATAGCAGAACTTCTCTGTTTTTTAGAGATAAACTACTGCTTCATCACCACAGGGTGTCACTGTAGATAGCACAATAATCTCTAAAATAACATTAATGCATCTGTCTTTGATAGTTTAAAAAAAAAAAAAACTGAATGAAGCAAGCCTTTCATACATCTAAGTGTTTTTTTCTTTTTTCTTTTCTGTCAGCTTGAGTGTTTATTACATTATGGGACTTGCATCCCAAAATACATGATAACATCACATTATTGATTTCCAACAAAATCTCCCCTCTGCCTGTCTCATTATATATCAAAGCAAAACTGAAGCAGTTCATTTTGAGGCAAAAATGGTTCTCTCTGCTATTCTAGACCTAGACTTAAATTTGGAGCAACTCCCACTGCAGAACCCCGCTGGACCACCAGCACACAGATAGTCCTATAATGTTTAAAACAAAACAAAAACATTTCTGCCATACTTGTGGTGGTGGTATTTAAACAGGTCAGTGTGATAGTTTGATTTGCTTGCATCATCAGTGGAGATTACTGAAAGCAAGTTTCTCATAAGAATTAGCATTCTAAGTCCAAATTTTATGTCTGTGAGTCTTAAAGAGCTAACTGTGTAGTTGGCATTTTCCTGGATAATCATTAAAAAAGAATTAAGATCTAACTTTTCCAAACAAACAAAATACACCTTTTTTTCTTGCTAATGACCAAGATGTTCTGTTGTGAAGACAGTCACATTATTAAAGCAGCTCAGGAAACTCAAGCAGAAAGCAAGATGTGCTGCAGTCATTTTCCAAAAGGTTTTTGTTTAGTGTTTGCATGTAAGATTTGGAATCTGGACAAGTGATGGGGCTCTGTCTCTGTCTGCAGCACACAAGACCAAAATGTTTCTGTCTCTCCTAACATGGTGAGCTTCATATAGGGCTAGCTAGTGAAGTTCGATAGCATGGATCATATAGAAGACTGAACTAATTGATCTAATTATCCTTCCCAGCTTCAAATGTTATACAAAAAGAAGGCCATTTAAAGTTGTCCCATTACCTCTAAAGAAGGACCAGATAACAGGTTTGTCTGCATGTGCGTAAAGCTGTAAAGCTATAGTAATACTAATCAGCAATTTGAGATTGATGCAAAGAGGTATGTATAGATGAAGAGTACTACGTTAGCCTCACAATCGTTAAGAAACTATTGGTTCCATTTATTTAACCATGATACCTTTACAGAGAGCGGTGGAAATGACTAGTGCTCTGCAGCTTGCAGCTCCTATACAAAAACATAATTAATACTAACTAAACCTTGACAGCCACCTTAGATAGGAATTTCTTTTTTTTTAGATCCTTCTTAACAGACACAGAGTTTCCTCTTTCTGTCCCTGTCAACTTCTGGTGTTAAGATGAGAACATTTTTGGGTTCCCTTTTATCCCATTCAGCTGAAAACAGCTTCCTCAAACACACAGTCCACACCTCTTCTGCATGACACAATGCAAAAAGACCAGTTAAAGAGAGGATGTGACCATGCCTTGTTAGCATTTGCCTTATCCAGGTAAAACGGTTCCCCTGCAGAGCCTCTTAACCGTTCTGTGTCTCCTCTTCCCCTGCTGGTTCTTCGTCCTCTGCTGTCCCACCTTGCCTCAGTGGAAGCTGCAAGCTTCGTGGGTCAGCTGCATGTGGTCCTGCTGCACAAGGTCCTGAGCCTGGACGTGCACCCACAAGACTGTCACTTACTCACCATACATGGGTTATACCCTTTCGAAAACACCACAGTTCTCACAGTCCCACTGGCCAGGCTGCAGGTAAGATTGGTGACCCCGAGCGTGTGGCCTTCTCCGTTCAACCTGCCTTTTATTAATAGTAAGACCTCAGGAAGGCAGTAAGTAACCCCAAGTGAGCTGCAGCCTCTCCAACCCTCAAGCCTGACATTTAATGCAGATGTAGGTTCACCTGAGAGTCCATCTTTTCTTGCCCAGCATAGGGTAAGATTATAAGGCATTATTATGATAGAAGTGTCTCCTAAGATGTGTGGGAGGTAGGATGAGGGCAGATTTGGGTGTCCAGGGGAAGGCGATTGTCTTTTCTGCACCCAGCATGCAATTGTTGCTCACTGCAGCTGAAATGTCTTTGAGGGCCTGGGTCCTAAATCTTAATGAAAAACAATGGGTTTTGGGTCATGCTGAAATCCTTTTGCTGAAATCCTTTTTTTTTTTTTTTTTTTTTTTTTTTTTTTTTAAGGCAGTGTAGCCACCTGGATCTAGGGAAGGCAGGGAAGACTCGCCTATCTGCTGCAGAAATGCCATGTTGTTTGCTAAAGTGACTGCAGTAGGGCCCAGTCTGCCTTCCCACAAAGATAGGGGAGGGACAGCAGCAACAGGAGAGTTACCGTGTGCTGCAAGGGGTACAGACAGTAGCGTGGCCCTGCTCTGAGGTGCTGGCAAGCCATGGCTGGTTGGGTGAGAGACAAAGTGAGCTGAAGAGGCCTTCTCGGGTTATATGGTGTGCAGTTTGTAACACAGTTTTGACCGGCATGTCAACCCAGGTATTTTTTAATCAGCTTTTTTCTAAGGTAACCCTTGCCCTTGCTTGCATATGGCTGCCAAGTGAGATGCAGTTTTGCTGCACTTCCCACTATTGATTTAAGTAGGTATTGTCACCCGCCACTTGAGATGGAAATCAAGGTGGAAGAGATTATGCCCCAAATTTGTAAATCTACAGTGAAGTGAAGTGCCTTAGAGGCTCCTAAAAGAGTCGTTTAGAGTCTCAGTCCTTGAGCCTAATGGGTTTGTACCAGGTAACTGGAGGGAGGTTTTGGCTCAGCACCTTTCCAAGGCTCTCTGCAATCCTCCTGGGGAAGAAGTGTAGCATAACCATGCAGTGCCGTTACTGAGAAGCCTAAGTTTTAAGATGTCATTGCCACAAGCAGCTTTGTGTGAGTGTTTATGGTAGGGAAGGAGGCATGTGCCGTGGGTGCTTTGGGTGCTTGTCTGAAAGCGGCAACCAGTGAATGCAAATGGGCCTGAGCCCCACTGATGGCTGCTGCTCCAACTGCCACAAAAGAAGAGGGACTTCAGGGTAGAGGGATGAACAGGAGGTAGCAGGGAGAGCTGGGGAAGCGACAGCGGCAACAGGGGGTGAGAGGTCTGAGAGAGAGCTGGCACGTATGACTGGTGCATTTAAATATCTTACAACAGCTCTGGAAACCTTGCTGGGGAGAGGATACTTTACAGCAGTGTATCAGTCACTTTGAGTCTTTCAAGTTGGATGTTGACCTTAGGAATGTAATCAGAGAGCTGATTATAAATAGTTTGTGCAGTTGCTGATGAGATTAAAATGTGCTGTGGCAGCCAGCTGGAAGTAGAGGGTTACTCCAGTGTGTGCCCAGGATGCTGTATGATCATTAATCTATGGCTACATGTTCAGCCTAAAAAAGGGGAAGTGGCTAAAAAAATGCTCAGAAAATGCTACCAGTGAGGGGAAGAAGGAGGAAGCAGCCTGGCTTACAAAACTGGGGAATGAAGGACATGGGGGAAGGGGCCAAAGAGCAAAGAAAATTAAGGAGGGGAAGGACAGTCACTGTAAGTGCTCAGGGTCAGGATTGCAGATTGGGCATGGGGTGCACAGACAGTCTGGAGCTAAAATATGAAAACACCCAACAGGGAAAAAGACTAAAAGAGGAAAACCCCAGACCAGGGAAATGCCCTGAACAGCAGAAGCAAAAACCTCCAGGTAAGCCATCAGTACTAATTTGTGTTCAAATGGCAGTGTGTGATGGATTTTGGGAGGATGAAAAGGACAAATGAGGAGGAGAGGGGAAGTGTGAGAGCAGGGTGACCCAGCAGGGCAGAGGGTGGCAGTTCCTGGTCCGGGTGGAGACCCAGAGCTGCCAGCAGCACTGTGGATCCACGATGCAAAAGGCACCTATGGATGCTGGTTCTACTAACTGCCACCTTTGGGCAGGAGATCCTGCCAGACCTGTGCTGCCCCTGGGAGCAGACGTAAGCTCACAGCCCTGGGAAAGCCCGAAGCCATCACACTTAAAGGCCTCAAATATCTCACAAACTAGGCATAGATAAGAAACGACAGGTGGATCCATCAGGGAAGGAAATGAAAATGAGATGGTGCTGAGCAGTGGAAGAGGCAGTCCTGTCAAACTGCTGTGCAGTTTTCTGCAGTTATGACGATGAAGAGAAATCAGAAAGGAGACGGGAGCCTTGCAGATACTTCTATAGAGCATCTTCCAAATGTGAGTCACAGCTGGGAAGAAAGCGGAAGAGTGCTTGTTTGGCAACGGGGCAAAGATTGCTTCACAGCGTGAGTGAGGGGGACCAAGAAAGGCCTTGAAAGCAAAGAGAAGCAGACTGTATTAGAGAACTACGTTTGGAAGAGAACAGTGGAGCAGCAGAGAGATGCAAAAGGAACGGGGTGACATAAAGTGATGGGCTAGGAAAACACTTGGGACAGCTACCTTTAGAAAGCTGTCTGTGTCTGAAAAATAATCTGCAGAAAGCCTGAGAAAAGCATTGGCAGTGACCAAGATGTGGAGCTCTCGAGCAAGAGCTTTAGTTGTGTGGATGCACTGGAAAGGCCAGATCATAGGATATTTTGTAGTTAAGCAGAGGCGAGCTCTGCCTCTGTCCCGAGCTGGTTGGTCCTTTGTTTAGACAGGTGCTGAATTTCAGCTAAGCTGGTTTCCTGCCCATTTACAGTGCAGGCAGATTGACAAACAGACACTACTGAGGATGAACCTAAAAGCCTGAGGTTTCTCTCTGCGTCCTACCTGTGAGGACACAGAGGCCCAAGTCAAAGATCACTCTCAGGTTATGGGCCTGAGTGACAGGATGGAGCATGACCCATAGTGATAAAGAAAGGAAGCGACACGAAGAAGAGACGAGGGAGAATATTTTAGCAACGTCGAGTTTTTGCTGACAAGAGGAATTACTGGAGAGACCACCTGGTTTGTAATTTGGCAGAAGAGTGACACCTGGAATCGACAATGGGTCTGTGAGTTAGCAGCACAGGGGACGCAGATGAAGGAATCCTGAGATGAGGTGTATAAGGGCGGGAGGAGAATGTAAGCACAGAGCCTTGCTTACTCACCACTGAAAGCTGGAGGATTTGTGAGGAGGTTGCTCATCTGTGTAATTCACGGATGATAGAATTTTGCTGAGAGAAGCAGCAAAAAAAAAGTTATGAAGTATTAAAATGAACACTGAGAAATGCTAGAAAAGGCACGTTTTTCTCCACCTTACTTCAAAACAAATAGTTATCAGCATTGTTCTGATGACTGAAGTGTATAGAGGGTAAGTGAAGTATGTCTTTCTACTGACAGCTAAGTGCATTCACAACAGAAGTGACAACAACAAATTTCATAGATGCCAAGTTCTAAAAAAAATTTAAATCAATAGATTATTCCTATGGAGCCATTCTTCAAAAAATCTGTTTGGAGTCGTGCTTCTGTGGCTGAATTTCAAGATTCCCTGATGTGAATATTTACAACTCAGTGTTACCAAGTTGTAACATTGTGGAAATCAAAAGGTAAAACAGATTGGAAACCAAAGAGACTATTTTTTTCTTTCCAAGCTCTCTGCAGAGTGGGAAATCAGATACTCTTTACTGACATAAAACATAGCAATTAAATTATTAAAAATAATGCTTCTATGAACAGGGAAACTTCTGAAGTCTAATTTCCTGTGGCTTTATGCTTCCTGTTTATGTTCCTTTTATGCCATGCGTAATAAGGGTAAGCTCTGATCAGAGCTTTTTCTGCACTCTGAAGTCCTGCCCGCCTTCTGGCTAAACCTGCCGGTGTCCACGGCCGACGTTGGGCTTCCATTGCAACCTTGTTCTCAGTGCAGGAGCTAATCTGTGCGAGTCTCCTTGATGTGCGACTGCAATTAGCCGGCAGATTAAAAATCTGTTAGGGATGTTGAGGAAAAGGGAAAAGGGGAATTGACTGAAAACATAGTGCGTTCCCACAAGCCTCATTTCCTTAGGAAAGCTGGCTGAAAAACAAAATGAAAGTAAAATACAAACCTTTATCAAAAAAACCTGCTCTTGTGCATGTTTCTTCTCCAGAGAGAGGATGACAGTAATGGCAGGCATGGGTGATTTGTTCTTGCACTGCTTATCATGCAAGGTTTCCAGTACTCTAGAGAGTAACACAGTGTTGAAACATATATGCAACAGAACAGTGGAAAGAAAACATGACCTTCTAGGACTCATTGTTTTAATGTCTGAGATGATGATTTAAAACAAAATACCCCAAACCTACATTTCACGGGGTTTATAATAAATCTATGAAACCAACTGTTTTTGTTTTGAAATCTAGCATTTAGGTTACAAGTATGAAGAACTGAGAAGTGACAGATTTATCTCACTCACCAGTATTATTCTGGATTTAATCTGATATAACTGAAATCCAAATCAGTTATAATCAGACCTGCAGTTCAATCATGATATTAGAGGAATAAAACCATTGTGGTATCAAGCTTAAGCTGGGAAATAAGATTCTAATGTGGACCAGGCATTTTTTTCAGGTGCCAGAATGTATCTGCAGGTATTAGCATTGAACAACAGCATATTCCTGTGCAAGAGTGCTGCAGGAGACACTAGACCAAAAATTCACTAAACTCTGGAAGTCATCTCAAGGGTTTGATATGAAGAAGTGTAACATTAAAGAGGCAAATTACTTCTATCCCAAGCTTCTTGTTTTGACTAACCTCCTGATTTCTACATAACTGGAACAGATAACATATCTGCAGTGGAGTTCACCATTTACCTCCTTTCTAAAACAGAGGATCATTTGTTTTGCCCCCTCACAAAATGTTGCAAAACACTCCAAATACTGATTGCAGGCATAAGTAAACATTATTACAGGTGCCGCCCATTTCCAGGCTGCTTTTACTTGAAGGCTTTGAAGCTTACATGAAGGATAGTTGTATGGTCACAGCAAAATTTATATAGCAGAGCTCACCGAGAGCCCTTGGTGGTGTTAATAGGAAAATGGAAAACACGAAACTCAGATCTAATGAGATTAAAGTGTGATTCTGAGAAAAAAAATGTCAAGGAGGATTTAGCTCATGGTTCTCAACAAACACTATTTTGTAATGCAGGCAATGCTACTGGCCTCGCTGGGACTGTACTGATGAGCAGAGAAAGCAGGCTGTACTTGTATACCACCATTTACTGCTGGGATGCATGGGAGTGTGTAAGGACTCACTGTGGTCTAGGGGCTTAATTATGAGCCACAAGTAATTGGCTTTGGCCTGCTAAAATCGAGAGAGCTGTGTCAGGTCAGGTTTGGCGCGGGTTGAGCCTCAGTTGTCACCAGTTATTATGTGCTGACTGTGGAGCCAAGGAGCCCTCCAGCCCTTGCTCCACTCATCAGCCCTGGACCTTTGCAGGCACCTCCGTGCCGGCCTTTGCACGCACCGTGCATGCCCCCACGCTGGCGGGCTCCTCTGGGGCCGTGAGAGTGGTGCCACACTGTCTCTCATTCGTTGCTGCTACCAGTGAGGCAAAAACAACATCAAAAAATAGAGGAAGAGATTTAGATCACACTTCCAAAGGTGAGGGGCCGGTATGGGGATGAAGATAAATGTTGACGGTGTTAGTGTAGTTCACATGGCTGTTTACATAAGCACAGAGTAATAAAGATGGTCCATGGATAAAAGGAGCCCTATGGTGATGGACACCATGCTTTGGCCCAGAGACAAGCGGAGAAGCAGAGCGGGGACAAGAGAAAGGTTGCTGCTTTTTGCCTGCATGAGAAGCAGTGCAACTCGCCTAGACAGGCTGAGATACACCCTGACGGTCACCGGCCATCTCGGGAGGCCCCCAACACAGGAGGTGTGCCTCATCGGCCAGCCTGGTCAGGCATCCTTGGATTGCTGAGCTCCCCTGAGTGCGCCCCTGCGGGAGGACAGGTCGTATATACGGGTGTAAACGACATGCTTCCTGCAGTAGCTTTGAGAAGTGGAAGATGTTGCTGCTGTGAGGGCTGGGTCCTAAAAATTGAACTGCTTTGGACAACAGGCTGTACATTTCCTATCAGCAGTAGTAGTTGAGGACAGATGAAGTGTGTGCAGATCACCTGAAATGCTCCTCTTCACTCATGAAATTCCCCAGGTTGCAGAAAGAGTAATGCTGTTCTAATAACGTTCCAAAAAGCACAGGTCATGGCTTTCACTCACATTTTAAAGGATGAGAAATTATTTCCAGAAGAAGGTGGAGTGCAATATGGCAGGGTGTAGAATATTACATTGAAGGTGAAAATTTAAATACATAATTGGAACAAAGAGGGGAAGCCTGTATGAGCGACACTAGTAGATCTGCTGATAGTTTTTGTGTAAATGTTATTTGCAAGCATTCCACAAACTATTTACCACTGGTTTATGTGCATTAAATGTTTGCTTGCCAAGAAATGATACATTACTTCTTCTTTGATGCTGACTGGGAACTATTAACACCTGCTTATCAGGCATTTATGTATCTAGCCCAAGGTGTATAATGCTTTCCAAAAGACAGAACTCTTGACTGTTCAGCCAGATATACCCCAAAAGTGAAATGGTGGTGCAGGAGAAAAAGAAATGTAATGAAATTATACATAATTACTTCTCCTCCAGCTCTCTCATATATGGAACAGGTGACTCAGCATTCCCATAAAGCCACTTCACTCAGAAAGGAGGAGCTCTGAGTCGAACTGGCAGCTCTCTGCCCTTACCTTTGCTGTTGATATCTGCATATTAAAACTTTCCTTCGGGGCTGGCTGTTGCTTATCAGTGCAATAACATACATACCTGTGGAGTATTCCTTTCTTCTTTCATTAGAAGCAGGGTTTGGCACCCCACATTGAATTATTTAAAGCAAGGTGCAAATAGGCAAATAATAACCACAAACATCTGAGCTGAGTTCTTCTAAACAGTCCTACTGACTTTACTATTGAAGTCCAGTGCGGTTCATAGGCTCAGCTACTGTGCCATGTCTTACAGAGCTAAGGCAGCAAGTCTGCCACTGCCTTCTCTTAGCTTTAAATGAGCTAAGTAGTTACTTCTGGGTTTTTGCTGTTTCTTTCTTTGAGACACCTGAAAGCACAAGTACAAATATAATGTGATATTGGAGAAGCACAGTATAGAACATGGAAGAGTGATGGGGAAACCTAATGTTGGGCATTTAAGGCTGGGAAGACCACTTAAATTCCCTGAGTTTGAGCTGGCACTTAATCCACTCAGCAGTATTGCCCTTCCACAGAGCAAGGTTGATGAATCTCATGATTATTTTCATATCTGGGCATTTTAGTTCTGCCTGTTTAAAACTCCCCTGCACTGTAATGTTTTTTATCTGTCTGCTTCTCTCTCATCTGTGCTTGGTAAGTCAGCAGGTAAAGTGCTTTGGGAACCCTACTTCTGCATTGCATTTCACTAATTATATAACCCATTCAAAATACTGCTCCTATTCATATTTTCTACTAATAATCAACAGTCTTCCACCTCCCTCCACTCCCACAACCTCTTTATTTTAAAGTGATAAAGTAACCCAACCCAGGGTTTTGGGACCCCTATAAATAATTATACAGTGCCTTTCCAGCTGCATTACAGCAGTGCTCTCCAAGGTGATTTCCCAACAAGTATGCTCCGGGAGTACCCCATAACGATGGCAAATTCTAGGAACAGATGACTTCAAATTAATGTTGGCTTCTACTGCTCCACGGAAGGATTCTTGTTCGGCCTCTGACACTGATATCTGTTCGCTCTCGTATCCTGCCTCTGAAATAGTCTGTCCTTGGTTATGCCGGTTTAGCAAATCTGAGAACGGGGCAACGGTCAGAATGACAGAAATGACTTGTCCAAAGAGAAGTGTAGCGAGATGGGCTTCAGAGAGATGAGTCATACGCTCCAGAAACAGCTCACCAAACCCAACTGTTACATTTCAGAAAATGAGCTTACTGGACTCTACAGGCTGGCAACAAAGATGCAGTAAATGAGCTCAGCCTCCGTTATTTCGGTGCAGCTCAGAAAGGGTTGCATGTGCTTTTGCTTTAGGCCTGGATATGCCCTGTCTTGTCTACGGAAAGACAAATCAGTGACAACGGACTGGCAGTCCTGTGTGCAGAGACCATCTAGAGGCACTCTGGAGCTCGGTGTGGCCAGTCCAAACACATGCGAGTGGTCAGAAGATGGGACTCTTTATATAAAAAATACTCTTCCATTAATAATTAAACACTTATTAGAAAAGTCAAAATAGCCAAAGTTTTAAAGAGGGCTCTGACTTTGAAATGGATTTGTAACTTGCAGTGACTGTTACAACTTAAGATAGAAGAGCCTTAAACTAAACCTTTATAATTGGCTCGTTTTTTTAAGAGGCACATTCTGCTGTCATCCAGGCTATGTTGTAGTATGAGATGGGGATCTCACTGAAGAGGGAAGGCTCAAACTATATTTAAGTAGCTGCACAGAAATGTAGTGTCGGAGCCTGTAGCTGGCATGGACCAGCCAGGCGGGTGCCTAGAGCATTGCTGTTTCACCAGCAAAAGGAGACAGCGGCATGGGACGCCTGATCAGAAATCTTTGCTTATTTATGCTTTTTCTGTTGCTGCCATCTCAGAAGGGGTTTGCAAGGCTGTTTCACAGCACCCCTTGCCTTTTCTGCCAGGGCAGTGATTACAGATCCAACCTACTGAAGGCTTCCCTGGTCCTGGCCTCCCATCTACTCTGTGCCATCCCACTCCTGACACGGGCATCGCTGCTGGCTCCAGCCCCTTCCACGAGGCCCTGGAGGCTCTCCAACTCCTTTTCCCTCCTTCCTTTCCTCCACCACAGCCCCTAAATCCCAGTGATGCATCTCTCCCTTAACATGGCCTCCCTCCCCTAGAAATCCTGCAGAAACCCAAACCCACTTACTTTACCATTCTTCATCCTGCCTATTTCCACCCAAACCCCTGTCCCAGGTTTCTTCTGGGATCATCTGTGCAAAATTCAGGTTTTTTTACACAGCTGGGATGCCTTCAGCTGCTTCAGCATAGTGCCTGCTTCTTGCTCCTCTGGCACAGAGCGAGCATGACAAAGTGACACCTCTACCCCCAAACAGAGGCCATAAATGGGCCAAAAAGAAGGCTTAAATTGTTTCTTTCTGCACTGTGGGGTAGGTATGAGCACAGCGATGGCCTGTTCCCTGCAAAAGGGTGCACTGGCTGCGGGCCAAGGGAGGCTGGGGTGAGACACCAGGAGACACCTGCATGCTGCTCAGCCTAAGTGGGTGCATTTGTCTGGCTCTGTTCACAGCAGCCCTTAGTGCCTGCTAAGTGATACCCAAGGGAGCCTGAGGAAGGTCCTACAGACCACTTGGCTCCCTCCGTCCCTCTGTTATCCTGTTCAGGATGGGAAGAAAATACTTCCTAGCACCACTTGGGACCTTTTCCCCTCCAAAGCTGTTGATTTTGGCAGGATTAGCTGAACAGTATTATCTGCTTCAGATGATGATTGATGAGAGAGTATGTCCAGTGAGCTCTTCTGTGACAAGTGTCCCTGAAAAGGCATTTTTAAATCTGAAAATCCTTTAAAAGCAGACAGTGAAAAGAGAAGAAAGCCCCTCCCTCTCAAAAAAAAAGGAGAGATATGATCTAATTTTAATAACAAATAAATTCTGAATTCATTAAATCAAAGCCTGTGTTTACACATGATGTGAGGCAAAGTTCTTAATACCTCATTATTTTCTAGAAGAAAAGAATTTGTTTTGCTTTGTCAAGCCAGTAGAAGATATATCACTTATCTTTTTATTCTACCTCAATTTCACTGGAAAAATTGCCATGAAAGCTTCTACTTTAGTGAAATGCTCTGTTAAAGAATGGGTAAGAAAGATCAATTTCAGGTAGGACCTGCTGAAGCAATCTGGCTCTAGTCCACATTTTCTCTGCCAAACTCTACTTCAGCCCTGAAATGTTAAGATGTTGTACGTGTTTATAAAGGACTGAAAATTGCTGTAAGAAACAACAGACTTGAATAACTAATAATGTCTCACAATACTGGTATTAAGCAAATTCCTTTTTTCCTCTCTTCTCTCCCAGCTCTTAAAGAAGATGATAAGAAACAGCACACAGTAGCTGATTTGGCAGAATGATGGAACTGAAGTGCTGCAGCAAAATATAAGCAGTGACAAGTAAAATGAAAAGAAATCCTAGCCACCGATGGTATCTTTCTATGTCATATATACTGGCTCAGAAGACAGACTCTTCCCTTACCTGCCTTCCTGCTCAGCAGCACCTGGGCACAGCCAGACCAATGCTATCAGGAAGGTAAAAATTCCTTAATAGCAAAGATGTCTGTCGAGGGTTATTACTTTGTCTCTTGGCACTTCCTGACAAAATTCCTCAACATCTAGATAGAGTGGCATCTTAATGAGTGCACTTAGCTTTGCTGAAAGTGTGGGACGCTTTGAGATGCAATGGGAAGGTTTTATTCTTGCACTGGTCAGTTTTTTGGCTGGTAGGTGTAGGTGTTGGCACATTGCAAGAATTGTACTCACTGCTGGCTAGAGAAGACACTATACAGAGATCTGTTTAAAGTGTGTTTAAAGTGTTAATTAAAAAAAAACTTATTCAGAACCCTTTCTTTAAATAATTCAGAAATTTTGTTCTGAGTTCACTCTGAAACATCCTTTCTCAATACTAAAATAGCAGATAGATTTTTCCATCCTGGAACAGTTTTCTGTAATTATTACCAATAAAAACAAAACAACCCTCCCACTCTAAATTCTTAGCAATCAGAAGATCAGCACAGCTGAAAAATATAAGAACTAAGAAATACTCTAATTTACATACTAAGACTCTCAGGGGCAGCTTTCCTCACTGGCATAATCTAACTGAAAACAAAGGAATTACCTTGTGGATGAATTTGCTCTGAAATGCATTAAGGAAACTCCGTGTTCGCTGCTGTGAATAGTAGGGAGGTGGTGATGTTGGCACACAGCATTGCTGCTGTCAATGGGGTCTGCTGCTGCTTCTGCAGCCATGGAGCCACATGTCTGTCCCCTTAGGTTACATGATCCAGGTCCCACCAGGAACGGGCAGGTGACCACAGCTCAGCTGAACTGCCTGTGGAAGCAGCCCGAGCAAGCTAGACGCCACTCCACAACTGTTGGAGTGGGAAATGAAAGGAAGAAAGATCACAAAAAGACTGAGTGAAGGATGAGGCAAAACACAGGCAGCCAAGGGGAGGCTCCTTGCCATGTGCACGCACAACTTCAGTGGGGTGAAGAGTCCCTCTGAACCCAAGGAATTGTGACTGTGCTTACATTTAAGCAGATACTCAAGTATTTGCTCAACTGGGACTTAAGTGAATTATGTTTTTTCCCCACAAATGTTGGGCTAAGGAAGAAAAGACTCCAGATGTATCTCCAGGACTCTGCTACGTACTCCAGACAGTTCCCAATGGCTGCTGAGGTGCCAGTGCCCCTTCCAGTGCTGTGGCCACGATCGCCAGAAACTCCTCTGAGAACACGCTGTTGACCCTGTCCTTCTGTTCCTGATGAAACTTCATTTTGTTCCTCTAAAGTATACAAACGCTTTAAATTCTTAACCACAACCAGAAATCCAGTGTTTGGTTTGGGGGCTGGGTTTTTTTGTTATAAGTAAGGTCTCATTACTAACTAGTATCTAAAAACATCAGTATTACAGATTACATCACTGTCAGGATGTTTCTCACATCACAAACTAAAATTGCTACGAAATTTCACTGTGCATCACAATTAAAAATAAGTGTAGGCATGGTACTACTCATGAAGACATGGGTAATAGTATTAAAATAATGACTATAGGAATCTTGCAACTGATTTCTTTTTTTGATAAAGGCTTGCCCGAAATGAAAAATTACCAACATGGTTTCCTCTGTAGAACTTTCCTACTTTAACATATCAGAAAAAAAAAAAAACAGGTCAGCTGTGGGTGAGTACATGAGCTTGGGACTCAACTCAGTGAGAAAATTCAGCTGCTCATTTTCAATTCTGTAGATAAAAAGTGACTATGTCTATAACATTGAATCTTAAGAACTGAAACAATGAAGGTATAGCCAGCACCATGCAAAGATGGTGTGAAGCCCCACAAAAAATGAAATTTTCTTAAATATTATTACACTCTAAAAATAAGCTGGGTGGCTTTTTTACCTTCTGGAACTTTAAGGACTCACATTTTCAAGTTTTTCTCACAGAAATTAAGGCCGGGCCAAAATCGTTAATCTTTTTAGAATGAAAGCCGGGATGCAAGTGGAATCACTTGATTCCAGAAGCTAGAGCCCAAAGGAAGATGATTAATAGCGTAAGCTGCAAACTTCGGCAACTCTGCAGAGAAAAAGCCCTGGATATTTGACACTTCTTGGTTAAAATTTTATGATTTTAAAGTTTCCAGATCTTACTGAAACAGCAAAGTCATTAAAGGTAACAGTCTTTTTTTTGGATGGAATGAATCACTGCTGAAAGTTAAGTTAAAAAAAACTGAAGCTGTCAATTCTCATTACCTTTCAAAATCATAAAAGGATCACAACAGAAGATTTAACCTCTACTATATCCTGTGAACTTCTGATGATAGACGACAATAGAGATAAATGTCTTTGTTAAGGTCTTGAATGAGCCCCATTTAGATGAAATGAAATCAGTAGGAAGAAATGGAGAGAAAGAGCTACAAATTCTGTTAAAGGGTTTGGTGAGTGTTTCTCAGGTAGCCCAGTTGTGTTTTATATGACCAAACCCAATTAATGTCATTCACACTCTTGCCAATCTGTGCATTAGCAGTCTTCCGAGTGTGATGTTAAATTATCAATATGGTTGTAATCATTTTCCCCACAGTATCTGCTGATACACAAACTACAATCTTTTATAGCTAGCTCATTCTGTAAACAAATTAAAAGCATACACTAGAAACAACAACAGCCACCCAATATTGCATAAGATACCCCGGGCTGCTGTTCCTTTTGTTGAGAGTGAGTTATTTGAACAGCATTGGGCAACTCCCACGTCCTGAGTAATGTGGAAGCATTCACAGTTAAGCCTTTTTTAATACTTAGAACAAGGTAGTTGAACAAAAAATTGTATTAAGTCATTCCTGCCAAACTGACATTTGCTGTAAACCCATAAAGATTTTAGCAAGACGCAGGGTAACACGGGCTATAAGCAAAGCTAAGGATGCCTTTGCCACAGCAGCAGTCCATTTGTCTTCTCTCAGGCCCTTAAGATAGCCCATATTTTCAGGAAAACATTTTGTTAACTACCATATGTTTTCAGTGCCCTGATTTACCAACAAGTTCGAAAAGACATGGAAGGCTGCTCCCCCTTCCCGGATGCCAATATATGACTATATAACAGCAGCCACAGAGGGCTTGCTCAGAGACCCACGTAGCCTGCCGTGGCTGCTGGCATGGGCCTACGACAGGACATAACAACAAGGCAAGGACAGACTGACGCATCCCCAGAATGGCTTCTAGCCTCTGGACATTGATTGCTCAAGGGACTGCTTTATGCAGAGTTAGTTTGCTTTTAATAGCACTTGATGGTTTTTTCTTCTGTGAATGTGTCCGGTCGCTTTTTGATCCTATGCAAACTTTTGGCATCTTAAAGCAGGTAGTGCCACTGTTTAAATACCTGCTGTGTGAAGAAACACCTCCTCCTGTTTGCTTTCAATCTGCCACCTGCTAGTTTCACTTGATGCTCTCTAGTTCTTATATTAGAAACAAAAGCAAATAATGCATCCCTATTCTTCTCTAGTCGTGATCGCCTAGGCCTCTATCATAGTCTCTCGATTATCATTTTTGTACTGTTACCACTTTTATAGCCTAAAAAATCCTGATCTATGCAATCACTCCTAGTGTGGAAGCGATTGCACATTTCTGGTCATGCTTGATGCTTTCCGCTGAGTCTTTGCCATTTCTATTATACCTTTTGGGGGACGGAGGGCTAGCGCCATTGGATGCAGGCATGCTGCAGACCCCTGCACGCTCCCTGTTGCTCTCCATCCTGATGTTTCCTAATGTTTTGTTTAGCTCCGTGGCAGTTTCTGAGTGCCAAATTGATGCTCCTATACAGTCTTAGGACTGCAAGACCTTATTTCTGACTGGTAACAGGTTGGTAAGAAACGCTTCACTTCAAATCACTTTACCGCTCTCTAATCACACTTGGCGCACTCACTAACTGTCTCCAACCTGGTCAGGGAGTTAGTGATATCATCTTAATATTATCATTTTCATATTTAGACTATAAATCCATAAAAAGTCTGTTTTAGCTGCTAAGAGTTAGCTGATTTGAGGGTTTCTTTCAGCAGGCCCTGTACAGCACCATTGCCTTCAGACAGGGCCTAGTCTGCCTCTCCTATACATGCACACTGTGTCCTGGTATTGCTGTGTTCTGCTGATTATCTCCTTCCCAAGTACATCTCTTACGTCAACATCCTAATTTAAAGTTAGGCGTCCCAAGCCCTTCATCTTACTGTTTATTTGGTACTATTTTTTCTGACAGTTTTCCACCATTCTTTATTGGACTCTTGCCAACGTATGCCGTGTCCTTTATCTGAGGACATTGAATTCCTGTGATTTCACCACCGAGGGATGCATGCTCCCAAGTCCTGTGCTCTTCCAAAACCGGCAGCAGACAAGTGGGGCCCTTCTCTGCCAGCTCCCCTGCGAGGGGCTTCGCTCTCTTCAGGCTGGGACTTGGCTTGCTTCGCTCCTGGTTGTGTACCAATGGCTAGCCACAGGCCTCCTAACTGGGATACTCATCTTCATTGGCTACGTGAATATTTAAAGGTTGGCAGCGTGAGTATATGTGTGTATGCACGTATACATCTATGTGTACATGTATGTAAGAGACGTGTAACCCTCTGTATATCTACATATATGACTTTCTGTAATGAGTGAATTGCATAGCTCCCAGAGTCCCTGGTGCTCATGGCCTGTTCCTTCATCACTTTTGGGTACAGCTAGAGATGATGCATGCAACCTCTCCTCAGGTTTGTACTCTGCAGTTTGCAACCAGATTAACTAAATTCTGCAAACTACCTTTTGTCTCTGCATACACTCTACAATCAAAGACAGCCTGCAAAACCTGCCGAAATCCAAGAGCTTTCTCTTGAACTAATGCTGCTTGAGACTAGCTGCATCCAAAGGACCGTGTTGAAATCGTCCAAGCTGAAGGACTGTGACATATGCCCCCCCCCTTTTTTTAAGGTAATGCTAATCCCACCATGCTTGTTCCCCCCGCAGAGAGTGAGTTATCCCTACCTTAGCGGGAGGGCGGGGGGAGCTGAGGCATGAGAGGTTGGATGGGTGTTGGAGCAGCTGAGCTGAAGGGATTCCCCCAAGGTTATTTTTTTTTGGGGGGGGTGGGGGGGGCTGTGACGATCCAAGACGGCCCAAGCGCCTCGACGGGGTCTTATATGAAAAAAACCCGAATAAATAAATAAAAATAAATAAATAAAAATCACCTGCTGCTAGGGAGGAAGGAAAAAAAAAGAGACACTTTCCCAGGTGGATTTTTGCAGGGCTCGGCGTGCCGCGGCCCGGGCGGTCCGGCTGGGCCCGGCACGGCTCGGTACCGCGCCCGGCCGGGCCGGTGCGGGCCGCGGCACCCCGAGCCGGGCCGGGCCGCTGCGCGCCGCCGCAGCCCTGCCCCCGGCGCGGCGGGGAGGCGGGGGGATTTCCAAGCGCCGGCTGCTCGCCGCTTCCTCTCCTTGTTTTGCTTTCGATCTGGACCTTTCTCAGCCCGGGCGGAGGGAGTAACTTTTAGTTTTGCTCCCGCGATTATTCAGCGCCTTGTTTTCATTTCCATTTTTTTTTTGCGTTCTTCCCCCCCCCCTCCCTGGCAACAGCGGTAACCTTGAGGAATTATATAAGTGCCGCGAAAACGTACTGACTGGAAAGGTAATTTTTTTTTTTAATCGCTGCTGTTTTCCGTATGCGGATTTTGCACAAAACGCTTGGCGACAGGAAGCGTCCGCGGCTCCAGCAAAGATGCGCACTGATTTTAAAAAACAGAGAAAAGGTCAGGCTGCTGGGGGGATCGCGGGGGCTTGTAGGCGAAGCCGCCGCAAAGGGAGTGCGTGTATGTGTGTGTTTTGGGGGGGCTGCGGTGCGGGCAGGGAAGCGGCGGGCGGGCCGGGAGGCGCTGCGTGTATGTGCGTGTGTGCCGGCGTCCCGGGGGCGAGCGGCGGCCCCGGGGCTCCGCCGCGGGAACAAAGGAGGCAGCGTTAAATTTCCGCGCTGTGCTGGGAGCGGGGCGGCGGCGGCGCGGCCGGGCGCGGGGGAGCCGCGCCGCGGGCTCAGGGCAGGGCGGGCCGCGGCCGTTGGTCTGCGCGGGCCGGGCCCGGGGCCCTGCGGCCGCCCGGGCGGCGCCCTGCCCATCGCGCCCGCACTTGTTGCGGGCCAGCGCGGCCGCCGCCTCTCCCCGGCGGAGAGCGAGGGGCTGCGGGCAGGGCCGAGCCCGCCGGCGGCGGCGGGTGCCCGCGGGGCAGCCGCTGGGGTGGGGCGCGGCGAGGGCAGCGCTGCCCGGCCGCGAGGGGCGGTTGGGGCGCGGGGCGGCCGGCGGCGCCCCTCCCCCGCGGTGCGGACGGGCCGCTCGTTACACAAGCGCCGGCCTTTCCCCTCCCCCCGCTCCGCCGCGGTCGTTTGTGACGCGGTCCCCGCCCGGCCAATGGGGAGGCAGGATGGCTGCGCCCCCGCGCGCCGCCCGGCCGCAGCCGCTGCCACAACGGCCGAGCCGGGCCGCGCGCGCGGCGCTCGTGGGCAGGGCCGGGCCGGGCTGGGGGCCGCTGTCGCCTGGCGGGGAGCGGTGCCGCGCCCCGGGTCGGCCTGTGCCGTGGCGCCCCAGCACGCCGCCTTCTCCGCCTGGAGCGCCCGGCCCGGCCTGTCCGCCGAGCCCGGGCGCCTCGGCGCCCTGCGTCACCCCTGGGGGAGAGGCGCACATGGTGGCGTCGCGCGAGGGACGTGACTGGTTTTGAACCGCCAAGGGCTGCCCGGGGGCGGCGCTGGGGCAGCCGCGGCGGCCCGAGCAGGGGGAAAGGGGGCTCGAGCTGGAGGCCGAGCTCCAAAATGGTCCCGGGCCAGGCAGCGGTGGCGAGCGGGTGCTCCGGAGCGGCTGGTCTGAGGTGCCCCTGGGCCGCCTCACCGGCTCGTGGTTCCTTTGGGGACAGAGGAGGAGGAAATCCTTAGAAGTCCTGCACAAGCACTGCAGTTGGCCTCTTATGGCTTTGGATGGTCGTATTTCCTCAGTCTGGTCTGTTCCTGTGTAGCAAGGCTTTCACAGGCTCTTTTATAGCTGTGTATATACATATTACATGTACACACAGATACAGAAAGCAAGCGTTTGTTTTCGTAGTGTGTAGTTTGAATCCATGATGGTCAGTATTCACATTTGCATCATTTAAGGATTTAACAGTATTGGAGTTTGAACTGCACTCTCCATCTGATTTTGCAGGAATGGTGTCCTTTTTTCTTTCTTTTTTTTTTTTTTTTGGCTTATGTAAAGTGTTATCACATTCTGGGTGATTTGACTCATTATGCTTTGATATGCTAACACTGTCCAGCTCAGAGGACACGGACAAGTGAAGGGCCAAGTCCTAGACATCTCTCTGAAATTTATGAACAGGAGTTTTGTTTGTGTGTGGTGTGGTGGGTCACATTCCAAGCATCTTATTCTGTCTGGGGTCAGAGTTGCAAGTACGTCAGTCCAGATTGCCAGAAACGTCTAGGCCTTTAACTCCCATTTTAGTTAATGTGAGGGAGTTAGGCACCTAAAGAGTGGAGTATTTAAGGCTCATTTGTTTATACACAGCGCTCAGATAAAGGAATTGTATTGATTTCCGTGTCAGAGTCCAGAACTTTGCTCCCAGTTAGTGTATGGTTATAATTTATAGCCCAGATTACTGTGCCAAGTTCTCTTAGACTGCAGTCTCTGGATGCAGGAGCAGTTGTAAACTAAAGCCTCAGTTTGTCGAGATGAAACACTGTTTAAATCTGTAGAGTTATTTTATAGGAGTCTTAATAGATTTGCATAGAATATCCTTCGCAGAATGTCTGTGTTAGTACCATGAAGAGAGGTGAATGTAGCAGCAGTATTTAAATTTGCCCTAATAGAGAAATGGTGACATAATTATAAAAGTAGCACAATTGATCTGTGATGCAGACGCTTTCTGTCTGAATAAGAATCTTTCCATGCCATCAGCCCCTCCTGAGGCTTTGCTGTCCCTCTGTGTCCCTTATCAGTAATGCCCCATGGTGAATTATCTCGTGGCCCTTGTATGCAGTGGTTCCTTTTTGCTGGTAAAACATGGTGGAAGGTGTGAGAGCACTGACTCCTCTGACATGATATTGTGATTGCCCTCCACATTGCAATTCTTCAGCTAGTTACAAACGCAGCAAGGTAACAGTCTCCTGTTGCTGATGGTACCCATTTGAGGCTGGGGAACCCAGGTGATGCAGAAAGGTAGTTGGAGTGGTCAGCCATTGTATTTGGCATGCGTATCTTTGCAGCGCCACACAGTCAGCCAGTTGCTTGCTGACTGCAAAAGTGGCTAACTTCAGGAGATGTGCAGCCAGTCTCTTGAGAAGAGCTGTTCATCACAGACCATGTTACATAAGAGAGGGGTACGTAAGAGATTTGGGAAGTAAAATGTAGGCTGTTATGTAGTTAAAGACCCAAATCTCATTGTATGAAGATCTTTACTATGGTACGTGGGACCAGATGCAGTTAGAGAGGTAGATACGTCTTAATGCATGGTTGGAAAAATGATGCAGGAAAAGGAGCTAAGATTCAAGAGGAACTGGAAATAGTTTTGGAATAGAAAGAACATACAGAAGAAAAATGGGCTTTATTTAGATAAATTTGCAGTCAGGCTATGGACTTAAGTTAAACTTTTATATATATATGTGTGTGTGTGTGTGTATATATGTATGTATATATGTGTGTTTTAAACTAAACAGTGGGGGAAAGCTGACAGATGAAGAATGTAAAGTTTGTCATGACACATCCTCTCTTGGAGAGGATCATCATACCCATAATATTAAAAAGATATTAAACATTCCCATGATATAATACTTGGCGTATCAAAGTTTGTGGAAGGTCAGATACTGTAACAGCAGACTACAAGAAGACTTAGAAAGGACAGAGTTGCTTGCGCATGTAGTAGGTAGGGTGCTTTCTGTTAAAGAATAAACAACTGTTTTAGCATGAATCTCATGATTTTAGCATGAATCTCTTGAACTGATGTTCAGGCTTAAATAGGAAGAGTATAGACTAGGACTGTCTGCCCAACCAGGATGTGGACAGTGGCTGTCAAATACTAAGGGAGACTAGAAAAGCTACAAAAATAGGAAATACAGTAATAGGCTTCAGTTGCCCCCATGTGGATTATATCATGCTCCACAGTGAAATTTGCCCAGGAACTAAATTTTCAAATGCCATAAAGGGCTGCTTTCTAGGCAAAGCTTGTAAGGGAACCCACAGGGAAAAAGCAGCTCTGGGCTTCGTCTTGGTCGGCAAGAATTTAGTTCAGAATGTTACATCCAAAATGCCAGCAAGCTGCTACGTGACAGCGATCATACGTACTCAGATTCAGCATTGTTTCAGGAGCAATAAAAGCCAAGGGCCATTGCAACAGTGTTTAGTTTTCCAAAGAATATCTTCATAAAAATGAGGGGAAAAAATGAATAAAATGGTGAGACGCAGCCAAAAGTGTAAAATACTTGCAGGTGGCATATAGTTTCTTTAAAGACACTGTAGTAAAGACTCAGAGCAGTTGCATGGCATCAGTCAGAAATACACAAAAGAACCAAGCAGGCTAAAAAGCAAAGTAAAGGAGTCTGGTAGAAGTAAAAAGGCAGCTTTCATAAAGTTAAAGCTTTGTCTCCAGATGAGGAAGGTGGAAAAGAACATGAAACCTGTGTTACACACAGTAAGGTAGGCCGAAAAGAGTGGTGGAACAAATTGTTAGAAGTGTTAAAACAAATAATAAATCCTCTTTGAAAAGCATCAAAAGCAGGAAGCCTGCTGATAGGTGATCCATGCATAAAAGGAGTGCCCAGGGATGATAAAGTCATAACAGAAGGGTGAAATGAATTCTTCGAGTCTCACTTCACTGAGGAAGATTTTAAGGAGGTTCACTTGCTCAAGGCTTTTTTTTTCTTTTTTTCCTCCTTTGGAGTGAACACTTTTGAGGATATCTCCCAAGCTGAAGTAGGAGATGAATGAATAGCAGATAGATGGGATTAGGTGATATCTTTTTCAGGAGTTCTGAAGGAACTTACGTATGAGGTTGCTGATACAATTATTACCTGTTGTATGCCCTCTGTTGCTTAAAAGTGCCTTGCCACTCGAGGAATAGAAGTTGGCAAATGAGATGTCAGTTTTTCAAGGTTTCTAGGGTAACTGGGTACTTGGTGTGACTTGATATGACTTTTATTGAGGAGAAGTTGTGCATCACAAGTCTGATGGAGTTCTGTAAAGGCATCTCTGAGCATGTACATTGGCCAGTGTGGTCTGGCTGGTACAGTCCTGGGTTTTCTTTGGGCCTCTGGAGATGATTTGGCACAGCCCGGGGTCAGAGCAGGGCCAATTTCAAAGCTGGATCAGGTTGCTCTAGGTCACGGAGTCATGGTCAGTTTGCTGAGTGAAAGGAGGTTGCCAGTGTTCCCCTTGGGAGTCTGTCTAGGATCCGTGCTGTTCAAGGTATCCAGAAAGGGATGAACTGTGATGTGACAAGTTTGCTGGTTGTGCTAACTTGTTCAGAGTAGTAAAACTGAAAAAGCTGACTGCAGCGACGTCAGAAGGATCTCATTATATTGAAAGTCCGGATGTAAGATTGCAGATGAAAATCAGTACAGGCTAAAGAAAAGTAATGCACAGGGAAGGGAATGCAACCCTAACGTTACATATGCAAAGATGAAGTTTGAACCAACTATTTTCACTCAGTAAAAAAAGCATAGATAAACTTATGAAAACATGAGCTGTGTGCCTTGTAGCTGCTAAAAAAGCAGAGGGCATGCTAGAAATGATTAGGAAGGAATAAAAAATGAAATAGGGAACATCATCATGCCATTATAAATCCATGTTGCTCCCCTCTCTTGAATTGTGTTAGCAATTTTTGTTCCCCCATCTCAAAAAAAGGATGTAGTAAAACTTGATGAGATACAGAGAAGGGCACCAAGGGTGATCAAGAGTATAAAACAAGTTTTGTGAAAGAAGTGCTAGACAGACTAAGACTAGCTTGGAAAGAGGTGACTGAAGAGGATGTGAGATGGTTATGTAAAATCATTAGCGTCATGAAGAAAGTGAATAGGGAACAGGGGAAAAACACAGATAAACACAACCCAGATAAAACGGTTGGGAGGTAGCTTCAAAACAAAAGGTGCTTGTCATGCAATACATAGCTAAATTGTGGGGCTTGTTGCCACTGCATGCTATGGATGCCAAGAGTTTGCGTAGGTTCACGACCGATTAGACAATCTGTGGAAGGGAAACTTGCTATGCAACTCAGCAGTCAGAACAGTTCAATTTCAGACTTTGACCACTGAATATCCACAAAGAATTACTGCAGACACTGATCAAGAATTATTTCTGGAAACTGCTTATAGAATTATTTTCTTCATTGCGAGCATAAGAAATGATCCATTTGTAGATGACATAGACAAGCAAGACTATGTATTGCTCTTTTCTGTGAATCTTGTGGCATAAGCTATTATGAAACTTCTGGAAAAAAAAAAGGTGTCTCTGTGACGATCCTATTTGATAATCTGTGCTTGTTAAGCTGACACAAGCTACAGTCAGGTTAAGTTCATCCCGTGTGCACTTCATGTTACGTAGAACTGTGATCCCAGCAGACTTCTGATGTTGTTCTGATGTCTTTCTGGTATGACTTACTTATCTGTGTGACTAGTGAAGGTTGACTCAGTAAAACTCCATTCTTCAAAGGCCTACAGTGATTGTGATATTGAGGACATAAAACATAAGGTAATGTTTACAGAAGTTTTATTATAGCTTATGACACTATAAACTGTGACCAGGATAAAACATTCTCTCTTTGGTTCTGTGAGATCATAAGTGCAAAAGCAAAACAAAAAATAAGCAAACACAAAACCTCAAACCAGAAAGATTCTGAGTACAATGAATGAGAAGAGCAGATTTGTTAAGCTGTGTATTCCTCCTTTATGAATAACTTTATGGACCAAATCATTCCAGTTATATAATTTAATTAAATAATTTATCCCTCTGTTTCAGAAGGTTTGTTGGATTATTACTGAGAAACTCAGTAAAGGCTATTCATTGACAGACTGTAAAGCACTTCTAAAACTTGTTCATTCAGCTTTCAGCTTCTTGTAAATTGCTAAAATACTACTGATTTTTTGTATGAGCTAGTGAGAAAATAAAGAAATGGTGAACCCGAAACTAATATTTGGTTTCTTACATGTAATATACTGGAAGTCCAGGTTTTGTGTGTGTTGGAAGTCTTCTGACCCCTTTGCTTGCTTGTGAAAAACGCACAGCACACTTCAGTACAAAGCAGGCATTTTTTTCTTGTTACAGCCTGGACACAGGCAGCTGGAGCAAATCTACCTGCATGTGATGTGTTCTTTCACCCAAGGTACAGCGTTAAGTCTTAACTTTAAATAATTTTTGACATTCAGCTACTGCTACACAGGTTGCTAGCTTTCATGATGGGCTTAGAAACAGTAATTCCTGTATAAATGTGGGTTGGTTCTTGCCCCTTAAAGAATGGAGCAGAGTACAGTTTCATAGTTTTTCACATAACCTTTACAGGTTTGGTTTGTAGTTACCAGCATGCCTGGTATTAGGAATGGGGAAAATTGTGGCAGAAGTATTTAAATCTGTCTCTTAGTTTGAATTGCATGCAGCAGTGGATGTTGTCTAACCATCTTCCTTTTGCTCTTAAATTATTTCAAGAACTTTTAAAAGAAGTGTTACATACTTAATAGTGGTATAGGAAAGGAAGGAAGGATTACTTAGGGTTTGTTTAAGAAAGGCATAAAGTGTGGTTAAGTTCTGCTTTTTGATATGTACGGAGGGATATCTGTGACTTGGGGAGCTTGCTGACTACACAGAAGAGAAAATCTGTCCTGTAATATTCGTATTGATATTGGATGTTACTTGACGGCTTTACAGGCAAACCTCTTACAGCTTTAGCCATGCAAGAGAATGCCTTGCTTATCAGTAAGTTGAGATAGCAGCAAGACATTTAGATCTTACATGCATTTGGTGCATATACATTACATGCATTTAGTGCATGGTGTGGGCTTTCTCTTTTAAGATATCTTGTTAAATGGTATGAATGTGTTTTATATGCAATTGTGAGGGGAATCAACTGGAAAATATTGAATTTTTGAATTAAATCTGATGTAACATACATACATTGTAGAATCAAAATGTAGCAATCTCCTCACCAAAAACTTCCCAAATTTGTAACAGCATCTTATTAAGTTTATGCACAATAAAATAATATCACAGTAGGAAAAAGGAGGGGAGTGAGAGACAAATGTTTTAAAATTATGGAAAATTCTGTTGCTGGATCTGAAATCCAAACACTGTTACGTTAAAAACCTGAAAGCAAAACTTGAGGATAAAATTGAAACCAAGTATAAACAAAAGTGAAACTGACTCCATTGGTTTTCATTTGCCAGTTGGCAAAAAATGAAAGAATAAACACAGAGGAAATCAGCACGAGAGCTGAACTTTAAAAATAATTTCAATTTTATTAACTCATCTCTTAGTAACTTTGACTTTTCCATGACAGCATTCTTTTAGCAGGATATATGGTAAGGAGGAAGAGTTATTCCCCCTGACTTAGCCTGGTAACACTTTTCTCATCTAGTGGTCTGTGTGATGGCCCTGCAGTACTAAAAGCAGTCTGTTCTTCATTTGTGGAGGCTGCATTTTGAAATGCTGACAACTGTATACACAGAGTAAAATGAAGGTGGTAACATCAGTGTGATGAAAGGGAATCATTCAGCTGGTAGGTGTAGTTGAAATTTATTTGTGTTAAGATTTGAATGGTTAATAGGATAGGTTACAAAATATGTGGTGGGTTTTTTTTCTTCACCTTTGGGTCATCAGCTTAGACCTGGGAAAGATTAGCAGTAACCAAAAGCTGTTACCAGATGTCAGTTTTGCTGGTCACATGAAATGACTATGGTTTCACTTGATTTCCATGGAAAAGTCTCCAGTTAGAAGATCCTTTTCGACATTCAGAACTAACTGGCATATTATTCAAAAGATGGCCAAACGCTGGGTGGCCATAGAAGCTTGAATGATCTTCTCATGTGTGGAATGCACATTCCTGGCCTGGACTGATGAAAATGTTTGTCAGGTTTGTTTTGAGGAGAAGCTTCGACAATCACTGCTTTGCTAGAGCTGCAGAAGGGTAAAATGAAAGATTTTAATTCCAGAGATTTTATTCTGACACATTTGACAAGAATTACAATCAGTAATTACAATTAGTATCAGAACTAAATTCTTTGGATGCCAAAACTGTTCAGAAGATTTGAGATTTATGAGGGAAGCTGATGAAGACTAACTTTGTTTAGTTTAATAATATTTATCTTGCTTAGGTCAGAAATAAAGATGAGTTCAGTGGTCTTACTCTAGCTCAGTGGTATTTTAGGAAACTACCAGGATAGAAATAGCTGCTGCAGATCAGAAATTGAGGCTGTCTCACTGCTCTTAGTCTCTGAACAACACAAAAACTTTAAAATAAGAACACATTTTATAACCAGTCCTAGCTATTCATATCTCGACATGAATGAATTAAGAAGTCCCTATGTGTCCTGTGGCAGTGGAAAGAGCAAAGTTTGTATAAAAAGGAGGATTACATCATATTTTCTCAGAAAGTGTCAGTATTAAAGATTTAATGTTTATTACTTCTTTAAATGCAAGCCTTCAAAGTGTTGTGTACAAAAGGAAGAAGTTTCCCTGTTAAGTTCCCCAGTGTCAGCCAGTATCTGTAATAATGAATTCAATTTAAGTCTCTAATATTTAATTCAATTTAAGTTATTTTTTGTGCTCACACATCTGCTTCTTTCATGGTGCTATTTTTGTAGCCATAAATAAGTGCATGTGACAGACATGTTTCCAGCTTGCAGTTTGGATGATTCAAAATATTCCAGCCCCCAAGTCTGTGTTCTGTGGTCTGTCTCTAAAGCAAGCGTTCTGAGCAAGCAGGAGAGGGGCTTTTTTTTTTTTTTTGCAGATCCCAAAGAACATATAATTTTCTTTGATAACTGAACTGTTATAGCCAGGTATTAGTGAAGGGAAGAATGCTGATTTCTTGAAAGGGCTGACTTGGTGCTTGCTGTGAGGCTAAGCAGGGGTAGCTTATGCATTTTGCTCTCAGATCTGGATGCTGCGCTAGTGATTAGAAGTTACGGTAGCAAAAGTATGGGTGTGGGTGGGTTAGCTATTAACTTCAGTGGTAGAAACCGCCTTTGCCCAGACAATAAAATGAAAGCTTTAAGCAAATATTAAATTGTACTTTAGTGTAGTGTGCAAATAGTTTTTGCTGTGTGTTGCAGAACAGTATGTTGTACAAACAAAGCTGGCTGTGAGAAACAAGTTAAATCTGAGCAAGGTGGATTACATCAGGTTCAGGTCATGGCCAGCAAATGTGAAAACTCTTCCTTGAACACATTCTGCAGTGTTCACTACCTAGAGGCAGAAAGAATTTTTCTGCCTCTTTGAGTGCCTTTAAAATGTAATCTTGCCTGAGCCTCACAAGCCGTCAGCAAGGGAACGCTGAGATTAAGCGCTTTTGTTTTACAGTACCTGCTTTTCCTATATGTAGTATCATGCTACAAAGCACTGTTCATGCATTTGGTCAGAGAAGTGGTAGACAGGACGTGGAGATAAAGACCACCTGGGCTTTAAAAAGTATTTTTACAAGTTAAGATCCTGATCTTGCAGATACTTGCATGTATAGTTGGTCTTACTTTTTTCAGAGAGACCCAAATTTCATGTTGGAAATGAGGTGTGCTTGTTAAATGTTTTAGCAATGTCTCCAGTAGATCTAGTAACAGAGCAGTTACGAGTGCCCTGGACTAGCAGAGCTATGGAGAGACTTGGAAAATGCTGTTGAGTTGCACTGGTATGACAAAATAAGTAATTCTTGATAACTGTTTGACACTTAACAATTTTATGTTTTTCACCAGCCTGGAAAATTCCTTATGAATCAGCTGTGAAATGCTGAGTTTTCCTAACAGCTTTTAAGAATGCACAGGGTTTGGCTTCAGAGGATGCTGACTGACACGGCTGAGCGACATCAGCTATGTGGGTATTTAGGAGTGAATTCTTGTGTGAACGCTTAATTCCAGAATAAAATTGATTGATTGTGGGATAACTGCTCCCATCGCAGGGAATTAATTATTCCTTGACAACCATGCCAGCAAATTTCTTACTGTAAACAAGTCCTTCCCTAACTTGTCTACGGGAAGTACAGATGTACTGCTGAAAAATTACACCTTTTTTTCCAGGCAACTTTTTGGGGGAAGTAGTTGGCCATCCCAGATATTGAAAACAAATCTGGAGCAATCATCAGAGGTAAAACAAAGCTTAAAAAGTAAATAAATTAGGTAGAATTTATGGCTGTATTGCACACTCCTGGAGGAGGTGGCAGTAGAAGAGTTTTCTGTAATCATATGCTGTTGACTCTCAGTTAGGTAGACCCCCCTATTATGCTGATGCCATCAGAATCTGGCATCTCCATCTTCAGTCAAGATAAGAGGTGGGAAACAAACAAAAGAACCCCCTGGGAAACAGAGTATCCTTTTAAAGTTGAAAGTAAGACAATCATTTTGTATTCTCACCAGATTTGGAGACATCTATGTGTGCCCAGATGGTCATTGTGGCACAAATACTGCAGAAATGGTCTTTAACAGTCTATTTCATATGAATCTGGGCCAAATTCCCAGGTGATGCAAATCACTGTGATGCCAAAGAAGTGAATGGGCTGAACAACTGACATTGGGTATTATGATAATGTTCAACGGAGGAGCCAGTACAAGGGTAATTTTATAGTAGCTATTGAGAAGCTGAAGCATTGTTTCGCAATGGCTAAGTCCCGAAACAAGAATCAGCCTAATGATTCTGGCGCGTTAAAATAATACAGCTTTTCTTCAGTGCAGTTCTAGGCTGCAAATCTAATGGCTATCTTTAACGATGACTGAGATCATTGCAAACTAACAACTCCTGTCTTTGCTGCTGAGGGAAAATAAGCTTTGCATGGAAACCACAAGGAGAGGAGTCTGTTTTGATGTGTAATGTCTGTATCCCAGCCAGGGCATGTTAACAGCCTTTGGGTGGAACAGAAATGCTATAGGGCTGATGAAACATACTGTATATAACAATATGAATTCCCATTGTATGTTTTCCTGGGCATGTTTATCATGCAGTCTGTAATGCTGATTTCAGCACACGTTTGAGGTATTTGCTGCCTTTGTTGAAAGGTATGTTGGGTTGGCTGGATTTTTTTTTTTCTCCCTCCAGCACTTGAGGACACAAAGATTTTTCTTCTTTTTACCTTTGTGTATCCCTCCTGTGCACAGCTGCGTGAGAGAGGGGCATGATGAACGGGGCATCCTCCCTTCTCCATCTACATCGCATCTCTCTGCAGCCCTAGGTGGGCACTTCAGGGTTAGGCACAACCTGGCCTTACTAAGAAGGGGCTTTGGCAGTTGGGTAGCTATTGTTAGCTTGAACCCATTGCAGTTGTGTGGGCTCCGAGTTGTGCTGAAGACCCACAGAGCATTCCTCACACCAGCGCTGATCCTGTTGTAGCTATGCTGTGTTTGGTTTGGGAGCCCAGGGGAGCAGGTGAAATATTTTTTGCTGGTTGCCTGTGCAGGTTCTTTCTAATGGGGCCAGGTCATGCCTTACCCCAGTTTGCCTACCCGGCTCTGTAGGGACCTGCTCCTTCCCACCCTGCCTACTCTCAAATTTTTGTCTTTCCGGCTTTTATGGAGTCTCCTTCCTGCAGACACCTGAGCAAATACCATACAACTTTTCCTGCCTGTGGTGAGGTATTTTTCTTGTTGATGGACAGGAAGGATATAGCATGCTCATGCCATTTTTCTTTGCTGGTGCCGCCAAAGTTTTACTAAAAGTAAAGAGCAGGAAAAACACTGGCATTGCTACCGTGGGGATTAGGAATTCTGGCCAAACCCAGGAGCTGGGTCTGTGGAGCAGTCAGTCATGGGGTACATTTTAAATGGAAGAGAGCTCCAGGCAAGAGGTGCTTAGCAATAAGAAAATCAGCCAGCAGGGTCGTGACATTTCCCCAGTCTCTCTTTAATAATGTAGCACTGATAGAGTATTCCAAAGGAACAAAAGAGGCACCATTCGTACTTTCGAAAGACGAGAGAGGGTAGGTCTTGCCACCTAGCTATGCACAAGTCTAGAAAGTCTTCTAAAGAGTTTTATGTACTTTCTTGCCTCTTATGTCTGTTTGACAACTCTGAGAGCTTCAGGGTTTTATTTGGAATGCTTCCTTAACCCTTGCAGCTCTGAGAATGGATATGCCCCGTTTTCCACGTTTACTAGTGCTACCCTAATTAGTGTTTTGCTTTTGGTTCCAAAAAAAGATATGTTTATTTGTGTAATTTGGGGTTATCAGAAAGAAGGCATGTTAATTCTGCTTCTGCAGTGTCAGTGGCAAGTTTTCCTTTCTCCTTTTGGCAGATGTGAAATGTACTTGGGCAGAGGCCTGTCTGGAAACTGGGGACAGGAAGATTTCATGTGTGCGAAATCAGAGCAGCTGAGTTGAGCGCAGTTCGGTTGTATGTGTTTCAGTTAAAATATTGGTTATGTTTTTGAAGTATTACTGACCAGGTCACGTTAGCAGGTCTTCTTACCCAGGAAAAGTCTGAATTTCCTGAACCTCGGCATGTGTTAGAAGTATCTCAAATATGAATATAACAATATTTGAAGGGATAGAACGTAAATTGGTACCGTAAGCCCATGGCTTCATTGTGAAAGGTCCTGTCTGCGCTCATTCCAAGTAGCTTGACTTCCAAGTAGAGCTCTGCACGTATAGTTAAACATGTACTTATTTTTCAAATGGATCCTTGCAGTGGAGTATTTGAAAAGAGCCAGGGTGGTCCTGTATGTAAAATCCTATATGACCAAAGGACAGAATTTTGCTCTAAGTATTGTTTTGTAAAGTAAGATCATGTTTCTTTATATCCTGGAGCAGCCTTGGCATGGGGGCAAATACAGAACCCAGTTCTCTGAATCCTAAAATTAGAGTATGGTCTCATTTCAGCATATCTGTTTGGTCACACAGCGTGGTTGATGCTTTTCTGAAGTGCACAAGCATTAGCAAACACAGGGAACACTTTAAAAGATTATCAGCAAGCATGAATACAAGAGAACTTGCTTCTCTAATACTGTCAGTTCTGTATTTATAGAGAAAAGAGAAATAGTTACCCTGCAAAACTCTGTGCAAATCCTGTGGGAAACATTTTTTTTGCAGGTGTGCAGAAAGGCTGTGACCTACTTCACATACACACCTCAGAGCATCATATCGCACCTTCCCTTCTCACAACCATTAACAATATTTCCATATACTAGCAGATATTTCAACCAGGTACTTTGCGATGGGGGAGGAAGATTTTTTTTTTCTTTTTCTTTTTCCTTTTATAGAAGTATTTTTTTAAAAAAAATCAGTGATGTTGGAGTAGAATAGTTCATGTCTTTTGGGGTTAACCTTTGTGTCTTTCCAGTTATCCGGATGCTGACAGAAGAAAACTGAAGGGAACAGAACATCTTGTATTGTTCAGATTTAATACGTGCCATGCCATTGCTTTCACTTTCTTTCTGCAGCTGCTCTAATTCTAGTGAAGAGCTTTTCATTCTCAAAGGTTATACTTTCTGTAGGGCAGTAGTGTTATCTGCTGTCATGGGGGGGGGGAGGGGGAAGTCTAATTTATTGGCCAGCAGAATGTTTTAGCAGAGGCTGCAAGTTCTACTGAACATTACTGAATGAAGCTATCTGAAACTATGTATATACATAGATTGTAACCCAAACATCATTTACATTTTTTTCTAGTATCTCTTTGAAGATAAATATCTCTTTAAAACATGTAATATTTTCTCTAATATCTCCTTAAAAATAAACCAATGATGTGACTTTCCTTCTAAAGAGTCTTACATAAAGGCTTACCTCTTAGCAAAATACATTTTGCAAAGAAGTGTAGAGCTAAAATTCAGTATGACTTGTCACATTTTAAGGTTGCTTTAGTGACAGCTACCTGCTTAATGATCTGTGATTACTCATGAAGAACATTGTTATATCTGTACTCCTGTCTCTTATACTATTGTGACTCTTCTTTCAGTTGTGTCTCTCTTAGGAAGTTGACTCCTTGTACGCTTGACCACAGGCTGCTGTTGTCATGATTTTAGTATAGAAAGTTCATTTTTAAATGCAACATGTGGTAGCAGAAGCTGTGTTCCTGACTGGCCTCCTCCCAGCTTCTCAGTGCATAACTGGGTTATGCTGGCCTGCCTTCAGCAAATCTTGTGCTGTCTTTCTTCCACAACACTTTTCCTCTGAGTCACGTCTGCAGGATTAAGACAGTTTATAGCTTGTCAGGGAGTAGATTCCACCATGTTTTCCTGGTATCTAGTTGCAACAAAAAAACTGAGCTGACTGCAGAGCTAGCATGACTAGTGCAATAAATAAACCTTCAAAAATGGGCAAAATAATCAGTTCGTAAACTGTCGTGCCGTAGCATCCTGTGGACCACCCTTGCTGCATTGGCCTGGGCTCCTTGCAGACTGCCCGGTGGCCCTTTAAAGCCTCCGTTTCGGAGAGGCCCTGCAAGCCCCCTCTGTCTCCCTGGCCTGTTGTCCTCACTGCCTCCCACCCCATGGCACCATGCCAGCGGTGCAGCCCAGCAGAGCCGGGTGCCTCTCTCCCTCTGTCCTCTTCTCGCAAGTGCCACTGAGCTGAGGTTCATGTCTTGCCTGCTCGGCCACTTTGGGAATCATTTTATTAATATCTTAATTTAAGCCATCACCACTGAGAAGACAACAGCCGCTGACCCTTGCCCCCTTTAAGAAAGAGGTGGGTGACAGGAATGAGCAAGGGAAATGATATCCTCAGAGCTATCAGCCTTAATATATTTTTAAGGCATATGGTCAAAAATTGTGGTTTTTTAAGATTGGTTGTCTTGTTAAGAATCGCAAGCGTTCATAAAATGAATTCCCGGGAGGTAGTCCTACTTTCACGTCTAAATGAGTTCTTCTTTTGTTGTAGGATGCTTTCTTAGGTCCCATGTGCATTAGCAGTTGATTATGTTTCTTGGTGATTATTGTTCTCCTCTCCCCACCATGGGATAATTATAAACCAGAAGAAAAAACAAATGAAAAGTGTTTTCAGCATAACGCCAGAAAGTTTGATTTCATCATGGGTCTTTGGGAGTGATAAATGTTTTCTTGTGCTCTCTCCAAAGAGATGCTAGAGGTCAATGCAGTCCAAGTTTGAAGCTGTGAATTAAGAACAGGGAGGCTTCATGAGTACTTTTGGATTAAGGAGCTCCTGCCTTTTCCCTCCAGCTGCTCGTTCCTGCTCCCATACTCCCCTCTCAGCTGTGCTGTCCCAAGGGTTTTGAACAGGATGAGAGAACTGATCTGGGTTCAAACAAAAACCTTACAGAAAGAGGTGTAATTTCTAAGCCTGATGAGTTCTCTGACTTGTGCACAGAGCTGCCTGTGCAAAAAGTAGCCTTAACATGCTGCCAAATTGGGATAGGCCCAAAGAGTGGAGGAGGAGTGGGGGAAGAGGAGCTCCTTCATTGCTAGCACAGCTGGAGCTCTGCTGTCCGTGTGCAGCCCCAGACAGCCCCTCCGGTCTCCCCTTCCAGCCTGGCTGTCTCCGGGCACGGTCTCAACTTTACCAGTGCTCTCCTGAGGCAGAGGAAGATGGTGCCAAGTGGGCCGTTTTTCTCCCTGTTAACCTGGGTGCTAAGGTTCAGGTTAACAGAGGTGCAAAGCCTTCTGGTGAGGTCTGCTTAGGCCAGAGGATGGGTACCTACGGCCGGCTAGCTTGAAGGGGAAGTCGGTGGGAACTGGATGCCTTGGCAGCTCTGAAAATATGGGTAGGAGTCTGTTTGTCTCTGTACAAAAAATACAGGCACCTAAACATACCTTCTGGCCCTTGGCTGTGTATCTGAGTTGGAAGTACAATGTTAATGTTGAACAGAAATGAGATAGGTGTATATATAGCTGCTCCCTGTTTTATAGGCCTGCTTAAGATTATAAATGTTAATGTTTCATTCTCTGGAAAGGGTCAACTGTTTTTGCTTTTTACTTTTCTGCTGGGTAAACACTAGTGAGACGCTGAAGTGAAGGAACTTGGCATGCATAGTGTTTTGTGTGGCTCACCTTAGTTCCTGGCTTTGTATGTGTGTTTTATAATTTGTGCATTCTGATGTGGGGTGAAGCTGACTTGGTGTTAAGTGCTGGCCAGTGGTACTTTGCATGCCTTTACTGTCTCTTTTGGAGGATTTCAGAGGTCTTTACCAACTCAAACTACTTTTAATGGCACGAAGTGGTTGTCCCATTACTCACTGATGACTTTAGACTCTCCCATATGAAGCTAACAGGAAAAATTAAAACAACAAAGCAGCATGGAAAGGACCTACTAGAATAAGACTCTCAAGTGCACTCCTTAGCCCCTATTGCTGTAGGAAAGCCTCAGAGGAAAGATGGGAATTCAAATGTGAGACATCAGGAGTCTGTTTGCCTTGTGGGTTTCTGTCAGGGATGTTCCTCGGAGGTTTCCCTCCTCCCTTCCCGTAAGCTCCGTGGGGTTCTACGGTGCGAGCCCTCCTCAGGGTGACCTGTTGAAAGAGGAGAAAATCCTCACTGTTTGAGACTATAAATCTTAATACTGTGTTTGGTAACTGTGTTGCACATCCCGAATAATTTATATAACAATATCACGCCGGCCCTAACCCAGAGAGGAACTAGGGGAAATTTAACTCTTACATGTTTTTTCTTCCTTGTAATTGTTTTTAATGAGGTGCATTAACTCTCCTCTGTGTTATACTTAATGGAGTTGAGAAAGTGTTGAGATACAGGCTGACAGAGGCTGCTTTTAGGGCACTGCAGAGCTTAATGCATCTTACTATACAATAAAACATGCATTTGACGGACCTGGAGGGGAGATGTGGCACCTTCATTTCACTCAGACAATCACTAGCTACAGTTGGCTCGGTATTTTTGGTTGCAAAGGAGCTGTTGACGTGCAACTGTCAAAAAACATAGTACGTTTTAGTGCCCGTGTGGTCAGTGCTGTCCTGCTGGGGAAGGGTCTGGGAGTGTCTTCTGAAGACACCAGGCGTTGTTTTCTGCAGCACATGGGCTTAGAGGAGCACAGGGTACCTTCTGGTTAACAGGAGTGTGCTGTGCTCATCCCTCTGTGAAAAATGTTTCTCCAGAAGATGCCCACAGTTCCCTCCAGCTGGACATCATCAAGGGTTATTTTTAGTTGGGTTTGGTTTTACTTTCAAATAAACAGATCTTTAGAGCCGCACTCTTCCTCTCTCACAAACCAAACCTCTTTGCTGATTACTTCTGATTGATCTGATTTGGTGTGGGCAACGGATGCGAAGGGGTGTGCTGATAGCAGCGGGCTAATCTGAGAAGACTCTGATGCTGCTGAGAAGGGGGTGATCGTGGCAGCACCTGCAGGGAACAGCTGGAGTAGCTCTGGGGACATGGTGGGTGGGAAGAGGCAGCTCTACCTCGCCATTTCTGTCTCCTTGCAGCAGCGATGCTGACAGCTTTCTCACCTCCTGAAACACAGTGCTTTTTCACAGAGGCAGCTTTTACTTCTTCCCCAGGTTGACCGCCCCAAGTGGGTTTTGTCGCAACTGCCTTAAAGATTACTTCTTTGCCTCTTGGCTAATTAGTTCATTCAAGTAGGCTTGAAATTGTGTCTTAGAGGCTCGTTAGCCAGAAGACAAGGCGTGTCCCAGTGCTAAGCGGGAGCACTCATATGTTGAATTCTAATGATTATACATAATGTTTCCAGGAACCATGTCAAAGTGCACATGTATTTAAAGAAATTATGTGAAGAAATGAATCTAAAATGATAGTTGCTTGTATGTGTCTCTTCCTTGACAGATGAATAGAAATTTACTTTTGTTTTTAGTACATTGCCATTTGCATTTTCCAGCTTTGACCTGCTTCTAGTAGGAGGGCGATGGTACTGAGTGATTGAGAAAAGGCTGCTAGTACTTACGGGGTTTCTAGGGAAAAGCAGAGCTCGCTTTGCCACGAGTCCCAGGACAGCTTCACTTGCGGGGCTCACACGCACCGGGGCTTTGCACAAGGATTTAGCTATTGTCAGGTTTATTTTCTGTATCTGAACCTCATCTGTAAGGGACCTGAGCAGTCACAACTGCTTTCTGAGCTATTATAGAAATTCTTAGTCATTGGAGGGGGTAACTGTGGAAGAGGTTGAGGCTGAAACTAGTGACCAGCTCCACACAACGATAAGGAAAATGCTGATACGTTTGCTGAGAAATTAGTGTGAGCACAATTGCTGTTAAATTCTCTGAATATATCAAAGAGCCTTATTGTTGTACTCAGGTTTTAATTCCTTATTAGTTTCAGGAAATACTTGTCCTCAGAGCAATGAGAGAGGAAACTTTGAACACTTTTCTTCCTCTTGTGCTGGGTGTGGGCTTGGTACTGCCTAATTGTTAGTCTGTCTGAGGCCTGTACTCCCATAGGAAAAAAGAACAAACCCATTTACATTTGTGTCATTGCTGTATGCTTTCAAATATGTGGCCTACTCTTTTTTTTCTTTCTTTTTTTTTTTTTTTAAGATCAAAGGTGACAAGAATAGCAGCAGAGCAGAGAAGTGCAGAATGATGCAGAGAACACAGATGTAAAGAACAAAGGAGAGAGGAAGGAGCCGAACCTGGTGTAGTGGGGAGAGAAGAAGAAGCCTAAATGCAAGTACTTGAATGTGGAAATGATTCACTGCAGGCTGCTTCACAGGAGTTTAATGTGCTGCTTTGATCTGCACGTAGTGGTGGTTGGCACTTTCAAAGAGGTGCCTGAGATAGGTTAATGTTTTTGAAATTTTCTCTCTCAGGTTCAAGGCTTTGGACTCTAATGTCAATAATTTACAGGTCTAAGTGGGGAAATGGCATCAGGGTCACGTGCGTGTATGTGAGAGAGAGAAAGAGAGAAAGAAGTTAGTCTGAGTCTTAACTGAATAATATAACATGTCCTGGTGCAGCTGAGATGGTTGTAGACCACTCACTTCCTAGCTAAGCAGTATCGAAATGTAAAATAGCAGCTAAAAAACCCAGTGATTGGGCTGATCAGAGAAAGCTGAGGAGCGCACTCCTGTCGGCTAGAACCAAAGTTGTCTCATAAATTACTGGAACGTAAAATGTCTTTTTCGTAATCTGAGTCAAGTTCATGGGACAGAAACAGCCATTTGAAGACACTATAGTTAGTAGATACAGCATGTTAGCTGGTACCGTGATGTCTCTTGCATGTGGGATTTTTTTTTTAATGTTTTTTTTCCTTGGCAAGAAAAACCCTCCTCTGCAAATGCAAGTACATGGGCCAAAAAGAGGTCTCTTTAGGAGCTTAGCTGGTTTCCGTTGTGCCTCTGGTTGGCTGCCTCCATCAGCAGAACAACTTTCGGCATTTGATGGGTCTTCAGTTAAAAGGGCTTACTAATAGAGGTATACCAGAAGACCATTTTCTATGGTAGAGAGGGCTTTATTATCTCAGTTGCTTTTATGGGAGGCTCCCCCACAAAGTCAAAGTCAGTATTATATGTGTGGTTATTACATGGCTGAAAGTCTTCAGTAAGTATGTCTGTCTGTCTGTCTGTCTCTTGGGCTGAGATGGGGGAACGGTAGTTGTGCCTAGAAAGCAATAACATTGTCCCCTGTTGTCTCCAGCTCCTTCTAACGCAGGTAACAATGCCTGTCGAAAGAATGCGGATGCGCCCATGGCTGGAAGAACAAATAAATTCTAACACAATACCAGGGCTGAAATGGCTAAATAAGGTAAGATCTGTATGTCTATGTGTGAGCGTGTGTTTGCTACGTGGATACTCTATAACAGGGTCTGAGTTTGTGTTAAGTAAACCAGTGTTTCTGATTTTCAAAGGGGCAACGTAGAGAAGAAGGGCAAAGCTGAATGCTTCCTGCTGAACCTGTTCTTCTGGCCTTGCCTTCCAGATCTGAAGCTCTTTATATTTGCCTGTTGGATCTGTGGCTCATTTGAAAGCATTTTTCCTCCTCCAACTCTTTGTTGTTAGAACAACTGTTCTGAAGACTCCGTTAGGTTTTTAAGCTGGGAACAAATTGCTCACCAAGTAGTGTCAGAAGGATTTGAACAAATGCTCTTCAGAGGTGGAATAGCGTATTTTTCATTAACCTCTGAGTCGAAGTGATGATCTCCTCTTTCAGTCACATGTGAATTCTCTGATACTTCTCAAAGCAGTGGACCTGGGAGAAAACAGGATAACTTTTTCCTGTATGTATGTAGGTTCCAAACCTAATATTCCTTGCCTGGAACTCTTACTGAGAGTGTTAGAGCTGCAGAGAACATAAGCGTGGGCTCCAAAATGTCAGCACTAATTAGATTTTTTTTTTTAATTGGCTCAATAAAACAGAGTGTATTTGAGACTTTGAACAGTAATAAACCGCAGAAATATTACGTGTACGCAAAAGATTAATTCACCGCACTGAAAAGAATGAAGCAGTTTTAGCTACAAAAGGCTACTTTCTTATTGAAATGATTGAAATGTACAAAAGTAAGTGCAGAACCATAGGAATAGACAATCTGGATAAGACACTGGTCCAGTTAGTCTAGTGTCTTCTCTCCACTAGTATTTGTGATGCTCAGGTGATCATTTTCAGAACTGAGGAATGACATTAAGATATTTCTTATTTTGTCTTTCCAAGCTAGAAATGTTAGTGGACATAAAATGATCAGGAGCCCTTTAAATTTCAGCTAGACATTTTGTTTCTCCGGAACTTCTTGCATCAGTGACTCTCACATGCTGTGACTGGGTAAATAAATATTGCTTTATCCATTCCCAAGTTAGCTGTCTTGTGAATTTGAGTAGGTCCTTGTTCTTGCATAATGGGGTCACAGTTAAAAAGGAGGAAGAGACTGGTTTTAACTGTTGTCTTTGTAATTTGAATACCACATTCAGGTCCCTACGGATTCTTCTCCTTTGCTGTCTCTACCTCTCTGTCAGTTCTCTCCTGGTGACAGCCCATCTCTAGTGTCCTTCCCTGGACATTCCTATTTGATTCTGAAATAGTTTCTCTGAGCCTGATAGGACACAATATTTCAGATTCAGTCTTACTATTAATTGTCCTTTTTTGTAGATTACTCTACCTTAGCCTTTTTCAGTGCACCCCAGAAACATACTTGCTTCCTTTGCTCTGCAGTGTGAAAAGGTTGCCACTGTGTTAAGGGATTCATTCTTCAAGTTCAGCCCACCAGCGTATAAAGGCATTTTGCAAGGCATATCGTGTCGTGTAATGTTTACCACCATCTTGATCATGTTGTTACAATAGTTTCTGCCTGGTCCTTCTGGCATGAACTTTTTGCATGCAAGAGCTGGTTGGAAAGTTTTGTCCTTAGTTAGCATACTCTATATTGACCAATGCTTGTCTTACAAATATGGTATTTTGAAATTGGATTATTTTCTAAAACAAAGTCCTGGCTCCTACCAGAGGGAGGATACCAGACCAAATGGCCTGCACTGAGGTTAATTAAACTGATTCTCTACTCTCACCCTCAGATTTGACAACCCGTCTGAGTTGCCTTTATTGTGCTCAACAAGCTAATTTCATTTCTGAATGCTTCTGTTTAAAAATGTTTGAAGATTTGTTCCAGCAATGAATCATTAAGCCAAAAATATTTCTATTTTTACTGTAAGTCCTGATCATAAACAAGACCATGCATGGACTCTATGAGAAAGTATCATGTGCATCACAGCTTTGTGTACACACAGGACTGACTCTGAAAGTAGTAGGGTTTTGGGACTTGTATTTTTAAATCAGAGCTTGGCGTAAATCAGTTTGCAGTAAAAAAGAACGTGCATCAGATTAGGAAGAGAATGGCATTTTTGTGCACGGCTTTTGAAGAAATAGCATTTAAACGCTACAGGAAGTAATATTATTCTAGGTTTCTCATGGGCTGTCTTTTCTTTTTTTCTGATATTTTCTTGGGAATTTTTGTATACTAGAGGAAGAAATTAAACCTCTCAATTAAATGACAAGTCAGGTAACGGCTGACTTTTCCAATCCCTTCTTCTACTTTGTTGATCACATTATTCTTCCTGCTTTGTTCTGCACTGCATTGTTAATGTTTTCCCCTCCAGAACAGACTCCTCTGTATAAGGTTGGAAAAAAATAAACAAATATTTGTGTGCAAAATTTTATCCTGCTGAATGGCATGAGGGAGGAAGGGAATTTGTTTACCTTCCCAGAGCGACACAACTGGGAGGCCTGAGGGAAATTACATAGTTGAGGAGAGGGTCGGGGGTAGTGTGAGGAGGGGGATGACGAAGGTCAGTGTCCCTCGTGGATCTTCAGAAGGAAATTTGAGTGGAAGCATTCAGAGTAGCTGTAAGAGGTGCAGAGAGGGAACCTGCTGCTTTGATGGCTGTTTGGACTATTACCATCAAGACGATGTCGCTACTTAAAATTTGTCCTATGACTTTTCTAGCATTCTAGTGTGTGATCACTCTCCTGCTCACTCTCCTGCTCAGGGAATTTTGCAGTGTTAGAGTTGCAAGTGTTCGGTATTGTTTTCCTCTTCCTGCTTGCTTCTAAGAATGTGACACCTTTTCCTTTTGATGTGCACACTGGAATCTGGTAGCAATTCCTGTTTTGCTGCACTAGTTTTGTGGGTTGTGCTTTTTGACTTTAGGTGAGCCTGAATCTTCAGAGAAACATAGACTTCTGCACAAATGTCTGGTGACAAAGTGCTGTACAAAGCAGCACACGGTTGAGCAGCTCTAATGCTGTTCTGTATCTTGCAGTATTCTTAAAAGAAATGGGAAATCATTACTTCCAGTATGGACAGCTGCACAGAACTTAATGGAAAATCTTAAACTTCAGTGTTTGAAAGTAGCCAGGCATTCTGGAAAATGCAGGGAAAAGCTTTGCTTGGTAGCAGACAAAACAACAGTGAGAGCCAGGATGTAGGAGGAATAGTTTATAAAATAGCAGAGGCAAAATAGAGCCCATGCATAAATTGAGGTTCCTCAGTTCATTCTTTTGGGATCAAGAAAGATGTCGTTAGGGGGTTCACAGTGGGTTATGGAAACCTGCTGGGGCATGGAGACACTTCCACGTGGTCAGAGAGCAAAGAGACTCCTCGTGTTGTAGGAGGTTGTTGATTAAAGGATTCAGTGATGTATTGAAAATGCAGCGGTAGTAAGGACAGAAAGTGCTTTCTGACAGCAGGACAACAAGGAGACTGTTCCCAGACTATCGTATTAGCTTGACCTGGGGCAGATCCTGGCTGTAACAGGTGGTGTTGAGTTCAGTGATTCACCAAAACAGCTCTGCGGGTTGCAGCAGTGATTCCTCGAGAGAGGATGGAGGGGGCTGAACAGTGCTGAAATAGGGCTCTGCAGGTGCAGCTGAGTCTAAGGAAAAGCAGTGATGCGCCGTTTCCTATTAATGCCATTATTAATAAGCACAGACCCAAGAAGGATATGGGTAAATGTTTGATAATGTGTGTTTTTTGTTTTAGTACAGATAGGTGAAGTCACTTTGCTGAGAAGAGCTTTTGGTGAAATTGAGAAGTAATTTTTTAAATAAAAAGAATGTAGGTAGAACCGGAGCAGAACACACATGTAGGCTGTGGAGTTCATGGACATGTGGTGGTTTTGTGGTCAGCAGTCTTGTGGGATTTCGAAGAGATTAGATATTTGTATAGCTGATGACAAAATCTATAGTTTTTATGTATATACAGTTATGCAGGTCTTCCTTTAGACAACTTCTGCTTGGGGAAGGAGGAGAGCATCTCTGTAGGATGATCAAGTATATAGAGGAGGAAGACTGAAGTGGCAAAAGGGACATGAGAGAAGTGATGGTAACAGAGTAAGAGGAAGAATGAGGGTGTGAGAGCTGGAGAGGGAATGGGGAGGAACATGTTAAATCTGCGCTTTCACTAAATTAAAGAAGAGAGGAGGGGAAGTGAGAAGTGAATAATGCAGTTCTAAACAAGTGAATGTAAGTGACAGAAAAGATTGAAGAAAAGAGCTGAAGGATGACAAAATGCAGGCTCAAAAAAGAAAAGATCACAGAGAAAAGAGGGGAAATAAACCCAACCTTGGCATTTAGTGAAATATTAACCAGACAGACAAGGAAGAATAGCGGTTGTTGAAGGAAGGGGAAAGGGCAAAGGGTTCATCTCACTGACCTTAGACATCTACAATACAGATGCTGAAATGAGAGCTGCCTGACTGGAGTCCTTTGTAGTCAGTGGAGAGAAACAGGCATTTTTGGGGTGTGGTTCAGTTGACAGAGTTCAGGTGGCTGCTTCAGAAAGATGCGAATTGTGCCCTTAAAGTGCTTTTGTCTTACTGCCTGTGAAGGGAATCTGGACAAACTGTGGTGATATTTACAGTGCAGGTTGCCTGCACTGAAATCAGAGAAGATGTATCCCCTTCCCAAGAAAGAAGAAAAACGAAAGGCTGCAGAGCAAATACATTTTACAGGGCTTTGCAGAAATTAACCTAGTGTGTTCTTAGGTAGCCCTTTAGGTCAGTACATAGGAATTAATTCCTGTGCTGTATGGCATAAAACACATCTGACCCAGGATCCATCCCAGAACTGTCACCTCTAATAATCACCAGTAGATTATCTTCCATGAGTTTCTGATCAGTTTCTGAATCAGTTTATACTTCTGCCACATAAGGCATGCCCTGATTTAACTACCTGTTGTGTGAAAAAATTCTTCCTTTGGATTGTTTTAAATCCACTTTTCAGTAATTTCAGAGCTTGTCGCAAAGTTTCTAAACTAAGTTCACCTACCTTTAAACCCATCCCTGCACATGGGAGTCCTGTGGTTTTTATTTTCGCTCGAAAGGTATCTATATTTGATGTATTGAGATGACCCATTAGCTTGTCTTATTAATTTTAGAGATTGTTTTCCTTCACTGTGCTGAATTTTACTAGCTAAATTCTAAATCCCTTGAATTTGCTCTGTTCCTGTGGTTGTTTATTTTCATATTTGATTTTTCTAATCATAGAAGTGTCTGTGCTGCCAAAACCAGCCTTCATTTGAATGTTTAGAAATGTGTAGCACTGCATGTTTTGTCCATGTGTCAACTTGGAAAGCTGCCATGAAGGGGCATCTGAGTGTTTCATATGCTTAGAGTTGTATTCTGCCTTAACAGATGCCAGTGGATATTTTCCTATTGAGTTCAGTGACAGCAGCAGTGTTAGAAGGAAGCAAAACACTTGCAGATGCGGGAAGGGTGTTTTTAAATAAGTGACTTAAAGTCATCAGAAAATCCCTCAAGTCAGTCAGTGTTGGCATTTCCTGTTTGTTTTCCCTTCTAGGAGAAGAAGATTTTTCAGATTCCCTGGATGCATGCTGCAAGACATGGGTGGGATGTTGAAAAAGATGCTCCTTTATTTAGAAACTGGGCAATTCACACAGGTATTGGAACTCTGTTTTCAGGACAGACTTCACTTTGTTTTTCCCTTCTAAAGATGCTCTTTCTTTCTTTCATATCCTTGCTTTTAGTAACACAGAGAGTGAATTTAAGTTTCCAAATCTCTGGGAGGTTAAGTGCTTCCTTCAAGGTCCGTACTCTCCAGCTTTATTGAGGGGCCAGAACTCATTTGCATTGAGGAACACAGTAAAACTTAATTGATTTAAATGTTAACAAGATTGGGTTCAAAACTGCCAAGAGTAGAGCATGCTCAGCGCTTTGTAGACTTGGACCCCTAGGCTCTTTATGTGTTTCTATGGATTTGAGCCAGACATACTAAAGGTAAATGCTGTGCAAGCTTTTCCATGCTGTTGTAGAGTTGCATCTGATCTGCAGTGCCCTAGGTCTTTCTTGAGCAGAAACTGTTAATCTTGTTCTAAAAATGTGCATGAGAGTGAGATCACAGCATTCACTTTCTCTTGCAACCTAAACTATTGTTTGAATGCTTGTCTTGAGAACTGAAGGCTAATACCTTGAAGTTAACTCATGTTGTTATTAATTTGCCTTAGGTTTTCAATTATACATCATATGTACCTAACTTTCTTTTCTTGCTTAGGAAAATACCAGTCAGGAGTAGATAAACCTGATCCAAAAACATGGAAGGCAAACTTCCGATGTGCTATGAACTCTTTGCCTGATATAGAAGAAGTGAAGGACAAAAGTATAAAGAAAGGAAACAATGCCTTCAGGGTGTACCGGATGTTGCCATTATCTGAAAGACCGTCCAAAAAAGGTAGACAAGAGAGCTTGTGAATATCCAAACAGTGTTGGGTACATTGTTATGATTTTGTCAGTGAAAACTACTGAGGATACTGGGGTCTGCAAAATGTGCCAGTTTTCCTTCAGCTGCTGTAATCTCAGATGCTTTTATCCAGACATTTCCCAGAAGTTCGGAACTTCTCTGTGAAAAATGGGACGATGTTCTGTTAGCAGAACAAGATACTTTGAGAGAGGATCAACAAGATATGATCCCCCCCAAATTGGTGATCTCATGTAAATGTTCTTAGTTGTATTAAAGCCAGTGGTATTGTGTTTAGATTCCAGTCCCAGGTACCTAGCTTGTTTAAATTCTGGGACTCCAAGTAAATGGTGCAAAATGGCCAGGGTTTAATATGACACAGTGATACAGTGTAAACATCTGAAAATTTACAGTGTGACAAACACCCTTAACCTGAACCAGGAGAAATTTTTTTCTGAAGGTGGTGTTAATGTGAGTACCGAATTAAAGCATGGGTTCAGGAAGCTGAGAATACCATGGAGAGGAGCTCCTTTATGTTTATCTGTGGTAGCACTTCCAAAATCACAGTGCCCATGAGGTATCCTAATGAACGAAGGCAGCATAGAGCCATATCTGCCTATTCCCTAGCTTTCATGGGAGAACTGTGTCTCATTTACAGTACCCCTTCAGTGAAGGATGCAGATTAGGGGGATTTTAGACCTCAGTGTATTTAACAAAGTAAAGCTTATTCAGAATCTGGAGGCAGACATACTGCTGTCTCTTTTCAGACAAGGATAGAAGTAAACTCATGCATTTTTGAACTGAGTGGGAGCAGTGCACATTTGAGCGTAGCTGTGGCGGATATTGATGCGGCTGAACAGCAAATGTAGAAAAGCTGGTTCTGTAGAAGGACATAGGGATGAAGCTGCTGTGTGGAGTTGGGAGTGCAAATTCAGCATCCTGGTTTTCTATACGAGGAGCAAACTGCCAAGTTTGACATCATGGGGATATATCTCTCTCCTCAGAGCATTAAACCATGAAACTATTTTTTGAGTTAAGTAACTAAACTAGGCCATGAAGAATGAGCAAAAAGGACCATCCTCTTTGCCCCCACAGAACAATACTGGTAAAGCAGGAAAGACTTGTGCTTAAATCCCCAACTTTAGTTTAGGGATTGTCTTGCACATGCCAGGAGAGGAGCCAACTACCAGGTCAATCTCATGAATAGTTGGTTGCTTATGAGATAGAAACATTGACTTATTCCTCTCAACCACAGTGCCTAGGAATTTTGGATGAAAAGATAACTTGCAGTCCAAATGCACGGTCTTGCTGTAAAATCTGATTCGGTTTACCCGTAGCTCAATTTGCTGTTTTTTTAAACTTGGCTCTAAAAGGAACATCTTAAGTAAATGTGTTTGGAAATGAAGATAAGGAACTCAAGCATTTATGGGGCAGAACTAGGCTATGAAAGGAATATTAATCTGGAAAAAGTAGAAAAATTTTGCTTTTACATTGTTTCCGATCTCTGGTCTATAGTGTTTTTTGTACATTCAGGCATATTTCCCTAAACTATATTCTGTTCCATTGAGGTCAGTTCCTCTCATAGCTGTAAGAACTAGAAAAGTTGAGAATGAAAGCTGAGATTCTGGAGCTCGGGGCTGTAGCGGGAGAGGATTCTGCAGCAAGTCCAGTTGCTGTATATCTGTGGTGTATTTGGGGCCTTGATATATTCTCCCTCACCCTTTCTGCATGCCATGTGGCTAAGTTTATGTATGAGTGAGAGCAAAAGAATTTGGCTGCAAACATTTCTAATTCGCAGTGCTACCTTGTAGTAGGGATGGGGGAAATGCATGGGGCACATCTGCACAAACAGTGGGAAGAGCTCAGCTTGCATCAGCCAGTCTCCGCTTACCCGGCAGGGCCTGCTCGGCTCAGAGCAGGGGCAGCAATGTCGAGGCCTGCCAAGGAGCATGAGGTTTTGTGAGGACCATATGTGGTCTCTCTTTTTTTTTCCCCTGCATTCTCAAATCCAGCGTGGTTGCATAAACCACTTTGCATAAACCACTCCGCCCTCCACCCCAGGTTGTAACTATTTGCAAAAATAGTTGTTGAATTTAACTGTGATCTCTTTTTACACATTAAATCCGAGAACCGTTCTCCCTTTTCCTATAGCTGCAATCACAGTGTCTCTCAAATGTGATGACACATATATTTTGATTTTTTTCATTAGGAGTATTTTTCTTCCCCTTCCTTCTCCTTTTCAGGCTTTGTCTTTTAGTTTGTCACTCTGAGTTCCAATTTATTCATCTTATTTTCTGACTGAAATTGCTTCCATTAGTCCTATCAGTGCTCCTTTTTTGTAGCCCTTCTAAAATGAAACACAAAGCCAAAATGTTCAAGGTGAATTTTTGACTGCCCAGGCCTTAAAGTAGGTTTAAAATTAAGCAAAATGACTTCTCCTTTTCCTATGGGTTGCTGCCATTTTGAGGCACATTGTGCTACTTAGTGCATATAGAAGGAGTGGAAGATATCTCATTGTACAGAGGACTGTAAGAAATCTTTTCTGTTGTTGCAGGAAAAAAAACAAAGTCTGAGAAGGATGACAAATTCAAACAAATTAAGGTAAGAAGTGGCTGTTTAATCATGTGAGAGCTTGCGAAAACAGTCTGTTGCAAATTTTTTTAATAGATGCAACAGTATTTTGTGGTGGATATTTGCAAATCTCCCATGCTTGTGGTTTCCTTAAGTAGCTTCAGTTACTTTGGATGTTTGATTTTTTTTTAAAAAACGTGAAGCCTGTTGCAGCCGTGACTGACGTCATCAGCTGATACAGCCCTTGTGTTGCAATGCCTGGAGGTTGGAAAACTGGCAGGCTTGGCAGTACATTTGCTATTTGTTTGTCTGTGTAAGTAGAAATAAAGTAATTATGAAAGGAGTGCTTCTGAACAATGGAGCTACCTTTTGGAGCAATTAATTTGTGTTCATAGTGCGTTGGAAATTTATTTTCATTTAGGCAAGGGGGAAAGTTCTGTCAGACCTGCATGTTCTGCTCATATTTTTTAAGTTAGAATAACTCAGTTGTAAATCTCATCAGTCAATATCTGAGATTTCTTTCTATTCAGAGCATGGACCCAAACTCACATTTACACTTCCTACAGAGCATGGCATTTCCTAGCTTTAGCAGTTCTGCTGAGGGCCTCTTTGAGATGGTCAGTATTAAATACTGGCAGGACTGGGACTTGCTTCACCATTTTCAAACAGTCAATTGCAAAGCTTTCAAGCTTCAATAAAGTTTATGTTCTTTGGTTTTTCACTGAAGTCTGGGATTTGATTACTGAACCCATAGCCTGTAGTAGCATGTAGCAATCTGTGCAACAGAAGAGAAACTCAGTTCTCTGCTATTTGCTTGTGAAAAACTGTGGTTCTCATGTCTGTGCGATACAGCCCATGAAAGCAGCGCTGCATGCTGTGGCCAGCATGTAGTCTAGGCCAGGTGAATGCTGAGGCCATTTTTGGAAAAATTCCTGTATTAAAATTGGATTTGGAAGGAAGAAACTCTTCTGGCAATTGTGACTTGTATAATTACCTATCAGAATACTGCTTTATTTATCTGTGATTTTAAATAGACTTTAAGGAACCACTTTTTAACTATCGTATCTCGATTTTGTCACCACATTTGTTTGTTATAATGTGACTCTGATCGTAACTTGCATTCAGAGGGAGCTAGTACATTCTGTTTGTCAGAGCAGGGCAGCAGATGATGCCTTTCAAAGCTGGCAGCAGCACGTTGCTATTCCCTTCCTTCATAATCTTTCTTTTAGTTAAAGTATTAAATACCTGAAAAGCCGTAGAGGTGCTTGAACAATCTTGTCCTCTTCATTAAGATTAATCTCACAAATACTCATTACTGTGGGAGTTCCAGTGATATCTGGAGATTATTACTCATGGCATTATGCCTGGGAATAGGTGTCTGCAGGGAGATGCTCTCAACTTTTGGGAGCACCTTCCTGCAGCTCAGTTGCCCTGAACTGCAGACAAGTATTACAGCAGCAGTAAGCTGACCTGGCTATGCTTCTAGCACATACATGTATATATACTTGCGAGTGGTACCTAGGAGTGTATGCCAACCACTAATTATATTATGGCCAGTTACCTCTTGTAGGTTTTGAGCTGGGGCCCAGTATATTCCTGACTGTACTCCATTATTCTAACAAATGTATACATGAACTGACTTCCAAATATGCATCGATTTTAAAATAGGTACTTGTTCTGTGCTCAGCTACTATTAGATACACTATTGAATATTGAAGGCAATAATAGGGAGGAAAGGAGGTGGTGAAGTTAATGCAAATACCCATTTTTGAACATTGAAACCTACTTACAATTTCTTTGCTTGGTGATGTGGATTCCTGCAATCTGAATCTCCGTTTTTTTACTGCAAGCCTTGCAGTTATCTTGAAAAGTTCTATTCAGTGAAGATAAGTGGGAGGCTGTTCCGTGATCTACCTGTTAAATTCTGTGAGGTGACATAAACAGAGGGAGAAGCTAAGGATCAGAGGGCAGATCTACAAAGGGACTAGCATAACAAAGTCTAACATTAAGCTCCCCCATGTAGCTGCTGCCAGACCCTGTGGGCACCCGAGGCCCTAAGGTGACCACCGTTGGGGTGGACAACGCTGCCAGACCTCGCTGAGCGGAGTGGTGAGGCTGGGTTTGAGCAGGATGCTCGGTCAGGGCACTTCCCTGCCCATCCCCTCTGCGGAGGTGAGACCTGGACTGTACCAAGTTCCTCTTCTACATTAGACAAGGGCAGCCCCCCTTGCAGATAAGTGTCTCCCACCTTGCAGATAAGTGTCCTAGCCTGGGCTTTTGGTCAGATGGGGCCTTTCTGTTGGAACATGAAAACTTAGCAATGGGAAGAGGCCATAAGTATTTGAGTAGCTCAAATAAAAATAGGCACTTTCCTTTGAAGCAAAGTTAAGAGCTGAGCTGCCTGCCTGAGGCTTAAGTTCTGCCTTGTCCGAGATGCTGCCTGTTGACTGTGCGTGCAGCTCCCCAATCAGACCTTTTCTAATCTAAGTGGTACCTTTCCCCTTTCATTTAGCATCCGTCAGGCATTTGAACACAGCAAAGTTAGGTGATTTAACACTGACTGTGGCAGTATCCAAGTCCCTTTGTGGATCTGGCGTCATCACCTGAGTTCTAAGATGTATTTTTGTTTCTACAGCTCTAACGGAGCTACCAAAATAGTTTTATAACTAAGCCTTAGTAAAGCTAGGCAAGTTGCTCTGCCTGCAGCATTTCCATGGGGGCTGTGGTATTGGCCAAGGGTTTTCAGGAGCATTGCACAGTGCTGGAGGCTCAGGGCCCCTGTGTACAGTCCTAATCTGTCTCTGTAGTCTGTGATCCTTGCTGGATCAGTAGGAGCTCATTTCATCTTTTCCAGCTTTGCACTGGATACTCCAATTCTTTGGCTTGTGGGTTGACACAACCGGTGTGGCTTATCGCAGACCTAGCTGCCATTCTTCTAAAGCTGCTTTGCACTCTTCTGGTTTGCAGAGGAGCCTTGGAACACGGTATGTGTATTTTGGCCTTGCTTAATGGCTGGAGAGGCAGAGACTCGTGTCCAAGGGACAACTCTTCCCGAGTTGATTGCAATTGCAGCATGTGGCATCCAGAAAAGAACTGTCACACTGTCCCCACAGCTTTTGTCCCCATGAGAAAAGTTCATAGGGTTAGTACAGTGAAGGGCTGATGCCAGAAGACTTGAGGCTTGCCTTTGCCCTACACTTGCTGAAGTGTTTTACGCCAGTAAAAATGGGCATGACACGCCATCAGATCAGACTGGCAGTTCTGGCCTTCTCTGCAGATGTCTCTAGGTCAACAGCAATGCAGGACTTCACTTTCAATGTTGGCATTGTTGGCCCAGAATAAGAGCAGAAGACTTTACACTTTGTACCCAATAGTCCTTGTCAGGGAGCCAGTAAAGGGGAGGAGGTTGGTTTTGTAGTTAATCCTTTAAGAGTGTTCATAGCTTCTTAAAGAAATCCTGAAATTATGGAACTAGAACCTTTGCAGTCTCTTCTGAAGGGAGTTTCTTAGATCTCATCTGACTGTAACAGATGTATAGAAATGCATCTTGTGGGCAGCTCAGTGTATGTAGAACAGGTGGTGTTTTCCCAACACGGTTGCCCTATGGTGATGTTTATGATGCGATCTAAAAGGCTGTATTTAGTGTAAACAGTTTGGTTTGCTTTCAGGCTTGCTGCAGAGAAAAATGAAGGCTAGAATTCAGTAATTACTACACAGAAGCTAAGGCTTCCTTCCTTTCAGGGAGTGCTGAGAGATGCAGCATGTTTGGAAGGGAGAGAGGATGAATATTAAATAGAACACTGTTTAAAGCAATGTTTCTTCCTTGTTTGTTCCAAATGTTAATCTCTTGTAGTAAATAGCACACTAATTTCTTGCTCTCTGAAGGCTCACTCTAAATCTGAAAATCAAAAATAACTTTAGTTTCAGAGGGGAAGATTTGGAAATGGAATAAACTCTGGTTTCTTCTCAGAGAACCAAAATTTTCATCTTAGTACTGTGTTTAACAAGGAGCAGTGGGTACATGTCAGGCAGAAGTCATTTGATTTATTACCATCTCAGAACAAAGAGATGAATTGAGTCCAGGCTCCTAAAATAAATCAAACCTGACCCAACTGTACTGTTTTCATTCTAGCAAGAGCCAGTTGAATCATCTTTTGGGATTAATGGGCTAAATGATGTCACTTCTGACTATTTCCTGTCCTCCAGTATAAAAAATGAAGTTGACAGTACAGTGAACATTGTAGGTAAGTACTCCTATGCTTTTCATATGTGCTAAGCATACAGGTGACTTAAAACACAATTTCATGAAATAGGTGATACCAGCATAACCCTTTTGGCTGTGCCAAACTGACCTTTCCAGCAGCATTTTGCACTTCAAGGAACACGGTTATAATCATGCCCACGCTTTTTTTGCTAGCCCAGCCCATACGAGGTGCTGCTTGCAGGCCAGCCCCACGGCCTCGCAGAGGTGGTGAGCGGTGCTGCTGTGGCAAGGCGCGTCTCCCGAGAGCCAAGGCCTTGCCAGCCTTTCCATTCAGGTGGCCTTTCCTGGCATTAACTCGCTCCACGGAGTGCTCCTTAGCTAGGAGGGGATTTTAGCTAATGTCATGTGGGAGTTATGCTGGAGCTGGATCCCTGTTTCCCATTAGTTCCAAGAAGGGGTATGTATAGGGTGCCATTTTATTTGTGACTTTAAATGTATGTATGAAATGGAGGAACTTGGTTCTTTTTACTGGTACCTCAGTAGCAGAGTTAGCTCTTAACATCACAGAGCTAACAGCAGAGATCAGTGAAGACTGTATTTAGAAACTTGTACACACTAGGAATTAGCTGTCATCTCAGTGTAAATAATTGGTTCTTGGTGGAATAATTGGGCTGTTTTTTGACAGCTTTTTTTTTGGCTAAGGTTGTCATTGCAATGAGGGCTCCTAGAAATGTAACCCATATAGCACTTTCTCTAGAATTCCACTTGTCTGCGTACAGAGAAAGTGTTTGAAAAATATGTTAATCTTGTGTTTGCAGAGATGGCAGATACTATGTGCAGTGACTATTTTTGATATCCATTTCTTAGGTCACAGGGCTTTGTGTAAAGTCATTCCCCTCAAGTATTTTTATGTTTTTTTATGGTTGAGGCATTTATGAGTACTTTTCCTCTCTTTATGGCAGTTTATTTAGCCAGCCCTTGCTTTTCTAAGAATACTAGGACATGGGTTTTGCTCCTACTATTGAAGAGGGTTTTATGACTTGAAGGAATAGTGAAGTATATTTCTTGACTAACTCATCAATAAATCTGAAATAGCCCAAGGCTGATACACAGCCCCAGGGAAGAAGCTTCATTCCCCAATGCTTTGTTTTACTGCCTTAAAGTCAAGCAAGGATCAATTAAAACAGTATCTAGAATGTATCTGATGTTATCCAACATCCACTAACCTCAGTTGAGAGTCATTTTGCTGCAGACAGCTTGGTTTTCTGCAGTACAGCATATCCTGAACTCCTGTTTAATTTTATTATGAGATGAATGCATGTTATACCTTAGAAGATCTCAGTAATTTACAGGACAGGACCCATCAAAGGTGTACTGTGAAAACCAAGCAACCTGTTCAGAGGAGCAGAACTGAATTTGTGTGTTACAGGCTTTCATTTTCCCTTGGACTCACAGGGGAAATCTCTGGCTAGCTTCTTCTCCCTTTGCCCTGCCAGTAGGCTCCAAATCTACTTTCAGGAGCAGAACGACAAGGTTTGGGTATGTAACTGTGATCCTCTGCTGTGTAATTACTGGCTTATGAAGTGCGGTGCTTATCCAAACTGAAGAGAGAAATCCTTATTTAGCACTCTGAGCAGGTTTTTAATGTAAATAGGGGGAAAAAAGGCAAAATAGATTAACTCTGCAGAAATGAGGAAAGTCAGCTGGAGGGAGGAAGAACAGAAACAGCATCTGCAACATTTTCTGACATAGTACAGCTTAAGGAAAAGCAGTTGCATTTTGCCCAAGTGAGCAGTATTTGTTGCTGCACTGAAGCTATCTCTTGGGGTGGGAAGGAATTCTTCAGATATTGAGTAGAAAGATAAAAAGATAGCCTGCTCGTACAGTGACTGTGTTGCAGAGGGGTGGGAGGCAATGTTTTGTTCCCCACTCAATAAAAAGCAGATTGCTTCAGAACCAAGAAAGAGTTGGTTACAGTGGAGATGAAACGTCTAGAGCAAAATGGTAGTAATTGTAGTGATTAGGCTTCTTAAAAAAACCTGTCAAGTATCTATGTAATTTTCTATTTGTTGGAATTGCCTCATGAAATACACATCGAGGTTTGGGGGAGTTTCCAGTAGTTACTCTGCACTTCACAAAACAAAATGAAATGCAGCTTTTCCCTGGGAGAAAAACCTACTACTTTTCTCTTTCAAGAAGTTTTGTTCTAGCCTAGTCTAAAGATAACAAGGCAGGAATAGTTTGTGTATATATGCATGTGTATTCATGTATGCATATCTTAGTTCGTCCAGGAAAAGATTTTACCTTTTGCTTTTCCTTAAATCTTTCTATTAATAATCAAAATAATTAGGTCACTTAATAGAAGAATGTCAAGAGCTGCTGTGTTTCATTGCCTGCATTTTTCTACATCATGGGTCCAGAAAGAATATTCTGTCTGAATTTCTAATGACTCAGTATTGCATAGCTTCGTGAATTAACTATGCTGTCCTTTGAAACATCCAATATTGGCCATTTCCAGAATCATATTACCAAGTGGGATGAACTGTTGGTGCCTGAAGAGTCTAGCAGAATAGATCCTACATAAAACTTAAAATAGGCCGCTGCATTCATCATTGTATAGTGCTTTTAAGACTAACAACAGTTCACAACATGAAAATGCATCTGCACCAGTTTTTGTAGCACAGAATCTTTCCAAACTCTGGTTGAAATCGGTAGGAATTTGCCTGTATGAAGATTGTTCCTCTTGGTGTTTTATGTTCCAGTGAAAGAATATCTATAGCTCTTCTTTTCTCTCGGATAGCTGTGTATTCTGGTTAGTCATCCTGTGAGATGACACCGTACCTGTGTGCTGTTCCTGTTTAGCTAGTGGCTTTCAGCTCGGCACTGGTTTGATACAGTTGTCATGTATTCATATGACTTGGGTAAAAAATGGAGCTATATAACACAGAGGAAATTGTCTCAAGCAGCTGTAGAGATCTGGGATTCTGGCTTTCAATGTAATTTTGCTTTGTCTGTTAACCTGCTGGTACCTCAGGTTATTCCACTGTTTCAGAAAGGTGTTATGTAGCATAGTTAATGTCTGGAAAGTGTTTTGGAACACGTGCAAAGCACCCATGCTTCCTTCACTTCATTGAAATAAATAATGTTAATTTGGTCTTAAACATTATGTGCCTGGGGTAATAGGAAAATCCTCTGTTAATAACTAACCAGACTGTAGCTTTCAGTCACAGACCATGAGTATTGCAGACTACAGGTGCGACCATACTTTACTACGTGCCATCACTGGCACTGCAAGGATTTGTAACAACAAGCATGTAATTGGAGGTAAATTCTTGGCAGATTCATGTCGTACATAAATCAGAGTTCCACCGTGTATTATGTGGCCAGTTGTTTGCATGCCAATTCTGACCCATTTGCTCTTATGGTGCCTAATTCACCTCAGAGCACCCAGAGTCCATGGGATGTTGGCAGCTTGCTGGGTGGTGATGCTCTCTGAGATTTGGAGGGGAAATTTGCAGCCACTTTTATACTAGTTCAAAGCCTCACTGGTCCCAGCAAGTGATGTTCTGGTCAGCCTGGACCTTGGCTTGCCAAGGTCTGTAAGTCCTGGTGAAACCCCGTTTCTGGGTGAAGGAGGAGTGTGGCTGCAGGCTTCCCTGTGAAAGCATCTGGACAGCTGGTGTGTCATGTCAAAGGACACGTTTCCCAGGAGAGCCAGGGGAGAGTTAGGCATTTCCAGTGGTCACAAGTGGAAAGGAAATTTCTTTGAAGGTGTTGGAAACTAAATAAATCACACAGATTTCCTTTAGAAGTCCCACTGAAAGCAGATGGCCATGGAAGAAAGTGCTGAGATTGAATTAAAGGCTCCAGGTTATTCAAATACCAACCAGTCCCCAAGGATAATCAATCAGAGGTTCAGCAGGGTCAAGGTATTATGAGTAATGCATGTTTTTTCTCTAATCCCAAGTTGTAGGACAGCCGCACCTTGATGGCAACAGCGAGGAACAGGTGATAGTTGCCAATCCTCCTGATGTTTGCCAGGTGGTAGAGGTGACAACAGAAAGTGATGAACAACCCCTCAGCATGAGCCAGCTCTACCCCCTACAGATCTCCCCTGTCTCGTCCTATGCAGGTAAGCATCCTGATTTTTCTTTACATGCTTTTGGGGAAATGTTTGAAAGACACTTGGCTTGATAGGGAGTGCCAAGGCAGGAGGCAGAGGTCACCACTGGGGAAAAGGGGGATATTCCAGGGTGGCTGGCAAAGATTCAGAAATGTCTATTCTGCTGCCTTTCTTATTTCTAATGAAACTTGAAAACTTATAGTCATCTTTCTCCATTTTACTCTGGGAAACGATTCAGCAGTACACGATCTGAAGATGGAAACATATGCTGCAGTTTTTAGCCCGTGACTAATGGAAAAGAAGCCTTTTTTAGATATAATGCAGAGAGGTCTTTGCATCTTTTATTAGAGGGGCATTTTTGATGGTACAAATGATATGCTGCAAATATGTTGGGTCCCCCTTTCACCCTGAATTATTAAAGATGAAAGATCATCTCTGCTATGTGTTTCCTTGGTGCCTAGCACCGTGAGTGCAGAGTACTAAGGGCTGCACTAATGATACATAGTGCAAATGTGGAGCTGAGGGCCCTGGAAGGGTGGGCCTGTGTATTACAAATAGTCTGCAGACTAGAACAGCCGTGTAGTGACTGATAACAAGTGGTCCTGTGAACAGCAGAGCTGTGGAAGTCTGGCTTCTAACGTCTGTCTCCCATCTGGATTCTCTGATATCTGAAAAGAGGTGAGATAACAAGTCTTTCCCCAAGTCAGGGCACTAATGGGTTCTCTTCTTTATCTACTCCCTTGTTTTCATTGAACTGGTAGGAAGTTAGAGTTTTTGGCACTTATTTGTCCCTTGTCCAAGTCTGACAATGTGTTCAGAAGTTCTTAGGGGAGAACAGACACAAATGTACACGTGGGTACACCATATAGAGCCCCTGCAATCATATAAGCCTTATTTCTGTAGGAAGCAAGGCAAAACCACATTTGAAAGTAGAAAAAGCTTCAGATCCAACCTGTCCTTCCTTTTATCAACATGTTGCTAACTTGCAAGCCTCAGGAGACTGGGATAGAAACAGAAATGTCATCTTTTTAGGCAAACTTGAATATTAAATTGTTCCTTGTGAGATTTATTATTTTACACATGGTTTTGCCTTTGAATCATTAGGTTCAAATTACTTCCAGACACATTTTTATAAAATATGTATGTAAGAATTTTTATCTTTGGGCCAGGGTGAATAGTGTGATGTTCTTTTGAATTGCCTCCAGTGTTAGTCTGACACGTGTTGATATATGATCATGCTTCCCAATGTGTTTAGTCTGTAATGGCCAGAGCATTTAGAAGGGTTTGCAGAGTAAGGCGGAGTGGGGGATGGGGTGGGGGATGCTTTAATTTATTAGCGGTGGGAGATGGGGCCTTTGAAACATTTGTTCTTTTTCCAAATGCTTCTTGCAGAACTTTTCCTGTATATGTCAACACAACAATGGTGTGTTAAGCTCGACTAAAGGATCTGAGTTTTTGGAATGCAAACAAAAGTCAGTACCTAGGTCTGGGAGTCAGAGTAGTTGTTGCTTGGGCTGTAACAATAAGGGGGGATGATCTGGTGACAGGAGAAACTCCCTGACATGCACAAGTCCTGTGCTCTCTCCACTGCAGTCAATGCAACAAACTTGCATAAGGGAAATGAAATGTGACTGAAGTACTTCTGTTCTCCCTTCATGTTGTCTTACTATTTTGTTGGCCTTCAGCTGGCTTAACTTATGTCAGGAGCTGCTAACCCAATATTAAGATAGAACAGACATGATTTTATGCCACTGACATGCCTTTGAATGCATTTCAAGACAGTTCTTGAGGATCCTGGTAACTCTAGCTGGAGGCCAGTAAGAAGTGGAGTACCACAGAGGGTCTATCCTGGGACGTGTCTTGTTTAATATCTTTATTAATGACCAGAGGAGGTGGTGGAGTGCATGCTTATGAAGTTTGCGGTTGACACCAAATTGGAGGCACCAGTTGATTCCAGAGGGACCTGGGAAGCCTGCAGGAATGGGCCAGCAGGAACTTTATGAAATTCATCAGGGAGAAGTGCAAAAAGCAAATGGGAAAGGAGAGCCCCATGCAGCAATACAGGCTGGGGCTGGCTGGCTGGGGAGCAGCTCTGCAGAAAAAGTTCTGGGGGTCCTGATGGGCAGTGAGCTGGATGCAAGCCAGTAGTGCACTCTGGCAGCAAATGCCAACATTAGCATTACTAGTATTAGCAGGAGCATGACCAGCAGATGGAGGGAAGCTATTATCCCCCTCTACCCAACAGTTGTTAGACCACATCTGGAATACTGCATCCAGATTTGGGCCCCCCAGTACAAGAAAGACATCAACAAACTGGAGCAAGTTCAGGAGAGGGCCACCATGGTGGTGGGGCTGGAACACTCGTCCTATGAGAAAAGGCTGAGGGACCTGGGACTTGTTCCGCTTGGAGGAGAGATGGCTTTGGGAGAACCTAACAGCAGCCTGCCCAAACCTACAGGGAGGTTATCAAGAAGACAATTAGGCTCTTCACAGTGGTGCACGGTGAGTGTGAGAAACAACAGATGTAAACTGAAACAAGAGAGAAGGTCCAACAGAATGGAAGAAAAAACTTTTTTCGCCACGAGGACAGTCAGGCAGTGGAACAAGTTGCCCAGAGAGTTTGTGCTGTCTCCATTCTCAGAGGTTTGCAAGACCCAGCCTAGATAAGGCCCTGAACAACCTGGTATGATCTCACAGCTGGCCCTGCTTCACGCAGGAGGTTGTACTAGAGACCTCCAGAGATCCCTTCCCACATGAATTGATCTATGAACTTCTTTTTTAAAGCATGCGTTTGACTTTTGGGGCAGGAGTGAGGATAGGGGTCTGCACAATTTGATAGAAGCTTGAAATTTGTAACACACTTGTGACCGTTTCTGGCTTTATTTTGCTCCACGCAAATCCAATAGGAGAGCCGCAGGAGCCCTGCCTCTGTGCTCATGTATTTGCTGGGTAGAATTGCTTACTCTGTCAGGTGCTATTGCTGAATGGGAGGAAAGAGTTTGACCATAACAACTGTGCAGGAACAGTTCGTTTAGCTCTTCTGAAACAACAGAAAAGTAGCCTGAGGTATCAGCTGTCCTACATAAATCTGTTTTATTTCAAAAACGCCTCTTGTTCCTTTCTGAGATTGCTTAGGCAAATGATGAGAGTGGCCCTTATGAATTTCCTCATATTTCCACTGATGTGTATGAAATCCAATTTTTTTAGTGCCAAGGCTGTTCGTGTTAGCTTCATCTTGCGTTTGACAGTGATTCAAATAACCTCTCTAACTTTCCATACCCGAGTGGCCAGCTTCCCTGTCTTTGCTAACTATAGTGCTATCTCTTGCTCAGCATTTTGTTATGTATAAACATCAAGGATGGATTCCTTTTCATCTACATCACCCTTTTTTGTTGCCACATGTTTCTTCATGTCAAGAAATATCTGCTTCTTGTCTCTCTGTGGATTCCTTCTATTGATTCTATCTCCAGGGCCATTTCTCCTTTCCTGCAGATTACTTTCTGCCTTCTCCCTCCCTCCCCATAGTTTGGCTTATTTAGCCATCTTTATCACCTTGTCACATCTCTCTTTATCTAGGCCGGTGAATGAGAAGTACTGCAGAGTGTTAACTTTATAGGGCTTCACAATTAGATTTAATGTTTCAGGCAGCTTCTCTGCTTACTGCGTGCTATAACTGAGACTCTGAATAGTGGAGGTGCTAGGTTCAGAAGCAAGTCTTTAGCAGTTGAGCTAGTGGACAAGTCGACCATGAGCCAGCAATGTGCCCTCACAGGAAAGAAAGCCAATGACATCCTGGGCTACATTAGGAAGAGCGTTGCCAGCAGGTCGAGGGAGGTGATCCTTCCTCTCTACTCCACCCTGGTGTGGCCACACCTGGAGTCCTGGGTCCACTGCTTGGTTCCCCATTACAACAGAGACATGAACATACTGCAGTGAGGTCAGCAAAGGGCCATGAAGATGATTAAAGGGCCAGAGAGTCCCTCATACGAGGAGAGGCAGAGAGAGCTGGGAGTGTTTAACCTGGAGAAGACAAGGTTCAGGAGGGGTTTTATCAGTGTGTATAAATATCTGAAAGGAGGGTGTAAAGAAGATGGAGCTGGACTCTTCTCAGTAGTGCCCAGTGACGGGAAAAGAGGCAGTAGGCACAAACTGAAACACAGGAAATTCCATCTGAATATAAGAAAAAACTCTTTTACTGTGAGGGTGACTAAGCATTAGAACAGGTTGCCCAGAGAGGCTGAAGGTGGAGTCTCCATCCTTGGAGATACTTAAAAACTGTCTGGGCACGGTCCTGGGCAGCCTGCTCTGGTGACCCTGTTTGGGCAGGGGGGTTGGACTAGATGATCTCCAGAGATCCTTGCCAACCTCAACCATTCTGTGAGTCTGTGAAGGTGGGAATGAGGTGTGTTGGGCAGGAGTGTGGGGTGGGAGGTGTTGCTGGGAGGCTGCTGGGAACAGTGAGCGCTAGCTGTGGATGGGGCCTTACTTGAGGAAAAGAGGAGTGTGAGTGTGTGTGCATGCACGCGCGTGTGTGTGGTGTGCTCTGGCAGAGATGTTGAGCAGTGTGCACGGAGGTGGGTGATGGGGCCATGGTACTCAGGAGATAACAGCATCCCTATGTGCTTGAGTGGGGTGGAGGGTTGAGAAATATGCTGGGGCGCTGGGCAAGGGTGATGGAAAACAAAATGAGCAAGGTATAACAACAGTGATAAAGTGCAAGAAGTGACAACAAGCCTTTGAGACAGCAGGCTGAGATAACAGTTTATGAAACAAAAACACACTTATCTCCTCTGGGGTGGAGTTGTTTCTTGCTTTGCAGGGAGATAAAAATACGGATTTGGAAAGGACTTTACCTTTAGCCAGGCCTCAAGCTGCCAAGAGAGGGTAAGGGAGAGAGGGCATTCCCTGCTTGTGGGACTCTGCCCAGGAGAGAGATCTTTCTTCTGCCCAGAAATATAAGCTGTAATATAGATCCACTTCTCCCGCCTCCACTGCTGTGTTTTCCAGGGTGTATCCATACTGACTGTGCTAACCAGGTGAACTCAGCCTAATTGTTCACTGAAGCTGTGTTGCCTAGCCTTTAGATGACTGTGGCAGAGGGTCCGTGCTTTTCTGTTGTTTTCTGATTATTTGGCTTGACTCTGTTTGATTGTACTTGTTTGAAGTTTAGGTGGGTTTTGCAGATAGAATAACATGAGTTTCATTTTTACTTCTATTTTGTTTGACAGAAAGTGAAACGACCGACAGCGTTCCAAGCGATGAAGAAAATGCAGAGGTAAGTGCTTTTTGGATTGTTAGCACTTCTGAGCAAATTCTCAAAAACAATGTCCTGAGTTACTCTTTACCACTTCTCCACTTGCAAACATGGCTACCAGTGCATTTTAGTAATAGCTGGGGAAGAAAAACAAACTAGGAAGGTTCAAGGGAGACAAACGTTTGGATGATTGTCTAGCGGAATTAATGTCTATATGACTTCCTCAGATTAATTCACATGAGAAAATATATCATATTCTGGAGAACCAGAACTATGAGCAGTGCCAGCTAGTTTGTTAATATGAAGCAAACCAGTTGGCTTTGTCATGTGCATGTAAGTGTGTATATGTGTGTGCTCTTCATGCATTGACCTTGTTGGGTAGTGAGTGTTTTGTCTTTGTTGCAAGCATACTCCTTTTGTTTTCCTTAAATGGCATGTGGACTCACACAATTGGAGGAAATGGCTACACATATGATAGAATGCAACTTGAATGAGGTATGTGAGGCAAAAAGCTTTCCTGAGAAGTCAGTTGGGTATTGCTGAATGAAAGGAATCCATGGAGAAAGTACTCACTCACCCTGTGAATGTTTTTTGAGCTGTGCCTTTGCAAAAGCAGCAGCCACCTTTTCTTTGTGGCTGCCATCAGGACTGGACCTGTCAATCTGCATGAGTATTTAGAGGCTGGGGGAAGCTCACTGAAGACTGGACTTCAGCACTCAGGCTCCCTGTGCTTCAGCTGCATTTTTGCAAAAGGCCTCTTGCAAATCCCCATCTTGCTGTGTTCCCCCAAAACGCCTCTGAATCCTTCTACTTGGAGTACTGAGGGTTGCACAGTTGTGTGCTAACCCTCTTGGGTTTGTCAGTCATGTCTTGGTTAGGGTGGAGCCTGCATGCAAACTGCTGATAATGGCTTTTTCAATGACTGTCACATCGCTGAAATTCTGCAAGAGACAGAAAAAGAGGTCTTTGCAGGACAGAGGCTAGGTTAGCACTTGGCATCTGCTACCTGCTACTGGTGCAGTTTTAGCAGCATTTCTTCCCCTGCCCTGTACCAGAGGGCTGTATGGGCTGTCATTTTTCCCTGCTTCCATGGGCAGATGAAAAACAAGCTCAGTGAGACTCCCCAGGAGGGTTTGTATAGCCAGGAAGAGAGAGGGGGAGTGGGAATCTTCTAGCTCGCTTGGCCAGTCATGGCTGAGGCAGCGAGTCCCCTGGCTCCGCACGTGCAGCGAGGACCCTCCTCTGACAGAACATGCCGTTGTGGCATGTGTGCTGGGGAAAGAAGCAGGTGCTCGTCTTTGCTTGGCAAACCTCACCCCGTCACAGTGGGCACACTATCAGGTGACACTGGTTTTCCCAGCAGCCTTACCTGCTGCTGTTGGACTTTGTGCTGACAGTTTTAGGTGGTGCTGTTTGAAAGGTGTGAAGTCTCTGTGGGCTGCCTACTGGCAGGAGGATGCTCTCTCTGGTAATGGAGGAAACCTTTCCATTTGAAGCTCTGAGCTTCTGGCATCTGTGTCCATTTTTGTCCTCAGCATACTGAGAATAAGGCTTTCATTTTCGATCAGGAGAGTAGGCAGAGTCGCTTGAGTGCTGTACAGACAACAGAGTTAAGACACAAGATTTCGGAAAGGGAGAAGTGGCTGAGAGCAAAGGCATGCAAAGCCAGCAGCTAGAGTCTCAGGGTGTAGTGACAGGGTAACTCCTATGCAGTTTGTGGACGTTCCTGTCTTCATCTTGTTCCTTGCAGCACTTCAGCAAGTCACGTTCACTCACATAATGTTTATTCCTTCCTTTTTTTCCCCTTTTTTTTAGGGACGACTTCATTGGCAGAAGAAAAACATTGAAGGCAAACAATATCTGAGCAATCTGGGAATGAGGAACACTTCTCATATGCTTCCCAGCATGGCTACTTTTGTAGCCAACAAGCCTGACCTCCAGGTCACCATCAAAGAAGAAAGCTGCCCACTGCCTTACAACAGCTCCTGGCCCCCCTTCCCAGACCTCCCTCTGCCACAAGTAGTGTCCACAGCCTCCACTAGCAGCAGCCGACCAGACCGCGAGACACGGGCTAGCGTCATCAAGAAAACGTCAGATATCACCCAGTCGAGAGTCAAGAGCTGCTAAGCCTTCGACAGTGTGTTTTTTAGCTTTGTTTTGTTTGGTTTTGTATTTTATGTTTATCTAGGAGAGGCTCATCCCTTGACGCACATTAGACAAATCTAAGGTGAAGCCTTGGCAATAGAAAACATTGTGTCCGACTCCGGTGCCGGAGTGTTTTTAACTCAGGACTCCAGCCATCAGTATGTACACCTGAATCCAGACGGACTTCCAAGGTTACTACGTAGGAAAAAAACAAGAACTTTGGCCCACTTGCAGGTTCCAGTGCTTCATAAGAGGACCAACCGACCACAAGGGAAGTGGTACTGCTGCGCTTCTTGCTGTCAAGGCTGTGATGGAACTGAAAGCCTCAGAATGGAAGAGAAAATGTGAACTAGCTGGAATATTTTTTAAATAAAAAAAGCCTATTGTGAATATTGTACATAGTGCAGTACTAGCAACGTTGCAGTCTGCTTCTGCACCTTATTAAGAAAGCACTTACGAAAAGCCTTTTATTACCTTGCTCTAATTAATGGCACATTGAACGTCCCTCCCCACCTGTATTCTTTTCCAAGGCTATTCTTGCTAAAGTGTCTTTAAAGAATAGAGAAAAGGAAAGGAAGGTAGAACTTCCCATGTGGATTTCATACATTTTAAGACTGCTTTTCTCATGTTTGTTTCTAATCTGCTATGCTTGAATGCCGCGTGGTACAATAGGAAGAAAAAAAACTATTACAGAGATATTATGCAAATTCCCAGATTTAAAAAAGAAGAAGAAAAATACTCTAATTCTAACCAGAGCAAGCTTTTTTATTTTTTATACAGGGGAATATTTTATTCAAAGTAAAATTCTAAAGTGAATATAATTTTTTTTAATCTTTTCTACAGCAAATTTATAATTTTAAGATTCAGTCCTTGGTTATCAGCAGTTATTACATCCTTGTGGCACATTTTTTTTTTTTTAATTTTGTAAAGGTGAAATAGCTTTTATGAGCTCATGTAGCAATCAGATTATCCTGTGGATTGATAATAAATATGGTATATAGTTAAATTTTTAATAATCCTCTTGTTTGTCTCTCTTTTTTAATCCTACAGAAGCCCCAGCTGGCTTGATAGGTGAACGTGAGTGACCTCTCAGAGTGAACAATTAGCATGAGCCTTCTTTACAATTTCTGCAGTACCCATCTAACAAAATGGGAAGTACTTGAGGCAGCTCACCAGAGATGGAAAGAGGAACTAGAGCTTAAAGGCAACATATTCAAGTTTGGCCTCAAGTGCAGCAGCCCAGGAGTCAGGGAACCTCTTCTGCTGTTACTCTGTGGTCGGTTCTTGGGCAAGTCACTTCATGGAAGGGTTCTCAAGAAACCATTTAGTCCATCTCCAGCCCAAAGCAGGTTCAGCTGTGCTTGCCCCATTCCTGGTAGATATTTTGTTTAGCTTGCTCTCAGTTTCCTTGTCTGTAAGATTCTCTTTTTACAGAGTTTCAAGCAATAACTCCTTATTAATGGAATGAATCAGAAGTCAAGTAAACATGCTTCGAGTAAGCATTCCCCAAGGCTTTCAACATCCAGCACACGATGGCAAGTTCTGATTCCTCTGGGCCTTTGAGGGAGGCTGTTGAGTATTCAAATAAGGGTGCGTAGTGGCTTGTGTGCTGGTGGTGGGCAGACCATGCCCTTGGCGTTGGCATTGGTAGAAGTTGAGACCACTTAGCATCTTGCAGTTTTTCAGGCTGTTGGTAGTTAAAAGGATTGATTGCGGTATGCAAAATACTTGGACTCAAAGTGTTCTTCAGATGCGATTATCGTTCTAATACTAACTAGACTGATAGGCAAGCTGCATATCAAGTGCCACGTATGGTGGCTGGTAAGCTGTAACAGGCACAAAAATGTCTGTATCAAAGGGAGACATGCTAATTGGCTATTAAAAAGTGAAACCACACAGGTGGGGTTCTGGCCACTATGATTTTGCTGTGTCCTTAACCTGCTATCATATCACAACTCCAAATTTTATCACAAGTCCATCTGAAATTTGCAATTTTGTGTTACAAACCCACTGCTTAGTGGCTTGGGAACACACAGATTTATGTGTATACACAATTTTACCTGAGTAGTATTTTGTCTCTGGGCAGAGCAGGATCCCTTGGCCTTTGGCTCACTGTGGATTAGATTTTTGGTTAGGCTTGGGAGGAAGAGAAAGCCCATAGCAATATGTGAAGTGAGGCTGGAAAGGGGCTGCTGAAGTGTTGCACTCAAAATACTGCTGTAGACAAAAGGGAACACAACATATATGGAGCTAAGAATTTACTGGTAATCTAATTAATGTTTTTTAACAGTGTGACAATCCACATCTAATTGATGTAAGAAAAGCTCATAGCAGTTAAAGCTGTTAGGCATAAACTTTATAGTCTCTTCCCCTTTTCTTTGGTTGTGTGCTCATCCTTCTGATGAGTCCGAAGGCCAAAAGGTTCAGTCTTCCTCAAGAAGACTGTGTGTGTGCATTTGTGTGTGCATGCATTTGTGTATGTGTAGGTCTCCAGCATCCTGAGTCGTTTGCTATCAGGGGTTTGATGTTGATGGCAGATTTCATCTTCCTTGGTCCTGAGGTTCTCTTGGGGTTATTTTTATGCTTTCTTAATGCAGTCTGTTTTCTGATTTCTGATTTTCCAGCTGAAGTTTAAAAGTTGTTCTAAAGCCTGTCCCAGCCCCTTTTCACATAAGGGGCTATTGTTTGTTAGGCAGTGACTTCGTAGGATTGCAGAATCACAGAAAAGCCAGGGTTGGAAAGGACCCCTGAAGCTCATTGGGTCCAACTTGTTGAAAACAAGGCCTCAGGTCATGCCGAGTCTTGAATATTTCCAGCAAGGCAGACTCCCACCACTTCTCTGGGCAACCTATTCTAATGTTTAATTGTTTCCACAGCAGAAGAATTATTTGTTTATATCCAGATAGAATTTCCCCTGAAGTAACTTGTGCCCGTTGCCTCTTGTTCCTGTCTCTGTTCACCCATGAGAAGAGAGCAGCCATCTTCTCTGTAACCGTGGTTCAGGTACTGGGAGACTCATCAGCTCCCTCCTGAGCCTTCTCTTCTCTAGGCTGCACCAACCCCTTTCTTTCAACCTTCCCTCATGTGTCAAGTTCTCCAGCTCTCAGATCATCTCAGTGGCCCTCCACTGGACTGTCTTCAGTTGTTCAGCTTTCTGTTGAACTGGAGGGACCAAAACTGGACTTTCTAGCATTGCTAGATCTTTTCCATATGTAGCTGCACTTGACCAGCCAACTCTGGTTATCACAGCAGAAAAAAGCTAAACCCAGCTCCAGTGAAGACAAAGCCAGGCATAAGTCCAGAGAACCTGTGCCACCAGGTCCATTCAAAGCCTATGGTCTATTACTAGAAAAGGCAAAAAACATATTTACTGTCTACAAAAGTAAACTGAGGACTGATGTTAGAGTTCTTCTTTGAAGAATATTGAGTCTTTGGACAGAGTGGGGTTCATGGTCTGCAGCTCACCCTCAGGTAGGGTTGCAGTTAAGGTTAGGCTTGGGAGATGCAACTGGAGTGTGGCTGGAAAGCATCTGCCAAGGGAAAATCGGGGCTGGAAGAAGAATACCCTCAAAGGAATTTTTATTGTGGGGAAGGAAAAGTTGGGGTGCCTTATCCAAGGCTCACCCTTGGGTTAGGGTTAAGGAGAGGAGAAAGTCCAGAGCTAGAGCTGCTAGCTGGAGCAGTCCAGAGTTGTTTTGTGGCTGGGAGGCGGGGCCCAAAGTAAACAGAGGGCTGATGCTCAAATTCTCTTCTTGAGAAGGTTTATTGTGAGAAAAGGGCCTGGAGTGGGACTGAGTCTAGGCTTAGCATTAGGACTAAGAGAAAGAGAAAGCCCAGTTCCATGGGGCTGGAAAGTATCATGTAAATGAAGAGCTGACATTCGAATTCTCCTCTGAGGAATATTTAGTCTCTGGATGGAGTGGGCTCTCTTGCTTCTGGCTCAGTCTGGATTTAGTGTTAAGATTTAGAGTTAAGGTTGAGAGAAAGCCCAGAGATACAGCAGTGTGGGGGCTAGAAGCATCTTCTAAGGTAAACAAAGAGCTGAGTCTAGATTTCTGCTCTTCTGAAAGCAGGGTTTCTGTTTACCTCAGTGGTGGCCTGCTCTCCCCTCACCATTAAGATTGTCTATGTAAAACGTTGGCACATCTCTGCAGTCCTACAAGCAAATTAGATGATGGTATCCTGTGGATTATACATTGAAAAGAGGTGTGGGCTATCCTCATTTGTAACAGTGATTTAAGCTCCCTGCCCCTCCCCTGCATCACTTGTCCTTTAGGGCAAAATGTTGCAGCTTTCTTTGTCTCCCGGGGTCACTAGGGTGCCCAGCGGGAGCTTGTGGGGCTAGGATATGGCTGACACCCCAGCAGGACTGGCCCCCAGCGTGGCTGCAGGAGGAGAGGAGTGAGGACAGAGCTGTGTGTCCTGCGTGACTATGGGTGAGAGTTGGGACCTCTCTTGGCTTCAGCAAGCTCCGCTCATCACCGGAGCAGGGTGCCAGAAGGGCTGTCTGCCTAGGTATATTTCTCTAGGTATATAAATGTTTGTCTCCAAAGTAAACTGTCACTAGCCAGGAGAAGGATTTGCTGCTCTTAACTTCAGTCATCTGAAAAACGTAGTTGATAGAGAATGGTAACTCCAGTTTAAACTATCTATTAGCCTCTACGTAGCTAAAGCAAGTTATGTGGTCACATCTCACCTCTGGGCATTACATGCAGGAGTCAGTACCAGCCGCTGGTGGTCAGACAACTTGGCTCGATCAGCCCTCGTTTCTGTGAGGAAGGCGACTCTGCTCACTCACTGCAAAAGCACTGACGCGCAGGCTGCGCAGTAGGAGGCACATGCATACTGCTGGGAATGGCCTACACGCGTGGTAAATTCTCCTCTTCCCAGGGCTCCTGTGTTTGAAGCTCTTCCAAGTGATACTCAAGCACGGGAGTTACTGTACGTATCCATAACACCGATCCATCAAAGAGAATATTCCTGGTGGCTCAGAGGGTGGCAATGTGCTTGTAACTTGCTCAGACCAAAAGCAGTCGGCCAACTGCAGAATAATGTAAACGCAAAGGAGGATTTCTTAGGGACATTTATTCTGAAATACGATGTTTGACTGCGTTTGTTGTTCACACTTGCAGAGCTATGCAGGGTCATGAAAAGCTCTCCAGCCTTTCATAATGCAACCACCAATGTGATTTTAAAAACATGACAGTTTGGTGAGTAATATCAATTTAATCTTTTTGTGTGATTTTTGTGATGTGGTCAGCAGATGAGCCTGAAGAAATCCCTGTGAGCAGAGGCAGGGAGGGTGCTAATGGACGGGTTTTGCCTGCGCAGCACCTGAGCAGCTTGGCAGCCAGCGCGCTGATCCCAGGGCTGCACTGCCCTGTGCGAAGGGCCCCCGGCCCCACTCTAGGGATGCTGCCAACTGGAGAAGACTGATTTGCTTGGGATTTGGGTTGCGTTTGGTGGGATTTCCTGGGGTGGAGGGTAACACTGAAGTCTTACTTATGGTTAGGGCATTCCCACAGCCTGCCTGTCTCTTCCCACCTTGTCTCCCTACAAATTTTCTAGTCTCTAGTAACTGACGGGTTAGCCTACAGAGCAGCCTCTTCCTCAGCGAGGAACGAGTGAGAGCTGTTTTTCTGCCCAGGCACTGTTTTTACAAACTTGTAGGAACTTCTTAACTTTAAGACATGTCCCCTTCTTTCAGAGCTGATTGATTGATGGTGACTGCAGAATATCAGAATAGTTCAGGTTGGCAGGGATGTCTGGAGGTCCCCTACCCAGCCCCCTGCTCAAGGCAGGACTAACTTCAAAGTGGGATCACGCTGTGCAGGGCCTGGTTTGGTCACATTCTGGTGTCCCCAAGGATGGAGACTCTGCTGCCTCTCTGGGCCCCTGTTCCATGCTCGGAGGTTTCAAAGTAACAAGGGCGTGGGAGGACATGGGCAGACACGACCATGTGTATGGTGTGATGATGCTGATGGCATTTCCATAAAGGGAATGTATACTTGTATATGGGAGATGAATTACAGAGTAACCAAGTGAGGGAAGCTAGATCCAGTCTGTTTGGATGGGGTCTGCTCCTCTGCCTAGGAAAGCTAAGCCCAGGCACATCCATTTCTCATGCAATTTTGCAAGTGAGTTGAAGAATGCAAATGGATTTTTCCTGGTTTTGGAATGGCAGAGAGCAGCTTTAAGCGTCCCATCAAGGCAGAACCATCCTGTCTGTAACTCAGCTGAAATAATGGAAAAAAGTAATGGGTACATGAAAAAATGAAATAATTGCCCTGAGCATAAATTTATCTAGGTGTGTTTATGAGTCATAGTGTTGTAAAACAGATTCTTCCTGAGGTTTGGGACTGCCACTATTGACTTCCTCCTGGAGCATGGCATGATCCTTGTATACAAACATACTCAAATCCCATTCAGAATGATGGTAGGTGAGTCAGCTCAAAACCTCCCAGGATCAGATCCTTACTTTATTTTAGCAACGGCCTTGGTTCCTGCTTATTTGTAACTATGTGGCTGTCCTCCTCCCTCCCTGGCGCTCACACATCTGCTGGGCACGCCGTGGTGCTCGGCTTCGTCCTGACACACTGCTCCTTTGTGTCAAACCTCCTTTTATCCGGGTGGGTTTGGGCCTCCTCGCACCTCCGGCACGGCTCTCCGGACAGTTGTCTCTTTGTGCGGATGGGACCCAGCTGGCTGCGCCCCGTTCCCTCTCAGCAGAAACCTGTCTCTCAGCCCAGCCTTTGGCTCCCATGGGATTACAGGTTAATTCCCATGGGATTACGGGTTAATTCCCACAGGGAATGCAGTTTTACGTAGCACGCACGCCTGTTTGGCACAGGATTGCGAAATGCATTTACTCAGGAGAAAGGCACATCTGCAGAAAGTGAAGACTGGCTGTGCCCGTCCATGCCTTGAGGTTCCTCAGTGCTCTTTGGACACCAGTTTCAGAGAAAGACCGGGCTCTGCCCGCACAGCTCGCAGGGTTTGCTGTCGGGGCTCTGCCTCGGCCACCAGAGCTTGCTTTCGTGTTGGTGACTTTGCCGTTAACCACTTTCCCGCTCACGAGAAAAGATGCCTCTTTCTCTTTCGTTCTGCTCGCAGCTCCGGCTTCCTCCGGTGACAGCGACCCTGCGCCACCGCCGTCTCCTGCACGGCCTCTCCCCCTTGGCCGCTTCGCCTTGGCGGGGCAGAGGGAAGGGAACCCGGCACGGTCTGGCCAGCCTGCCTCCCAAAGCTGTTCCCACGCACCTCCTGCCTGCTGCAAGACACCTGGGCACCTCGCTGGGGCGGTCGGCTTCCAGCGAGCGCCAACAGCCCCCGAGCGAGGTGCGGCGTTGCCGCTCAGGCGCTCTCGCCCTGCGTCTCGCTGGCAGCCTCTGGCTGCGGGACCCCGGCAAGGTAGTCCCCAAAGTCAGCGGTGGCTCCCGCCCGGCGCTGGGGCGTAACGCGGGCGAGTGGCCGGGCGAGAGCCGTCCCTGCTGCTGCACGGTGGTTGTTTTTGCTCTGTGTTTTGGCGCACTGGGTTGCATAACCGAGGGCCGGTAGTCGAGACTTTCGCATGCTCTTGCTGGAGTTTCTGCTGCCGGAGTATGGGGCGGTGGCGTGCTTCACGTTTTCATTGCTGATCTTTCTGAAGAAGAAACAGCCCGATGACCTTTTCAACACGAGCTTGCAGGAGGGTTTCCTCCTTTGTGGCAATGCGAACAGGTGCAGGATTTTGATCTGTCAACAATAATGAAAATAGTTCTTGGGAGGAAGGAAACCACAGGGGCCAGCAGCTACTTCTCCTACAGGCAATGTTTTGTCCAGTGCCCTGTTTTTTCTAAGGAGATGGAGACAGCTGTAGCAATGCCACATTTGGGCTCCATAAAACTCAGCTAGTGGACGTTACAGAGGATTGTCTGAGCTTTTCCATGTGTGGCAGCTTTAAACAAATCAGCAAAGGCAGAGGAAGTCCTATTCAAGTTCAGTTTGTTATTTTTTGATGAGTAGCTGATGATACGTAGATCCTTTGGGCCAGCTCTGCACTAAATTACACGGCCGTAGTCTAAATAATTGAGCAGCGGTTGGAAGGTGCACGGCAGAGCTGCACACGTTGCAGCTCGGAGCACCGCTTGACCTCCTGGCTACATTTTTGTGTGGTGCTAATTTTATACCAGCATAAAGAGGTGAAACATTGATGGAAAGCAGTTCCTTTTTTTCTTACATGGGATAATATTGGTCTAGGGATGGTGGAGAGGAATTGGATTTATTATTTTTACTTAACTTTTGTAATGACTAACATCTTTCAGACCCCAGCACTATAGTTTCTTTCTGGAGGATACCTGATAGTGTTGCATTCAGTTCCACTCTTTATGTGATGTATGGTTTCTCGGTTGATTTATATATTATTATGCCCTTTAAAATAGGGATGGGCTTTGAAAACCAAGTGCCTTTGCATACATTTTTTTCTGACTGTTCCTTTGGAGAATATCACTTTTAACACATTCAAAGTCAGAGCGTGTGCTGTGGCTTTGCTCGGATGCTGCGTTATTAACCCCTTGATGCTTTTGCCGGTGAAGCTTAGCAGAGCAGCAGGAAACCGCTGGGTGCTGTGAGTGTTTGCAGCAGCACATGCTTTTTTGCATGTGCCCCATTAAAGATGTTATCTCTCACAGTCAATGTTCTCAAGTTTCAGTTTTCGGTAGTATTTTTGCTCTCAGGCAAATTTGTTTTTTTTTTTCAAAGGACTAAAAAAAACCCACCCAACCCACGGTAATATTTTAACGCCTATTTTTTGTTCCTGTCACATGTGACGAGGTGACCGCCTGGCAGATGCAGCAGTCTGGATACCTTTCTGAGCACGGTTCTCTTAAGGGCAGGAAAATATTGACACGTAAATATTGATGCAGATTTGTTTCTGATGCAAGCCCCGGAGGTCTAATAAATGTTAAAATATGTTCGCCCTAAAGTCTGTGGTGGAGGAGTCATTCTCCCCGCACAGGGCTCTGCCGAACTCACCTCTCCGCGTCTCGCTGCGTCTCGGCTTTGCTTGACCTTAAAAACAAGCTGGCGAAGGAGTCGCCATTCAAGCTCGTGGGAAGTCGCAACGCTCATATTCTGCCTCCTCAACATCATCTTAAAATCCTTAGGTACAGGCACAGGAAGTATGTAAATAAAACAGTCATCCAGCTACCATGTTAATCATCTTAATTTTTGTATTTTTCCCTTACAGCAGAAAAACAATGAGCTTACAAAACTTGCAGTGGAGGGGTCCGTAGGGCTGCTGTAGCATTAACCCAAGTTGCTCCTGTGTTCGTTTCTGTTTTCCATTGCTTTTCGCCTCTCCGTGTGGCAGCTGGGCCCTCGCTGTGGTTAGAGGCTGAGCCCCGGCCACCCTGCGACCGAGCCGCTGGGAGGCCCCAAAGGATGCTCTGGGAATTGGCCGGAGGTTGTCATTTAGATGGGGAGCATGGCAAGAGCAGGGAATGGCCGGGTGCTTTTCCCGGCTCCGGCCAGCATTTATTAGCCGGCAGGAGTGGGGAGAGCAGGGGAAGTGTGGGAAAGGCAGCACTCGCCAGCGGCTGTGGGGAGAGAAGCACCTGCAAGCTCCTCTGCCATGGGCTCCTTCCTCTCTTACGTCTCTTTTCCCGTGGGGAAAAGCCCATTTTAAAGCCACCACCTTCGCCCTCGCGGTGACTGACGGCATTGCCGCGAGTCTCCGGCATGCCCTGGGTGAAGGTGAAATCCCTGCCGGGCTCCTCGTTCCTCGTCGTGGGGGAGACTTTAGGACACCTTTCCCTAAAGGCTGCTTCTCTGAAGGTTTCCACTTGCCCTGGCACATGCAGGATGACTCATCCTGATATTTGTAAGGGAACTCGCTTCTCACGGCTTCCTTTTGCATTTGCCAGACTTCACGAGAGGAGAATTAAACGATTCCTGTTTAGCTTTAAGGCCTGATGATGCCCCGACATGGTGCATTTTGGGAGACTGTTGCTATGTCTCCAGCAACTGTTGTTTGGAAACACAAGTTTTTTGGTACTGCAGGGAGACTTTATGAGCTTTTTTTTTTTGGCAGAGCAAAACTTACAGGAAAAATGTAAATAATGACCATAAGCAAAGTTAATATATGACCTCTTCAGTAGTCTTTCAAAGGGCTCTGCAAAAATGAAACAAATACCAGTGTGAACGTCTTAAAAAAAAAAAAGAAAAGAAAAGATCTATTTAGGATCGATTATCCAGAGATGGGTGGTCTGCTCTGCCACCCGCAGCCCCCTCCGGTTGCATCAGGAAGCTGACTGGGAATACGTGTGCTCAGCGCCCTGCCGAGGCCCTCCGCGGTCGGGCATTGGGGTGCAGCAGGGCATCCCATGCTGGAGCTGGTCTCCTGAGGGACAGCAGTGCACTGGTCCCTGCCTGGAAGAGCGACTGGAAAACATGAGCTGGTGAGGTTAACCTAGCTTCTGCGGTTGGTCTGCAAATAAGTTCAGAAGTTGTGAGAACCTCAGCTTTAGACCATGCGAAAGCTCAAAATACTGTGATAGCGTGTGTTCCTTCGCACAGCCCGTGTGTCAGCCCCTGATTAGTAGTTACGATCACCACAGTCCATTCATTTGATGGTTTTATACAATTTCACATCCCAGATCAGATGGAAGATATCCAAAACCAGAACAGTGCATTAGATACTGTGGAGTTACGGTTATGGTAAGTCCACATTAATTCACAAAAATCTGGTTAATGCGATTCTAAATAGTTTTACTTGAATCTGTTTGGTTTCTGTCTGAATAAAGACCTTAAAAGCAGACAGATGATACTAAATCAAGTTCACTGAAAGCTGAGCTACTGGAACAAGTTTCCCCATCTCACTGATCTGCTCTAACTGTCTGCAGCAAATGCTAATTTGAGGTAATGTAACCTTGATGAAAGAGAAAAAAATTGCAAAGGGAATTAGCTAAAGGAACATCCATCCCAATGGGTCAGAGTGATGATATTTTTATTTAGATGCTTTAATTAAATGAACACAATCTCCTTGTGCAAGCAGCTTCTCACAGGGTGCTCGGGCCCAGCCCTCTTTCAGCCCCCCTCCTAGCACTGCTGTATCCATAGCAATTTTCTTGGGATTATTACCCTTTTCCCTGTCCATGCACATAAACACACACTGTGCCTGTGGACCAGCCAAGCCAAAAAAAACATTCCAGATGGGTCACTTCAGGTAAAACCAGCAGGATATGCGTTGACTTCCCTTCCCTCAGCAGCGGCAAAAACAACTTCAGCTACTCACCAGGAAACAGGATCTGCTGCCAGATGCATGCTGTCCATCAGCAATGGAGATGTAAACAGAGTATTTTTTTACAGCCCAGTGCAGTGCTAAATGACAAGTAATACAAGCGACTAGCAACACCGGACTCTCAGATTGCCTTACAAAGGAAAACCCAGGCTCTATGGTGTACATCTAACTAGTTTATTTTTGTCATCCTTTGAGTATTTTTTCTTATGTTAACTTCAAAGAAGTTGACACAAAGACAGTCTTCAGTTTTCAAGGCTGGTCTGAAGAAAAGCAAGCAAGCTGCCCTCCCCCAAATCAGTTCCCTCTGCTTGTTTGCGCTATGACAGAGAGCGATTTTAAAGCGAGGATTTCCAAGCAAGCCCGTGAGTGCAGGCCATGATTAAGGAAGGTACCTCATGGCAGTGGGAGTATGGATGCACACAGGTTATACAAGTCCGTAGGCATGCTCCTAAACTGGAGCTGTTACAGCTCTGCTGGCCTCATCGGTGGCATTCGGCCGAGGTCGAGCAGTTTTCAAACCACATTGAGGGTTGACTTAAGGAGACTGAAGATTTATCCGAGGCCTTCTAGTCAGGAATGGCTTTTTGGCCAAACCTTAGTCAATCACAGTTGCTTCTCTCCTATCAGCATCTTCCTTCTTCTCTGCTCTTTCAGTGAAAGCCCCACCAAAAACTTCCTTTCTTCTTGAAACGCAGCACTCCCACACATGAGAAAAAACATGTCAGGGAAGATTCAAAGACAATGGACTGGAGGATGCTAACAGGACTAAGCAGAACATTTCTGAGATCGCTTTCACTGGTGACCCAGCATTACGCTATGCCAAGACATCTTGGTGGGATCCGGACTGGAGAAGAGCCCCATCCTTCAGGCGTATGCTTACAGCACGGGGCACTGGTGAGCAGCTACTCAATCCGCCTGTTCTGAGCATGTTTGGGAGCCATTATGGCACCTACTCCTGTAGGTCATAAGCCAGCTTCATTTCACCCTGACACCCCTCCCTGCAGCAGCAATAGCTGAGCTTGGCCAAAGCCTGGGCCCTTTCTGAATGTTAAGTCTTGCTTTGAAAAGAGCGGGACCCTCTTACTCTCTTGGTAGGATTATACTAAGAGCAAATCATGCTGTTGGTTAAAAATGTATGTCCAGTTTATGCCCAGAAGTTTATCTGCATGAAAAGTCTCCCAGCCAAGACCAATTCTTCTGCATTACTGACAGAGACCAAACTGGTGAGGACCTCACTCTTAGAAATTCCCTCAGACTTCCAGCTTGAGCTGAAGGTCTTTTATATGTCCCTTATTCTAGTCCTAGTCCCTTCTACAGAGATAGCGATCATTCAGTCACTCAGTTCTGCCTTTCATCTGGCAGTCTGCACACCTCCGTCCACATCAAAAGAGGCCGGCACCTGCTTCTGCCAGAGCGCCGCACTGGAAACGCGCATTCAGTACTTTCTCCTGTGCGAGCCCCACATCTCATATCGTTGCTGCTTTCCAGGATCCAGGGCCGAGCCTGCCTGCCTTGTTTCCAAGCTGCCTGCCTTTACGCTTAAAACTAACACTGTACAAATAACTTGTATGTATGTATTTATTTATTAAAGTACATCTTCTTGGAGGGCTCGCTGCTCTCGAGTGACCCCGGTGATTCCTCTCTGGCCTCCGCTTCTAGCCAAGTGTCACCCGCAGGTACAGGTGTGTTGCGACGTGCTGGGCAGACCTGCTCAAGAGCTCTGGGCCCAGCTCCATTTTCTGAGCGACCTCAGAGAGCAGTTTTGCGGCTGGGGGATATTACCAAACCTCCCGCGGGGACTGTGCTCTCGCTCCTCCTTCGTTTATCACAGGTAGGTGTTTCTGCACCTGGAGTGCTGAAACTGGGCTGGGGTGAAACTCCTTCTCGCTTTGCTTCTTCCCCTGCTAAGCAAACGTGCTCACTGCCGTGGCATTGTTCTTCGGTTTTGGGCTGCTTCCAGCCGATTAATTATTACAGCCACACAGTAGTCCAAGAGCTTTTACAACACAGGAACAGGCAAAAATGCGTCAGAGCACTGGTCTGACTGGCCCAGTATCCTGTCTCCAGCGATGACTTGGGGCAGGTTTTTCAGGACAAGGTTATTGGAACCGGGGCAAGCTTAGAGTGAATTTTTCCTTGGTAAATCCTCCCAACATTTATTAATCAAACAATTTGGAGAAGTCACGAGCTGAAGGTTGCAGATGAATGACTGTGCTTAATAGTCCTGACGGACATACCGTTCATGAATTCGGCTAATTCCCTTTTTTGACACTGTCTGTGCTTTTAGCCAATACACTATCTTGTGGCAAGGACTTTCACTGTCCAGTTGTATGCTGTGTGAAAAAGTACTGTCATTCAAATGCTTCAGAGCAATTGCCTGATAATTTCATTATAAAGCAATCATTCTGAGACCTTCGGATATAAAGGCTATGCAAGTGAAAACATGCCATATGTGCTCAAATTTTCCATAACTACGTGCACGATTTGTGCACATGTGAATTCCCCGGACAAACCTAATAAATGCATTAGCAAATGAAAATCTTCAATGAGACTCTGTAGGCACACTCAACTGGTCTCCCGTTTGTAGGAGGCCAGGCAGTGACCTGTGAAAATTAAGTTTAATGAGCACAGGGACGCTGAGTGGAGACGTACAATTGCAACTGAAGTCCTGTGCAGTAACTGTGCCGGCTGGGCAAGCCGCTCTGGGCAAGCCGTTCCCCGCGGCCGGAGCGAGCGAGGGCTCCTCAGCCACCTGGGCGGCCTTGGCACGCGGCCCCGCGAGGGAAGCAGCGCGTGCACGTCCCCCGCGACGTGCAACCGACAAACCCATTTCGGAGGGGTTTTAGAAAGCTCGTGTTTCACGCTGGTGTTTGGCTTTCAGTGAAGAGCGTTACTTTCTCTGTTTTGCAGAGGAAGCAGGTGCACAGAAGATTCATTTTCTCGCAGACGTACCGCCGGGTGTGCGTGGGCGGGGAGGGGGGTGCAGGACAAGTTGCCTTAGCTTGCAACCTTGGCCCCCCAGCAGAAAGCCATGTCCTCGGTGGCGGCTGCTTGCGCCGGGCCCCCTCCGAAGCTCCCCGTGCGAGGCTCACCGCCGCGTATGCCGCCACCGTCCCGGGGAGCCCAGGAGCACGTGCGTGCAGAGGCTGGCCGCACCGGAGAGCCAGCAGCAGGGCAGCAAGCTGCCTTTCCCTCTTCTATCTGACAAAAAGCAGAGACGGAAGATAAGTTTCTAGGGTGGCAAAGCTAGCCGAGCTGAAAACAAGTGCCACCGTCACTCAGTGGCCGTATACAGCCCTTTGCACCTTCAGTACTCTTGCAAACTTTGCTACAGAGCCTAGATGTAATGGGAGGGGAAGGGAAGGGGGGAGCAGAGAAGGATGGTAGGGGCTGTTTCTCTCTCCTTCCCCCTGGTGTGTAGGCTTCTACCCTTTCTTGCAAACTTGGATGAAAATGGCCACTGGGCTCAGATGTTTGTGTGCTGTCAGTGGCGCCTCCAGAAAATACCATGAGTTATTCCCTTATTTTTACTCTGCCATGCCACAAATCCCGAGCTCATAAAACAGAGGACACACTTAGGCCTAAACTGTTTTTTTTTCCCCCCCATTAGCAGTGAGACGATGTCGAACTGCTTCAGAACAGGCTATATGATGAATGTATCTGCTGCCGTCTCCTTTTGAGAGACTGGGCAGAGCTGGACAGTGCTAAGACAGTAGTCTAAAACACAGCAGTCTCTAATCCTCAGTGAACACATCATCGCCTTTGTTTTACACCTGGTTCACCAGTCTACGGGAGAACACCTCGTGCTGGCTCTGCGTGTTCCCAATGCTTCAGGAATGGGTAGCTGCACCCTGTGAGAGTTTATCACTGCCCATAAGTGCCATGCAACGCATAGCCGAGTTCTTGAAGATCCTCCTTGTTCTTTCTGGTAGAGCTCGCTTTGTGCATGGGCAAGACAGCTTTGGCATGCTGAAATCCTACCCTATTTTCATCTGAAAAAAATTGGTGTACTACCTGTGCATTCAGCAAAAAGAAATCAGCCCACAAAGGTATTCTATATTAGATTTAGATGTGTAATCCATGAAGACTGTTCTCTTTAAAATTGCCACTGTATTGTGCTACTTGTTTGTGGCAGCCACTTCCCTTCTTCTGCAGCTGTCTGGTATTGCTCAATGCAGTGGCTCCTTGGACATGACCAGAGCAGGGGGAAAGCACCGTGCTCGGATACCTCACTCTAGTGATGCTCTACACAGGCCCTACGAAACAGAAGGGAAAGAAAGAAAAGAAACGGGAACTTCTTTTTGGAACTATATCATCACAAAACTGAGAGAAGAAGCGAAATTTAGATGAAAGTGACAGTTTTTAGTAAAGTATGGTAAACTTGCTAATCTTATAGTGGGCAGTTCCCATGCTGCGGTCTATGGAGAAATGGCTGGATTCAGTAGAACGGTTTCAACTACTTATTTCCAGTTGCTAAGTTGTGTTAAATATCAGCTAAAATTATACGAAACATTCCCCTGGTATTTTCCCATGGACAGGGAAATCGCTGACTCTCTCTTTAGTGAAATTTAACCAAACTACAAAACTGCTTAAACCTTAGCATTCTCAGTTGAGGTACTAGTAAAGCATTATACGAAGGAAGGTTCAGCTTCATACACCTGCTATTGGTAGTATGAAATACTTGTCTCAGCATAAAAGGAAATAGCCCTTTTACTATTTCTCTGTGTTCCGCATTAGAGATCAAAAACAGAAATGATATCAAAGGAGAAGGAAGGAAAGAAGGAAAGAAAGAAGGAAGGAAGGAAAGAAGGAAGGAAGGAAAGAAGGAAGGAAGGAAAGAAAGAAAGAGGAAAATAAATAGAAGCCAAATTTATGGTTGTGAAATCACACTTTGCAACTGAAATTTCCCTCAAAAACACCTGACACAACAGTAACACGGGCCCAATTTTCATACGAGTGCAGGCACTTGCAAAGGCAGACACCAGCGTAGTGGAAACTTTCGTAGAGTGAGAAGTTGGTAGATGCTAGAAACCTCGTGGCATTTTCACAGGAGGCCTCAGCAAGTCAGGAATCTTTTGACATCTAGCTATTCAGAAAATCTGACCCGAAATCCTTATTTGGATTTCTCTAGAAAGAAAGCCTGTTGGTAATGTGCGTAATTTTGCATGCACCCAGTGAACTGGAAGCCTGGGAGCTGCATCGCTGTGTTCGCTGCCCGTTGCGATCGCCCACCAGTGTGGGACAGGGCGGCAGAGCCGGGCTCTCTTGCGGCCTCGGAGATTTTGCAGGGCACTCTCCGACTCTGCTCCAGTGTCTTTGGTTTTGATCACTGCATTTCCCAGGTATAGTCCACATTAGTTTCGATCTGAAGAGGAAACACTGCAGACTGCAGAAGGGGGGAAAAAATGGGATAAAAACAACTGTTATTCTGTAATGTATGTGGCAAATCTATAAAAACGTGCTGTAATCCCCATTTCTTTAGGAAAGTGAATGAAAACTCTGACATGCTCCCCACAGCTTCCATAAGCTAAAACTTCATTTTGATCCACACATCAAAAAGCAGTGTGACTACCTGATGAAATGCAGGAAAAAGCATTTCTTGAAATATTAGTGAAAGTATTGTATTGGGCATTTGATAAGCCTCCCATCCTTCAGATAATATTTGCATCTGTTGCTCTCAGAATAAGAGCGCATTTCACACTCCTTGGACAAAACTAGGCTAAGATGGAATTACAGCTGGGAGCAGATTAATAAACTCCGAGGAAAACATATTACAGGAATGCTGCAATTACCTATCAAAACCAAGCATGCTAAAACTCTGGAAAAATCAGACTTACAGGTGAATTTAAATGAAAATTTAAACTTCCTAACACAGGGAGATGCAGGGGTCAGCAACCAAACATTGCAGAGATAAAGATGCCTCTGTGACTGTGATGGCAGTTTGCTCCCCCCCCGCCCCCCATTTTGGGACCAAGGCTCGCAGAAGACCCCCTCTTTGCCTGCTCCACATCCAGGCAACTGATCCCCCTAAGGGATCAGCCAAATGTCCAACAGCCTGACCGTGCTGGCCTGGCTTTTACCAGGCCACTGTCACGCGTGAGGAAATTTGGGACCTTGCTCTGCCACAGGGTTTCCCCTCTGGGGCTGTTCTGAGCCTCGTCCGCGCCTCTCCCAGGGCACCTCGTCCATCCCATGTCCTGAGCCGTCTCTTCGGGGTGTGCGCGGGATTTCACCCCCACGACGAATGGACGTGACGCTCCAGGACCCGCTCTCCACGCAGTGCATGCAGAGGTACAAACACCTTGCCGGGATGCACTGTACGGGGCTCACAGTTGCCCTCTTTGCCCCAGCATCTCCCTGGGATTGTGTTGCACAGTCAGCTGGAAACCCTCTGCAGGCACACTGCTTACCCTCTTCAATATCCAGCCAAAGAGAAAATGCTTTTGGTTGGAAATGGCTCAGATTACGAGCTTGGGAAAGAAAACCTTAGCTGGGGAAGATTGCCAGATGCTTTCTGATCTGCTCAGGCAAGGAGATCCTTCCATAAGGATTTTCTGATGTTTAATAATGGTTGAATTCAGGATATATACATATATATATATATGTATATATATATATGACCTTTCCCTTGGTAGGAGCATGAATAGGCTCTCTCCCATTAGCTGAAATACCTCTTTTCATGAGCTTTTAGGCAGTAAATAGCTTTGTGGCCTACATCCTTTTGCTGAATTTTGTTGAAATTGTCCTGTAGGCTCAATACCTAAGAGGGCATAACTGACAGGTAAGTAGACATCCGCCTGTACACAGCTCCCTATATACAGGCACAGAGCATAACTGAATACATCTCATCACCTTTGAAAACCAAAGAAAATGACTATAAGCAGGCCCATTACCTTCCCACCCCAGATCCTTACTTATTCTTTTATCCAACGTAACCAGGTTTAACCTGGTTTAAAAATGATTACTTCTAGACCCTCTAGTCAAAAGTGTCACAGAAATAAGGGTTGGAGAAGTACTTCAAAATCTCATGAATTCAGTATTAGACTTGTTAAATGCAAGGCAACGGTGATGCATCCAGAAGGAAATTCAGAAAAATAGACAGTAGATCTACTTTCCTGTTCTTGAACTACAAGCCATTTGTGAAAAGACACAAGTTAAAGCTGAGTAAAACATGATCACCCAGAAAGTGCAAACGTTGGGGTTGGTTCAAAAGGATCCAGGCAGGTTCTAATGCATTTTTATTTAAAACATATATTACACACACAATATATGTGACATATATATGCCACCATGATTTTTTTTTCAGTGAAACTATTTTTAAAAAGAAGCATCAGAAAAAAATTCAGTTTTTCTTCTGGAAAGTAACTTCATGTTTAAATGAAAGTATGAGTGAAAAATGGTGCTTGACTATTTTCATTGTTGCTAAAAATGATCCTGAAACTCTTGGAGTTGTAAAAAGTATAGGCATTATAGTATGTCAGTCCAAATTCTCTAAATTATAATTGGTTTTATATTAAATGAGGTCAACCATAACATCTTTGTAGAGGAACCAAGACCCATTTAAACATGCTGTCCATTAATGTGAACCAAGGTTTTTTTTTAAAAAAAAGTGAAAAACAGAGCAAAGATTTGAAATTAGCTATCCATTACTAAAAGAGGTACCAATACCAAACCATAATATTTAATTGCCAAGCTGCCTGTTAAAAACGTGTCTATTAAATTAAGGTACTTTGTACGCCTTCCACCAAAATTTGGCCCAGTGCACCAAGTATCGTCAGCATGTCCGTGGACTGATGGAAATGCTGATGTGTTGAGAATGAAATATGTACCTTTGTGCTTGGCTGGATATTGGCTTTTAGGAGCAAGAACCACTGCTGAAAGTGGGCCAGTGCTGGTGACACTGGTATGCATGCGTGAGCAACGGGCGCTTCAGGAGCTGCTGATTCAGACCAGAATATCACATGCTATTCTTTTCTCCAAGACAGTTATAAGATTAAATCCTTACCAGACGTTATATCTTATTTTATGCTGTAAAAGGCTCCTGTACGACTCATTCTAAAATCCCTGAGATACCCTAGTATGTACTTGAATTAGTATTGGACTACATCCGAATCATATTAAACTAGCTTATTAGACATACTTGCATTACGCTGAGTACGTAGTAAATGAAAAACAAACAGAGGCTTGGCTGCATAATGCAACTCTGGAAATCTCATAATTAGGAGGGCTAATGCACCTCGTCGAAGATTAGATCATTTCCAGGATGCGAGCGGCTAAGCCCTTGTGACGAAGTACGGCGGCGGTGGGGCGGCCACCTGCGCCAGGGCAAGCGAGACCCTCAGCGGCGCTGCTCGGGCTGGGGGCAGCTGCCCGCCCTGGGGCAGCACCGTCACCAGAACAGGTTGAACTCTTGCATTGAACTGACAGCGCCCCACAACCAAAGCAAGGGGCGTTGGTGGGGGTCTAGAGGGCTATATTTTGGAGGACTGCTCTTCCTCTCCAGGATGAGAAGTTTGAATATATAATTCGCTCTGCAACACATGAGCTTGAAACATCTTGTCCTTTCCTGGCCTTTGCTCCTGGTGTCCCCTCCAGGAGGTAAACGTGAGCCCTGGTCCCGCTGAGACCAAAAAGAGCATCTCGGTGGGCCGGTCTCCAGCACTGAGCAGCTGGGGTCGGGGCATGGGGCCACCGAATAGCTGGGGGGTGCAGGCGGGAGGCCGGGACGCGCTCTGCTGTCCACGTGGCGTCTCGGTGCACGGCACTACCGCACGGTGCAGCAAGGCGCGTGGCCAGCGTCAGCAGATAAGTAAGGTGCCTCATCCTGGCTGCACAAGTGGCAGGCTGAGGCTGGCGCAGATTAACTTTCACCCCTTCCTGATGAGGAAGAGCTCCCTTCCCCATGCAGTCCTACTTCGTCGCAGCCTATCTGCTTAAAGAGAACACCCCCCCCTAAAAAAGACCCAAGCCAACCCAAAACATCAACAAAAAAGTTGCGAAGCTCCTGCTGCAACGTGACTGAAACCCACCGGTTTAGCTGCTGTTGCTGCACCGTTCAGCAAGGCTCCCTGGCCGGAGCACAGCCTGCTGCCGCGAGAGCTGTTCCCCCCGCGGAGCCGGCCATCGCCACCCACGCCAGCAGCCAGCTCCCACGCCTCGCGCCGCGGCGGCCGTCTGCTCCGCGGGCTGCCACTCTGCCCCCCGCGCCACCGCGCAGGAGCGCAGCCGGCCCCAGCGCTCTCGGCAGGTTGCTGCAAAGTGCTTCGTGGAAATTCAGACCCTCATTTGCTTACGGCAGCGAGTCCCGTGTGTTGCTCTACAGGTGCTGGCGGCAGGACGCAGGCACTGTGTGACCTTGCTCCTGGAGGCAGCTGCCAGAGAAAGTGGTTAAAGGGCTCCAACGCGGCAACGCGTTAAGAAATGGCTTTTTAATTCCAGGGCACAACCATAAAGTTTCGTGGGAATGAGCGGAAAGAGGTGCCAGCGGGACCAAGAAACACAAAGGAACAGACATTAGTGCAGACCCCTTTCCATAGCTGGAGCACACCTGTAGAGGTGGCACAGATGGGAGAGCAGGACGGACAGACAGACAGCCCGTGCCGAGGCTGCCATGTCCAAGCGGAGCTCTGGAGCTGAGCCTCTCCATCAGCCGCAGAGCTGCAGCAAACACGAGAACAAACAGCGAGGCAGCCCGGGTAGGACAACATTTGTGTTTCTGCTAATCGAGCTCCACAGTGGACAGAAATGAAAACATCTCAGCCAGGCTCCTCTGTGAGGAAACCGCCCAAAAGGAGATGCAGGGAGCATAAGGCTTTGCATTCCTCTTCCACCTGTAATTCTTCTGACCTTTTAAAAAATGAAAGATGAGACGAAAAGGAGTGGCTATAAGCACAGGCAGGGTGTCTTAAAGGTCTTCAAGAAATGCGGTTGTGTTGAAAGAGCGCTTAGCAAATGATCAAAGTTTCTAGCTAGCCACTGTTTTTTCTCCACAACCTGGTCTTTCATCCTCACAGAAATGCAGCCAGTATCGGAGCAGAGGTAAATCCATGGTGATCTGTTCCCTACATCTTTCGTCTTTCTAGTGGTCTCCACATTTGTGTAGGGCTGTCTAGGAGACCTATCAGACCCATCCCTTAATTTCCCATCCATGCTCCATAAAACCTTTTTCATAAATTTATAAAGCTTCATCTAAAAAAGCAGTTAGAAATTTTGCCTTTACTGCTCTTGCTGGAAGATTGATCCTAAATCTCTAGTATTTGAAATTTTCTAAAGTCCAAACCCAGTTTATTTTTAGTTAGTTTATGGGCATTGTTCTTCAGCATAAATCCCTCACACCCCAAATATTTATTCTTTTGTGTAGTAATTATAAACAGCAATTCCATCTACTCTGTACCTAAGGGGATGGGAGCACTGTCCATTGCCCCGGGTCCACTTCTGCCCGTTGACTGAGGAAAAACTTCTCCCTCCTCACACAGGGGTTTCTTTAAACCCAGCCTTTGAGGCTGTAGTTTCTTGTCATTTTTAGGTCAGACTGAAAAATAATTCTAGCAGCAATAAAAAGAACCCCACCCTCCTTTCATTTATCTAAAATTTAAGAGAGAGCTCATCAAATTGTTCCTGTAAAACATGTGCCCCTCTTTCAAGTGGTCTGCAGGATTTTTACATCTCCTTCTGGTCTGCAGGGATTTCTGCCCCGCGCACAACCGGCACGCGGTGCGGTGTCCCCAGGGCAGGGAAATGGGCTCTGAGCGACGGGCTGGCTGCTGTGCTGCCTTGCAGCTCACTTCTTAGAAAGTAGAAACCATGCTGAAAAGCTTTCTGAAAAGTCACTGCACGTATTAGAAAGTGAAAAGCTGGTTGCAGGCAGGCCCCGAAACACGCAGTGGAACAATTTGCTCTTACAGCTCAAGGGGCCTGTGCACAAGCTGCCGTTTAGCCCCGAGGTGCCGGCGGGGAGCTGGGGCGGGCGGGCTGTGGCGCTGCCCGGGGACGAGAGCTGCGGCGGCGTGACCTTTCTTCCCCGACTACCCTTGGCTCCGACCCATCCGGCCTCTTGCAGTTCAGTGTAAGCAAACAGTAACCATGATGCAATTTAATTGGGTATTACATTATGCAACAGAGCTGGTTTAAAAATAGCTTTCTTGGTTTGAGTCCAAGCTCCCAGTCTCCCCTATACACATAGAAGGCAGGATGCGGGGCTTCGGGGAGCTGTTTGTCCAATCCTGCACACGCCGTGCCTGTAGTCCGACAAGCCCCACTCACAGCAGGAAACCAGCTGAAAGGCTGGTGTCAGTCTCGTTTTCACTGGCTTTATGCCATAAAACACCAGCAATAATTTAAGGAGACTTCTTCTGATTTCCCCTAGCATCACGAAGTTCAGACCCTGAGAACCACACGCCATTTACAATCGGTGTTCAGCTGCAGCCGAGCCCTGCTCCTCCGTCCTGCTGCCTGAGACCCACGGTGAAGCAGCGGACTTTATGGCTCAGCTTAGCCAACAATGGCCAACATTCAAGAACATTGCCCAACAAAATAGGAACTGAGTAATTGTTTCTAATTAGTTGTGACGGACTTTTCGGAGGATGCCAGGAAATGCACTGCGGTGCATGAGCTTCACCAGTAGTCCGAAATTGAAAACTGCTGCCTGCAACAGCAGGGTGTGAAGAAATCCCGGGACCTGCACAGCTCTGAGGGCTCTGACAAAAAGGATTTGGAGCGCTGGGCCTCCCCTGTGAATACACCGCTCTCTAGAGTGTCGGATCAGGGAACGGGTCGGGTGGCGGAGACGAGGAGAGACAGGCCTAGCGGTGACAGCCCGTCCCCTGGTGCTGGCCGCTGTGCAGCAGGTGGTGGGGCTGGCAGGCGCTGGCAGCGGTGGACGGGAAGCACCCCGACGTGGTGCGGGGGGGCTGCGGGACGACTGTGGAGGAAGAAATGCATACGGCCATGCTGAAGGGGAAGCACTTCCATTTTCCTTCACCGTGAAACATTTTCACCCTTTCTAAGATTTCAGGCTATAGGTTTCAGATCTGCTGTGATATGAAGAAATGCAGTTGTGTGCTAGGCAATCCAGCTGGTAAGATCTAGCTTAATCCATAAAAACTCCATGGCCAATGCTACTTTACACCGGTTTTGAGAAGACCGGCTGCTGTCCGTCAGCTTGCTGTGCCCGGGACACACTCCTCCTTGGGCGAGAGCCATGCCGCGCTGAGGGTACTGTTGGCACTTGAAAGGACAACAAAGTCCAACCACTCCAAGGTGTTAAAGAAACACAACTAAGCATAGAAGGGAATTTAGTTTCCTCTGCTGTGGAGCAGGATGTGCTTTCACAGAAGACCAAGTTATCTGTTCATAGTCTTCGGCCTTGTGTTACAGTAAACCAGTGTACTTTGCTTCTACCAGAAGGCAAAGGAACATTAAGGTCAGTCTTATAAGAAATGTCATCAGGAGAAATTAATCTTCAAGTACTTGTTTTCACAATATGAACATAAGACTGTTTAGTGATTCATTGCTATATACCAAAACCAGCATTCAGTTGGAAAAATTGCAGTTTGAATTGGACGTTGTCTATCGGATGGTTTAATGAGCACAGGTCTTGGACAGGGCCTATTTTGTGTACCTTTTATATTCATCAGCATATAAAGATTTGCAGGTGGTTTATGAGACATTATGGCCCTCTCTGACAGCTGCAAGATGTTCAGGTTGTTTATAGAAACTAAAAGAGAAGCAGTTCAGCCCTGGCCCCTTCCCCACCTACATGCTAAGTTATATCTGGAACACAGAGAGAGTCCGATGTTTACACCTAACCTCATCAACCTTACTTTCATTTGCCAAGCTAAAAACAGGGGGAAACACAAGCAGAAGACTGAAAAATTTGAACACGAGTTCAAATTGCTAATGACCTAAATGCAGAAGTTCACTTGAAGATACAGCAAGCTTCTTCCAATACCCTGCTCTGCAATACAGCTTTTGTCTTTTTTCCATTGTTCTGATTGATACTCTTTTTTATGATCTTAGTGGTGAGAAAAGGAGCCTCATTAGATCTACGGCTGTGCATCCAGAACAGATACACTGAAGACAACGTAACAGAAAAATCCTTTGCCCTGCCAGTGCATCCCACCAGTCCTTTTCAGGCTTGTCATCACTCAGCAATTCTTTTGCGTTAAAACACATTGCTGACAATATCGTGTGAGCTGCTTAAACAGGAGAATCTGTTCTGGATAATGTCAGGGAATCATGATGAAACTTTTCTCGGAAAAGGGTTTAACCGAACTTAGCCAACAGGGCTGTAAAGTGACCTATCTCAAAGAAAAATGCCACGTATCAGGCAACAAAGTGGGGAAAGCTCTTTGGCTAAGTGAGGGACAGGCTTGAGAATCAACACTGCCTTTGGAGGGAAGGAATCTCTATTATTTAGGGTTTCATTTGCTATGAAATAAATTAGATGTAACTGCAAATAGCATTTACAGAGACTTTTGCCTGTCCCTGCAACAACTATGAATCCTAAGAATATCAGAAAAGTAAAGTTTTGAGCTTTGGCTTTGCCCGTGTTGAAGACACGGCTTCAAGTTACTGACTTTGGCGGTTCTGTCTTGCCCTGCTGGAAGACGTGGCAAAAGCTGATTCTGTATTTTGAAAGTTGGAGTGGCTGAGGATATTCATTTATTAACTGGGAGGATCACCTAACTAACTGATGTGAGTGGCAGTGAAGTCTGAAGGCTTGCATATCACCTTCCCAGAGAAAAAACGATTTGTGAATCATGTACCTGATAATAGACTGTATTGTTTTGGAAGCGAAGAAGATGCATAATGAGACATGTCAAGAAAAAAAGGTCCAGAAGCTCACCGGTAGAAATCTGACATGCTTGTTGCATATTTAAAACTTAAAAAGAGGGCCTAGTGAGAATTATTTCTGTAGGATTAAAGAAAACATGTGGTGTTCCCAATTTCCAGGAATTAATGGTGAATAGTAAGATTAGCTGTCTTGATTTCTGTGGACATTACTTTATTAACATCCGGGAATAGGAAATTTTATTGATGATCCATCAAAACTGTGGCTTGCCAGGAGATACACACAGCTCAGGATTCTATAAGGGTTGCAGCCTCTCATGGCACTCCAAAAGCAAAATAAAGACCAGCTGCGACAAGGCAGGACCCCAGCTATGTCTAGAACAACTGAGAGGTCTGTCTGGGATTTTCGGAGCCACAGAGGTTGAAGATCAATTTCAGGGCATTTTTGGCTGATGCCATGAAGTAATGTTGCAATTAAGGAAATGTAAGGCACAGAAACACTATTCAAAACCAATCATCATGGTGCAGAGACCACAGATGGCACAACGGGTGATTAGCTTAGGTCTGAAGGTTGGCCTTCATGGGCTGCAGGATGCCTAACTCAAGAGGAGTGAGATTTCTGCAGGTGCAAGCCCTGGATTCTGGGAAGACATAAAGAAAAAAAAAAAAGGTCTAAAAGCTCACCAGTGGAAATCCTATCTCCTTCTTGTATATTAAAAGCATAGGAAGAAAGGTGCAATGACCAGAGACACAAAGATGTTGATGTTATTTGACTGGGGAAGCCCTAAGCTTCGGACGCACGTGGCTCCTTTCCCTGTGTCTTAGCAGGTATTACGCTTCGAACACTGTGCTTGTTTTGGTTTTGCACAGATGGCAGGAAACTGGAAGGGATTCAAACAACTACAGACATAATTTAAGAAACACTGGAAGAACTGACTTGAGAAGCAAGCAAGCAAATGTAAAATTAGGGATGGGAAATACGCTAGAGCATAAAGCCACCAAGAGGGGGAAAACTACTTAGCTCTATGGAAGAGAGTATAATCAAAATTATTGAAAATACCATGAGTAGCTAAGGGCTCTGGCAAATGAATACTAGCTGATTTAGCTGCACAGATTTAAGTTACCAGTACTTCCTCCTGCACCTCTGCAACAGCTGAGGCAGCAGCAGAGCGGGCCATATGTCCTCCCCTCCACCAGCAAATCTAAGCTGTCACCAGTGCCGGGTTAAAAGCATACAGCTACAGTCCACTTGGGCAGCTGGGACAGATCTGTTTCCATTGCTCTTGCTCCAGTTTCCCCGGTAGCACAGGGACAAGACAGGCAACCGCGGGTGGCAATTTCCACGACCACCCCAGCAGGGACTCCTTGGGCCAACTTGCCCGTTTTTGACGTAAGTTGCCGGCGCGGCAGTCGGTGGGGAGCGGAGGGTGTTCCCACCAGGTCACTTCAGGCGCTGCGGCATCCGGATGGATCCGGGACGCCAAGGCGCTCCTCGCTGCCACAGCAGGTCAGCACGTGGCTCAGAGAGGTTCGGCGGGCAGGAAGCTCACAAGACGTGCCGGTGGGCGACACAAGCCTCCGCAGCTGGTGACTTCGTCGATGGCCCCAGCACGGCGCACGGCTTCCCTGCCGGGGCCTGAGTAAAGCTGTGGGTGGGCGATGGCGCCCTTGGCCGCCCCGCGCGGAGCAAGCTCCAGCCGCCGTAGGGATGCGGTGGCAACCTCCGCGCTGGACAGGTGCCGGCCAGTGCCTCCCCCCGGGCCGGGCTGCGGGATCGCCACCGCTCCGCTTTCTCGCTTTCGACCGCTCTTTTCCATTTCTAAAGCAGAGAGTCGCAGCGTCCCCCACATTTCGGACGCGTCCCACGTTTGCACGGGAGCGTTTCTGCCGGGCAGGCGGCATCGCCTGGGCGCCGAGGAGAGGGCTGCGGGCGCCCGCCCGTCCGGGGAGGCCGCGGGGGCTCCCGGGAGCCCTGCTCCGCTCTGCTTGCTGCTTCCCCTGCCGCGGCCACAGCAACGGCTGCTGGGTAATGAAGTGTTGCTAGGATCCGGGCCAGGAGCAGCCCGCGGAAAGGAAAGGGGGGGGTGGATAAATAAATAAATAAATAGATAAATAAAATGAATACCAGCGAAAGGCATGGTTTCAAGCCATTGAAATTCAAGCACCCCTCCCGCCCGGCACGACGCGCGGAGTGGCCCCCGGCCGCAGGGATGCAGCGCCGCTCCTGCGTGCTTCGCCCCAGCCGCCGCTCTCTTTCCTCCCCGCTCCCGGTAAACAAGGACGGCCCGACCCGCTCGCTGCTCCTCGGGTTGTTCTTTGAGGAAGTGCTTCAGACAATGAAATATATATCACGAAACGGCTCGGCCGACCGAGCGGGCTGCACGCTGCGCGATGCCACGCCAGGGCAGAACAGCGATTGTTGTCAGGCAGAGTTGTCTGCGTTCGCCTCGCAGGAGGAGCCCTTCGCCGAGCCGCAGAGGTGCTGCGCCAAGCGCTGCCCCCAGACCCCGGGGCCTGGGGAGCGGCTGGGGCACGGCAGCGGGGCCGGCGCTTAGGGGGCACATCTGGGCTCTCTGAAACACACAGGCCTGTGAAATCTCTGCAAACGTCTCCGCTCGTGGCGAATTAACGCCGGGATCAGGGGCGCCGGGGCAGCGTCGCCCGAGCCCCTTCTGCGTGAGCTGGCTGGGATGCAGAAACAGTATCCCCGCCACGGCGAGGACTTCCCGGGCCAGGCGGCGTCCCACAGACACAGCTGGACCACCGCCAAACTAGCGTATCGGAGGTACGCCGCGGCCGGCTTTGGCTGCGGTGCCTCGACACCCTACGTTGCCCCACTGCGCGCGGGGCCCACGCAAGGAAAAGCCAGGGTTTCGGCCTCCATGCCTGGAAATGAAGAAAAGCATTAAAAAAAGAGAGAGAGAGAGAGAGAGAAGGTCAAAATGCAGGAGTCGAGAAGTGGGAACCGGCGCTCAGTAATAACCTCCAGCAAACCTGGAAAACTGCAAACCGCCGGCTCCCCCCGGCAGCTCGCCCCGGCGTCCTGCGCCTCCGGCCAGGCTGCTGCGGCGGGGCCGCCTCGGAAAGCGCAGGAGGAAGATTATCTTCTAAACAAGGGAAGGGGAAATTGCATTTGTCCCCAGGCAGGGCGGAAATAGGAGGAAATGATGGGTTTTTTTTCCCAGGGAGCTTCTGTTGTCTTCACAGGGCTTTCAGTCAACACACAAGCCGTAGGAACTAGTGGCTACGAGCTAAACCCTCTGAGACAGGAATGCAATGAGGAGAAAACACCTGAGCTGAACTTTTAACTAAAAGTTAAAATTATCCCTATTGCAAAAAGTGCTCTGGTCAGTCCTGGTTCCCTGCCAGCTGTTTCACTTCACAGTAAAACCGAAAGTGCCCAGTGTTCCCTGTCGTTTCAGCACACAACAGCTCACAGCTAGTGGCTTCTTTGTGGTAAAAGTCATAGTTGTTTTCAGTTTTAATAGCAGAAAGCCCCAGAAGTCCTCAGTGTTTCCTGGTGCGGCTAGGGCCTCCCACGACAGCCTCGACCTGCCCGAAAAGCAGGAGGGACACTTTTGCTAACCTTTCCCGGGAAGCGTTAATCCCCTTCCAGCACCTCCTGATGCAAGCACCGAAGTTCACACGGGAGTTCCCACCTCATAAAATCTTGCTCCCTTCGGCTTACGTAAAAACCTGTTCTTACATAGGGACTTTGTATAAAGATGCGAGACCCTCCTCTTTTTTTCTGTCGCATCCAGCTCGCTGCTATTATAATGCACGCAGAGCTGCCATTTAAGTGCAGCAAGTGTGACAGGGGAGGTGGGTCCTGTATTTCAGGTGTCCTCCTGGTATTTAAGAACTGGGGCATCAAAGCCGTGTGCAAAAGCTGGAGAAACGAGCTCAGCCACTTTGCAGGTTTTCGTAACGACTCACCTTCCCTTAGGGGTCAAGATTGTAAGCATAGTTGAACACTTGCCCAGGCAATTTGTCGAGGGATTTGCATAAACCTGTTTGTAGTTCAGCGCAGAAGCACTTGTGTGTTGGGGCTGACATCTAGTGTCAGTGTGGATGAGGCTGGGAAACCAACTGCCTCATTTCTCCCAACATGCTAATGGTGACCCACAAGGAGAAAGGAAGATGACACTGCTTAGCCTTAGTGCCCAGACTGAGTTGGTTAGAGATCTGATTCATAAGCCCGTGAGAATCTGTTATACATTAACTGCAGAGGAAAATAATAATGTGACACTCAAAATCCAACAGTTTTAGGCCTGGAAATCACAAAAACAGCTCGGATTGCTTAGGTATGCTATTGTCTCCTCATTTTGAAGCATCACAGAAACTAGCGACTGCTCTTGAGCACCAGAGACTGCAGGGAGAAAGATACTGCATGCTGTACCCTTTAACGGCAGGATAAGATTTCGAGCCCTCAAAAGCATTCAGTATGTTGAGGTTCAGTAAACCACACTGCTGGTGCCTCGATGCGTCGCTGCATGCTTGCCAGCCGCACCTCACGTGGGCTAATCCTTCTCATCCTCCCCTCATCTGGTTGGAAGATTTTTCCACAAAAGCCAGTAAGCAAGTTCAGATCAGTTCACCATATTACTACTTCACTCCAGGGGTACTTTTGTCCAAGATCTTCAGTGTTTTTTCGAACATGTGGAGTGTGACAGGGACAGGCAATGCTGTGCTCACCTGGCAGAAGGAGAAAGAGACAAACTGCTCATATGGGTGCTAAAGACCCCTCAAAATCCTGTATCCAAACAGGAACTGGAAAATCATGTATCTTAACTGTTAAAATATTTCCAGAAAGATGCTTTGGATGTTAAAGGCTTAAGGAATGACCAAACAAGTTCAAGGAAAAGACGCTAGCTGAGGATTATTAAATGCAAAGACACCATCTCTGGCTCAGAAAGCCCCTGAATTGTTGCAGGCTGGGAAAGTATCTGGGAGAAATGTCATTGTGTGCTTACCGCATTTCCATACTGTGTCTTAGGCATCTGGCTTTGGCCATTGTCTAAGAGAGGATGCTGGGCTACAGATGAATCTTTGGTTTGACCCTGAATGGCCATGCTGGTATGAACCCTCTCACCACTTACCTATGCTTTTCTATTTTTGATGTAGCTCTGCTGTAACGTGATCTTCTGTTCTAATGCCTTCATCTTGCTTCCAAGTTGCACAGGCAGAAAAGAGTACTTTTGCAAAGCAAAAATGTTTTTTGGCTCCGTCTTAAATATGGATCTTAAATCTTAAATAAGGCTCCCCTTATTTAAGAGAGCCAGATACCCTCTTTGGGATTGCCAGATTCTACAAAAGGGGGAGAGGAGAGAGGGATGTAGGGCAACTCTGTTTGGGAAGTGTGTTTTTATTTTTCCTTGATGTTATTGGCAGGAATGTTGCCGCTTTGCTCAGAAAGTCACGTCCTGCCCCTGTATTTAGGCATCGGCAGGGAAATCAGAAGATCCGACTTTGGCTTTGCCTGGCAGTCTGTGTGACCTTTCTGGGGCCGCCTCATCGCCATGTGCCTCATTTCTGCGTGGTGATGTGAACCGAAACGCTTCGCCTTATCTGTCTCAAAGATAAAGGCCGGGGACTTTCCTTATGTTTATGTCACGTGCCTGATGCAGCTGGGTCAAGGTCTCAGGCACAGCCTTGGGCGCTGTTATTGGATTCATGGTAACTGTGCCCCATGTGAAGACCCTGAGAGACGGCCCCCCTCCCTGCTCCCCACCCCCTTTTTTCAGGCAGCTCTCCTTCTAAACTTAATGAGTGTTTATCCAAAGAGGAACCACAGAAATGAGTGCGAAGCTTGTGGACATGTGAATGAACAGGAAAACGTGTTAATGCTACAGTTTCCCTGTGCAACCGGGAGGGAGACTTGTGCAGGCAGACTCCTCAGGAGCTGTTAGTCAAAGTCCGCAGTGTTTATGCGGGAGCTGTCTTTTTGGCGCTCTGAAAGGGCGCGGATGAAGTCAGAGAGCAGCTCTGGTCCCATGGGCACGCAGGCACCCTGCTGTTAAAGGTTCACGTTCAGGAAGTTTGCTACCACTATTTAACCTTTAAATGCTCCTTTAAATGCTTTCCTTTCAGAGTACCCATCAAGCAGGAGTTTTGGACAAATAGGGAACTTGTAGTTAAGCTCAAATGGTGCAGGGAACCTTATCCAAGCAGAAAATATTTGCTCTGTACACACACTTGAACTTTGGGAAGTACATGAAGATACTTTATATAACTGTGAACCATTTAAGGATAAAGTATTCTCTCATATTGTTTTAACTATAGTATATTTTACTTCATGCAGTGCCCAAATATATACATGTCTACATGTCTGGTCACAGCTTATGTTTGATCCAGCGCCTCTCTTCTTCTTCACCAGCATATTAATAACATTTTTCTTTGCTGTTGTCATGTCGTTTGCAATCCCCTTCCCCAATGTAAAGCCAAAATAGCAGAGAATTGATCTTGGCACGTAGAAATGGCCACTACAAGCAAAGCTCTAGAAGGGAACCAGCCCTACACCCACTGCTACAGTTATCGGAAGCGCTTATTATCGACAGACCTCCCTCTGTTTCAGACACCAGGTTTAAGGATATGTTACTATGATGGTGGATCCCCTGAGATCTTGAGATACTGAGCAAAGGGTCTGGCAAAGCATCAATAATATACTTGCAGATCAAGGGTTTGCGGTTTTTATAATCCTCTTCCGTTACATCAAAAAGTTCTAGGCACATACAACTGTGGGCCAAAACCTGAAAAGAAACAGTTCCTCAGGCTTATTTCAGGGACTGCCATATCCTAAATGCCCTATTAGTACGTGAAGAATCAGAGACAAAGCCCTTCTTTTTGAGGAGCTCTGTCACCAGACAGCTGTACCTAGAAGTGCCAACTTGGACAAATATTTCATCTGCAAAGACAAGCCATGGCAGGAGGGTCTATCTGAAAGCACTCCTAACCTATGAGATCCAGTGCACTGGCTCAAAAAATTTAGACAAAAACACTTCTCTATTAAAATGTATACTTTTAGAGTAATTGCTATAAAACACCATTGGTTTCATATCTATTAAAATAGCACAATGCTTTTGTTTTGAGGAAAGGGATGCTAACAGATGCACAATGGCCACATAAAACACAGTTTTCACCAGCAGCCACGGGTTGCTGTTTATGAGCTACCCCAAATGAAAGCACGGCTCGAAAACTGCTGTTTCCCTTTTCCTTTACCAGCATGACTGGAATGGAGCTGTTCACGAAAAACAAAAGCAGCCACCCCGCTTTCACGGAGAGCGGAAAGGCTGGCGCCTGAGTTTCTCGCCACGCTTCCTCCCTCCCCCTCGCGATGTGAGGAGGCTCGGCGGCCAGCTCAGGTGGCCGCTTTTCCCAGGGCCACCTGCCACGATAGGTCTGCAGCTCCCTGAAACTTGTCACCTGAAGAAAAGTTTCCCAGCTTCTTCTGGAACCAGGTTCTTCTCAGCCCGGCCTTTCAGCTGCCGCGAGACGGCGACTTGCTCCCAAGGCACTTTTGACTCTTGGCTTTTGGCTCGTGTAGCAACGCTGTTGTATCAAGGACCTCCCGCACGGAGAGTTTCTAAGGAAACAACTCCTCGCTGGGATATGAACAGCCTTTCCCCTCCAGGTCACCAACTTCAGCTTCGGATGTGCTCGAAGCGCTGTCTCTAGGACAGCGTTTAATGGCTCATGCAATATATCTTTAATTACTATTCATCCAGTTTCTTCCTGGCAGATGCTCATGTCACACGTTTTAAAATAACGCACTGGTAATTTATCTTTAGGAAGTATTGGTCCAATTTTCCACTAACAGGTTCCTCCTGTCACGTATTTCACCATGGCAGCAGTACTATTGCTGGCAAGGACTGAATGAGCAGGGAACAGCAGCTGATTCCAAGTCAATCCCGAGGGATGTGCCCGTCCCCTGTGCAATACTAATTTTCAAATGAGAAAAAAATCAACTTCCTAGTCTGCCCAGCTATGTCAGGGGTGAAAAGACTGGTTCAAGCAGAAGACATATATCTCCAAACATTCATCCAGCAACATATGCTTCAGATTTTAGCCACTTTAGCTGAAAACCTTTTCTCTTCCTCTGAACCATGAGTACCTCTCAAAATGGGAGAACCCCAGAGCGATGCTACAAGGTGCACAGGAAAACCCTGGAAATTTCCAGAAAAAGTCATTTTCCCCTCTCTGTGCCGTGAACTTTTTCCCTGTGGTCAGCTGGTTGCTCTCTAAAGCTCTGTCTAAAGCTAGAGAGGTTCCTGAGAGGGAAGAGGGGAAAGACGCCACCGCTCAGAAAGAGACCTTGTTTGCTGGGTCAGGTTAGGACCACCAACCCAGTGCTGGCCTCAGCGCTTCTCTGGGTCTCAGCAGCTGACTCACAACCATAAATAAATAGAAATGCACACAGAATAAAAGGCTTCAGGAGGCAACTCGACTACTTCAGCAGACCAGAACATCCATTTCCCCAAGCGATCGCTTCCCTGGAGAGACAGCTTTCTTTATGGCAGTCTTTTTACTGATGATTAGATACAGATGTCCTCCTTCTGCTTCCTGTGCTAAAGAGGAGCCCCCCGAAGTCCTAACTTTCACGCCAAGACCATGCTGCGTTAGTCTGCTGGGATGTGGGATGAGAGGGCTCCTTTGGGGAGCTCAGGGGCTGATGATATGAACAACAATATGGCTATAAGACATGCGAGTACTGGCAGTGGCCCAATGCTTTTTCTGTGCAGGTGCATGATTTAAAGCCTGCGTATGTGTTGTCATGGTTGGAAAAGGCCATGCCTTGCAATCTTTGAGGTTTTCCAGATGAGAAGAGACCATGTGCCACCCTTCCCACTGACTGCTAAATGGAAATAACTGCACTTAATAAGGAACTGTGAGGCTGGCCTCCAGTTAGCTATTTATGCTTGTGTCTGAGACCAAAGCTTGAACGGGAGCTGGAATCAAGAGGGTATCTCCAGCCTATTTCTAGCGATGAAGAACATTATGAGAGTTTTTTCCTTCTAAAATGCCCATTATTTGCCTGTGTCAGAAACCCCTGAAGGTTCTGCAGCTCAGCTAAGCTTGGACTAGATGTCTAAGCCATTTAACCATCTCCACCCTCCTCATCACCATAGGCATTAACACCAGTTTATCCAGGGATTTGCAAAACAAATGGACCATCAAGCCAAACCTTAATGTAAAAAATAAGGAAGTTCTCACCTCCTCAAAACCAGGGCTCAATTGCTGCCTGCATTTCTGCCGATCGGATCGGCATGAGCAGGCAGCCCACGGCTACCGAGCTTCACAGCTCAGCTCTCTGGAAGTGTGTGTACCAAACTGTACGTATCAGGTTTGCTTTATTTCTCTGGTCTAACGACTAGCACAAACTGGAAAAGCTCTGTTGGGAAAGACTGGCGACCCCAAAAAGTTGGCTGTGCCCCATTAGAGCCTTCTCCTGGGTTCAAACCCTCCTGAAACAAGCAGAGTCGGGAGGATTTACTGCAGGATCTGGGAGGATGGAGAGGAGGAGGGAGGGATGCTGCCTCTCTGGGAGTGAGCGCTCACTTTTCCTGCAGAAACTAGAGGAGAGGGGAAGGGGAGTGGATGCAGAGTGTGGCCTCACGTGCAGCTGGGACCTTGGCGGGGTTTCCTGGGTGGAGGGCTCCACAGTGCAACACCGAACACTATGTCTCTGTGACCGTCTAGCAGAAGCTGACATGCTTTATGGCCCTCTAAGGCTGTGAATATTCTGTAACTCAGCCGGTTCCCCCACGCCTGTAGTCATTTACCTGCGGGATCTGGGAGCATCATGCAGGATGCTGAAAATGCTGCACACAAGCGATTTTCTTGGGTTTGCGGGGCCACTGGCTTCTCAGCTGGGGGGAAAGAAAAAACGGGTAACTATAAACAGAGCTCAGAGAGCAGCTCAGAAGACGCAGTGCTTCGAGAATACAGCACCATCTCGTGGCCGCCGCCTGCTGCTAAGGCTGCCGGCGGTGCTGGGCTTTGCACCCGGGTGCCGGGGAAATGCGGCCGGTCCCGCTCTCCCGCCGGGCGGCGGGACGCGGCGAAGGCAGCGAGCTGCGGCCGCTCCCCCGGCAGGCGCTGTCCCCGGACAGCCGTAACGCTGGGAGGCGGCGGGGGAGCGGGGGAGGCGCAGCCCGGAGAGCGAGGAGAGCGCTGCCGGAGCGCGGGGGCTGATCAGCTGCCGCAGGCAGGCGGGAGACGGGTCTGGCGCCCGGCAGCGCCCGGCAGCCCCCGGCAGCCCCCAGCAGCCCCCGGCAGCCCCCGGCAGGCCTCGTCCCCCGGAGCTGGCGGAAAGCCAGGGCAGCACCGAGGCAAAGTGCCTCTCTTAAGGCCACCTGGCTTTTTCAGTGGCGGAGGCTGCAGCAGCTGCTTGGGGGCAAAAAACTGGTGCCCACTGATGAGAACATCCAGCTTTGCAATTTGTGTATAATATCACAGCTGGGACCAGTTTCCGAGTTCCTCCTCAAGAGCATATCCACCGCTCGAATGAAGACGGCAGGGTGGGACAGCTCTGCCGTACCCCCTGCTCCCACCAGTAACTGCGGAGCTGGGTCCAGCCCCCCCAGCGCTGCAGGGAGGGAGGGATGATAGCACCGTGACACGGCCTTGGGTCCGCCGACGAGGATCGCTGGTGCTTTTGGGCTGGGCGGACGGAAATGGGGCGGATTTTCTGCAAACCCATTAAACCACCTCATAAATCCATGCCTGGAGTGCTTGAATGTTGCTGTTTGCCCTGAGACTCTGCTGCCCCTGGGTGGGGTGCAATGGGCACGTGGGGGAAATGGCAGCCACGGGTGACCAAAAGGCCAAACTCCAGACCAGCAGAGCAAACAAGCCCTTAACCTTATTTCTCAGAAAAAGACACCCGTTTTCAAATGTTCCTTGCACCTGCTAAATGCATTAGCAGCGTTGCTGTTCTTGAATAGGCAGTCATGATGAAAGAAAAATAGCTTCCTCGTGGTGATCCTGGTGCTTGTGACAAGCACTCAGGGAATGATTTACTGCTTTTTTTTGATGAAAGCTGGACAGCCAACATACCCACACTCAGTGCTCCACATGGTATGAGGTTGCTTTCCATCATTTCCAAACTTCCTTGAAAGAGCTAAGTATTTTGCCACCTATTTTCTCTTTTATAAAACTATCAGAGCAGGGTTTTGCATGTGTTGGCCATGCCAAGGAAAATAATTCCTTGCTGGGAGTAAGAGGCACTGGGCCATTGGCCCTGGAGGTTATTACAGTATGTTCATTTCCAGCAGCTGACAGCACTGTAAAAAAATTGAGCTTTTTTTGCTGCCATGCAGTGGATTAGCACATCAGTGTAATGTTGGGAGGGAAAACATAGAAAATATTATGAACTGCTTTTTATTAAAATAGATTAAACAGAGAGCTTTGCTGGCATCTAGATGCCTCAGGGGACTGGTTATGGAAGAACAGCCATACATGTGTTTTTCACTTCAGCGTCACTGAGCTGTGTCTGCTCGGCCTGTGTGACCTAGGCCACACTATTCCACTCCAGTTTACGGTTGGTTGCCAGGAATGTGCCAAAATCAGATGCACAAAAGAGCCCGAAAGCACACCTTTGTCAGCCCTAAGCTGCTGGAGGTGCCTGCAGCCTGGCCGCGGCGAGGCAGGTGCTGCAGGGTCCAAACAAGCAAGAAGCAGACTGACAATTTTTTCAAGTGAGTTTTGGACTCCAAAATACCAGGGAGCTGTGGTTCAAGCTAAGTCCTCCCTGTGTGGAAGGGGATGGCAGAGATGAACTCATGCAGGTGGCCCTGGTCCCAGCTTCAATACAGCAACTAGCAGCTCTTCCCACCATAATCCGTTCATGTGACTGAGGTGCTAATTTGCTTGTGGGTCCTTCTCCAGCTGCAGGGACCATGGGGACTGGGGAAAGGGGTGCCATGGCTCTGACACAGACACTCAACTCAGTTTCCCCAGAAATGGCAAGAAGGCATAGGAGCCTGCACTGGCTGATGATTGCAGATGCACCCATTGGTTTCATCCATCTGGCAGTGGCAGCAACTAACCGGTAGCTCATGTCTATGTGCTAGAGAGCAGCTTGAGCTCCCTGGTGCTCTCTGCCCAATTTCTAACAGATGAGCACACACTGAGCAGGATGTGCAGGGACAGCAAGGAGATGGGGTGGTCTTGCATGGAAAAGGAGACATTAAGATGTTCAGTGTTGCATCATGCTGGGAAGTGCTCTGTTTCCCAAGAATATAGACAACATAAGCCCTGATCATATGTCTGGTTGGGATCTCTCTTTCTTTTTTATGTCTTATGCCACTCTCACAGCTCAGTCTCAGCCACCAGAACCCAAGCAAGGTGAAAATTCACTTCTGACTTGTATCGTCAGAGGAGACAGCGGTGGTCCGCAGCGTTCACAGACACAGCCCATGTTTCCCCGGAAACAAGGTGAAAATGAGTGCAGGGAAGCATGAACCTCCCTGCAGAGTGGAGCCCCTGGCTATGAGGCTTTGGATCAAAGAAGAGGGATACCACGTAAGGGTAGGGGTTGGAGAGGCAACAGGGCTGCTGTTCTACTTAGTTTTGATCACTCAGACAGCAAAGGTTTCATATTTAATGCAAAATAATCACCACTTTACCATGCCTTTCCATGGTGGTTGCTGAGAGTAAATGGCAAGTGGTTTGGATCTGGTAGGATATTTGTTTTTCATGTGCTATTTGTTTTGTTGCTAAAAGATGAAAACAGGAAGTTTCTGGGTTTGAGGCACCCATGAGCCAGGTCTTGGGTGACCTCATCTTCCACTGAAGGGAAAGAAGTAGGGAGAAGAGAAATGTTGTCGTTAAATGTTTTGACTATTTTTAGTAGTATGTGACTAATGATTTTGATGTACATCTTTGTCACTCTTCACTGTAGTTTTACATTTTGAGGAACAGGGGAAATCTAGAAAATGAACAGGGCTTAGATTCAAAAAGCAAATTAAATATGAACTTCTCAACTGTTAGAGCCAGAGCTACATGTTATTTTTTTTTTAAGTATTTTGTAAAAAACTATATGGGCATATTGAAAGCGAAAGCCTGAAGCCTGAAGAAATTCAGTCAAGGCAGCTTGTCGTATCAAAATTCAACTGTCTTACACTGAGCTGAAGAACTTTGAAAGTTTTATTTTTTTAAAATGAGGCCCTCATTGCAGCAGTAGTTAATTTTCCAGTAATTTATTTTCCTCCTTAAAAGCAATGCTGCGCCCAGCAGCTTTAAATGGGCCACACAAAGCACCGCTCGACTAAAAGTGAGCTGTATTCTTGGCTACAGTTCCTGAGTTTATAGCGCAGTGGCTCGGGATCACTCAGAGGCTGAGCGTTTCATTCAGACTAAATGAAAAGGGTGGATAAAATACTCCTTTGGCAAGTGATAGCCAAATGCAACAAATGTCACTGCTCAAGGCAGCAGTCAGCAGGACAGAGCCTGTAGAGAGGTGGTGGGCTGAAGGATTTCCATGGGGTTCATTGCTCGCAGGGAGCTGCAGGAGCACAGATAAGCTGCCTCTGGGGGGTGAACACTTTTGGCTGTGCCAGTTTGGTGACACGAGCCCTTGTCCACCCATTCCTGCCCTGCACCAACCTTGGACCTGCTGGTGTAGCTGCTGCAGGGCAGTATGTGAAACCAAATCCATTCATAGATTTGGGTTCATGACAGCCTTCCCCCTGCCCAAAGGGAGGTTTTTAAATCCCTGTCAATCAGGTAGCTGAGGTTGGAGGAGACTCTGAAAAAAAGCATATGCTGAGGAAAGTGTCTTGAAGCTAGAAAGCAACCAAAGCCTGTGGGTCCTAGGACTTGCTGGGAAGGTGGTTTGATCAAGAAGGAGGAGACCGTCCTAGTGTTTATTTCTCTTCCGTTCAGGCATCAGAGCTTTGTTTAACTTCTTCACAAATAAATCAGAGTGCCACCCAAAACAACCTACATCCTTAACTCCTCTAAGTCATTTCTCCTAAGGGAAACAACTCGAAGTAGCACACTGCAGTGGCTGACTGCTCAGGCTAAAAGGGCAACAGCATATGACGACGGTCATGCTTTAAATACACTTTTTGTTCACTTGTTTACATGTATGAAGACTGGCTCTGCTCTCCTGGAGGGAAAGCTGTGCCACCTCGTTGCCCAGCTCTGCAGGCAGAAGCTCTTCGCCATGGAGAGGGACCCGCCGAAATGAGAAGGACATCTGCCTGGCGGAGGGTCCAGCTCCCTGCAGACAGCACGGAAACTGCACCCATCTGAGGCACCTTCGGCCGCCTGTGTGGAAGAATAACCTCCAGCCTTCAGGGCAGGTCAGCGCAAGGCCGAGGGGGCTGGTGTTTCAGCCCGGCTGAGTCACGGCCGGTCAGCTGGAGCCACAGGTACATAATGAACATAAAAAGAGATACACAATATGAACCCAAAATGAAAAAAAGATCACTGCAGATAGGTGATTCATTTTTCTTGCCTCTTTCAAAAAAGCCCTGAGCACAAGGCTAAGAGATGGCTTCGATGGCCTGTGTAGCTGGTCTGGCTGCTGGAGCAGTCTCCAGTTGTTCACAGAGGAAGAGGAAATGGGGTGGGCAGAAACACAGTGTTTCTAATTTTTCACATCAACTGGAAGGGGAGGAGAGAGCTTTAGGTATTTTTAGGAAAGGTGGGATCGGTTGCAAACATATTTGCTTGAGGTTGTCCATATGAAGAGAAGAACATTTTTATACTGGCTAAAGCAGGAATATTAAAGAGAAACCACCACCCTCGGTTTTTATGGGACAGATTTCAGGAAAAATAAAAATGTGACTTCATTCAAGTGTATAAGAAGCCACTTAAACAGTGAAGAGCAGAACGTCAAATCATGGGTACTCTCCACTGCTGGAATTAGAAGATGTTGTTATAAATCTCAATACTATGGCAAAATAGCAGTGATCTAAAACCACTAAGTAGGGGCAATTCGTAAACAGGACGCAGACATGGCATGGTGAATTCAAAGTAGACTCTGAACGGGGTGCATTAAGTCGGGGATAAAGGGGACAGGCATGAGAGCAATTTGTCTTGGACATGGACCTGGGAAATACCTGGGTAGAAAAATCTGGTCAGCTTCTCTCAAATCTCAGGGCCATCATAAGTCCTGTTCTCAGATAAAAGATCCAGTCCTGGACTTTTTCCTGCAGTTATTGAGAGTGCCACAAGCCGAAAGTGGTATGTTAGGATTTCCTAACTTGAGCACTCAGCTCGTGACAGACAGTAATGCTGAGCCTGATGTTAAGGTATGACCTTGCCGTCATATAGAGTATGTTCTTACTGATGGTGTTTGGGCAGGGTTGTGACCATATTTAAAGGAAAATCTGATGCTCAAGGAGGAGAAGAGGCACTCACTTGTCAAAAGAAAAATCAGCTTTGTGTGAGAATTTATAACTTGCTGATGAGGAAACACCCAAAGCTGGGAAATAGATATCGTGGAGATTTTGCTCTGCCTCCAAAACAGATTGTGTTGTAAAACAACCGTCTCTTCTCTGTGGAAGCAAATTCTCAAAAGCTGACTCACTAGTCAATGAGATAAGAAACAGAAACTCCTCATTGCTGCAAAGTGGGCAGAACTGAGCCTTTAATCTGTATCTTCTAGATGAGTGCTTTCACCTCCAGGTTACTGGCATATGCCTCCTGAGGAATGAGTTACGGTAATTAAAAGCCAGGACCAATGACATCAAAAATACGAAAGTCCAAATGAGCGTAGTGAAGTGGCATATGACAAGAGCAATGACAACCGTCGTCGGCGACAACTCGCAGGGAGGAAACTCGAGAATGCAGGACATGCGAGCTGCAGGCAGCCTGGTAGAGGCCAGGCTTTGTAGACTAATTAGGAATATTCTCAGGTTAGCTTAAATAACTACTGGCAGAATACAGGCTTTTTTCTTTGCTATGTCACGCTGTGAGCTAAACTCCCATGGTTCTTAAGCACTGATGTCAGAAGTTATAGCTGAACTCTGTATAACCTCAGGACTGTGAAAGATGACAAGTGCAAAATATTCAGGAGTTTTAAAATAACATTTTATGTTAGCCTTGGATGGTTTATTTTGAAGCTGTACTAATTTCAAATCAACACTGTAAGTCTCTTTTGTACTCAACGTAGAAGTGTACCAGAACGATCAAACAGAGAATATTATTTTCTTCTTGCAAGGTAGGCACATGGGCACATTGGCCAAATATTTAGCCTCTCAAATTGCCACTTATTTAATGGGAAACCTTGAAATTTAAATACTTTGCTGAAATGGGTCTATATTTGGCTAGTACTAAGGGGCTGTAATATTGTTAAAACTTTAAAATTTTACTTTCATCTTTTAAGGCTGCTGCTTCAATGGGGTAATAAACTGGCTGAAACTGTTTTGCAGGATGCTGGTGGATGGACAGAATATTCTGTTGCTCTCTTGGAGAAGCCACCTGGGATACAAACGAATGTGTGACAGCAGGATACATAAAGTAGCATTTATTTTATTTTGCTGATTATGGTTTTATTTTTTATACTGAATAAATTAACTAATCTTGATCAACTTGCATAGCTTTCCAGGTTTGCATCCCCACTAGAAAGGTTGCATGTAGACCTCTGTTTCTAGAGCAGCAGTAAAATCCTCTATCACAGTCCTCTGCCATACAGGGAAATGACCAGGCAGGAGAGAGAGAAAGCAGAGAAGGCAATAGCCAGTTGTTTGGAAGTAGCTATCTGTTTTTGCCATCTAGCAAACTTGACAAAGTGATTTCGACACAGATGTATTGTGTCAGGGTTCCTCAACCACTCTGACGTAAACACTCCTGCATTGCAAGACACTGGAGTCCAGGCAAGCACGGTCTTGAGCTAATAAAGTAAGTAATAATGTTGCAGGGACTTGAGTTAGAAACGGCTGGAGAGTCACTGGAGGTGGAGATGGGTTGATTCCAGGCGAAACGCAGGCCTTCTGGAAGGAACGAGCCGCAGAGCAGTTTTGGCCCAAGACGGTGATATCTCCTCCCCAAGCCGGACAGCCATGCCCTCCGCCTGGCCAGCCGCCGTGCTCTGCAGGAGGTGCTCCTCTGCTGAATTCAGCAGGCCTGCTGTGCAGTGAGTTTAAGCCCACTGGTTTATTCTTCTTGGTTACCTTTCATAGACCTATAAGCAGTAATTCAGAGACCTCCACGGCTCTGCGGGGCTCAGGTTAAAACCACTGTTCCAACCCACATTGGCTCTACGAAGCGTGCCTTCCCTCACAGGCACGCTTTGAGGCTTTATTCCACAAGGTGCTGGAATATATCCAACCTGCTCCTCACCTCAGCCCTGCAGATGTGCAGCCCCTTTTCCCGGGCAGTAGCAGCTGGTGGATTTAGGGCATAGTTGACCCTGTTTGGACCCATCAGAGAGATGTTGCTCCCTGCTGCCCTCCACCCAGCTCTCTTCCTCCTCCGCTGTGAACTTTGGCGGCAGCAGTTTGGATGATTTGTGTGTTTTTGAAGGGAGGAGAATAAGTGTTAATTATTCCCTGAGAAAAGTCACTAAGAGTGCTGGTCATGTAACAGCTGGGTTGAGAGAGGCACCAATCGAAGTGCTTAAAAGGTTTTCTTGCTAAATAAAAATTCCTGTTCTTAACCCTTCATAAGAACATAAAACACTAAGATGGCTGTACTGGATTAGACCAAAGGTCTACCCAGACCAGTGTCCTGCCATCAGCGGCAGGCGGTGGGGACAGCCTGAGGACAAGCATGAGACCAGCGCAGGCGCGTACAGGTGCGTCCCCAGCACACTTGCTGCCAGCAGCAATTTGCAGCTCAGGAACTTCTCCAGGCTGTGCCTTTTGTGTCTCTCAGCCCTTGATGCACTTTTTTTATGTGAATTCGTCCCGCGTATGCTTTTAACAGTCACCGTCTCCAGTGACAAGGTAGTCCACACCTGAGTGGCACTTTGGTGTGAAGAGCCACCTCCTTTTGTTTGTTTTGAACCTGCTACTGCTGATTTAACTTAATTTCATAGAAGCACAACCTGTTCCTCAAGGCAAGAGAGGCATCGCGAGTGCATCCATGGGAAGGGCAGTGCTGGCAGTGTGTCACTGAGCCACCAAGGCTCCTTGTGCTCTTGCAAGGGAACTAGGAACCACTGCAGGGATCTCCACTGGTTTGTTAAGTTTCTTTGTCTTGGCTAGATTTTTCTCCAATAGCAAATTTATTGTGTGACTTCTGACTGTTCTGGTGAAGGAGGGGGAAAGGGATCTGGAGAGCTGCTCCCCAAACAGCACAGTTACCTGGACTGAGAAGCTCCAAAGAACATTTAACCAGCCCGACTGTCCAGAAGGGCCACTGCTGTCCCAGTTTGAGATACTCATTACCTGGTATGTAGACACTTCCAGTAAGGCAAGTCTTATCTCAGTAAGGTATGTTAAAGGAAACCTGTGGGTCAAGAAACTGAGAAAAATCACCATTTTTGTCCAGGAAAGCTGGAGTTTCTACCTTTGAAATGCTCTGTAACTGACAAGCTTGTGATTTCCTTTATTGTATACATCCATACATGATTGACAGCAAAAGCAGCACATCTCCTATGTCTTGAATTCCTCATGATTGAACTAATGCATGCTAATAGGTTGCAGAATTAACTGACTTTAAATTAAATATTACCCAGAAGACCTGATGGAGCTGCAGGTGCTTTGCCTAATGAGCCCCTCCATACAGAAACATTGATAAGGACATGCAGAACAGAAGCGAAGATGCTGTTAATGCCGACTCAAACCTTTGAACATACAAAGCAATGCAAAATTATTAGGTTTGCAACCAGTACTATAAAACTTCTGCAGCAGATGACTTCTACCATCATAAGATCTTCTGTCACTACAGTGCCAGAGGTTTTCTGTGGGAGCCAGCAGAGGGGCTGGCACAACCTGTGATGTTTTAGTTTGGATTTGGTGGGATAGGGAGGAAGAAGAAACTTAGTCCAACTGAATTCTGCCCCTAAAACTTCAGATTGACACAAATCCTCCTCCTCTTCTTCAAAGAAATACAGGCAACTCACCTTTCCCCTTAAGGCTTTTTTGTCCAAAGATGGCCATGCCTTCTTCTTTAATGAGAGAGAGGGAAAAAAAAAGCAATTAAGTCAAGCTGTGTTTGTCCTGGTGTTTAACTATTGCTGTATGGAAGAAGAACAGGAAATAAAGAGGAATTGCAAGCTGAGGATGAATCAGGTTATGCTTTCTTGTCTTTTTTTCCAGCAGAAAAAGAAGATTAAGTTTCCCCTGTTTCACTGGGGAAAAGGAAACCATCTTTTACTTTTAGCAGCTTTTGTTCTTGTGTGTGCTCCTGGACCTAAGGACACGCACTGAGCTGCTTGTAGGGGAGGCTGGTAGATCTTACAAGCCAAACTGAACATCCAGCATGAGCCTGGAGAATTTTCTTTCATTTCTATTGTTGTCCTTGTGATTTCTGCAGATTAAAAAGAAACAAGAGATTCAAGGACACTGGAATCAGTTTTCCAAAAATGGATTTTGGAGGATTTGTTGATTTTTTGGAGGATTTGTTGCCAAGAGGATTTGTTGAGCTATCTAAGTGGTAAGAAACTTGTCTCAAACACAGTTTTGATCAGTGGGGTATCTCCTCATGTACAATATTGAAGTTAGAGATTTTACTTATTTTATTCATGCTTCTTGCTGAACACAGTCTTACTGCTGACTTGTGAGAACTGTTGTCCCCAGACTCCAGCTCAGGCTCTGATAGCTTTTGTAAGAGCATCTGTATCAAAATATTGCTGTGCTTGAGTCTCCAAGGCCATCTGGGGGCTTTGTGCAGACAGGGTGCTTAGAAATGAATGTGAACCCTAGCAAATCAACATTGCTTGGCAGGGACAAAATGCACTGCTAGGGTCTGTCTCTGCCAAGCTAGACTGCTTGGCTGCAGTCCCACTTTTCACGGGGGTTGTCTGCCAAAACACAATTTCCTACTGTACGGCGTCATGGTTACGTGGCTCAATACTCCTTTAACCCCACTCAGGCATTTAGCTCTTGTTATTTGTTGAGTGAATAACCAACTGTTATCTCCAACTCTTAAAACAGAGCTTGGGTGCTGGTACCTTGTGCCAGTCATCCCTCGTTCTGCTAGGTTGGCTCAGGTAGAGCTTTCCCTTAGGAGCTGTTGACCTGTAGGTCGTAACCCTCTTGAAATTGAGTCATTATTTCTTAATGCTATAAAATAATAAAAATACATATCTTTGTACCATCTCATGATGGATGCCTGGCTTCTTGGCCTAGCAACCTCAGACTCCTGGGCATCATTTCAAGGTGGGTCTCCAGCATGGACTCTGGCTGCTGTTCCCTTTGGCTCCCTTTATGTCTCCAGCCCTTTGCGAGCAGCTGCTGCCGCTGAGACCTGCTGGCAAGCTAAGAGACCACACATTAGAGGACAAGCCAAGACATCAAAGTGAATGTCCTCAAGTGTTTGCTAAGAGATGTGTAATAATATCTCCCTCCTCATTCCTTGACATATTTCTGAGTTCATTCAACCTAAATATGTCTATAATGAATTATCACAGTAGCTTGGCAAAGACACGCTGTTACAGGAAGCTCCCAGTCCATCATATGCAGCTTCTGCTATGGCGAAAATCCTTAGTAAACGCTAGTAGAAATGTTTTCTCTGAGGTTCTCCTGGACTGGCCACCCCCTGGCCTGTCCCTGCACTGAATGAGAGGATTGCCCACAGCCAGCAGAAGTAGGACAAGCAAATTCATTTCATGAGCTGGACGAGTGGGCAGAGTGAGGGGAGTTCGTAGGGTGCCTAGAGATACCACAGAAGGCAGCAGCTCTCTGTAGGCGTGATGTGCAGCACGGCACAGTCCTGCAGGCGGGCAGCTGCCCACCAGCCCCTCACGTCAGCCGCCAGCTCAGGCACGCAGCTGCAGCATCTTGCCCAGGCCACTGCAGCAGCGGCAGCCTTGCACAGACTGGGACCTTAGCAAAATACAGCTCAGCTGTCACCCAGCTCAGCCAGGGTCACCCAGTCCTGTGGCTTGTATCTGGAGTTGCATGATCTGTGTGTTTTCCTTCAAATCCCAGCTGCTGAAGTCAAATGATGTGTTAATATCTGTCTCAGTTGAAAGAAACTGTAAGTTTCTAGCCATCATATTTTTGGGGGGGAAAAAGATCTAAACACATGACAGAAGTACATAGACCAAGCTCAAAAAGAGTTGCCAAAGAAAGCTAAACTTTTTAGTCCTGTGTGTTTGCATCCATGGTCATGGCAAGCCAAGCTCCTGGTCTCTGGTGTTTGGGACTGGATGTGCTGCATTTCGCTGGCACGCTCACACTTCTGGGAGCAGTGAAGTGTCTCCCAGTTTGGTCAATATTTTTGAGGATTCCCACGCACCAGGAAAAATATAAGATAGGCAGTATTTTCATAAGAAATATGCTTCAGAGGGGGTCTGGTCCTCAGGGACTGAACTGCGGAAAGATTTGGAAGACAGAAATTCTGGCTGTAGCACACCAATATTGCCCTAGTCTCCAGGGCAATGTCTGTACCAAGGTCTGGTCCTGGACCTGTTATGGTCCCACCGGACTGGGGAGCAGTGATAGCTCACTGTGAGTCCATCTCTCCTTCTCGTAGACACTGGGGTGCATCAATGGCCTCAGGCCTCAGCTGACCTGAGGTGCAGCACAGCTGTGTGACCCAGACATGGTTTTACTGAGAAAACTGCTGCTGCTGCACTGTGAGAAAATACATGATCTAAAGCTAAGCAAGATAAGGAAAGTAAAAACACAGACAGGAGTAAAGTTGTCAAGATGGTAACAGCTAGCAACTCAAGGCTCTAAGAGGCAAATACTATGTGAAAACCCTAAAAACAAACAAGCAGAGACTAGGAAGATGGCAACTCAGAGAAATCAAGGCTTAACCTGTTTCAAGGAGCAATAGTCACCAACACTTTTCCTCATGACTGACTGCATGGCCCTGAGGGGCTCCTCAGGCCCCTGCGTGGGGTGTGGAGAGCACATTAATGCTCTGCTGAGCGCCACATTAGTCCCAGCTAACTGCCGTGTGTATCAGCCAACAGGTAATGGCTGTGGGCTTTTGTGTTCCTGCTTACAGAGCCCGTATGCATGGGTAAAAGATGCCTGACCAGGAAGCGGCCCTGCGGCAGCAGGGTTGTAAGGGCGGAGGGAAGGGCTGGTTCATCCGCTGTCTTGCTCTAAAGAGCCCCGGGCTCAAGCTCAGAAATGCCCTGGTCCCTTGGGTGGGGCTCTGATCTGAGGACACGTCCCAAGCGTTGGGACACACCGAGCTCCGAGGTGGCAGAGGGAAGAAGGGGACTTGAAAAAGGGAAGAAAATGAATGGGTGGGAAAGTCATGGAGTGGGAGACGTCCATGAGGAACGTGTTTAATCCACTGATGGAAAGGACATGTAAGGAATTTGACTGAGAAGATCCTGAGTCCTAAACATCAGTATTTCCAGTTTACCAGACTGAGCAGACCTGCTCGACTGCAGGCTGGGACGTGCTCGGTCTCCCTCCATCCTCTCCCAGCTGAACTGAATGAATTCCTCCCAGTTTCTCTTGATCCCACAGAAAAACCTCTGCCATGAGGTACCCAGACACCTCCTCCTCTGTCAGAATATTTCACAGCTCTTTCTTGAACTGAAAGTCCCTTTTGGCAGGAGCAATGATACTCCCTCTTCTAGCTACCTAGCCATGCTGCCTCTGGAGCAGCGGGGAAGCGATGACCTCCAAACAGCTGCTTTTACTTACAGGCTCTGGCAGCAAGTACAAAGCAGCATAAAATGCAAGCCAGAACACGACCGTTTTTGCACTCGTTTTGCACAGGTGTAAATAATCATTTGGAGCAAGGCAGTGGAGACTCAGCCTCCAAGGGAGGTTGAAAGCCATCTTTCCAAGTTGCATCAGTCCAATATTTAGTAAGAGGCAACTAGATGCACTGCATGTGCAATTAGAAGTTTTGTAAAGAGCAAATGAAAGTCAAACCTTGATGTCTGGATGGCAGTCAACTCCTGCAACCTTGGCCAGGTGTCAACATCCGTGAGGGGCCGTTTCTATGATGAATGAGACAATGGCTGGAAACACCCCTCCCCAGAGCTGTATTCCCTTCCTTTTATTGAGAAATTCAAATATTATGCTTTCCCCCAAACCACCTCTGCCTGGCAGATAATTCCTCCTCATTTACAGTGTTCCAGAATTAATACAGCACTGTTAACGTCTTTATTTGAGAAAAACAAATGAAATGTAAGTAAAGTGAGTCAATATATGATGATAGTCTATGACAGACTGTGGCTTTGTATTGGAGGTACAGCTAGGCTCACGGGGCTGGCAGGAGAAGAACCTAGTGGTGACTTATGAATAAATTGTGAACAGTTTTCCATTTTCAATATGAAATTTGGAGTCACTCAACTCTTAGCAGTGAGGATAATCATAGCAGCAGTCAGAAAATAAATGTATAGTTTGTTCTGCATAATGCTGAAAACTAGCTTTTTCTGTTAATCTGTTAGGAGTTGGATTAGCCCCCTAACAGCACGGAGGGAGTGGAGAGGACAGGGTCTGTGCGGGTACGTCTGCCTGGTTATTCTGCGGGCAGAGGTGAGCTCGTGCTGCGTGTGGCCCGAGTCAATGGCCGCGGTAGAGCTGTGTTAACAAAACGCTGAAGCTGAGCTCGCGTACCCTAACCCTCCAGCTGGAGAGCAGCCTTGTATTAATCTCAGCCTGAGTTTCTATTAAAAGCCACTGGGAGAAAGATAAGAAAGTGCCTGTTCATGTGGCTGGAGATCTGCTGCTCTGCTTTAAGGAAAACTCTTTCTTTCCGTGAGACCTCTCCCAGCTGAAGCGCCGGTCTGGAGCTGGGTCTAGAGGGAACACGCTATTCTCCGAGAACAGGCTTGCGGCCCCGGCGCGTTAACGCGGCACTGTTCGGCTCGCTCTCCTTAGGCCAGAAGGCAGCGTTCGCTAGCGCACTCTCGGACTGATCTGTGCAGCGTGCTTACAGGCTCCGATTACTTTCATACAATGTTTTTTCCATCAGCACAACGCGTTTTTTCATAACCGAGAGGTACCAGGCTCTTTCCTCCACTCCCTCTCGCCTCTCGGAATCAAAGTTAATCATCTGTTTGCAATTAACCTGTAACCTCAAGTACCTCTCGCTCGCACGAGGCAGTGCTGTAGCTTTAAGCCCTGGCGGTGGAAGCGGGAGGGAGGACAGCAGTGCCAGGGCCAGCCCCGGAGCCGCCGGAGCTCCCCACGGCGCCCGGCCCCGGCCCTGGCAGTGCTGCCTGCCATGGGGAGCCGCGTGGTCCTCGCCGCCCTCCTCGCCCTCCTCGCCCTCGCCCTCGCCCTCTCCCTCGCCACCGCCGCTGCTGCCGCGCACCGAAAGCTGCTGGTGTTCCTCATCGACGGCTTCCGCTTTGACTACCTCGACGACAAGGAGCTGGAGTCCCTGCCGGGCTTTAATGACATCGTGAGCATGGGGGTGAAGGTGGACTACATGACTCCAGACTTTCCAAGTCTTTCCTATCCAAATTATTACACGCTGATGACAGGTGAGTGCTTTAATTTCCTTGCTGTGATGTTCCTCAGCTGCTGATGTGGAGGTCGGGTCCCTGTTGCTTTTTCCTATAAGGACGTGAACATAACACAGGTTATACTTCTAGCTGGTACCCTGAGCGGGGAGTTTAGAAGTACTGGAGTGTTACAGCTCAGTATTGCTGCTCAGACAAAAAGATAAACAAATCTGTTCTCCCCAGAAGTCAGTAAGGCTAGAAATACAGCTGGGAAGTGCTTTCAGGAGCCCGCACGCTGCTCCCCCCGAGCGTGCTGGCTGCGGGGCTCGCACACCCGGGAGCCCTGGGGCGAGGCAGCGGGGTGGCCGGCTCTCCCTGCCCCGAGCAAAACCCAAACCCGTCTCCGCGCTTGCCTGAGGTCTAGCGCTGCGGAGCCTTGCTAAGTGGTGGTGTGGTTGCGTGGTGGTTTTTTTATTATTATTATTTTATTGCTGCATTTGGGATATAAAAATGAGTGGAAAACATATGGAAGATAATTATGGAGCCTGTTCGCAGACTTTTCAGTTAATAAAAATGCATGTAAACTGAGGGTGACTAAGAAACGTCTTATTTTCAGCCAGCAGGTCTGTTTTAGAAAGTTCAGCACTGCGTTTCTTCCTAAACTGAACTGGCATTCTGCTTTCACAGGTCCCTGTCTTAACTCTGCCCTAAGTCCTTGTGTTTGTAAGATGAGGTGAAATAGCCAAATAGAGAAATGCTAAGGATTTTTGCTCTTGCTCCTCTAGTAACAGCCTCCCTTTTTCTGAATGCTGAGGAAAGGCTTTTGGAAAATTGGGAGAACATTTGTAACTTTGTGAAGGTCAATTCAATCTATTTTTATAATATGTTTTAATGCTGACTTCCTTTTAATCTCACTATAGTGATACATAATTACAGTGACTGAATGTGTTGAGTACAGATGAGCTTTATTTATGCCAGAGAAATACACCCTGAAAAATAAAACTGAAGTAAACAACCAAAAAGAAAAGTTTTTCTGGAGTTTCAAATTTGATTATTAAATAACTATGGCAAAAAAAAAAAAAAAAAAAAAAAAAAAAAAGCCTTGCAGCTAACTGGAAGCAGCAATGAAATCTGTTCTCGTCTAGATACGTGGTGCCTTGTACTGTCCATAGGACAATACAATGCCCAGCAGTTCATATACTGCTGCTGGGAAAGCAAATAGATGCCATTGTAAGACAGAATCTGACATCAGTTGTGCCCAGCTTGTTTTGAAACTGCTTAACCCCTTCCTCCCGAACTTGAGAGAGAATTGCCTTTTTATGCTAATTGACTATGGGGGTGGGCGGGAACCCCTACAAAATGGCTGCATTTTTCTTAATCACTTGGTGGAGCTGCATGAATGCAGAGCAAATTTCACTCCTGAAAATAAGTGTCACTCCACTGTGGACCATTTTCTTTAGATGTACTTAGGCAAACCAAGTTAACATTTCCTATTTGCAAAAAGCCTTTGGCTGAAGTTCTTAAAAAGAACAGGAAAAATGGCTGCTTTCTCTCCTTAATTCTCACTTAATCATCACACTTATTAAATGTATATGCGCAGACTGAAGTCCATAATCAGCCATTTGGGGAGTTTTAAAAACATCCTGTCAGTTCTTACAAAAAAGGAGTTTTGTTTTAGATGATGAAACATAAAGATTACTCATTTTCACATTTTTAGGGTACCACAGTTTTCATACCCCAGACTGAAGCAATGAGACAATTTATGAGACAAAACTCTTGATAATTTGTCCTGGCCTTCATGGCAAGGATCTCAATGCTCTGCAAATACAGATTAACTGCAGATAACAATTACCCTCCATAACATGCGAGTCAGTGGTATTAAATAGGTCAAGAGCAAACCAAGGACCAGGTTTAGGTGATGGACAAGCCCAAGGCATCTCAGAAGCATTCGGGCCAACGTGAGCTGGAGGTGCCAAGACTGCACTAAGCCCTTGGGGGGAGGTGTACCTTGTGGCCATGTCCTGACCCAACAGCATGATCATTTCCAAGGCTGGGGTGTCGTCTCTACCCCCAGCACCATGACAGATGCTCCACAGAAAGAAGAGGTCATGCTTTAGGTGATGATGGAGTTAGGACACTGTGGCATGCGGCAGATGAGGGAAAGCGAAGGGTTAGTCACTGCAAAGCTGGGCCTCTTTGCTGTTTACTCTCTGCAGGTTCGATTAGCAAAGCTGGAACGGCTTTTGGATAAAATATAGTGTGACAGGTTGAAATTAGCAACGTGCTGTAGCAACTCTTTTAGTGACTGGTGAGTTACCGTCTCTCTGCCGCTACTGTGCAGGCCCTGGAAAGCATACCTGATCTCATAACTCATGTGTCTCCGCTGCTTAAGTGTCACTGCGGTCTCTTCTGAGAAATCACAGACACAAGGATAGGTTATTCTTCATGTTTTGTCCTGAACTGTTGTATCACGAGCTGTTAAGAAGCTCCCCTTGTAACCTCCAAATTGCTATAATTTAGCATTTCCGGATGCAGTTTCACAGTGTGTTAGCTTTTTCAGCTATACTGGCTTAAGAAATTTCTGTCTCCACCTGCTCATTCCCATCCCTGCATTGTTCATCACATCTCATCACTTGTTTTGATGAATACTTGATCATTCACAAGGTCTTGTGAAACTGCATCCAACCTGTTCAGGAATACACACAGCTGCCTGCACTGTGGCGGTGTGTGCATAAAAACACTACAGCTGGAGTACATTTTCCTCATGGAGAGGTTGCAATGTAAGTAAACAAGACGGATGAAAGTTTGGGAGGGGAGAAAAGCGGCTCACCCACGGCCACGTAGCCGTTGTGTGGCACCATGAGGGAGAGGAACGAGCTCTCCGGAGGTCCATGCTGCTGTCTGCTCTGGTGGGGCTCGCTGCTTCCTGGAGGGGCAGTCGCAAATTGCAGCTGATTTAAAACTGTGGCTGGGAAACCAACAGAGGATGGTGAGTGGCCAAAAGTGACAGCTTAAGGAAATGATAGAGGTAGGGCTGAAAACCACCAGGTTGAAATGTGAGTGAGCTAAAACTAGAATTTTCAGCTATTAAGTGAAATAAGCCATGGCGCCCTGCTAGGGGTCAGACTGTCCATAATATATTAAAGGAGTTTAAAAATCCTGTAATATGTAACAGGAGAGAATGTACACTGCTAATCCTCAGACTTCAGCTATTCAAAGGCAGTAACATTCAGGATTAGCCCTTTTAGTAATAAACTAGGTCTCCTACTTAAATCTTCTATTAACATTAACCTACAACAAGGTATTAACTGGAGTGTCATGGAGTGGCACAGGCCTGGGACCTCGGTAGAGGACTCTTTCCCTTCCTCCAAGCCTACTGCATTCGTGAGAAAGAAAAGCAAAGATGCAGAAACAAGAACAGTGGTAGATGTTTGGCTTACTCATGCGAAATCACAGTGTGATTCAGAGCAACCTGAGGAATTATCTTGTTATGAAGATCTGGTGATGAGCATGGTAGCCCAAGCCCTGCTCTTTGGAAAGCAATCTTTCATAACACCTTCACTCATGCTACATTTCTTGGTTTTGGCTTCCACAGAGGTGTCAGGAGCACTTCCTCAGTGGCTGGGTTGTTTTTCAAGGAGCTGAGCAGCTAGCTTGGTATCTTCCTGATGTCCTTGTTCTTCATTAATGACATTGCAATTGTTGAGTCTAATTTTTTCCTAATGTCACAGGGGTCTGTGATCCCAGATGAGATGTGAGTACAGACAGGAAAGGACTATCTCTGCAGAGAAGACCCTGTTTGTGTGCAAATACCCCCCAACTGAATGAGGGAAGCTGTGAATGGAAAAAAATACTACAGAAAGAGATGCTTTAGAGGAAGAAGGTTCTGAGGACAGATTTTTGTAAAAGTGACGAGCTCTTTAATATCTGAGTCCCATTTACAAGTTTAATGGCACCCTGAAATCAGATTCAGGCAAACTGATGGATGAATTCAGGGTTTGTGCGGTGTTAAAGCTGTGTATATGGAAGGGGCTCACTGGGGAGAGACAGGATTGCGTTGGTGCAGAAAGGCACGGCTTAGAATGGTGAAATAGGTAAAAGGAGAAAGGAGTTGTTAGTGCTAACGTATGTGTCCGAGGGAGCTTGGTGGGGTTAGATGTGGGTTTGGCAGCTGAGGGAAGAAGGAATCCAAATATGCCTGTCCCAGAAGGTTAGCTGGCTTAATCATACCATGTGGTGTTTGTTTTCCAGAGAAAGGAATGAAGATCACAAGCCACCTCAGACTTTTATCCTATTGAGAGCTTTAAAGAGTTTAATATTTCCCTTCCTCTGCCTTGGCCTGTTTCTGCAGGGAGTTTTCAAGCCAAACTAAATGGAAAGTCTGAGATGTCTCTCTCTCCATGACCACTACAACAGCGAATTCTTACTTCAGGGCTGCTCTTGCCATATCTCTTGAGGGGAAAAGCTGCTTACACGGAGAAGTTTGGGCCTCCCTCACTAGAAGCGGGAGCTGGGGATCTGCTCTGGGAGCTGTTGGGGACACCCTGCACGGCCACGTCCCTAGCAGCTCCGATGAGCTCCCCCCCGCCGATGGCAGGCACAACCTGCCAGGGCCCCTCGCGTTACAAGCCCCAGCCAGTATAAGCATCAGCAATCAGTACATCACATTGACGCTGGAAACTTAGTGGGGACTTATTTTCCAAGGTCCTAACAACAAATAAAGTCTCTTCTGGCAGGTCTTTCTTCAGGACAAGCCAGCTATCTGGTCAGCTGTGCAGCACTGCTTCCAAAAGCTGCATTTTTTTTCCCTCCAAGGGAGAAGAGGAAGTCCCTGCTTGCACAGAGTTCAGTGGGTGGGAAGTTGCTTGGAGAGCAGTGGGCGAGGGGCCTGGATATGCCTGTTTTGTGAGGTCCTGGTCTCAAATAACTGGTGGAGAGGCTGCAAGGTCCTGTGAAGCTTGTGGGATAGAGGAGGACGTTGAACAGAGAACACTTTAGCTGCAGGTCTGCTGACCCCACTGCCAGGATGAGGCCCATGGCCTTTTGTAGGGCTGTCTCACAACTGCAACAGCACATTTACGGCTTATCTGAAACACAAGCTTCCTGGTGTTCCCCCGCTTTGTGGCTCAGCCTGGCATGTGCCACCTCCTCCTCTCCTGCGAGGCTCCAGCTGTGCCTCCCTGGGGCTGTGGGCTGGGAGCCCTGCTGTGCCCCCCCTGCAGGCACCAGGTCCCGTGCTGGGTCCTCTCGCCTTTCCCGAGAGGCAGTGACAAGTCAGGAGGGAGAGAGGCAACACGGCAGGACCAAGAGGTGGTGACAGTTGAGGTCTGCTCTGCCAGGTTTCATGGGTCTCTATTATCCCTGTTGCAGTGGTGTCTCTCCTCCACTCCTCATCTCCAGTGCTGGCATACTGTGCTGGTGAGGGGCTTCACTGCTGATGGAGCAATACGTGGTCTGGTGCATAAGCTAGTCCGTTCCCCTTTTCCCCTGAGCGCAGTGAATCTTGATGTACGCTGCCTTTCCTGCGTGCGACAGGGACTATTGAGGGCAATTTATTCCATGCTTTCTAGGAGCAAATGTCCAGGACCTTCCCATCCCTGCAGTTCTCCTGGGTTTGGCTCATGCACATGTTATCCCCTGACATGCTTGCAGATTTATTATTTGCTGTAAAAGTTCTCCTGATTTACAGCATAGCATCTCAGTTGCTAAAGAGCCTGGGAGCAGGAGGAAAGCCTCCTGTGCGGTGCCTCTCAGGGCAGTGTGCAGCTGCAGCCGACATCCAGCGTCCCGGCAGCTTGCTGCTAAACTGCTCGAGCAGCGCTCTCCCAAGCAATGTACTGCCATCCAAGGACAGAGATTGCCACGCTTAACTATTGACTACCACCATCGTGAGCGTGTCCTTTGAGCTTTTATCAGTGCAAGGTATAGTAAACACTAGCGAAATCCAACCGCGGTTACTATTCTGCAGTAGCTTTGCTGTATCGTTGCTCAGAGCTGAGAAAAGTGGGTGTTTCACTCCACCACAAGAACAGGATTTTGTACCCACTTTTGCACTCACTTTAAAATAGTAGAGCTGCCTGCACAGGTGTAGTGGTTAATATTGCAGCGGTTAAATCCACACCAATAATATTCTTACCCTTGCGGTCATGGAAAATTAAGAGTGTTTGGAGGATAGTGACTCTCTTTTCTCTTGTGATGGTGTTTTTGTGTTTCTTTTTTTTGTTTTTTTTTAATCTTTGCTGCTACTGACATCTATGGTGGTGAAGAGGAAAAAAAATAAGTCTATTTGTGATGCACCCTTTTTGAATTAATAGTGTGGTTTTTTTCTTGGATTCAATGGCTTTACATTTCCAAAATTGTAGATTGGATGCAAAAGAGCACAAGGAAGTCTGTGGTAATACTACTAACTGCAGGGAATGTATACTGCACTGACAAGGGTGGGCTGCAGGAGAGATTGGGAGCTGGGAATGCTTTGTTCAGATCTTCATCTCGTTTTGTTTATTCCCTGCCTTCAGAAAGGCTGCAATGCCAAGTGCCAAAATCTTTCTCTTTCACACATATGCAAAAAATGTGAAAATCTGTTTGCTTTATACCAATTAAAAAAATAGAAACACTCTCAAAACGGAGAACAAAGTTTTCTCTTGCGCAAGTTCATATGCTACAAATCAAAGCGTAGAGCTTTTTGTTTATATGCTACCTAAAACCTCACAGCTCTCATCTGCCTAAAATGCCTGTTACCAGCTATTAGCAGCTGTCAGTGGACATTCATGTATCTAGGTATTTCTTCGCCTAGAGCTAGAAGTACACAGTCATGGTTTATTAACAAGAGAGGGTACGCGTCTCTGGCCGTTTTCTAATGGTGCATGCAGCAGCTTGGCATGTTGCTTGGTTCAGGCCCCGTTTCTAGCTTGCCTGCCAGAAGGGCTCCCAGCTTCGTCCCTGAGCCGACCGCAGCACCCAGATTCAGGCGACCGAGGTGCAGCTCAGAGCACCTCCTCCCCAGGGCGGCAAGACCTGCCTTCCCGCACAAGCGAGCACCTGCAAAGCCTGAACGAGGTGCTTTGGAAGCAGTCTGTGTGCACCCCAGCCCTGGCCCTGTTATGAAAGCATTGAATTAAGAGTTTTATGCGGTCAAATGAATCTCCATTTAGAAAAAAACATGCTGTGTGCAGCAGAGATTTTTTTCTGGCCCTTTTAATGCAAGAGTCCTGCTTGGATTGCAAATTCTTGCCTGGCATAGGCTAAGGTGTTTCTGCTTTAGCTCAGTCTGGTTTTGGAGGGTCGTAAAAAAAGTTGGAAAATCTTTGCCACCAAGATTTTCTGGGAATGTGAATTGTCTCATCACATCTTGCAGGTACCACTTTTGCCTGAGGGTCTGCAGATGGCAGGGCCACCTCATCTAGACCAGAGCCCCCCTGAGTTGTCATGAGACGCGGTCTCCTCCCGCCCAGTTAAGGCTTAACACTAGGATTTCTTTTTTTAACCTTTGGTCTTTCTTGTTCCCTTGCAGAGAAGGGCCAATGAAACCTAGCAGGAGAGCAGCAGAGCGGGGTGCTGCAGGACACGCTGCTCGTGCTGGGCAGGCTGGGCTCAGCCCTTGGGGATGGCTGTGCTGCCATGTCTGCTCCAAGCAGGCAACGTGGTGCTGGCCATTTTAAAAGTCCTACTTTCTTCTTCCTCGCAGCAGCCCAAGCAGAATATTTCCCACTCAGCAGCTCTCTAGTGAGTCTGGAAGTGTGGTACAGTGAGGAGCTGATAATCTGGGTCAGAATTTACCATTTTGGTGACTCTTAAATGGCATGTGAGTGAACAAATAGCAGAGGAAGGACGCTGTGGGAGAGGGAAGGACAGGGAGAAAGGGAACTGCACTGTGGCTGTTAAAATGTACCTGGCTAACCAAATAAATTGTTTGAACCTAAATGCTCCAAGGATGTTACATGTCAGGCCAAGCTTTGAAGGACCAGATACCCTTATAGGGAAAAATAACCTTCCAGATTGCCTAGCCCTGTTTATGGACTGGTTGGAAGTCTCTTTATTTTCTGGTTCTGGTGAGGCGATAAAGAACACAAGGTGCTCCTGCTGCAGGCTCCGAAATGTACTGCCGCCAGATCACGCGGCACGGCTCCTCACGCTTGTTCATGATACATCACACGTTTCTTCCCTCTGGGGAGCACTGGGAGATGCTGGGCAGTCCTGCCTGTGTGCCCAGCACAAAAGGAACAGTAGAAATACGGCGAGATTTCATGGTTTGGCAGGTGAGGCATCATTTACTTTTCACGTGGGCACCCGAGCTTAGGGAGGTCTCTCTTGGCCTTGTTCCCACCCCAATCGTTGTCTCACCTGCATCATTTGTAATAGGGGTGGCACTCACTCGTGGCGCTGCTTGGGCTTGGCCTTTCGGAGGTTGGCGGCTGTTTCATTTGACGCCCTTGGGTATGGCTCCACTGAAAACAATAAAATACAGCCAATCGATGCTGATCAAATTAGGTCAGGAAACAGAACTACAGAAGTTCCCAAAGGCCAGAAAAACAGGCAGAATTACTGTTTTTCTTACTGTATATACACATTATATACATATATTCACATATGTGCATACATATACAGGTTATAGCAACAGTGTGTTTCATCTGAACCAGTATACCCTCTCCAGCTGTTGAATTTTTGGACCATTAATCTTTTACCTATACGGGCTGCACAACCTTACACGCTTTAAAAAAGTGTTTTCTTTCTGCCCCTTGAAATGGATGTGGTTTGGATTAAAACTCTGACGTTGCAGAGGTGAGCAGGGATTTGGGGGGTGACTTTAACGGGGCCAGGATGTCACCCCTCGTCTGCGTGGTTCTGGGTGCGCTTGCTGAAGTGCCCCGTGCTGGGCGCCTCTCCCGGGGCTCGGAGACCCCTTCCTCCAGGGCCCTGCCACGCTTCCCGCATGGCTGCGCTCCCTGAGGAAGCTCTCATTAAATGCTAGCAGCTGTTCAGGCTGAGGCATTTAGCTCATTCCCGGACTACGTAGCCCCATCGCCGCCCGCAGTTGCATCGTTCCCTCCCAGCTCTTGTCACTCCCTGCCCTGGCGGTGGGGACTCAGGAGAAAAGGCCTCACTGGAGCTGCAGGGCATACATATAATATTACATATTGCATACATAGATATTTATATGCATATTACGTACATAGGTATTTCTGTTTATCATTGGGTGGCTACTATATAGGTACAGATTATGGTACCTTTGCTGTGCTAATTAACGTATGCACTTTGGGCTCTCAGATAAATCCGATCTGCTCAGTGCAGAGGTGATTTACCTCTGTTTCGTTGCCCAGTGCACCAGGTGTAGTATCACACGTGTGTCACATGCTGCCTGTCTTTTAAAAAAAAGTTGTTTGAGAATCTCAGCAGAGCTTTTTCTCGCGTAGATTTAGATGCGGGTGCTCCCTGCGTGATATGCCCTGTCTGGTAGCGATCCTACTCGCCGGCCCTGCGATCAGTGAGAGACCGCTCTGAGACTTGGAGAGTGAGATCGGGACGCGGTTACTGGGAAGCAGGCAAATGTTACAGGAACCCATCTTTTGATTCCAAAATCTCACATGCGGTCGATGTAGGGCACTCAGCAACCAGCGTTACTGCACTGATGTTATAAGCGGCCAACTGGTTGTGTATTTCTCTTTAAAAATTCATCTTTGTTTTGCGTAGATTCATTCCAATGCTGACAAAAGTGCCCGGAGACATGGGAATGTGCTTCAAAGAAAGATAAATGCTGTAAAAAGTGTTGTGTCCAAGTAAGTTGTAGCATGTAGACTTGCAAATGCTTTTGCTGGCTCTTTTCCAGAAGGATACGGTAGTTATCATAGTCTTGGGAACTGTACTGCCTTTGTTTTTCTGTGTTGCTTGAGGAAGGGGTGTTTTTTCACTGCAATTGCAGTCACTTTAGCTCATGACATCCGTATGCTGCGTTTGCTTTTTGCCCTGTTGCTAGCTGTCAAACTCCGAAGTTAATGTTTGATTACAAAGGAAAGTTACAGTAATGGAAGCAATAATAAATTCTGCATGTTATGGTGACTGTCGAACACCATGGTGCTGTTTTGCTAATCATTAAAAAGGAGACCACCAAAGGTCATTTTCTCAGGCTGGAGAAAATAACTTAAAACAGAGGATGTAAAGAACTCAGGTTGCGTAGGCAACCCAAACGAAATTTGAGAGATGACCTTAATTCCAGGCACAAGGGTCTTCGGGGGAGAAGTGCCAGCTATTGCAGGGCTCTCTGATCGAGCAGGCAAGGCACAGAAGAGTCATGGCTGAAGATTAACACAGGACAAAATCAAATTAGAAAACAGGTATACTTCTTGAACAGCGTTTGCTGATGGGAAACTGCTGGGAAGAGCAACCCAAGGGAGAAATGGGTTAGCTGGTTATTGGGTCTTCCAGGGAGGTCTGGGGCCTTCCTGGAGCACAGGCTCAAGGCAGCATTAGATCGTCCTGCCTTACGGTCTGTCTGCTGATCCAATGGTCCCTTCTGGCTTTTGAATCTGTGAACTAGAAAAGTATTTATACCTTTTAATACAATAAGTTGTGGTGAATTTGAATCTTTCTTACCCTCTGTGTTGTACATGTATTGCGATTATTTGCAATTGCAGGGTTTCTCAAAGAGCATAACTATCTGCATATAGAAGCTCTTTGAAATCCAGCACATACAGCATATTTTTGCAAAATAGCAACTGAAACAGATTTTTTTTTAAGTGAAGGTAGCAGTAAAAAAGAGAGCTGAAGCCCCTAAAGAATGAACTTGTCTAATGTGATGATCAGAATAATGCTCTCCTCTGTACTGTTATACGCAGTTAACTAAACTTCCCAGCAACACAACAAAGAACAATCTCTGTTCTGCCCCTTAAAGAGGTGGGTGAACTGATGGTAGCTCTCAAGTCCTGCACGGAGTTTGCATCACTAGCAGCTGGAGGTCACTGTTTTTATGTGAAGACTATATGATGTATTAATATGTGACCTGCCAAACAGCTCCAGCACCGATCTCCAGGTCTCCCAGGCTGGCACCGCCTGCCTGCACACAGTTTGCCGGGTCAATGTATGCTCAGGAGTAGATGGACTTCAAGAAGCTGAAGAGGCATAGTTCTCCAAGGAGTAAGGCCGAGGTTTTTATGCACTAGAGGGGCTTGCTACCAGCACTTTTTAGACTTATAGCAAAGAAAGCTATTGGCAGCCTAAGGAGGACAGATTTCTTCCCCTCCAGTCCACCAGTTTTCATATATTAAACCTATTTTTTTTAATACAGTGAATATTAGTGACTGCCACAGACTGGGACTATTTTTCTACTCTGGGGAGGAGGAAATGTTTTGCATAATTAAAATACTTCATAGTAGGAAAGGGAATTTTCAAAATTCGTTCCAAGGTGACATGCACACAAATTTTAGAGTCCCCTCTTTAAAACAAAGTGTATTGAGGTTATTTCAGTTCTGCTCACCACACTTATTCTCACAAGTAATCAAAACCTGTTGTCCGGATCCTTTCAATATTTGTGACTCACTGGCTAATGACGAAAGTGTCTCACACATATCAGGTTTTTTCTTTTCAAGACGAGGAAATCATGAACTTCTAGTACCACTTATTCTTCAACAATCTTTCCATTTTTGTTAACTGACCTGCAGATTAACTCTTAAAATATAGCATCTTCTCTTCTGACAACAAAAAGAAATGGGAGATACCTCTCAGGAAATACACACCAGTTTAGTGTGATATAAAGTGGCCCAGGGACCCCCAAAATGCAGTAAGATAGCTGAAAATGTCTGAAATGATTGCAACCCCCACAACCAAGAACAAAGTGTGTGCATGCAAAACCCCCAGCAAACAGTGATGGAAAACAAAAGTAATATATAGAGGTTTCAGACTGGGTTGTAGAAAACCACAGTGGCCTTTTTTTTTTTTTTTAATCTATTTATTTATTTATTTCTTAAAAGCTAAGGATGCTCACACTCAATACACTGGGAGAGCCTTGTGTCTTTGGATCTTCTGGCCTGGTTTCCTATGGGTCTGTGGCTTGTGCTTAAGAAATATAGGGTTATATATGTGGATATAGAGCCGGAGTTGGATTGCTTGGGACCTGTAGTGTAGTTCTCGCTATAAAAAGAGTCTTGGTGAACACAGTAGCCTTGCATACCAGGGTGAGGATAGAGAGGACAGGTCTACCCCCTGCTATGTCATGCCTGATTCCCTTGCTCCTTACCATCACTGAGGAGTTTCCATGTAGGTTTTTTTGCTGTTTTGACTCTCTTCCAAACACTGTTAAATAAACTGCGATATCTAAATATCAGTATTGAGCAATGCACGTTAATCCTTAGATGAAAGAGAGAGGAAATGCAAGCTTCCCAAACTTTATTCTATGTTTCCAGGGAGAGCTTTTTATCTCTTCCTGTTTACAGACTGCCTTCTGCAGTCTCTGGGTCCCTATGCTGGCGAGTACCTTAAAATAGCCTCAGACTTGGCAGATGTTGTGTACATAGAAGGAGCCAGATGTCAGTCGGACATGTGGCATCTGCACGGGCTGCCACCACAGTGGTTGGTTTGTGCAGGCTGCGTACAGCATGTTGATTAGGCCGTAGGATGTGGGATCCGTTTCTTCTCGCTTTAGCTGTCTAGAAGTCGGCTGCCTCAAAACGAGCTAATTATGTGACCTTTCTCTATAATTAAAAGAAAGTAATATGCACCTCCAGAGGATAACTCCTCCCAGATATCTTAGATGTTTATCTTAGGATGGCGTGAATTATCTAGAGGTGTCACTTTTCTCCATTGACTGTGAAGGGAACATAGGTGACTAAGGTAGACTTCAGCAGTTAACTTTTAGATGGCTAAACTGACAGATCAAGACTGCCATCCAGCAAACCTTTATAAAAGGTAACAGGGTCAAGAAGATGGTATGAGTGGTTGCAAGGTGAAAGGTTCCTGAGTTCACACCACAGCTTTTCAGCTGATTTACTAGGTGATCTCATGTGAGCATGTAATAGCAGTAGTGGTATTAGTGGTGTCCTCCTTCTGGAGAACACAAATCTAATTATGCTCTTTTTTCCCTCCTTCCTGTAGGTCGCCACTGTGAAGTCCATCAGATGACTGGAAACTACATGTGGGACCCAACTACGAATGTATCTTTCGATATTGGTGTGAATAAAGAAAGCCTGTTACCTCTCTGGTGGAATGGATCAGAGCCTTTGTGGGTCACAATGATGAAAGAAAAGAAGAATGTCTCTATGTATTACTGGCCAGGTTAGTATGTCAGAAATTATTACCATTTTAATAGTGCGTCTTTGCATTTAAGTACACCATGCCCTGTAGGATGGCTCTTTAATGCACTACAGTTCTGAAGTAAAGACAAAAATTATTAATCACCTGTAGAAATCAGTTCTCCTTAGTTAGGTTATCACAATTTGCATGTGCTTAGAGGAAACTGAACTGTGGCCAGCGATAGTGTTCCTGCCAGCGTTACCTCCAGTGACGATGCTGGTTGCAGAGCATCCCCTCCTTCGCGTTCCTCCTACCCACCTGTAACCTCAGCTGTGATGAAGGTCCCTGGAGCAGTGCTGTGGAGCAGCGGTGCAGATTAGGTCACTGATCAGAGTTAAAAAATAACCATCCTCCCCAAATGCTTGGGTTTTTTTCTCACCTGGAGAGCTGTGTATTTTCCCTGTGGGAATAGCAAACCCCAGCTGGAAGCAAGCATTGGTTGGTGAGCTGGAGTGGGCATGTTCGCTGTCATTCATCAGTAACGCAGCCAAGGTCCCAGTTGCCCCTGGTCTGAGCCATTCATTTGGTGTGGCTTGGCCTTTCTGCTCCTGGTTTGCTCAGTATTGGACCAACTCTTTTCCACTGCAGTCACTAGGGATGTGTCCTTTTAGCCAGCCACATAGAAATAAATGTCCTAGCTGTGCAGCTGGACCAAATTACCTGCAAGATATGCAGCTTCTCACCTTTTTGACCTTTTAACTCTGCTACCTAAGCAGTATGCAAATATCCTCGTATGTAGAACCACAGGCTAAAGGAGCACGTGTTAGAAACACTGCATGAACATAGCCAGTGACAGCGGGCAGAGCAGCAGCCGCTGACTCACTCCGCAGGCTCCCAGCCAGCCCATCACCCCCATCCCAGCACACGTCGGCCCCGTCACGTTCGCCCCATACAGTGCAGCTAATGGGCTTCCGGAGAAAAAAGCACTTCTCAGGAGAGGGCCGAAAGAGCAAACCAGGGATGGTTACATTCAAAAACTAGTCAGATCGTTTCTACAGTACTGAAGAGAGAAAAGATCTGACGAAGGAAATGTTGCCTTGTGGACTAAAGTGCCATCCTACAGACTGGAAGGGCAGACTGGAGATAATGTTTTGGATCATCCTTCAGAAAAGCTGCTTCTTACTGGAGATCACCCAAATGACATAACAGCAATGAAAATATATATAAAAGGATATATAAATTATATATGAAAGACTATATATAAGAATATCTTAATATTGTTCTTGATATTTATATCTTAATATACATCAATGTCATATATAAATATCTCAAATATAAAAGAATTAGAAATTGTTCTAAAAATGTATGAAAACACCTGTTTCTCTAGACTATTCACTTCTAACTACAAGCAGAACTGTACTGAATAGATGCGATTCTCTAGTCTGCAGAAAGCTACTGAAATCTGAAAGAACAGTATCACTTTTCATTAAATGCCATTAGACTTTATCCAGCTCCCTCATGTAGCCTTTTGAGTTGTGAAGGACCTCTCAGCTTTTGAGCAGTGGCCAAGGAGAAGACAAATGAGGGGTACAGGTATGTGTGTGTATATACATATATTTCTTGTGTTTGTGTGTGTTTACATATATGTGTGTGTGTATATATATGTATATATAGCATTTCTAGCAGAAAATTGTGAAGAACAGTAGAACATTCCTTTTTCACAGTGGCAAATGTATCCATTTACTTTGTAATGACCCAGAGGGTGGAACTGTGCCCTGCTGATGCCAAAGGGAGTTTTTGCATGGATCTGGTATTTTATCTGTGGACTGTGACAGGTACATTTGTCGGTCACTAATTATTATCTGTGACAGGCAACCTTGGGCAAAGTCTTTAATGCCTCAGTTCAGCAAATGCTTAAGCACATGCTTGTTTTTAAGCATATACGTGGTCCCAATGGATACACAGGCCATAAAGAGTTGGGCATGGAGGGAGAAGCAGGGAAAACCTTAGAGCAATTGAACTAAACTACAGGGCAATTGGCCTGAAGTATGAGTCCAGTTGTAATTGGAATGAATAAGTGTCACTCCAAATGCAACAGAATTTATTTGATACCTTTTTTTCCATATGATTTTTGAGCTGTCTTCTAATTCCACAGTAAGGATGTAATTGTTTGAAATTTTCTAGATTTGTTATTTTAAGGCTTTACTTCTTAAAATGGCATTCTACTGGGGAAGCGATCCTAAAAGAAATTAAAGCAAATATAAGGATTAATGATCAAGGTGGGTGGAGGTCCTGCAGACTTTTGTACTGAGAATGGTGTGCTATTAGTAATTAACTTTCCAGCCTGAGGATGTTCCACTAGTAATGAATCTTGTAAATCTGATAAAGATCCAAACAGGAAAAGTTTGGAAACCTGTTAACAGGAAAAGAAATGTAGAGCCAAATTCATCACATTTTCTTCTGGAAGATGGTATTTTCTCTCTAGCCAGCAGTGAAGATGATAATCCAAATGAGACTGATCAAACATAACACAAATGCATTGTGAATGCCAGCTAGCTGATTCCCAGAGTTAACTTGTATCACTGTGATTTCCTCATCGGAGTAACTTCCAAGGCTTTGCAAAGGCTGAATCTGAAATCTCCAGCTTCATATTCTTCCTTATATCCCTCCGTCATGCATATTCAGTGTTTAAAAGAAGAAAATCTAAACCGCAGCAAATAGGGAAACAAAGCAGAAGAGCTGTCAAAAGTGAATACTCATCCATCACAACTTTATCTGCGAGCTCAACATGAACAGAGCCCAGATAACTTGCGGGCAGAGTTCATCCGGGCTAGGCTACTTCTGGGAGTGGAGGAGCCAAAATACCACTGCACTGGGTGTCCTAATCATTGTTTGTGTTAAAACATCACATGGTAAGCATTTGGCTTGCAGGACCATTTTTCTGCTTTATTCATTGCAGGCGCAAAAGGGCTTGCTCCAGAGATGAGCTCAGTGTGTTCTTCAGGTCTCCATTCAGGGGCAAGAAGTTACGCATCTTCTAGCTGTTTGATTGCCAAGTAACATACAACAGCCAGTACTGTATCTGAGGTCAAACATGCAGTCTTGCAGCCCAGGTTGCCTTTCTGAAGTACTGACTTTCCAGGAGATGGTGAGACTCTAGGGGAGTGCAAGAGCAACCTGGTGATATCACCAACGTCAAAGCTCTGCAGAGCTCCTCAGAAACTTTATAGAGCTCCTCAGGCTCAGCTCAGTGGATGACGTAACCCAAAACCCTCCAACTGCTTCATTTTCCAGCAGTATATGCAACTGCTTCAGCTGAAGTGGAATGACATCTTTTCTAAACATTGAAATGAGAGAAAGGGAAAAGAGACTCTAAACCCAATCTCTTTCCATTTAAACACAACATTTTCCAGACCTTTGAGCTAGTCTGGAAAGTTTTCAAAACTTTCCGTTATGACAAGAAGTGTCCAACTGTTAAATCAATGTTTAGAAATGCAATTTAAAGCTGGCAGAGGTTCAAGTCTCCGTGTCAAAAAGATAAAGAGGAGTCTATATATCACTGTGAAAGAAGTCCTTATTCTTGCTCCAGAAGTTCGGGTCTTTAAATAGCAGTTTAGTGTCATAAAAACTGTGCAGAAAGGTATTGAACACTAAATCTCAGCCAATACAGCACATCTATTTGTATTTTCACCAAGAAAAACTTAATATTCATTTTGTCTAACTCCAAATCCTTATTAGACTGCCTTTTCCTTTATATTTAGTGAGAAAATTTAACACATGTCCTGGCCTCTAACAAAATGAAATTTAATTATTAAAGGTCTTCACACTAAATTTTTTGGGAATTTGTACCAAGCTTTCACACCCAGAATCCAGTTTAAAGTTATTTTCATCATAGAGGCAATAAAACTATATGCACTATCTTGATGTCTAATGTAAGCAGCCCGAATTTTCAATATTGCTCTAAATGATCTGCATGCTTGCGGACCAATATTTAGTGGCCAAAATTATTTCTATTTCTAGCTCTCTAGTCTTTTATATCATGCTCATCACTTGACGATCTAGAAATAGCAAAGATACAGATATCTGAACAGCCAAAATATCCCAGATTCCCCAGGAGGTTAATACTGTCAGTTAAAATTATCTATTGAGTAATTTTGAGGAACGGTATCTGAGGAAATTATAATCTGGTGTCAGTATGTGAACAGGAGAAAAAAAAAGGCTGAATCATCAGATTACTCATTGGCTGTGAGCAATCATTCACATGAACTAAAATATTAGGGGTCAGTTCTAGATTTAGTCGTGACTGGCCTTGTATTTCTAGCTGTGTCCTTACGCTCTTGCCTGGCTTTGGAGCCAGTTTTTTTCCCCAACTCAACCTAAAGGGTATTTCATGCCTCCTGAAACTAAGTTCTTTGTGCAGTCACCAAAGGTCTATTTTGGGCAAATCTTGGCCTAAATGGGAAGAGCGAAGGGGACAGAGGTAGTGTGGGTAACCTAAGCTGGCCAAAGCCCAAAGGTGAGGACCTGTGGCTGCTGCAGCACCACGTCCCTTGCAAGTCCCTGTTGCAACCCCACTGCCGTGCTGAGCCTCATGGTTGGCTTAGCCTGCCAGAGGTGTGCTTTCCCCTGTATCCCAATATTGTGTCTTGGTAATCCGGGTTTATGCAGGCTGAGATGGAGGACAGTGACTATATCTTTTTTTATTGAGTGTCCCAGTAAGCAAACAGTGCTGTAAAGGGCCTCCAGCAGTAGCTGCTGCCTGCTTCTAGTGCCTTCTCTGCCCTGACCCTTCCTGAGCAACCTTGGTTCTTCCCAAGCCACAGTTCAGCCTCTGGCAGTCCTTAATGCCTATTTCTTTTATCCCAAGGGAGAGACAAAGTGACTCAAATGCAGGTAGTTTCAAGCTACCACTTAGCGTTAGCTTTTTGACCTGCCTATATTGCAGTATATAGAGGCCATTTTGCAAGAGATATCTCATCTTTTCTTGTGTCCCCGGAATACATCAAAAAATGCGTGACTGTGAAGGGAGGGCTCTGGAGTTCTCTAAAGATAATTTGCATGAGCTTAGTGTTTGTGAAAGCACAGTTCTTTCAAATATTAATGTTATTCAGTACTGCAGCCAGAGAGTGAAAGGGCAGAAACCCACAAAAAAATGTTCTTGTGTGTTCAGAGCCACGTTCTCCTGTAGGATTTGTTGCCACAAGATTTGGGGCCACAAAACAGACTGTATATTTCAAGGAAGGCTGTGAGTTACCGAGAGAGTTAATTGGTTTATACTGTTTTAATAAGATCTCCTGGGAAACAGATTTAATAGTGCAGTCCCAGTATCCTATAATAGAATACACTTTATAGAGGGTATTATTATGTAAGATACAGTGTGTCTAACTGGAATGTATTTGCTGAACTCTGAGGAAACAAAATCTAGGTCTGTTATATTGGAAGTCTGGAAACTGAGGATACGTGGCCACATTACTAAAAATGAACACAACCTAGTGATCAAGGTGGAAATGATCCGCTGCGAGGGAATCGGAACCTGTCATGGAAAGGTCTCACAGACACCTTGTTTTTAAAGGGGGAAATAAAAGGATCCAATGTACAGTTTGCTACAGGCACTCATCAAACAAATGTCTCTACCCTTTTCTGTCCCCAACCACAAGTTTTCCTGCATGAAAGATGAAAAATAGGTAACATCACAGGGAACTTACAAACCTGAACTCGGACGCCACAGTACCGTGTCTATAATCAAGGCGAAACTACAAAACTTACCACATTTTTCACTGGTAGGTTGCGAGGTTGAAATCCTTGGAGTCAGACCGAGTTACTGCCGTGAGTACTTCAGCGTCCCAACGGACCAAAACTTTGCGGATGCAATCAGTGATGCTCTCGAGTCCTTGAGGTAGGTCCCTACAGCTCTGCAGTGCCATGCTTCATGTCTCAAGGAAGAGTGCTTGGTTTTACTATCAGCCTTGTTGCAGGGCAATTTTTCAGGATGAGCTCCCACATAGGAAGATGGGAGCTGAGACCAGTTTATAATATTGTCACAGAAACACGACCATATACCAAAATAGGCAGTTATAATAAGGTCAGAGGAAAAGGAGTATTCCTTTTCTCATTCACAGGTTACGACACAGAGGAGACATCCCAAATTACTATTTTTCCCTTGCTGTTTATTCCTAAAGAGATGAGGTCCAATCCAATTAAGTATTAGCCTGTGAAAATCAGTTCACTTACCTGCAATAGCAGACTTTGAAGTATGTAGTTTCAGAGGGAGCATCTGGGAATTTGGGAATTCTGAAATTCAACTCTGGTCACTTGTTTACAAGACTAATGTTTTGGCTCCTTCTGTGTTTTAGAACATCATAGGCACGATGTTATTGGGGCTGGCAATCGTTTTGTGCAAATGTGAGTATAAAGAGAATATAGGCTTCCATATATGCAGCCAGCTGGCTTCTAGGGAAAAAATACGCTCCACACTCAGCTCCCCAGTTCTACCGTTTGTCTTCCAAGTGTTACCGAGGGAGAATTCCACGTGGCTTGTAAAATCAGCGACGATTTGATTTATTGCAGCTACACAGCCACATGCATAGCCTAGGCCTTACCTTAGCTGTAGCTAGGCTTCCTCTTTTAAAACACCATTGGTTCTGTGGTTTATCCAATTCCAGGATGCACTTCTAATTCATTACTTGCAAACTGCTCTAGCAGTTAGAATCTAGAAAGTCTAGTATTGAGATGCTGAGGGTTTCTCATCCTCAATAAAAAGGCTCCAAAATGAGGATAGCGCTGATGGAGCCATCGTTCGCACCCGGCACACCGGGTCCTGCCCACAGACGCTTGCAAATCACCTCCTGGTAGACTGTCATTTGCGGCCTGGGGTTTAGAGAGAAACTGTCTCGGAACACAGGAAGCATTTGATCCTGAAATAATTTAGTTTACATTTTAAGAAAGTTATCTGCGTGTGGCATGAGGAGTTCATAGGTGCCATAGGAGGCTTTCTAGAACTGCTGCAATGTTTTAAATTCAGTGAATAATGAAGGGAACGGAAAACTGAATAGAGGGACCGGAGCTGATTTCTGGAGGAAAGGCAGAATTACCACGGAAGGCTTTTTGGTCGAGTATCATTTGTGGATGGGCCAGGAAGTGCTTGAAGCTTCCTGAGTGGTTGCTGTGAGGCGAGGTGCGTGGGGCTGCTCGAGGTGCGTGGGGCTGCTCGGAAAGGGTCACAGCTTAGTAACCGTGAACACGATGAAAAGCAAGGCATGAACTGCTGCAAACTCCAGGCCTTCTGGCTGCTCTTTTGGATAGCTGGAGCCCATTGAAAGCGTTTCAATAGCTAATTCACCCAGAGTCGCAAGGCTGCTTGCTGCTGCCTTCAGAGAAAAAGAAGAAATGGGCAATGACACGAGGGCAGCGGTGGTGCCACTCGCAAGAGGCCAAAGCTGGCACTTTCCATGATAGAGCAAATCAGGGACTTAGAGTACAGAATAAATTGGAAAGGAAAGAGAAAAAAAGATAGTAAGTTTTCCTTATCTTTTCTCTCAGTGTTTTTTCCCTGTCACCCGTCTTCTTTGTTTAGTGCTTTAGGACTCAGCAATCTTCCGTGCTGCTGGCCAGCCCGTAAGAAGTAAAGCCTCTGAAATGCCTTTATTTTAGGACCGTTCGTTTAGCAGGACTTAACCTCTCTGGGTAGAAGAGTCTTGAGTGGTGTCTTCTTGTTACAGACATCTTTTGGAAGAGTTTCTGACTGCTGACGCTGTACAAAAGCCGGCAGATCCAGTGCATTTCCTTTCTGCCCTCTAATTGAAAAGCCAGTTAGCCTGAGGCTGGCGCTAGCTCAGGGTGGGAAAACAGCCGGTGGCAGGAGCATAGTGTCACCCAGAGCGGGTCCTTGTGCAGCTGGCGAGCTGTGGCTTCGCCCTAATGGCAGGTATTAAAGCTTAATGACTTGCACTTACTGATGCTGCCACTGAGCAAAACTTTCCCACACTAGCAAACCTTTCAGGGACTTCAGGCAAGGGAGAGTAAGACCTTTTACTGTGGCATGGTGGTCTAGGGATTAACTTGAATTTAGACATGAGAGCATCCTGTCCCATCTTAACTTTACTGGAGTCAAAGGGAGTTTTATCAATGTCTTCGGCAAGGGCAGGAGTAACTCATCATGGAGCCACTGAGCATCTCTTATAGTCAAAGGAAACCATCGTTCAGCAAAATTCTCCTTTTTCTTCAAACAGGTCTTTTGAGAATATTGTTTAGACCAAAAGCATTCAAAACCAAGTCAAGCACCAATTTTTGGCAAGTTAAACTAAAACCTCCCTTATGTCTTTGCCACAGCTGTAATTTAAGGGCTGTTGTAATCTATTTACCTGCTTGGACAGATGTTGTGAAGATTTTGTGGTACTTGCAAAGTGTGCTGAAAAATGAAACCCTTTTTGATATAGCCATAGATGCTGTCCAACTTTCTTTAGCATGTTTTCTTTAGCAATTTCTTTCAGAAGTTACTGGTGATGGGAGAAGATAGGGACTAGTACACAGTTAGAAAGACAGGTTACTTTCCCTAAGACAGTCCATGATCAGAAAAGCCTAGTTTTCTTAGAAAAACAGTCTAAAAATGGGAGCAAAGATGTACTCAATCTTGCAGGTTCTGGATGTGCTGCACCCAACCCTGCAAACTCCCAAGCACGCAGCAGAACGTGGGCTTGCCCCATGAAAGTCACATGTGCCAAGTTCAACATTTATCCTTAGAGGACTGAGACCTCACTGAGAAATGCCATCATAGTCTAAACAAGACCACTTGTTTTCTGCAATCAAACTCTTGCATGGCTTTTATCTAGACTGAAATGATCATTTGGTTACAAGCGAGAAGACACAAAAATGCATAAGTGATTAAATAATACAGGCACTCTGGAAGAAGAAAACTGTTTCAATAGGTTCAATGAGTATGTATGTTACATAGGGTTAAATTTTAAAAATTAATGAATGCCTAGTATAGGAGGAAAGTAATGCTGAAATGAAAATTGCGGCGAGGGAAGGGAAGAGCAGCTTCATTTGAATGGTTTTAAAATCACAAAGAATTAGAAAGAGTATTGCTCTGCAGTGTTGCTGGTGGAGAAATTCCCTGCTCAGGCAGAGCCGCTCGGCTTCCTGCAGGGATCCTTTGTCGAGGCCTTTAGCAAACTCACGAGTGCCAATGATAGGCCCTAATTCATGCTTTCAGTCTCTCACCTCTGATTTTTTTCTTCTCTGTCTAGCTCACTACTGCAGACCATTAAAGTGTCCTTAATAAGAGAAGCTAGACCTGTCAGGAAAACACACACAGTCTTCTTGTAGGGATTTTGATCTAGATAAGGGTATATATTATGGATGGCATACTCTGTCGTCTATTAAGTGCAGTAGGAAAAGACTAGGTTTGAACTTCATGAGCATAGATTTATATTTTTATATGCAAGACTACTCTCAGTAAGCATGATGAACTGTAAAATGGTCATGAAAATGTAATTAGGCATTGATTTATATGCTATCCCTACTAATTAGGCTGAGGGCATTCAGTGCAGAAACGCATGATTAACTAACTTCGTACAACTCTTCCTTTGCCTCTGAGATTACCTTAGCTCACCTTTGTTCATTGATCGTATTCCTGAATGAACCCTTCTGTAATCTCACCCTAAGTCATACAGTCCTGGTTTCTGCAAGGTCACGGAGGAGCACGTCCTGAGATGACTGAAGCGGTTTGGAAGACCTCACATGGGAGAAAGCCAGAAGTGCCAAAACTTAATTAAAACACATTTAACTTGTAGTTCTCACAATTTTTTAATAAGGGCATCAAGCACAGAAATTAGTACTTCTGGCTCTTTAAAGGAAAAACCTTCTTAATTAATTAATTAATTGCACACAGTAATCTCTACCTGGCACCTCTGATGTGGGTCTCAGACCACCCCAAGTGACCCTGTGAGCAAGGGGTTTGATGAAGCCTCGTTTCTGGTGTTTTGTGCTTTGTGGCCAGCTGGGAGTATCTGTGACTGGAGCATTTTAATTGGCACTTTCTGTCTCTTCTCTACCTGCTTCCCCTCCTTCTGCAGCTGCAAACTTTCACAGAAACGTAGGACTTCACGGTACTGAGGTGGACACTGGCACCCTTGTGTCAGGCTTGGCTGCAGTCAGCCAGCGGGTTCGAAACTACTGGGGGGGTTTGATGAAGAGCAAAGCAGAGACGGGGTGGCTGCACGAGCTTTATTTCTTCAGGAAATTTGGCTCACAATGGGCAAAGAGCATAAGCTGCTGTGAAAAGCTGTCATTTTCCAGTTCCTTATGACCTGGAGCCCTATGAATAATACTAATATCGATAGCCATGTACCTCCTCGCAAATCCCTGCCTCGCCCCCACATCCGCTCCTTTGCTTCCCCGGCGGTGGGCTGCCTCTCCCACCGGAGTGGGGGGCTTGGGAGGGGGAGATGCCCCTCTCCTGCGTCCGTATCACGGCAAACGCAGCGAGAGGCAGAGCCTGCTATGGCCCTTGGGTGCTCTGGCGGTGTGAGTAATACGCCCAGGAAAGCACCAGCAGGGAGAAGACTTCAGTAGCTGGAAGCGGACAACGTTCCTGTGGGATTTGGTGGCTGTAAGTGCTGGTGAGGAAGGTACTGTTAACCCCCCGAGGGGCAGCGCGGTGTGCCGGCCCCCGCGGTCTCCGTGTGCACCGGCCTCTCACTGCTTCCCCTTCCCACGCCTCCAGCAACGGCAGCGCGGAGATGGCAGCGGTGTACTACGAACGCATTGACGTGGAAGGGCACCACTACGGCCCCGCATCCGTGCAGCGCAAGAGCGCCTTGAAGGAGGTGGACAAAGCCTTAAGCAACATGATCGAGCAAATCAAGGTCAGTGACATCAGAAAACGGAGCCCCAAGTGTATTTTATTGCGCCCGACGCTATAACCCTCACGACCCCTTAGCAGGAGAGCTGGTCCCTGCCCACCGCTCACTGCCACGCGGCATTTCACAGCCCCACCGCCCCTTGTGCCTTGTCCCTTGCGTCTCCTCCGTCCTGGCCCTGCGTAAAGGTTGTCGGCTGCTGTTGCGACCGGGCCACTGAAACATGCTGTTGAAGAAGCTGAATCAACACTGCAAGAGGGTGCCTGTTACCTTAAAATAAGTTTGCCATTACAACAAGAGCTGTTAGAGAGACCTTTTCAAAAATGGCAATTACCTGAGATCCTACCGCAACGCTTGGAAAAGTTTTCTAAAACTGCCCTTCTTGGCATTGCGGAGAGCCTATTTAACGCCTATTAATTGGTGTATTGGCCGTAAACTTTTATTTCCTCAGAAACAGGGGCTATTGATATCATGTGGAAGCTAAGACACCATTCCCCTGATTTTTGTAGATGGCATTATAATCCTCCTAGTGGATTATTATACTGATAGCCCCAGGAAACCATAAAGCAATATACATGTTGCTCTGTTTATAGCTTGTGTTGCCAGCTGCAATTTATAGTAGGCAAAAGAATCAAAACCGCTCATTTGGTAAGGTCTGTGGAATCAGACAATTAACTTTTATAGTAGTTTTTATGGCACTACTCAGAACTCTGTACTCGAACCTTTGTTTTAAAAATGTTATCTAAATGATTTTGTAGTGAGAAAAAGAGGATATCAAGTTTTTGGGTAAATGTAGATATTATGGATATTTCTGATGTCTCTTCACAATGGTAAATACATATTAGAGCTTTTTATGCGCTCAAATGGGGAGAGGAAAATACAATTTCAATTTCAATAAATCATAAAAGATCTAATGCTAAGTGCTTGTGTTTGAGAGGGGAAGAGCGAAACACCTTTGCCACGGGTGCAGTCATGACAAAAGTGCTTTTCACCTGGCATTTTGACCAAGAGAAAAAGAAAAATTGGATAAAATGCTGTCTAAGAGCAATTGGGACAACAGTTCTGTGGGACTGAGATTTAGTATTTTGTACTTTATAGTGAGTAGAAATGGCATTTATGCAGGTCTAGATCCGGATTAAGATGAGAATTTGAGCTCAGGTTTAAGGCTAAAGAAACAGGGGGACAGATTTGCCTAAGCTGCATTTCAAAACTCTCAAGTCAAAATGAGAGGAAAGCCCTGGGATCAGCAGTTCTGAGGGATACTTGCTTTGCTGAAATCAATTTATATTCAGTCTGGAAGGAGATTTGATTTGGATCTGTCGCAGACCAAGAACCATGAGGATGTGTTTGGGTCAAGGGGTTCAAGCTCAAGCTTTCAACCCCCAATATATGGGGTGATATATATATATATGGGATGCCCCTTCAGAGCATCAGTCCATTTTGGTGTGGATATGGGTCCCATCTTTCTACTGATTCACAGCCGTGCTTCACCTGTTTCTCTGAGGAACATCGTAATGGTGGTCACTCCACGTCTCGGATAATACTACTGTCTGTAAACCTCTAACACAGGCCATTTGCAGTGGTTATTCAGCAGGGGTTGGATTTATTTCAGCAAATCTGCCCTACCCTCTTAGACTCTTACAGGACAGCAGGCAGGAGTGGACTGCTGCCATTGCAGCGGGTGGCAGCCCTCTCTGCAGAATATTTAAGGCCATGCACTCGCTGGTGTACTTCCACCAAAATCAGTGGAGGGAGACCAAATGGGGCTTAAAATTTGCCAGCAGGCACCGGAGGTCAGGTGGTGAAGCGCTTTCCCAGCCCTAATGGCTGTCTTGCACTCGCTTACAGAGCAAGGGCCTTCAGCACAACGTCAACGTCCTCCTCTTCTCCGACCACGGGATGACTGACATCTCTTGGGCTAACAAAGTGATTGAGTTGAAGAACTACATCAATATGAGTGACACCATACAAATGAAGGACCGAGGTCCTGTTGTGAGCCTTTGGCCAGTTGAAGAGAAGCACACGGAGGTAAGTACAGCTTATTAGGATTTATTTCTTTCATGTTTGTTTGTTTTGCTTTATAACAATTGTTTCTTTAGTTTGGCCATAACATCCAAATTCTGCTGTCAGAGATGTGTGTAAAAAAAATCAACCTGAGCCTCTTATCATGAGTCAGGCTTTGAATCTGTCATTTTGCACTCTTGTGACTATGGTATCTGAAAGAAATTCACACCAGACAAATTAAAAAGCATGGTCTTTCACTATTTTTTGGCACACACACCTCCTTTCAACCCCATCACAATTTCTCTGCTTTTGATAGATATCTAAAAGATTTTAGCTCAAAAACTATTTTTAGGATTTTATACATTAGCCAACCTATTGACTCTAGCTGGGACTTTCAAATGATCTGGAGGAGGTCGGGCATTCTTATTCCAACAAACTCCTGTCAAATCTGAGGAATAACTCCATCAGACTTGAATTACCAAAGAAGCCCATTTTTACAATATTCTCCTTTGAAGAATTTTGAAGAATAAGCACATTTGATTAAATCAATCTTAAACAGCCAAGGCCAGAATGACAGGATTTTGAGAGGCAAATTAAAACAATACAGAAAAAAAAAAAATGGAAACCACTTGAAAAGCATGAAAATGCAACATCTGTAACTCATATACTAGTAAATTTTAGTTTTACCAGAAACAAATGCTTGAGACATCATTATGTTGTCCTCAGAATACTGACAAGTGGATATTCAAAATGGGCTGTCTGTGCTCCACGTGGAAAATTTGGTTTTCCTATGTTATATTTTAGCCAATTCCAGTTCTGTAGCTCACATATACATTGTAGGCTCTGTGATTTTTTGGAAGGGAATGTTTGTCAATTTTTGCACCCAAACAAGCTCTCTAGGAATTTTATAGCTGTGATAATGTGAAGATTTTAAACTAGTGCCAGAATTTGAAGTTGTCTTTCAGACATGCTTAAGTCAAAAGTTCCTGCAGGGTATTCTAGCACTTTATATATGCCCTCCTCAGCCTTACCTCAGGGATCTCTATTTTTGTGAGCTGGACCACCAGACAGGCAAGTGTAATGTTGTCACGTAGGTATGGGGTTCCACCAGAAAAAGATCTTAAGCACGTGTTCCTCTTTCATTAAAAGGCTTAATGTCCCCAAGTAGAACAAAATACAATGGCTTGCATCACAGTTTTCTTTTCTTCCTTCATTTCTTTTTAGGATTTCTTACTGGAGTGCTGTTTTTTTAAGCAAAATTAAGTTGATTTCCTGCTTCCCGGGAGCCAGGTTCCACTAGTCTAATTCACTTTAAAGAGCAATTATAGGAATTAGGTTGTATCATAACATAAGGCCATCACACTTTAAAAGTTATCCCATTATGAAGCACTGGCAGCACTGCTGAAACACCAGAACTACTTTCTAGTCTATGTCATGGTGGGAAGGTCGGCTTGAGTCCCACTGTCACCTGTTGGTGCATTCCTCACGGAGGCTGTGTATCCGGTGAGGAGTTTCTGTGCTGGAGGGATGTGTGATGGCGACTGAACTACCCCTACTAGTCAATGCAAATCTATGTTGCACACAGATAAACTCATCACGTGCAGAGTGGGTTTCACTGCGAGGTTAGGGAAGAATCTTTCATTCTTGTTGCGTGGGAATCTTTGCAAAATTGGGCTTTTTCTTCCCGAAGATTTTGACATTTAAGCAGTGATATAAGCTCTAGTCACTCCAGTAACCAGCTTCTCTATAGCATATGAGCATGTTCTTTAGGTATTTAAAACATATTTTTCTGAATAAATTTGGTTTTAATCACATTTGTATGATTATATTCCAGATGGAATGATTAATATTAATAAACCACTTGTGTAGCATTGTGCACTTTCAAAGCTGCAGGCATTGACTAATTAATCTCACAGCATCCTTACAAAGCAGATAACTAAGCACTATTAATCCCTTTGATAGGGATTGACTGGTTAAGTGTAAGGAAGACAGAGATGAGGTGATATCCATTGTTCACACACAGCACAGAGGGGGAACCAGCGGCGGAGGCCTTACAGAATATCCCCTTTCCGCATCTGTACCCCGTCCACATCATGTCCTGGAGCATGCTTCTTGTCACTGCTTAGCTTACTGTCTTCCTTAGTCGTTTGATTTCTGCTGCTTTGTCTGCATGTGTCTGTATACTCCCATGCATGCATTTGTGAGGCACATATTATAAGCGTACATGTGGGTTTGTGGGTTCCTATATGTTTGTGGTCCAAGTTTACAGAACCTCCTAAAACATATAAGCAGATTTTGCATAGCCATCATCTTTTGGACCAGCAAACTCCCAGTTTGAATGTGTTGATGATGATCGGTCCAAGGGGAGTAGCCATTTGACTTAATCAGACGTTTCTATGTACCGATAGGTGTGTATATGCTCTTTATAGCCATATGGTGTCCTAACCCTTGTTTTCTTTGCAGATATATGAAAAATTGAAAGTTGTGGAACACATGGATGTTTATAACATCAAGGATATTCCAGACAGGTTTTTCTACAAAAAAGGAAAATTCGTGTCTCCTCTAACACTTGTGGCTGAGGAAGGATGGTTCATAGTAGAGGTAAAGTATAAGAGCAAAGTAGTTATACATTAACGTGATAAGGTGCAATATATCAAAACAACAAGAAAAATGTAAAATTCTATGCTGGACATTGAGTTAAAGTCATCATTTACTTGTGTTGATTGCAACACTAGCATCAAATATTTCTGTGTGCTTGAAAGAGGCTAAAGGCATGACTGAAGCTAGACAAAATTAAATAGTTAAGACAGCTCCTTTATCTGTGCCATCATAAAACAAGAGGAGTTTATGTATTTCCAGTTCTGGTTTTGTTAGTTTACTCCCCCGCACCCTGCTGATTTATCTGCATCTGTAAATTCTGCTCTTGCCAGATGTGAAAAGACTGTTTCCCTTTCAAGAGGTTACTATCCCTCCATTCAATGGTACTTTGTGACACCTTTTCCTTCTGCCTGGTTTCCCACCCACCAGACTCGGTCCTAAAACTGCCCCTTGTTCTTCCAAGCCAACCAGTTTCCTAGTATTTGCTCCCTTCTCCTTCCCAGTAAGCTTTGCCCATAGCAGCTTCCTCCATGTTTGAATTCAAAAAGATGTGCGTTTCAGCTTTTTATCTCTTAAACTAGTCACTTCTTCACAAGTTTCCCATATCTAACACTTAACACAAGAGAGCACTGGCTTTCAGAGTTTGCAAAACCTTAAATGAAGGTGAAAGTTCTGTTATCTGCCACAGCTACTTTTTAACGCACATGTGTGTATACAGACACATACACACATGCACATTACTGTATGTTGCTATATTTTGAATGCTTTAAGAAAAAAAATCTGCTTCACAAATAGCCTTCATTCAGCCAACTCCCACCAAGCTCCTACCTCCTGCCTGGCTTTTTCCTCCCTCCTTATCACGGCTTCCAGTTCCAGGCTACGGGGCTCAATCAGACCACCCCAAAAGATGCTCACTTCTGCAGGGAGTGGAGCGCGTCCACGGGGCAGTAATTAATGCCATCAGGACTGGTCCCAACAGGGGAGGCCTTAGTGCCCCAAGGGACTGGACCCTGACCAGGCTTGGAGTGGCAACACCGCAGCACCACTGGAAGAGGGCAATGAAGAGCCAAGGAGTCCTGCTTCTTTTGGCCTCCCACTATAGTCATTAGACCATTTGCCTTGCGGATTATCGTAACTCAGCCGAGCGCCTTCTTTCGTGACCCTCAGAGGTATTGCTCACCATGCTTTCCTCAAGAAGGTCCTCACGGCCACATTTCTCACTACCCAACCTCACAGGAGGATGATGCTTCTACAGTGGAATAAAAATGCATCTCTAAAAAAGCCCAGTTGCTTCTGAGTAAAGATGGGTGAGCACAACATATCTGGTAATAGATATATATATATATATATGTCTATATCTATCTATCTATCTATCTATCTATATATAGACACAGATAAGATTCAGACTTGTGAAGTAGGCATCTGAAACATTTTTCTGAAATGATTTGAAAAAGTATTATAACTGATCTCTCTTCTGCGGTGCAAGGTTCTACACAGAACACTTTTACGTATTCTGTAAAAAAAAAAAAACAAAAAAAAAACCCCAAAAAAACACTTTAAAAATCATTGAAACTCTGAAACTGTAATAACAGTGCAGCAAATGCCGCTGCTGCAGTAATTGTTTCTGTCTCTGCCCATTCCTTCCTATTGTTCCTGATTTTCAAGAATGTCCTCTCGTTAATCCTGACAGGTTTTCCTTATTCCTGGCACATTTTCATTATCCGTGAATGGGTTGTGAAAATGGAAGTTTCCTGTCGTATTTTTAAAGCAGTAATTGAGCCTGCTGTTACGCGTTCTGCCCCGACCGCCCGAGCGGGGTACTCGGCTCCTCACGGCCCTGCTCACAGCGTGCTTTAGCTCTCCGCCGGCGAGCCGATAGCTGTAAGCAATTAGAAATGCCATTTCTTGTGGAATATTCCCTGCTTTACCTTCTTTGAGAGAAAAAAGGAGGATGTATCTGGGAAGTTTCTTTTCCCAGACGGCAGCATAGGACCCGCAGCCTGTCCGAATTCGGGTGTCCCGGCCAGCAGCGAGAAGCGGGAGGGCGGCAGCGGAGGTTTGCCCCACGCTGCACCAGCTCTGCCGGAGAAACCCCGGGCGATTTTGTTCTCCCCAAGTTTCTGCAGGGCCAGGCCGTGCTAGGTATCGCAGGGAGAGGCAGGATGTCACGTACCCCTGGCTGTGTCTCAGCTCTGGGCACCCGCGGGCAGCAGGGAAGGGCACGTGGGCTCCTGCCGTCGGCACTGCTGGGGAAACAGCCGAGTCCGCAGCAGCCGACGGGGCTCCCGAAAGGCTCAGCCGCCGCAATGTCGTGATACCCCCAGAGAAACGCTGCGAATTGGGTGTGACTCGCCGTGTCTCGAGTCTTTGCTGACAAATGCCGTGCTGCTGGCGTGATGGTGAGCGGCCCGTCGCCCGTTCCTGGGGGTCGCGTAGAGCTGAGCCGCGGCGTAGGGAGGCGCTGCGGCGGGGAGAGAGGCGCGAGCCCATTTTCCCCTTGGCTGGCTCTGAGCGCCGACAGTGAAGTGGACGGAGACAAGGAAAGAGATTTAATTTGTCAGCTAAAATTGTTCAGTTATGCGGTACCTCTGCTGACTATTACGTATGAAGAAATGCAATGGATACTCAAGGGGTTCCCGTGGTACGCGGGTGAAAGAGAGTTGCTTGAAGGCAACAGTCATTGCCATCCTCAGTCTCCTGGCATGGTCAATTCTCTTCGTGGGCAGAGGAGGAAAATAATAAAATCAGACAAAATAAATGTTTGAGAAAGGAAAGGGGTCTGCAAGCAATCAGTTTTGCCACGTGCTCTGTACACAAGGCATTGCAGCGGCTCCGCTCTTGGGGCCGTCTTCCATGTGTTCCTGCTTCGGCTGAGCAGGAGCGTTTCTGGGTGCTCCTAACCAGCGATGCGATGCTCTGCGTGGGGGTCCAGCCCCAGTGGAGACACTTTGGGGGCATTTTCTGTGTTCCAGCAATGAAACATGAACTCGAGACCCAACAGCTGTAGGAAGCTCTAGTGCTTTTTTTGTAACCATTGGGGAAGTTAATGCCGGGGGTCTACCAACATGTCAGCTCATGTCCACCGCCTTAGCGCAATTGCTGCCGCAGTTTTGGGGGGATCTGGAGTGTCCTGTGAGCTGCCCTTCCTAGAGAGCATGGGACAAGGTAAACTCACAGAGAGGGTTTGTGTAGTGTTTTGGGAAGACTCAAAGGACCTTTTCTCCTGAGGGGGCAGGGAAGGACACCATCACTGTTAAGAGCTGTTAATACGGAGCAGGAGAGTCAAAGCAAGGAGTTCAGCAGTGCTATTTTAGTGTAATATGGGCAAGGGAAGGTGAACAAGAGCTATGGCAACAAATTATTAAAGCACGGAGACCCCGAGCGAGGAGAGGAAACCGAGCGTGGCAGAGGGCGGCCCCGGGGCGTGGGTTTCCCGGCGGGCGCTCACCCGCGGCCGCTTGTGTCCCCAGAGCAGGGAGAAGCTGCCCTTCTGGGAGAACGGCACCGGGCGCCGGGAGGCCTGGCAGAACGGCTGGCACGGCTACGACAACGAGCTCATGGAGATGCGCGGCTTCTTCCTCGCCTACGGGCCAGGTAGGGCTGCCCGCCTGAAACGCGCGGGCTCGTCCTGCCTCCGTGGATTCAGACAGGCGCTTTCCTGGGGAAGGCCCGCGAGGTTGCAGCATACCTCGCCCGCCTGCGCTAGGTCGATGCGGAGCTCCTGACCTCCGCGTCACCCAGCCCTTTAAATATAGATGAGTGCGGGGCTGTGACTGCGGCTGGGCATGAAAGAAAAGCAGAGTCCGCAGTGCAATTATTTCAGGCCGTTAACTCTACCAATGCATGCACAGTGAAGTAGCGCCCATATATTTAATAATTTAATTCACTTTTTTATTTTTAAATAAAATTTGATTAAAGATAAAAAAAAAAGCATTTAAAATGCTTTTGCTGAGCTATGTTGTAAATTATAGTGTGTGCCACATCCCAGACTCCTGGTAGGGTCCCAGGAAAGGCAGAAGGGCCCTAGTCCTGGCTTCGTGGTGCCCCAGCGTTTCGGCAGCTGAGCCAGCATTTGCACGATGCCGGATCCCCTCTTTGCCTGTTCTCCTTTCAGATTTCAAATCCAACTTCCGGGCACCGCCAATCAGATCCGTGGATGTCTACAACATCATGTGCAGCCTCGCGGGAGTGCAGCCGCTGCCGAACAACGGCTCCTGGTCCAGGGTGCAGTGCATGCTCAGGAGCGCGGCCCCCTCGGCACAGCTGTCCCGGTGGAGCAGCTGTGTGCTGGCACTGGTTCTGCTCTCGCTGTTTGCCTAGCAGATCTTGTCACTGTGAGCCCAGAACAATGTGGGTCAGTGTCACCAGCAACTTGACACCCCCGCCTTAATTTTTTTAATTCTTCATTTGAATAGCAGCTTCATTAATAGAGTACTGTCCCCCACTCATCCGTCACGCTCTGCCAGGAGTGAATCTGACCCAGCCTGCTGTCGCGGTGGTTGTAACATGAAGCCGAGTTTTGCACTGCGCTCAGTCCAGCCAGGACAGTTGGTGTTGCTGCTCCAGGTTTGCAGCGCCGGCAATGAGCGGGACCCAGGCCAGCTGTCAGTGTAATTTGCTATTACAGTGGTGGGTATGAGCAGAGACTTCTGGGTGTTAAACACATCTAACCCCCCATGTATAACTGAGAGGGTAATCCTGGCTCCTTAAAATGAGAAACTCAGGTCTGGCGATAGGCCTCTGTGGATTTAACTGAGCTGTGGTTTGCTCCCTTATCTCCAGCAGAGCCCACCTGCTCCTTTCTGTGCGAACCAAGCACGATATGCGCTGACCCTTTCTGCAAAGCGCCCAGCTCCTTGCGGAGCAATCCCAGAGCCAAGAAAGGTAGGAGAGCACTGAGCATCCTGCTTTTCCCAGCCTCTCCATCTTCATTTTCGCCAAAGCGAGCCCTGGCCGGCAGACCCGGACCCTGCACGTCACCAGGACCTCGGGCTTTCGCCACTGAGCGCAGGGCGGGCGGGGAGAGCAATGGGAATAGGAGGAAAATGAAATGGCATCTGGACACACAGAGGTCAAGAGAAAGTACTGTAAGGAAGCCTGGCACTTCATAGCCTCTTTGCTTTTCCGGGTGAAATAGTATCAGCTGCCCAGGTTTTTGCTCTGTCCCCAATTGCTCTTCAAGATTTTCAGCCCCTGCTGCTTTTCTGCTAGCTCCACTTTTCTACGTCTCTGCTGTTTAAGCAAGGTAGTAAGCAGCACATTCCCCTGCTGTTTTTCTTCAGCGGCATCTGTATTTGCAACAGGGAGAGAGGTCTGTACTGACCGGTCTCTCACCCTCTCCCCTCACCCCCAGTTAATCCTAGCTGAATATTTCCACCATGGGACATCGAGCCCAGACAAAGTTGTAATGGTCAAGTTAAAGAGCAGGAGAAGATGGAGCTGCTCTCGGAGGCAATGCTTCTGGAGGTTAAGTCAACAGGATGAAGCAATGCTGGAAAAGTCAGCAAGGCAGATACAGTAAGTCCCCTGAAAAACCTGGTTCTGCCCCTGGTCTCTCGTGCTGGTGCAGCCATGGCTGTGCCCTGGGCACGGTGCAGCGCTGGCTGGCAGGGGCTGCCTGCAGCACCAGCACCATGGTCTGCTAGTGCAGAAGATTAATTTCATTTAATTGTTAAATCATGTCGTTGTCACAGTGCTCGATGTTAAGCGCTGGGGGGGGTGTGTGCAGCGGTGGCTCGCTAGGGAGGGGTTCTTTTTGCATCGTTTAATTTCTACTGTGAAATAAGTGTATCTAGCACAGAGCCGTAAAGGCCTGATCCTGCAAAGTGTCCTTTCCTCCTCGGGAGGCCGCCGGGAGGCTGCGGCATTCAGCAGCGCCTTCAGGAGGTGCTCGGCTTTACCTCATATACCTCTGCCCCTCGAGCTTTCAATGTAAACTGCCTTTGGAAGGATTTAGGTCCCTCCCCATGCAAAATAAACCTCTAAGACTTATTATTCATACAGCTCCAAAGTCAAGCACGATTCGGGTATGTTTGGTACAGTGAGTTTAAGGGTGAATGATTACACCATGAACAAAAACCAAATTAAACTTGACAAAAGACTTCTGTAATAGCTGCAAAGATTTATGTAATGTGTTTTTAAAGCTCAAGTGAACCATCAAATCAATTGGAAAAAAGAGGAAGAAAATCAGTCTTTGTTATTAGACTGTTGAGTATAAAAGGCAATTTAGTGCTTTCGAAGCATTTGCAGTAGCTGTAAAACAAGCATCTATTGTTCAGAGTTCCCTGTTGCTCTCTAATGGACCAGGCTCAACGAATTCACTGGAGCGCATTTTTAAAGTGAGAAAATTATCGGTATAAAAGATAACCAAATGACTAAATTACAAAGTTTGGGTTGAAAATCAACAGGATGTATACAATGCATGCTAATCCCTCCACAGCCTGCAGTTTTAACTCTTACAATAAAAAGAATCCAATAGCCTCTTGCTGAGCAAAAAAATCCTAAAAGTCTAATGCTCTAGTCTGATTCTGAATTACACCAGTATAAATCAGAAGTAACAAAGCAGGCCTGTTGAGGTGTTCCAGGTATGGGACATGGCACATGAAATCGATAGTGGACCCTGGCTCTGTGAGTGTTTCTGTACATTTTTATAAAAGTGTCCATATGCAGTGTCCTTTGTGCAAATATTGCAGAGCAAATTTTCTCATTGTATTAGGATTTGTTGGACCTAAGTGCAACCATGGTATGTGTGGGAACACACCTCAAAATATACTTGATCTGTAAAAGGGAAATTTGGCAGTAGATCTGCAGGAGTTCATTAGCTTCAGGAGAACTGCAGCTGATTATGTTGTAGAAGTGCGTCTTTCTTCCTCTGGATTTTTTACCTCTAAATCAGTTCACATTCTTATTCAAAAATCAGTGTCTTGATGCTCGCGTACTTTTCTGTGTACTATGCAACTGAGGTGGGTGCATTTTAAAAACTAGTTCTGAATGATGCTTTTGTACAATGACTGATTGTGAATGAGTGAATAATTCTAAGAATGCTGTTAGAAAAAATATGCATCTTTCTGTAAATACTGTAAGATTTTTGAAAAAACCCTGTAACACCTTGCCTTTCCTGTTTGATTTGTGCATCAAAGTGTGATAAACAGTGTTTGAAGCTTGTGCTGATTAACCATCAGGAAGATGAATGATAACATTGTTTAGAAATGGCAAAGTTGTCAGCATGTAAATTAGGAATATTAAATGTATCACACGAGATACTGTAGTTTGCATGTGAGAGCGTTTTCTCCAGACCTGTTTCGATATTTAACCTTTTGAACTGGTGTATTTTTGTTGCCATTTCTTGCAGAACTTTAAATAATAGCGAGGTCCTTCGTGCACGGTTGTATGCTGCTATTCTTGGTGTACGACCCCCTCCTCGGCCCTGGGGACACCAGCAGCCCTCTTGCTCTCCGATTGTGCAGCACCTGGCTCACAGGCGCACTGCTGGGTGCCTGCCTGGGGCTGTTGTCTGCCTGCCTGTCTGTCTAGCTAGAACAGGGCCAAGCTTGCCTTGTTGTCCCCTCCCCAGCAGGCTGGCTCTGGCCGGCACCTAGGAGGAGTTAGCTCAGGGATCGCCTCTGAGTTCGGTATCTCCCCCAGGTGGGTACAAGGCCAGGCGGGCCTGAAGATGCCCTGAAGAAGGCTGGAGATTTGCACCGCTGCTGCCTGCTTGCTGCTGCCCCAGAGGCAAGCGCAGAGCTGTAGCCCCCGGGGATATTCATCCAGGGACACGTAATTCACACCACCAAATGGGTCAGTCTTTCTGCTGTCCTGAGAAGAGAGGTGAGCCCCAGTGCTCTCTCCAGACCCGCTCTCCCAGCCCACCAGGGCAAGGTCTGCTGCACAGCAGTGCCGTATCGTCGCTGGCGCCGTGGGCCGGGGTGGTCCCGGCTCCCCCAAGGGCTGCCAAGGCAGTGCGCAGCCCTCGCGTTACACCCAGGGCGGCGAGGGGGAAAGGGGAAGGAGATCTCGACAAACAGCCGCAAGGACCTCGAGGACAAGGGGCCCTGCTCCTGCTTTAAGCGGCACAAGCCAACAACTATGCCATGAGAGAGACCGACTTAATAGAAATAAATCTCAACAGCTACAAGCCGACAGCTCAAAGCCACCACAGACTTTCCCAGGCAGCCAGGAAGTCTTCCCCGAGATGAAGCATGAAAGCAGGCACCACCATGACCCACCTACCCGCACCCAGCAGGGGTGTGGCACTCCCCCGGGTCTGCACCCAGCCTTGGAGCAGTGTCCTAGGGGTATGAAAGCAACGTGGCGTCTATGATGTCATAAGTGGCGAATGACATAGGACATGATGCGTGCACCAGAGGTGGTGCCGCACTGGTGGCTGGAGTAGCCGACCGTGAGGGCAGCATGCAGCTTTGATGTTTTGGGCTGAAATGGCACAGTGCCACCTGCCCCCGCCATGCGTTTCCCCTGTGGGCACAGCCACCGGTTGCCTGGTGCTGGGCAGTTGCTGGGTGGGAGCAGCAGCACTCTGCACTCACCCGCTGCTGGGGACCGTGACTGTGGTGGTTTCGAAAACAGCAGATCTTTGGCTCAGATCGTGTTTGTGTGTGTGTGTACGTGTGCACACACGTTTTTAGCTGGTCTAGGGCAGGTCAGGAATGTGCTTTTTTGGTGAATCCTCCCCAATGATGGCACATCGCATTGCAGCCTCAGTGTGCACAATCCGAATTGCCCTGGGGTGAAACGACACAAAAAGATGTGCACAGCTGATGCTCCTCAACTAGTAATGGGCTTTCAGTGACTACAGCCAGGTCCAAGGAACCCCCCACCCCAAAATGTGGACACTTGAACACTGGGTTCTCCGCAGTTTCACTCTACAGAGCCTCTCCTCTTTGACTGCCCTGGTTGTTAAAATAGACATAGCCAGAATCACCCATGGAGCCATTTCCCAGGAATTTGTCTACTTGATGACCTGGTCTGTGCTGCTAGCCTTCACAAGACCCCCGTGGTAGCAAGTGCCATAATTTAATTATTTCCCCTTGTATTAAAAAAAAAAAAGAAAAAAGACTAGTTTTGTCTTACTGTATCTGAGATTGTAATCTCAATGTATCTGCACCACGCTATTGCTCACAGCTTTAACATTTCTTGTAGTTAAATCACACACGAGTCCCGCGAACCAGGGGTGACGAGTAATGCACCCTGCACGGGCACTGAGCCTCCATCAGCTCCTCGCAGCAGCGCCCTTAATGCCCACGTCCCGGCTAAACAGGGCAAATCATTTCCATCGGTGCCGAAGAACCGCTCCCCCGTCAGCCTGGGTGTCAGCCAGGGCCCTCCACAAGCACTGGGTTTGTGAAGCACCCTGTTTCCAGTTGGTCTGGAAATAAATGAAGAGGGAATTAGGTGATTCCATGGTGTTGGCCTTCTTCCTTTTTTCCTAATTGCTAAATGAAAGTCAAAATATTACTAGGAAGCTAAGCCCCACACCTCAATGGGGAGATGTAGACTTGGTTTTTGCCAGGTGCTTTGAAGTGAAAGGCACTGGAAAAGTGCAATGTAGTATTTTCCTTGTGCGCCTTTTCCCAGTGGCAGAGATGGCAGGCAGCTGCAAATCGAAATGGATTTTTTTTTTTTTTTAAAGAAAATATGGCCCAACCAAGGGAAAAGTTTGAAACTTGCTTTTTTAGCATCATGAGACAACTTTCACTTACATGGAAGCATGTTTCAATATATTTATGTTAAAAGAAGCTGATTAGGGAATACTCAAAAACTAGAACATATCAGAACTAAAGTTGACTGTCCATCTTAATTCTCAGTGTACATGCACACAGCTGTATAGATTTTTTAGGATAAAATCCAAATTTTATGGCGTCTTGCCAATTTTGGCCATGGGAAAAAAAAGGAGATTCTTTATATCTGTTTTCAATAATCTTCTAGTCATTCAATCCATCCTACATTTCCTTTTCCCAGACCATTTTATCTCCTAAGCTTTCCCTATTTTTGATCAAGAGTTTCATTATCCTAACATTATGCATGCCTTGTGTTTAATACTTCCTTTTAAACTGGTACTCAGGAGAGTCCTGTGCATGAGGCCAGATGATGGGTTGAAGGCTACCAAATATATATGCAGTAATTCTCAGGTGGGAGTCACTATAGACTTGTCAAATACTGGTATAAAATTACCCCACGTGGTCAAATCCAATCTGGCAACGCTGTGCCAGTACCATGGTTTCCTCTCACCAGCACAGTTTCATCAGCAAATTGGCACGTGCTGCCCAGAGAAGCCTTGGTCTCCCCCCGGGGCGGGGGGGCGGTGGACGAGGCCGCTGGCGCAAAGCGAATGCCCCAAAACCGCACCGTGGCACAGGCTGTTCCACAGTTTCTGCTGGTTTCCTGACCGGCCGGGGAATTTCAGCAACTGGCCGTGCAGATAAGCTCCTGTATCTAGCTGAAAGAAATAAATCATCGGTAGTACTGAAATAATCCTTTTTTGGGTTTTTCTTTTTTCTTTTTTTTTTGTGTGTGTGTGTGTGTGTTAGCTCAGAGTGCTTCAGGTGGTTAAAGAGGGGAAAAGGAAGCTCAGCAATTGCCGGGGGAAGGGTACCTGGGACCTGGAAATGGCTATCTCCCAGTATGCTACTTTTACGGCCTTGTTTTCCTTTTTCTGTATTAATGGCCCCGAATGTCCTGGGTACAAAGAGCGCAACCTCATAAATTCCCCCACGGCAGCTGCAAAAACATGCCGGGAGAGGGATACACAGACTGTAAATCAGGAGGCCCATTAAATCTCCATGAAAGATGGAAGCAGTCACTGCAGGCTTCTTTCAAAGACCAAAACCAACCCAGCCGCTCAGCCCCAGCAGCTCGCTGTGGCTGAGCGCGCCTGTCCTTACGTGAGGCAACGCTCACAAAACGTAACAGCACGCTGACCGTTCTGTCAAAAGGAAAGATTTTTTTTTTTTTTCCCCAAAGGGCAGCAGGGGCTGGCTGAAATATTTTTATTGCAAATACAGTTCCCCCCCCCCAACCAGCAAAGAGGTGTTTCCCCTGGCACCTGGACACCTCAATGCAGAGCCCCAAATTGCCTTTTCTTGCAGGCTCCCAGGCTGGGGCAGCCCGCGGCAGGGGAGCTGCGTGGTAAATGAGGATTTTGGGGGCTGTGGTGGGGACCCAGCTTGCTGCCTGAGACTGTGACGCGAGGGAGGGGAGCTGGCCCGCACACAGGGATGCAGGCTGAAATCCTATTTTTAATCTAACTCGGAGCTCCCTCTTCCGGCTCCACATCTACTTAATCCTGCATCTGCCAGCTGGGAGGTGCAGAAGGGACGTCTAGCTCCTCTGCTGGACATTGAAGACTTGTGCCTGCCCAAGCAGGTGTCTTGGGTGGTGCCAGCAGCCCCGTTTTGGCAACCCGAGGTGCTGCCGGGACTGTTCCCATGCCTCACAGACCTGTGGTCCTCACCCTCACTGCAAAGCTGCTCCTCAAGCAGACCCCGAATGTAAATCCCAGCTGCAATTTCATATTTACGGCAGGATCGCTAGCTGGGCATGGGAGCCATGCGGCAGGGAAAGATGCTCCGGCTAAAAAGTAAGAGAGAAAAACCAAAACAGAAACCTCAGGTCTTCATTGCCTTTCCAGCGTACTCCCTCCCTCCACCTGCCCACTGCCTAGAGGGGGTAGATGATTCACGGTGTATCCGTGTATCAAACCTTGTTGTAAACCGTGCATAGCTTAATCATTCCACAATTTTATTTTCTGTTTTTATTTTTTTGTCCCACCAACGGCTTGTGCAGAATTTTGTCAGCGCTTGTTTTTCTCACAAATTGCCCCCTGCAAGTACATTTCCAAGCGGCGGCTCATGATTTGAGATGGTTATTCATTTCGCTGCCTCAGCGGCTCCGCTAGCAATTGAGCCACACAGTTTGCAAAATGCCACATTTTCTCCGAAAACGGTGGTGACTCACAGAGTCACATGTTGAACAAGAAAACGTTGGAATACGTGCTCTGCTGCGGCTGACTAAAAATACCAACGCACAAAACTTAGGAGAGACCCGTGCTGAAGTGCTCGCAGCCAGCGGCTTCCAGCTCCTCGCCCGGCACCTGGGAAAGGTCGCAACGGCCGGAGGAGCGCAGGCAGGGCCTCCCCGCAGATTTAATGCCAAAAAAAGAGATGCGGTTCATCTGGAGAGAGCGGCCTCAGCTTCCCTCCTCTGACCCAGAGTAGGGGGTTACTCCAGTCCCTGCTTTCCCTCAACCTTTGTATTACAAGAAGGGAGAAATCCTGGCCTTCCTAGAAAAAAAAATGGGATGATTTAGACAAGAGGACTGTGGGGGGGGGGGGGGGGAGAAATCAGTGAATTTTAGACAGGAGAGCTGTAGCAAGCAAAGTAAGAATAGGAATTTTTGTTTTCATTCTGTATCCTCATTGCAATTTTTTTTCTCTTCGTCCCCGTTTCTTCTCTTTCGGTTGCCGTTTAACGCCACGGCCGATTCTGCTTCCTCTGCTGCTGAACTGCCCCCACAAACCTGCTCTGCAACCACCTCCCGAGTGGTTCTGCCGTCAGGTCGCCTGCCCCTGTGCTAATGTCCGTGGGATAAATGGCCTCAGAGAGTCACGGGTGTTTACATGACCCTTAACGACGCTTGACAGGAAACAGCTAAAAGTACTTGCAAATACAGCGGCTTTGGGTGGTTCGTTCAAATGGTAACAAACACCAGCCAAATATTTCTTTTAACTTTGAAGGTATAGGAAAAAAAAGGAAAAAGTTAATAATTTACATTGCAAATATCTAGCATTACGCTTTCCTTTTACCATTGTCCTGTATTCCTTGCTATCTGGCTGATTTTACGCAGCAAGCTCTGGCAATCTTTGAGATGTTGCAATAGTTGTTTTTTGGGGGGGAGGGGGTTTAGAAAGTTATGGCAGGCTAGACCTGCTTTTGTTGTTATGAAAGCCTGGTCCCACTAATGGGAAGCAAAATACATCATACGCAGAAAGGGCCACAACAGTCTCCTGGTGGGACTAAGGGGGCGGCCCTTGCCAGGGGACCTTCCCTCCCCAGTGGTGACGGACCTGGCGAGACATTTCGGGAGTTTTGGGGCACGGGCGTACCCAGGGCCAAGGGGCTTCGTCGTGGCAGCTTGCGTGCGGCTCCTCCGCCCCAAGCCTGAAGTGCCACCAGCCTCCTCCAGGACCGCGTCAGCATTCCCCGCGGGACCAATTTTCCCTGATGGCAGGAGTGGGCAATGACGGCTCCCCAGCAGCCTTCTGTTGTTCTCCAGAAATTAATAATACATTAAAATGTTACTCAGCACTTATATATATCGCTTGGTGAATATTAATTAAGCCTCAAAGCCAGCTGGAGACACCAGGTCTTTGCCGGGTGGAAGGAGGGCACTGGGAGGACTCCGGCCGGCTGCAGGGCTGCGAGGCGCAGCCACGGTTTGCGCGGCCCCCCCAGCGCCCTTCCAGACACACACGGGGTCAGGAGAGGCCTGCACCCAATTTTGGCTCAGGAAGCCCTGAAACCCGGAAAGGGTGGGCAATGGAGACCCCCCCACTTAATGACACCCAGGCAGAAAAAGCTTGAGGTCTTTTAAGGTGGGATTTGTTCAGTTCATGAGCTGGATTATACAACCTGCCCACCGACACCGCTGGGGGGCCGGACGGGATGACTTGCGACGTCCTCTCCTGCCTGACCACAAATGTTTCTTTATAAGGACAGTCTTGGCAAAGACAAATATTTTTTTTTTTTCACTAAACAGAATAAAATTCAGAGAGCCCCTGAGCTTTCGCTCTGCACTTCATGCTTCCTCCTTCTGCCAGAGCGAATGGGATGAAAAAGTGCAAGTCCCACTAACAAGAAGATGTTTAAAATCCAGGATGTGGGGAGCTTTTCAGCAAAAGGAAGACTCCATTTTGTGGAGAAACAGCTGCATTCAGCCAGTAAAGGCCGAGCAATTAATCACGCACTTGAAGAAATACAACACAGTCACAGAACCTGAATTTTAAATGCTCGCTGCTCCAGTTTGGACGGTGACAAATTAAGGCCTCATACAAAAGCAGGTGTGGCTCTTGAAGAAGCCCTCTGAGGGCAATTAAAAACGGGAAAACAGCTGGTAAGTGTTCAGATGCGACAGCCAGAGCAGCTTAAGAAATTAATACGAAGGAGAAAGATGGAGGCATTAACAGGAGCTGAGCTGAATCACCCCACAGCCTTCTCCAGGCTCCCAGGAGAAAGCTGCCTCCAGCGACGTCAGAAGCTGGTGGCACGGGCACCTCCAGAAATGCCCCCGGGCCGCCTGGTGCGAAAGGCAGGTGGCTGAGACCGAGGCTGAACTTCCCAGAATCAGCTCCCACAAGAGCTAGAGCAGGTCAAATCCTGGCGATTTCTGGCCAGGCTTCACATGAGGTTTGTCACAGCTTCCAATCAGTTTGCAATCTCCAGCATTCGCTGTTCTGCATCACTCAAGAAAAATGTTTTTTTTCCCCATTGAAAACACATGCAATCATTCAGATAAAATTCAAGCTAAGAAGGATTCGCAATTACCGTTTAGGAAGTGCTAAGAGGTTTATAAATAGTGCCACAAAAACAAAATATGAATCGGTACAGTCATGAGCGCATCATTCCATTTGCAGAAACATTACACAACGATTTTCATCACATTTTCTCCGTATGGTTCCTCCCATACTTATCCCTACCCTCTCTCTCGCCACACGTTCAGCTGGCACGAGAGATCACTGCAAAAGCGTTTTGAACAAATTATCCTCTATCAAAGTGCAAACTGAGGTACCGGTCCCATTTGCCTCATCAGAGTCTATTCTTCTGAGGTAATTTGTTGATACAAATCTCTTTCCCACTGTGATTTATATGGACTTCTCAGAAAAAGCTGTCTACAAAGATTGCTATAGATGACTTGTTTGCTTTATTTCACCCTTTGTCCATTAGAAAACACTGCTCCTATTAACATGAAGCTTTGGCCTATAATAATCCTTCTGGGAAGCTGAGCAAAATAATGTCTCATTCAAAGCTGTTGATGGCATGAGACTGGTCAAGGTCTTTACCAGTTTTAACCTCCAGATAGAAGAAAAAGTTTCTCTAGTGAAGTGCTGTCCAGTTCCCTGCCTGTCTCAGTGAAGCTGAGTATTTCAGCCTCTCTTTTCTTGGAATAGATGATATTTCCATTGGCGCAAGGGCCCTATTTCCAGTACACTGTTGGTGAAGCATGGAACTTTTTTTCTGAGAAAGAGTTCTTATTCTGGATTTGCAGTTAAATGGGGAAACACACACACACCCCTACCCACCACCAGCCTTGCTATCTGCCACCAGTACGGCCTGTGACGGCCCTAGCAAGCTGATCCTACCTAGAGCACCAAATAAGGAAGCAGATGGGCAGCTGTACCATGGGAAACAGCCTTTCAGAGCTCCGTGCCTTTACACCCGGGCCTAGGCAGTCTTTGCAGCACAGAGACCCTATTGCACATAGCAACTTCCACATAAAGACTGCATCGCACATGCCCAGCGTGCAAGCTTGATTTTCCTGCAGTTCAGCCTTTGCACACCAGGCTGCCCCGCATAACTTGCAGAAACCACATCAGCACAGCAGCTACGGGCAGCTCTGCTGACTCCCAGCTGGGCAGCGTCGGGATCGCAGAGCCGGACGAGCTGTGCCACGCGGCGAGGGGCGTCCGCCGCATCTCAGGGAGCTGGGGGGGCACCAAACCTCAGTTCGGGGGCTGCCTCCAGCTGCAGCCTGCTGCAGGGAGACCTTGGCTCGCAGAGGGCAACAAGCTTTTGGCCTCGCCGGCGGGGGGGCCTGGGCATGCTGATAACAAAACCAGAAGGCAGTTGTTGCCAAAAATCCTGCAAGCAAGAAGAAACTGAGGCAACCACGGAGACCCGTGGGCACAACCTGAGGCTGCACAGAGCACATAAATAGCAATTGCAGAGAACTATTTCAAACATTGCTTTTCTTCTGTTTTAAGGCAAGGAAATGGGCTAATTCGAAGCTGGCAGTAGGCAACCTGAGATGATATAAGAGAGATCTTACATAACAATCTGAAACTATTCTGCATCCTACTGCCAGTTCCCTGTGACAACCACAGTCTTTCCCAAATACAAGTGGTTCAAAACAGAGATGTCTCTGCGTGACATTTAAAAGGAAACAATTTCATGTGCCAAAGTGGTAAATAGAGTCAGCCTCAAAACCTCCCTGCCTCTGAGCAGGGGCACAAAGAGGAGCAATGACTCTTTTCTTATCTCTCTCCCTCCCATAATCCATTATGTCTGCAGATTGCTGCCACGTGCAAACATCTGGGATGCATCATGTACCGTCTCCTGCTGGAGAGAGGAGCTGCTTTCTGGACACGAAACAAGCCCAGAGGCACTCCGCAGCATGCAAAAGGGAACAAATAGCAAGTTATTGCACGTACAAGAAGAACCAAGAACAAGAAGGGAGAAGGTTTTATTCCAAGATGGATATGGGAGCCTTGTGGGTGTTCCAAACCTTCATGAGTACAAACCTCTGCAGGGAGGGGAAAGGGGTTGATGCACGCAGTTATGAGCTGTATTCGTTTTGGGAGGCTTCCAGAGCAGAAGAAATAACGCCAGAAGCGCAGAGCATCTCGCCAGTTTTGCAAGCTGTGGCAAGTTCCTAGCCACGGGGTGAAGTACAGCAAGTTGTTCTTCAGGCCAGAAGTTAACCAGAAGCACGGAGGGCCATCATGCCTCGACAGCGGCGAGGAGGAACGGCCGCGGCAGCGCTGCCAGTGCTCCCCGGCTGAACCCCAGGCAGGCCTCCGTATCCGGCTCCTTGCCGGGCTCCCTCTCCATCTCTTCCCTCAGCGCTTTTTCCAGGGTCCCACTCTCAGCACCAGAGCTCACTCTGGGGAGGGGGGACCTCACTGGGGAGCCAGCCCTGGCTGCCGGCGGCAGTGCTGCGTCCCAACTCCGGACTGGGCATTGGTCCAGCACACCACGTCGTTATGACATGAACGTAGAAACATTTCAGAATATTCCAGTATTGACCGCTCTTTCTTTTAGGTCTGTATAAGCCATGAAGATAGGTACATTTTGTTCCCTGCTTCAACTGGCTTTTGGCAGAAACCCTAGGGAGCCCAGGAGATTTTTTTTCTGTCTTTGGTTCACATCTTTCTTCTACTAAAGGATGCCCTCACATTTCTCTTCCCGCTCCGAGTTTTCTTCTTTGTCTTAGTGAAATCTCTGAGCTTTTAAGTCCTGATACTCTAATTTCTTCATGTTCCTTCTGGGGAAATGCATCCACCCTCCTCCTCCTCCTCCTGAATTGCAGAGCCTGCAATCTGGAAGAAACCTGGGCAGAGGCTGATGGCCCGATGACCCATCTATCCATGGATAGACGTGTCCTGGTCACACTGCTGTCTGTGTAATCCTTGACACAAGGAGGAACTGGTAAAAGTCATGAGACACACAATTTACACACTATATGTAAGTATAGTCCTACGACTATTTTCTTCTTTTTCACAAAAAATACTCTTACTTTTTAGCCTGACGTGCTGGACTTACTCAATAGCTCTGCTCTGTCTTCAGACTGAAGTTGATGGTCTTGACTGATTCGTTAGTACAGCTATTAATTTGTTATCAGAAGGCAGGTTAGTCATTTTCAGCATCCCTAGACTTTCATTTTAGACAGGCAAACGTGTTAAAATATTCTCAAAGCTGTACTTATGTATAGGATTTATTGGCATTTCTAACAAATATTTCCTTCCAATTTAGCATTGTTTTGCAAGGAGACACAAAAGGGAAAATGTAGCTGTCTTTTATAGGTGAAGCAAATAAAGTCAATTTCAAAATATGTGGTTATCTTCAAGAGAAAGAAAAAACATACATGAAAATAATATCATACTCTTTAACATGTTACATGTCAATTTGATACGCACGGGGTTTTTGGCTTGCTAATCAGTCCTTGCTTTACCACAACATTCCTTTAAAGTTCTAAAATTCAGCAAACTATTTGTCATTCCATAAGGCGCCAGTTTTCTGTTGGCTTTTTTACTTCCATCACCAAAAATAAGAACGTTTCTCATTTTGTTTTAGAGTATTTTTCTGTACAAACTGTGATTTGGTGAAACTGTTACCTGCTGTATAACAGTGAAGCATGAGAAATATCTTCTCTCTGTACTAGATTATAGGTAATAACAAAACCATAACAGAAGAATGGTCTACAGTAAGTAATGCTGGCGATAAATAATGACAATAAATATATTGGCTACCTCAGCTCTGAAGACTACTGAGTTTCTTCATTACAAGTGAATAATAAATCTCAAGGGTCCTTCAGAGACCAGTTAAAAATAAAACACCACAGTCAGAAGAAAAATGACTTTCTTTAGAAGCAAGCAAGAAAAAGGAAAGCGACTACTGCACGTGCCGGGGAAGGATGCTGTGACCCAGGAGGGCTGTAAGTCTGCCGGGGGCAGAGGCCAGAGGAACGGGAAAATGGCCCCAGGGGCCCAGCGGTGAAGGCGGCAAGGGAGAGAGGCACAAACCAAATGCATCTGGTTAATTTTATAGGCTCGAGAGGGAACTTTGCCTAAAGCTAGGGCTGCTAACACTTCTTTTACAGGCAGGGTTTTTCAGATGCTTCTTGGAGGCCAGTGTCTCTGCCTGGCCCCAGAGGGCTCCCTGGAGCTGCCCGTCCCCGTGGCCGGCTCAGGAGGCTGCCAAAAGCCTCGGTGACTTGCTCCAGCGCCGCAGAGCTTTTAGGGTTTTCTCTCCTACAGTGTGGGAGATCTGCTGCTTGTCTGGGACGGCTCTGCTCTGGGTCCGATAGGGAGCTTTGCTTTCCTGCCTGGGGCCGGTCACCGGGGCGGGCTGATCCGAGAGTGGCTTGTCACGCCTGGGCCCTGCCAGCCCAGCCCAAGGCCTCAGCCGCAACCAAAGGCTTCCTGGGAAGTTTCAGGCAAAACAGCTCAGCACACCTTCAGAAGAACTGAAAAACCATATTGCACTGTCTAGATTAAAAAAGTTGTAACTATTCCACTGGGAAGCTCTGCCCGGGCCATGCCTGAGCTCACGGTTACAGCTGGCCTGCTTACAAGCATCTGAAAGCCATCATCAGCCTGTGTCCAGCAGAGGCATGCTGAATCGTGGCAGCTGGCTGCTAAATAGGGCTTTTCTGGCAAGTTCACTTTGGGCCTGAGCCAGAGGCAAGCACTAAAATGGACAGAAAAGCCCCTCTCCCTGCACGCCCTCCCTGTGGGCTGGCTGAAGTGGGTTGGGGCCCGTAGTGGAGGAGGAGGAGGAGGAGGGACTGCAGTGCAGCAGCACGCGGGGCTGGGGCCACGGGCCCTGCTAGTGGAGGGGTGCTGGGACGGGGGCTTGGCTCAAGGGCAACGGGTATGGGCTGGGCAAAGTGGCTGCTATGAGCGGCAGCGTGGAGGCAGGCACGGGAGCCTTGCCGCGAGGCAGGGACAGACGCCGGTTCCTCGAGGCAGCATTCACTGGCCACAGCTGAAAGTGCAAGTGACCTTCCCCTTCCCCGCGCCCCTGCCCATAACCCTGGCAGCACACCCAGCTGTGACTCTCACACATCTGAACTCCAAGTCATTGACTTTGCAACCTTAATAACCGCCCCTCGCAGTAACGGCCCGGTGAGGCACACGTGCGTGGACACACGTGTAGCAGTGACACATGGGGAAGACTGCAACTACCTAGCAGTAACAGCTCCCAGGTATGGGATGGCTTGCACTCAAATCCCTTTGATGCACAGGCTGCCCTGGGACCACACAGGTCTGTATCTCCCAAGGAGCTGGCTAACAGCCCCAGCAGGATGCTCGGCATTGAGGCTGAGCCGAGTCCCAGGGGAGGGAAGGACCGTCTTGCACAGCAAGGTAGGTGCAGAGACGCAGCAGCTGGCTTCCAGCAGCCAGGAGTGGCGGCTCACCAAGGCTAACCTTCATCTAAGGAGACCAATGGCCCCAGCATCCATCTACGGGCATCTGCTCTGAGTTGCTCTCTCCAGAAGGCTTGCTTTCTTCTTCGACCACAGAGGCACGCAAAGGACTTCTTAGGCTAAGGTTAGCCTTTGTGAATACCCCTGAAGGGCAGCAGAACACACATAAAGGGTAATTCATTCAAGAGACATCACTCACCAGGGCTTGTTAGTTGGGGCTCAACGCCATGTTAACACAGATATGCAGTTTTCGGACCGCAGCTGGCTCACAAGCTTGCCACCAGAGCCCAGGCGGAGCAACCAGAAACGCCAGCCAAGGGCACGGAGTGGAGCAGAACCACGCAGGGCTCCAAGGGGTCGTACACCAGCCAGCTGTGGCTCGACAGCAGCAGGTCTGAGGAGCAAGACCACATTACACCGGTTCCCAGAGGGGTACTGCAGCCAAGGTCCAGCCCAGCACGGTGGACTGAGTGCCGTTAGCGGCTGCGAGGCTGTGCCCTGCTCCTGGGATGCAGCCGCTGGCTTCGCTCCACCTGAGAGGAAGCCAGCTCACGTGCCCCGAGCCCACGCTGCGACGTGCCCTGCCGCCCGGTAAGTGAGGACAAGCCAGAGATCCACTCCAAAAGCACAATCCCGCTCCGAAATCAAATGCAAATGTTGATGTACCCTTTCACATCTGCAGGAGGAAGCCCACACAGATGGGAGAGGCCGCTGACTCCTACCCCTTTTCTCACTGCCAGTGCAAATAGTTTTGAATACATTGAAAGACGGTTCCCCATGCTACTTTCTCAGCTCCCTTCCTGACCCCTCTTTGGAAATCGCAATAGACAACCGGTCTGACACTACCCCAGACAGGCAGAGGGACAAGAGCAGATGGATGCAAAGAACTCGAGGCAATGATGGCTCCATGCTTCCATAAGAAAGACAGAAGGGAAACAAAGTACATAACTGTTTTAGTGTATGCACAGACATGTACATGCTGGTAATTTATTTACTGTGTTTGCTTACTTTCAAATAGCTGGCAGCAAATGGTACGGTATTCTGTGCTTATCAGGATGAGAGAAGAGAGAAAAGACGAAAAAAAATATACTTGAGATTTTCCCTCCCCAATCCCCATTTATCATTACCATGACAGTTGGACTGAAAATACTGTTAAAAAAGAGGACCTGAAGGCACAGCAGGAAGCTGCTTACAAACGCAAGCTCAGCCATCTCAACATAAAACCACTGACAGCTACCGAAGTCCTAGCATCTCCGACTCTGCCGCGAAGCCCCTCTTCCTTCAGCGGCAGTGAACAGCAGCGCTGAATAGCAGGCTCTCTCATCGCAGTTTGGAAAACATTAGTAAGAAGGGGCCTTTTTCCTGGTGGCTGTTCTGCAAAGCACAGCTGGATTTTTTTATAACTGCTTTTCTAAGCATTCACCTGGGGCCTTGCCCTGGCGCCCTGCGGAAGACAAACACGACCTATTGTTCCAGCCTGCTTCGGGATTTCAGCACTCCTCTCCAGGCCCTGCAAACACGCGGCCAAGTCAGGCAGGAAAGCACAGTTAAAAAAAGGAGCAGCAGTCCAAAGGAGGAGGACAACAGCAGGGGCGGCGCTGGCTAAAAGCAGGGGCATACTTACAATCCTTAACTTTTTAAAAGTCACAAACCTTCAACAGCGTGGTTTGAACGGAAGTGCTGACAGGAGCTGTCCTGAAGCAGCTGATCACCTTTTCTCCTCTGAGTTCTTTTAAGTGAGCAGAGAAAGTGAAAAAGGAAGTAATGGAAAGACTGCACAGGATTCTGATGACATTTTGGGGGGGGGTGAGAAAAGGGGCAGAGGACATCTAATGTGAAGTAAAGTGTGAAAAAAACCCTCAAGGAGAAAATAAAATGCCAAAAAGAAGCAGAAATGGAGGGAATTTTTAGAGATGGAAGAAAAGGTAAAAAGGAAGAAAGATATTACAGAAAATATGTTAGGAGGCAAAAACAGACCATAAAGAACAATTCATAGACTGATGGATAAAAGGGAATTCTGGAGAGGAGAACTTTCGAAAGTGCTATCTTACAGAGGGATAGAAATCTGCATTTTAAAGTCAGTGCTCTAAGCAGAAAGGCATGATCCAACAGCATGAGAACAGTTCTTCAGCCAAAAAAGGGCCATAGACTTTTTAAGTATGTTATAGACCACGTTTCAGCTATTTGTATGTGTGGTGAAACAGTGTTTCCAAACCTCTACAGTAATACTGAAAAACCCTCAGATTCTGAAAAATCAGATTCTCAACATCCAAAATTGGCCTTGCCTATGCAAAGAATGAAGATTAGAATTAGGTCACTGCCAGCAAAGCCCAGCCTGACCGTGACTACTTTTTCTGCAGTTCAGAACTGACAAACTCAAGGAGATGGATTACGGAGGGAAGAGATGGATGGAAGGGAACCAGTGAAGAGTACAAGCAGCACTGCAACAGTATGTGCCACAAACAGTTGGCAAGCCAAGGTGCTTATGGCAGCACGGATATCCATCCAGTAGCGCTTTTCTTCTATCTTGTACATCTTCAAAATACTCACAGCTGACCTTGGCAAAGAGCAGTTATCAAGACGTGACTCCAGTACTGCAGCAGAGCTTCTGGAGTCTCTTCAAAGCCTACTTCCAGGTTTTGGCAGGGAGGCTGGAAAATGGCACCTGGATGTTACACTGTCCACTTGGACTTGTTCAATCAGGTGCTCTTGAGAGCATGGAAAAAAACTGGATACATTTTAAAAAATCTGAAAAAAACCCTCCTTGCTTTCTCTTAGCTGTGTGTGCACTGGGTCCTCCTTTGGCCCGCGATGATGGAGAGGAGAGGAAAAGAGGGAAGTGAAATCTGTTGCTGGCTGACGTCAGAACGCCTTGAAGGTTTTCCTTTCTTGGAGCTCTGGTGTCTATCAGCTCCGCTCTCACGCATTCAGCTGGGATCATCATCCCTGCCCACGCTGGCCTCCATGTCCAAATCAAACCGGGATTTTTCAAAATCGGTGATTTTTCTCCCGTGCACTTACTAGAAATGTTCACAGACATTTTATAAAGCATACAAGAACACAGAAAGCTGTAATGACCCTTGTTTTTCTGAGATTTCTAGTTTGTTGTGCAAGGTCTCCTAAATGAAGGAAAGAAACAGTGTGTTAAATGGAAATAGAAGTATTTTCTCTGAAAACCACTGGTGGGTGCAAAAAATCCACTTAAAACATATAACCAAATGTTATTTAATATCTTAAAAAGTAACACAATCCAAAATGGATATTTCACACAACACTACATAAACAACATGAACACAGTATTACCATATGGAGGGACTTTCAAATATAGACTTACAAAAATCCCTGTCCTTTTTTCCTTTAAATTATTATACTAAGCATGACAAGTAATCATCATTTACAATATGGTACACTGACACAATAAAAACCATGTTACAAATGTGCTGTTATAAATCAGTAACGTTAGGGAAGACATTTCATGAACTGAAATTATTTCATATGAAATACTATACAATATAAACAGAACATCCATCTTGGATGACCTTTACAGCAACCAGAGACCAAGTAATTTTTAAATCTTTTTTCAGTGCAAACACATTTATACAAGGCAGTCTTGGCTGCAAAACTCCCTTCTAACATACAGTAAGTCCCACTTGCATTTAGTAACTCTTTTAAACCTAATGCAACAGCCACATTCAGTCACTCACAGAAAATTACCTGCAGAATTATGATCCCTTTAAGTCTCCTCCATGTATAAAAGTAACATCTGTGCCAATTACTCCAAGGGCCCTACCAGACCTTTCATACTTACGGGTGGGTATCCTTTGGGTGGCTCTAACCACTGTACAACACGAGGGCATTGCACTGCACTGAAAATCACCCTTCCAAGGTGCAAAGCACATGGTTGTTGTCCTAGCATCCAGGCTGGGGTAAGGGGTTGCTGACTGTGCATTTCACTAGGGATTCAACCCGAGCTGAATTTTCAAATCCAACTGCATGCATGTGGCCTTCTGCTCCTTCTTGGTATTTCGTATTTCAAGGGGAGGAACACAGAAATCCTCAGCTCAGAATAGAGCGTCAATGGAGTTAGTGACAGATTCTGATCTCTGTTAGAGCCGTGTAAAATCAGGGGAGTTTCATCAGATTTACACCCACATAACTGAAATCAAAATTTAGAGCGCTGCCTTAAAAGAAGTGTGATAGTCCCATTTTCTTCTAGCACCAGCTTGGCTTTAGTTGGGTCCACTGTACGCAACAGAAGATTCTGATGCATGAATCATGTACTTTATTTATGTTGGGGGGAACATTTTAGATATATACTTTTATTTTTAAAGAATTATGTAAAAAATAGAACATTTCTCTCTAATACTGTACAGTTTTCTTCAGAAGAGCAAAGAGAATTGTAAACTGTGGGTGTGACACCAGATTAAAAGAGTGCTATTTGCTTACTCAGCACAACAATTTGAACAATCACGTTGGGAAAAGTTCTGTGAAATGTATTTGAAAAACAAATTTTTAATTAACTGCTTTGAAAACCACCGCTGGCAGTACTCACATGACTGAAAACCAAATGTTTATGGCACTGCTGCTGTAAGAGTCTGTGCCGGACCAGAAACCAGTTTCTCTCTTACTTACACAAATTAAATGCATCAAAAGAATAACTGTGAAGTATAAACATTAAACACTTTGGTTACCTGTTAAACTTACTCTAACGACTTTTAAAGAGAAAGAAAGAAAGAAACTGGTTAACATATTAGTTCACAGACTCTTAATCTTTCTTTGTTTCAATGTGCCCTGACATAGCACAGGGACAGTGAAATCTGCCTGCTTCACAGTCTTGGTTGGTGACGCGTGAAGTGCTTCAAGGCTCTCAGGCAAAAAGGCAAGACTTAGAGTGCAAAATATTATCCACATTTACGATGGCCTCTGAATACTGGTGTGCTTGTTCTCCTTCATAAAAATGACTACCGCTGGCAACCATTTAGGCCATGGTTTTCATTAAAATATTTGTTTTCCAATACATTTGACGTTATAAAAGTGGAGCAAACAGTGTTTCTTGTATTATGGACATTTTACAGTGGTGCAAGGAGTCAAATGGATAATGATTTCTTATGATTTTTTAACTGAAATACTCATACAGCAAAATTAGCTCAACAGATGATTTTTTTTATCAATCTGCATCAGGATTATGGTACTGGGTTTGCTGAAAGAGGTGTTCATAAATCAGGATTTGTATATAAATGTGATCTGCTTAGATTCAACTGCCACTTTCTTCCTTTGGTTTTTGGAAAATCTTTCTTTTTTTCTCTCTTTAACATTGGCTTGTTGCAACTGGCTACTTTTCACAATTCAGTTTTTTACTGGAAACTCACCCACTTTCTTCACACAATAGATGCACACCTTGAGTGGGGACCCTAAGACTGCTCCCAGTGAAGTCAATTAAAGGCTGCTGGTAATTTCTATAGGAGCAAGTGTTTCAGATGCAGTTTAGAAAACAGTGTGCATCACTGAAGTAAGAGCTGTTTTAAAATCCAGTACACTCTGCTCTAGCCAGTTAAGAGGAACTATGACCTGATACGTTGGCAGAAATGGAGGCAGAGTAGGGCCCAAAGTATTTGAAGGCTGCCAAGAAAATACCCAGTGTCTTCCATTAAACCTCAAACTGTCAATCATATTTCACAGACTGTAGATGTTCCAAATTTGCTAAGTTACAAACACATTTTCAAGTTCTACCAGGCAGAAATGTTAGCAGTAACTGGGGAGAGGATCAAAGGTTTCAGCCTCCCTTTCACTTTTAACCAAATTATGTGGCCTTGTCAAAATTTTAAGTGATTCATCTAAAAGCCAAATTTTTAATATATTAAAAGGAAATTGTGGCAATGGAAACATGATGACTTCATACGCAAGTATTGACACACAAGAGAACGCCATGACCTAATGCTTCAAAGTTTTTAACCTTGCTTTTTACAATACACTTTTTATGTTGCTGCATTTCATCAAATTCATGGAGGTAGTTATATGTGTAAAAAAAATTACCATAAAAGTAACATGTTGTATTATAATAATACATATTAAGTGTGCAAAATGCCGACAGATTTGTGTTGACCCTTTACAGTTGAACACAACACAGATTCAACCTAATCTAATTCTGTAAACCTTTAAATTGATACATTAGAAGAAGAATGATAGATAAGCAACCATGTAATACAAGGCTGTGATTTCATCAAAGGATTAGGGTGACATAAAGCACTCGATTAGGGTGACATAAAGCACTCAAGCTCCACTCTCGTGGTTTTGTTACCAGAACCTCAAGATGGAATTTCCTTATATTCCATTGTTGATTTAAAAGGAAAAAAAAAAAGAATTAAAAGATTAGAACGTTTCTATTTGAAACTTCTGTTTACATTCCATATTCCAAGAGTCACATTAATATTGGTACAATGCCATGTCAACATTAATATGACATTTATGTTGTCTGCTGGTCTATGGGAACTTTAGGATATAACATACTATACAGTTTGTAGGTATACACTATCATGTTTTGTTGGAATGATGTCTTCTATACAACCAGCTGCCTGCATAAACTCTGATTAGTTTATGACAAACAAACATTTCCCCAAAAGGTAAAATTTGTTTTTGCTGTTCACATTTTAATACTGCCATTAGTACTTCAGATCATCAGCTCTAAATTAAGATAGTTTTGACATTTTTATTTACTGAATTGATACATACTACTGTCAGAGCTTGTCTCAGAAACAAAATCACAGTCAGCCACTGCATAGTATATGACAATTCCCCACAAAAACTCTGACTCTACAGTTCGCATGTAATAAGTACTGCTGGAGTTACATACTGAACAATAAGATGCGTCATGCAAAGCATTATATGGCAATTAGAGCACATCTTGGAAGGTATGATAAGGCAGAAGGCTGAAGGCCAAGTGACTCTGATAACCAACCAAAAGCACAATAATTTCCTTTATGTGCACTGAAAGGTCTTATTGCTCCTATGAAATGGAATTTATACATTGAAAACAAGTAAAACAGACCTCTGCATTTACTGGGTATGATATATGTTCTTGACAGAACTAGAAACCGATTGTGTTCAGAGTTAGAAAGTCATTTTGTAAGTAAATGAACTATATCCAACTGTGTAACATAAGGCTGAATCTTCGGTAAAGACTTCTGATGACAATACAGAATATGAGTGAAGCTCAAATGATTTATACACAGTAGTACACGTCACCAGAACCTGATGAAAATCCTGCCTTTTAATATGTACAGTTGGGTTTAATACCTGTGTATTACCAAGAGCTAGACAATGTAAATGTCCCTTTTATATTCAACAATTTGGACTGTTGAGCATTATAATATCTTCGTTATTCTTCCACCAATTTGACTAGTCTCATAAAAAATAAATATATAGTTAATTTTGAAGTCAGTTTGTTGCACTATCAGAATGCATGAGTATCATAGCAGAATGTGACCCTATACCTAAAAATTACTCTTGGAGTTTAACTATCCTTAGAAGTTACTCTGCAGTAATTAGCATATTATTAATTACTTTGGAGTAACAGTTTAGGGGAGAATAATTAGGATATACTATACCTACAGAATTCAGATTTCTACAGCCAACTGCATGGACACATTTAATTTCCAAAAACTAGACGTGTCCATGAAATGCTAAATTGCAGATAACATCCACTGAATAGAAAGGCCAGAAGTTTATAATTCTCTAAATTTTGTTCTCTGATAATCACTACAATGTATGCTATTTTCAATAGCCTAATTTAGGCACTCTATTTAAAAAGCTACATAAAATAGATTTATGTCCTTCCACTAGAAAGAAATCATTTCTTCAGGCCATACTTGTCATTTATATCATAAAGAATATTTTTATTCAAAGAAATTAGTTATTTTGATTCTTATATTAATGGCAAGTTGCAATACCAAAGTGACACAAGAATGAGATCATCTCTTTTAAATATTTGATTTATACTAAAGATATTTGTTATATTTTGTGTCACTCTGTGTTGTGGCTCCACGACAGTTAAACTTTCCCTTCCCTCCCCATTCCCCCCTCTATGCAAAGGCCTACCTCCTCATTTGTGACTACGGAAGGTCAAGTAGCAAGTTTCAGTAAGTAAACATCTCTCATCCTTTTGAAACACAGAAGGGAAACCAGTCTCCCTCCCCACCCTACATACTTAAAAAACAAAAACAAAACCACGACCTCTTTTTACTCCCTTATATGGGTATTTGCAAAATTGTGTCACCAAAATGCACAGTGAAAATGACTGATTGGTATTAATAATTCACAGATAGAGCTGAGGTCATCACTTGTCATGTTTGGCATTGTTTTTCCTCAAAGTGATCCTGGCTGGTTACTTTCAGCAGTGGCTCAGTTTTTGAAGTAAAAAACGATCAACTCTGCAGCAGAGTTTAGCCTCTGACTGGGGGCATCACACATCTGTGGCATTTTTCTTTTTTTTTTTTTTTTTTTATGAAGTTGGCAACTGCATGGACATTGAAAATGCAGATTACACTTACAGTGTCTAGACTTTCATATATGTGCTCAGTTACAATTAAGTGAAGCAAAAAGTGTACATATTATCCCTACTGCTATTCTGTTGCTATAGAGCCGCAAACGTGAAAAGCAATACCTTGAAATAAAGATTTCTTTGTTGCTCCTAGTCTACATAGCAGCACAGTTTAAGTAAACACTAAAACTGTGGTTGAGATGCTTTTTTTCCCCAAAGATGTAAACATCAGTCCCAGTGTCGTAAACTTTGCTGTATATAGGATGAGACAGGAGATCTGAGGCAGAATGACTATCAGACACTAGTAACAGAAGCCTGCAGGCAGTTAGCAGGTTTCTGCAGTTTCTCAGCTTCACTCGTCGGTGGGTCTGCGGTCGCTCGGAAGTTGAACGCTGGGCCTGCGCCACCATGTGCAGGACTCAGAGCTGGGTTCTGACGTCTGTTGCTTTCAACAATACTCGAAGTGTTGGATGCCAGGCTCTCACGAGTACTAAAATGGAAAAAAAATATATATACACACTCATGTACAACGTACCTATATATCTATCTACCAGACAGGAAAGGAGGATAGAGCGTTTTATAATAGGCTTCCTGTGTTTGTATGTAATGTCATACCAATGAACCATCTCATTTTGATGATTCACATATGTTCCTCCAAAACGGGTTCCAGAAGTACTCAGCAGTCATCATACTGTAACGCAGGTACAGCACTAAGCACAGCTGAAGCTGTCACACAAAGTCTGCAGGACTGAACCAGTATCAAGCATCTGGATTTTTCATTCAAGGAAATGGCTTCCATCTTGCATGTGCAACGTATTAATTTCCTTCCTGGCTGGTGCATTTTAGCACAAAGTAATTTCATCAAATCAGCTCTGTGACTAGGCAGAGCTAGGAGAATTATTGCATAACACAGCTTGCTCTGTCTACTCTTCTACCCATACCTTGGTATACGAAATGTTTATTAACTGAAAATGCTACTTTACATTAAATCCACAGAGCTTCTAAATACAATGCTTCTCTTCAATTTTGCTTTGCAGCTGAGATATGAACTTACAAGATGGCAAGAAATCTTAACTCCCTGATCTGTGATCATGCCCTAAACAAGCACCAGTGCTATTATTTCATTCATGTAATGGACAAAGTTCCCTTAGCTCTAACATACTGCTTACCCATGACTGCATAATTAGCACTTTTAAAAATTAGTCCTTTTAATAACACATCTAATTATGAACACAGAGAAGCCTACATTTTAACCCCCAGCTTTTAAAAAACTCAGCCAATATATACTAGGACTAGTTTTACCACTACTGTTTTTTGGTTCTCTTCCCCCTCTTTATCATTTTTGATCTCTAAATAATGTATTTGCATGAAGAGAGATTTGCTTCTAAACAGCCACGTGGCTCCTGGTTATGTATCCTTCATCTCTACCTCTCCTCCTTTGCAAGATGACATCACAGCTCGTTACAGAGATGTTTTCAGAGCACATTCAGAGGCCTGAATGGGTGTGAAATAAGCACTAAGAACAGAGATACTAATGACAGAGTTTCATAATCAGTTTAAAACCAGTCTAAATTTACCTGCTACTGAAAGGGGCAGCTTTTGTCTGCCTCATGTGCACCTGACCCTGCCACATCTTCCTGCTGCTTCCCCGATGCTGGTGCCAGCGCTCATGGAGCCTTGCAGCCAGCCGTACCAGGGACCTCTCTCTGTTAAATACTAGCCCTGCAAAAAAAGGAATGACTGGTGCTAGCATCAGGGGAAGGGTAGGAACACACAGCCTTGGATGTGGCAGGGGAGAAACGTGCCAGTGCACGGCTAGTGGGTGAAGGGTGCAATGCCTTGTTCAGCTGCAGTGCACGTTTAAATCATCTGAAACTCATCACAAAACTGTACCGAGAAAATCAGTGATGTTTTTAGGAAAACCCTGGTAGCTCTTTTATATTAATCAAAAATGGTACTGATCACCTTCTGCCAATTATGACCTTACTGTAAGCAGGTCCAAACAGCTATGAAGGGGGATGCACACAATGAGGTATCTCTGTGAGCTGGCATGAGGCTGGCTGCAATTCCACTGCTCATTTTTGATTCCTCTCCCTCTGGTTGTTAACGAGAACAGATGCAACCTTTGTTCTTCAGAGATAATTCAGTATTGTATCATTCTGTATGGAACCACCAATTCCAGATTTTCAAACATTTTCAGTTAAGGTATTACAAACTGACCATTGTAACATGTATACACAAAGACTGCAGTGAGAGTTTTGCATGCAGAGTAATGCCAAAATTAGCTCTTTCTTTATGTGACAAAAGAGCAGCAGTATTATATAAGCTCTAAAAATAAAAAAATAAAACAAATATTCAGCACTAACAGACACTGTATACTACTTGCATAAAATCATCGGACTGTAAGGCTGTTAGAAGTTTTCCCAATGGTGATGTGTTCAAGAACTTTACACACAAAATACTTTTAAAGTTAAATAACCATGGCAAATCTCTTTAACTACATAAATCCTGGGTTTTTTTAATGTCCTTTTAAAAATTTGTCACCCTTTAAAAACATACTTTTTCTTACGCAGTTTAGAATTGATAATTTTGATTCCCTGAGCAACACAGTATATTGCAGTTTAAATGGCAAGAAACCACTCCCCCTCAGGAAGTCCAGAGCTACACCTCAGTGGGGGCTAAGAGAGTATATCTGAGAAATATCACTACATGCATGTCCTGTTTTTATACTCTTCCCTAGACATCTGCTAATGGACACTGTCAGATCTAGGTGAATCTTACCAGATGAATGCCGGATGGCTGTTTTATATTTCCTGGAAAAGGGCTGTGGACCACAGTTTTTGTTATAAGGTAGGTAAGTAATAACAGCATGGTAACTATAGCCGAAGGCCTGAATTCACCCTCAGCTCCATTTATTTTAATAGAGTTATACTGAGGAGTGAACAAAAACTGAGCAAAGCATCCAATTTAATCGCAAAACTCAGGAACTGGATATATAAAAGCCTTTAAAATATCCAGACTATATGCTGCCTTTAAAAATAAATAAATAAATAAATAAAACCCCAACAGAATGTTACTCTTCTTAAAACTTAGTTTATGTGGTCTTGCAAAAAGAAAAAGAAAAAAAAAAGAGAGATGCTAATAACTGAATAGTAAAGAAATACAAAAAAAGGACATGTAGAACACAATCATTGTTTACAGTTGAGTATCTGTTTCTCATTCGATCTTAAAAAAGCAACATAACAGCACGAAATCCAGCACACTCACCACGGTCTGTTCTCTTGCTAGCTAACTTCAAGTTAAGCAGCAATAGAAATTTTAGCTTTTCTGTATAAATAATTAGGGAAGAAAACATCTGCCTTTTCATTAACCAGAAGTGGAGGCTTGATATTCAGTAAGCATGCAGCTAGTGAAATAATAGTCCAAGAACTGTTTTTCATCCAGGCAACCCCCTACCTCATATCTTGGGGATGAAATGCATTCTGCAGTGAGACAGGCTGGGTAAGAAGCAAACACTATATACTCCCCTGCAAAAACAGACTGCACTTCAATTTTAAAGGAAAGGTTACATTAAAAAACAACAACCAAAAAAATACCCAGTGGACATAGCCTCATACAGCAGTTGTAGGTGAGAAGGATGCCAAGCATCTGCAGAACGGATACAACCAATAACGGGAGCAAATTCAAAACCTTCTGTAGTTTCTTTTTTAAACAGAATTCTTTTTTAAACAGAATTCACTGTAACAGGTAAAATTTACTCCAATTATTCTTCTTTCATGTTTTTTACTCAGAAAAATGATATGTATGTTAAAAGCCCACTCTAGTAGTTTGATGATCACTGCATGCTGCATCAGGCCCAATAATTCCTGCCTTGTCATTAACATCAAGCAGAAGTAACCATCAAATCCACAGGAATTTATTCCAGAGTGATGACTTTTGCTGAAAAGGAAATCTACTCCAGTGTGTAGAAGCAGGAAATCCTTCACATGCCTTTCCAAGAGCCTTTGCTATCGATTTAAAAGAATATATAATCTTGAGAAATAAGAATGCTTTATACAGGCAAAAAAACCCCAAACCATTTTCTTTCACCTAATACAAATCCAGTCCTGGAGGTTTTATTTTTAAATCACAGACAATAAATAATTTAAGTCAAAGAAAGATGCTGTAACTACCACTGTAAATTATTTTTGTGTTTTTAGAGTCTGGACTCTGATGGGTTGCTATCCAGGGCAAACAGTAACAGGTAAGCTCCATTCCACCAGGGACCTAGGACTTTCAAAGGTCAGAGAGAAGGAAGAAGGCTCAAGTGAAGAATTCTTAACCTGGAAATGAGCTTGTAAAATCTTCAGAGCAGGGAACAGATCAGCAACTGTCCCTTCCCTATGTCTGTAATACTCCTACCACAGTGACACTTCCATGCTGTCTGAGATCCCTGGAACGGAAATGACTAACCATCACCACCACACAGAAAAGTCTGGATTCTTTTCCCAAGTATCCTAAGCAAGACACCTCTCTCTGCTGATGCAGCACTTGGTCACCTCTGAAGATCAAATATCCTGAGCACTTTCGGCTGTGTGGGGGGAATGGCTGTTCCAGTCTCACCAGTTTGGAATGGCGATAGATACAACTTCCAATATTTTTGGAGAAAACAAATCAAAAAACCCAAACCCAAAACAAGCATCACTTTTTTTGTCTGAGACAAAGATTATGCCACCTAGTTATCGCTAGTCTTCCAAATAGTCTTGTTGAAGGTATCTTAGGGGGAAAGGAAAGCGGGAGTAAGCGGGAACTTACCCCTTCTATTCTAAATGCAAATTCAAGTTTAATATGGAAAAAAGGATACAAGAAACTTTTCAGCAGAAGGAAAAAGAACTAATACACAGTCAATGCTGCAAACGGTCATTGCTTGCTTACAGGATGGGGGAAAGCCCACGCATCTGAACAGTGGACTCCAGAGCTGCAGAAAACATTGTCTAAAAACGTGTGAAATTGTTTAATACGACCCTATGCTCTTTCACCAGCATCAAACAAACAAACAACTTAAAAACGGAACTTCCTACTCTGTAAAGTTGCAATGAATGTGACAGTCCTACCGTGGAGAGTTGAACCCGCTGTCCACAGTAATGCTGCTGCTGTCCATGCTGTCCAGGCGAGCTGAATGGGTGGCTCTCTGGTTGTTGCTATTTTCCATTTCCTTTGGGGCAAGAAGAGTGAGATTCTTCTCAAACTTTCGCTGCAGATCCCTTTCCTTTTCTCTCTCTAGCAGCCACTGCATAGTGCCAACATCATCCCTGTTCTTTTCTTCCTCAGCATTTTTGTTTGTTCCTTCCTCCGAGTCATCATCATCAGATACATTGTAGTAGTCGAAGGAGGCCTCCTGGTTCCCAGTCGTCTCTTGCTGTCTCTGTGAAACGGGCATGACTTGTGTGACTGAGGTTACTATCGCTTGTTCAAGTTTCTCACATCTGACTGGCAACGTGTCAGAGGGAGTCTTTTGATGGGGCTTTAGCAGGGGTGTGCTAGACTTATGATAACTATTCACAGAAAGAGTATTGTGCAGAGGTTTAAAGAGTGTATCCTTGCTAAATATTTCTTTCCTTTTATCAAGGCTGCTTGATTCAGTGTTATGGTGTTGAATCAGCCGCCCATTTGCAATCACCTCTGGAGTCTGGCCAGCAACAGCTGAACCACTGCTTGGACCCTTTGGGGACTCCTCTTTGTGCACCCCAGGCTCCCTAGCAACATGTTGAGACTGTCTTTCTGAGGGACTCATTTTTTTGAGCCCCTCTGTGACAGTCAGTGTGTCATGATCCTCTTTGTTCTTTCCCAGTGGTGACGGAGCAGTAAGCACAGTCTCACTGGATGTGTTGCACTGAAAATAGTCATCAACTGCAGACTTTGTTGTGCAGGAATTGAGATCACTGTACGATGGCAAACTCTCTGTAGGCTTGTTTTGTTCCAACAGGCTACAAGAACTGGGGGTTTCTACACTGCCACTAACTATTTCAGGGATGCAAGTCTCTTTGTAGCCTGCAGATGAAATCAGAGCCCTTTGATGACTGAGTGATTGAGATGGCCTTAAGGTACTATCATCAATGTAAGTTTGGCTAGTTGTTTGGTCATCTGGGCTACAGCCTTCACCTATGTCTTCAGGTGTGCCCAAAGTAGCAGAACCCAGAGGTCCCTTGGAGTTATCCATAGATCTAGACCTTTCTTTGGCCTTACTGGACCTCTCGTTCCTTGATCTTCTATCCTGTGTATGGCTGTGGCTCCGATGGACCTTGGAGTGGGAGCTTCCTCTGGAAGGTTCAGGAAAAGGCATTTCAGTTCTTCTTTTGGCCAGCTCACCAGACACATCCCACTCTGGTGTCATGGGAAAGTGAGATTCAATCATGTTAGGATTGCTGTGCATTATAAAATTATCTCCCTTGTGCTCTATTATAAAACAGCCTTCCCGTGGGGATCGAGTCAAGGGATCATAAAACTCATACTCTCTTTCAGCAGCTATATCCAAATGAGAACCATCTGATGGGTCTCCTTTGGACACCCGAGTCTTACTGTGTGACCTCGATTTCCCATGAGACTTTCTGTGATTCCTACTTTTTTTACTTCGACCACTGTGGTGAGCTGAAGATCCAGCTTTGCTTCGTTGAGCTTTTTCTTCTTCAAGTTTCTTCATTAGTGCAGTGTGCCTCATGACGTTTTCCACAGTCAAGTCTGGGTTAATGCGCCTGATAATCTCCATTTCTACCTCTCTAGGTATAGTGGTAGGGGTGTCCTCGTCCCTTAGCGGCCACTCCTCTGGAGGAAATTGGGCAGAGAAATTCGCCAACTGTTTTGTCTTGTCCTTCTTAAAACTTAATCGGAATAATTTGAGTCCGAATTTCTTAGACTGCTTTTCTACATCCTTAGGCTTTGTGAGTGTCTCTGCTTTATAAGAAAAATTGACAGTACTTTTACTTTTCTCAGTAGGTGGGACCTGACATAATGAAGGAGGACAATATGAGTCTTTACAGTCTTTTGCTGATTTCCTCTGTAGGGTAGATGCATGCATGCTGTGCATGTCTTCTCTGCAACAATGGCAGGAGTCGCAGTGGTTTTTGGGTAGTGTTCGGTCCCTGACGCATCCCGAGGTGGAGGGAGTTACAGTTCCTTGTTGTGGAGAGGTACATTGAGACCTGTCAGGTATCCTCTCATCCAAATGGTACCATTTACTGTTAGTTCTTATGAGAGAGGGTGTTATAAAGTAAGTCTGTGGGGTTACAATGAAATAACCATCCGGAGTTGGGTATATTTTCCTCTCCCGTACAAGCATATTCAAAGTATGCCGAAGGATTTCAGGGCTGGGTGTTGGAACCCCTAGAAACAACAGTAAACACGTATCAGGCAGTGCGTAAACCTCCAACTCCCTCCCTCCCCTAGAAAAAGTTGTTTTTCCAAGTGCAAGATGGAATATGCTGAACAAACAACTCCAACAGAGCACTTTGTTAGGCATTCGCTTGTCTGTTTTTCCACTTATCTCCTACACTTCAGCCACATGAATTATTAATTAAATAGAAAGGAGGACATTAATGGAGTATAAAAAAAAAAGAGAGAGAGAACTTCTAGTCACTTCATTGTGCAGGTGACCTTAAGCTACAAAATGGAATCAATGTAAAGCAAAGGGAATCAGAGGAAATATTTCATTTTTACTCCTCTTCCAACCAAATATTTATATCCCAATTCACCAGAACTATTCATTACAATGTACTGTTAGCTGTAAAACAGTGGTTACTTGTTACTTTGGATGCCTATGCCATTTTTCACAGAGAAACACTACAGGGAAAGAAAAGCGTTCCCCAAGATTGCCCCTCTATCACAAACTTGATCAAACTTAGCTCAGTCTCCCATTCAAACAGGCCTCTACAACATCAGCGGCCCCAGCTGCTGTTTGAGTGATACGACTCAACTTATCCAAACAAACTTGTTCACTATGCTGCAAGTTACAGATCTAGCTCCTAACAGCTTCATTCTAAGAGGTCTCTGCCTGTCACGGGAGATGTGAGGGACATCTACCTAAGGGCATATATCACCTAAGAAGGAACAGCTATGACAACTCTGCCTCCTCTGCACATGGTAGATTTGGCATTGTGAGCCTGGCTCTCCTCACTACCAGTACTCTTGCTCAGTTCAGTGGTGCAGGACCAAGTCTTTAATACTTTATTAGATAAAACACCAAGTTAGTATGCTGTGCGTAGGAACAGGCTCCATCTAGAGCTAGGGGAATAAGAGATTTAGTTCACAAGTTTATAACTTGTTTGTGTTGAATAGGAAATAAAAACCTTTCAGAAATTTCAGTGGGAAAAGTTATCTTCAAACAATACACTTTGTTGCACTAAAAACCCATTTTAACTTAATTTTGGGTACTGACCTGGTTTAGATTTTTTTAAGTGAAGAAAAATTTTAAACCAAGTTTGGAGTTTGTTTGTTTTTTTTTTTTAACTAAAAAGTTCATATTATTTACTCTAGGTTTTGGCTTTCTTTTCAACAAAACTGATTTAGGAAAAAATCATATAGACTCAGAGTAATCTGGTTGCAAGGAACCTCTGGAAGTCACACAGTCAACCCTTCTATTCAAAGCAGGGCCAATTTATATCAAGTGGCTCAGGGCCTTGTCAAGCCAAATTTTGAATCTTCAAGGACAAAGATCCCATGCAATCACAAAGGCAGAAACACGTCAACAAAGTAGATGCTTTTCACAAAAGCACTACATGGAAAAATCTCGACCAGGTGTACTTGCCACAAACACAGTACCTTCCATAGTGCACAGTGCATGGTCACCAACTCTTCTCCCACATGTCAAAGGCTAGAGCCTTTGCAAATGGAAGCTACAGAGCTCACGGACGTCATCACTGAAATATGTTAGCATATACAGAAGCTTGCACAATATTTTCTCTAAACGGAGTGGGAAGGGAAAGCTTTTATACTTCATATTTCATAAAGTCCTTGTTGAGTGGCTTGTTTTTTTTTTAAACGAGCTAGAGATCTTGCTCAAAAAGAGTTTCTTGGTGCAAGGCTCACTCAGCACAGGCATACTCTTGGGGATGAGATCAGAGTCTGTAGTAAAGTACTTGGTCACCCAAATGAATCTGGCCTTCACAAACTCTCCAGGTGGAATAACAAAACAAGAAGTCTTACAGTGCTGTGCAGATCACAAGGCGACCAGTACTGAAGCTTACAAGCAGCTCTACCATCGCCTGTAAGCTCTCAGAAGACTCTTGCTGCCAAGAACCCTAACACTCGATTCCAGGATGTAAAACATGGGGACACAGACCTCCCATTCACCACATCAAGCATATTATAAAACAAAACAAAACACAGGTTAAATTGCTTGGCTGCTTCTGCAGAAGAAACAGATGCAAACTACCTGGAAGATACGGAGTGATGCAAGGTGAAGAGAATCAACTACCAAGGGACATTCACCACTTTCTAGGAATCTAGGAAGAACAGGATATATCCCATATCCTGCATCTTGACATGCCCTTGAAAATCTGTTCAGAGCTAGAGCCATGCTGAAGGGAAATCTAGGCTTTGCCTGTTTGAGTTAAGCCCTGACTGGAATTCAAGGGAACAGCTAAACGTATCTTCACTTCTTCCCCCTAAACTTACAATAGCAAGGTAATTAAGACGACAGTAGATTCTAGTCCCTCTTATGTATGTTACTATTACACTGCTTAAGTGGCACTGCTTTGACTTGCCAGAGTCTTCATGTCCAAACTTGAGGGGTGGAGCAGGCAACTCTCTCCCAGCTTGCAGAAGGGACTTCCTGCCAAGAAGCAAACATAGCCCTTCTTGTTTGCAAGTTTTATGCTTTTACTCCAATGTAGGCAGCATCCCTAAATTGTCCACCTCTAAATGCAGCAAACAACCTACTATATCTAGGGACAGAGCTCACGATGAGCAAGATGACAAATGAGTAAAGATGCCATCTAACTCTGCAGGTGAGCTCTAGGCACCATCCCTGTGACACAGAGGATAAACTCAGCCTGTGTAGAACAGAAACCGTATTTGGCTACAAACATCATCTCTCCTCATTTTAAATTTCTTTTTTGTTTAAACAAAAATAGATAAACAACTCTCCCCTCCACCTTTTGTGCAGACTTGCCACTTGATAAAAAACAACCCAGGACATGGATTTACTTGTATCAAAACAAATGTTTTTAATAATATTGCCCCTATGGCCTTACACATCAATATTGCAGCAAAAGGACATTTCTTTTTAATGATTATCTCTTCTTAATGGTAAAACCCTCCTCTTGTGTAACATGTACTCTTAACACAAACTTCTGAAATATGCTTTACCAAAAAAGTGCACAGTAGAAGTGATGTGGAGAACACCAGTACCCAACTTTCATTTGAATGCTTATATGCCATTGTTTCCATATTTTAGCAGTAGCAGCTGCATGCACATTCTTGCACTTGCAATTCATCCTTCCTGAAGATTTGATGACAGTAGACAAGAAACAGAAAGTTCACATGAATTCCTTAACTCACCCTCTTCCTCGGTACTGTGCTGCAGGAAACATATTAATAGTCTTATATATAGCTGTGGATGTTCCTTGAATTTAGAGACATTTCTATACAACTCGCATCTAGTAATAACTATAACTAAAATCTGATAATGGAAACAGCAGAACGTTAAGAACCACACGGACCTACAAGTGAATGCAGTTACAGCAGAGAAGGCGTCATGAAGAAGTACATGGCAGTATTAGATGTATTTCACACAGAGTCCACAGAGGTTTGGATCAAAGATTGTGGATGACCCAGACAGAAGAAGTAAAAGAGGTAGGGAGAGGATATAATTTTAGAGAATAAATGTGAGCAAAAAAAGAAAAAAAATATGCAAATGAAAGGGAGAATCAGAAACATGCATTTTTTTTTCTTTTCTCAGGGTGTCCACATTTAATGGGATAATCCTAGAGAGATAATACAGACTCCAGAATTTCTGGACAGGCAAACATGCCAGAAATAGCAACACATGAGAAAGGCTGAAATCTAGAGAGCTCGGGGAAAACTGGAACCCTCTTCCCTAGGCCAGAGGCCTGTATGACCCCAGAATGAAGAAAATATGCCGAGCACCCTCTGTATTGGGATTGAGTGGCAATCAGAGAGCAGGTTGCACTCGGCATAAACGTCCAATAAAGGGCAGAAACACGGACAGCAATTTCAGTACTCACAAAGACCACTGCTCCTTAGCTGATCGTCTGTCTCTTCCGCCCTGCAGTGGGCTGCTATGTCTGCTTGGATAACACTGCCTCTTTCACCTCACACTTTGCTTAACCACAATATGTGGATGATCCCAAAGCGAAGCTCAGGGGCGGCTTCCTCCTGTGCATTGTAGGGTCCAATCCTGCCGTCACAGAGATGCAACTTCTGTGCAGCAGCCACTCTCTCCTCCCACCTCTATATACACAACCTGACCAATCCAAGGAGCTTACACATAAGTACCTCAACACATCCCTACCTTTGTCTGGGAGGACATGGTCCTCCATCCTGATTTTACTTTGGGACTATTTTTTTAAAAAAAACCATACTGATTAAAAAAAAAAGGAACAATAAAAAGAGGTGAAAACACTCTCCTGGGAGTTTACAGAAGAGTTAGGAAAAGAGACTGAAATGGATCTGCTGATGTTTTACACTAAGTTATGCAAATATGCACTGCAAATACAAGGTAAAAATAACCATACGTATTTTTCACTCAGTAAACCATAATGACTACAATGTGTTGGGTAAATGAGTCTCTGAACACTGGATGCACTGTAGTTACATTGACTGACTAAGTCCTGTGAATACAGAATGTGCCGACAAACACAAAGGAAAAAATAATTAGCATGCCTGGGCAGCCAAAGATGCTCTAAGTTGCTTGTGTCAGCCTTTTCTCTGGAGTTGGAGACTATCACTTTTATCACTCCCTCCATAAATCCCTGTGGTTCACTGTCCCAGCTGGGATGATGGCAGATGGGGATCTTTGGAGGCCAGTATCACCAGCTAACATCGGCTACAGGTTTTGTTCAGGTCTCTTTCAGGCACATTTGTATTTACAAAAGCAGAAATTGACTCAAACTCAAATTTGGCTTTCCTGTATGGTGGACAGGGGCACTCTGGCACCTGCTGTTTCTGGTTTAAAGGTTTCTTTATATTTAGTACTTACATGAGTACTTTAAATACGGCTATGTATGATATAGCCTAAGCAGATGTGTACTTGACTGGCTTCCACTGCTCATATCCTGAGCTAAATGAGCACAAAGATCAAGGAGTTTATTTACACTAGGAAGTGCTTAATATCAACCAATGACTATTAGAATGGATTGCTGACTTTAACATACACACCGTAAGTAAAAAAAGAACACAGAAAAAAATTACCAAGCAAAACTGGCTCCCAAACTGCTGACAAGTAAATTTATTCTGCTGACAAGTAAATTTATGTTTCACATTTCAGAACTTTCCTTTTCTTTCTGTGTTTATTTCCACTTTTCTCTCTCATTTATCCTACCCAACAATTTCCTTCTGCTACTACTTTCATTTTCCCTCTGGACCAGCTACCCCAAGACTCCAATTCTGTTGCTGGTTCTTGGCTTCCAATTCGAAGCAGGGGTCAATGGCTGGGATCCTACTCCAGTACATGCAACAACAGGTGATAGAAACCTAGCACAGGAGCGCCCCGATTTATTCCACCTAATTTTGGGTGTGTAATGGAATTCCACAAACTTAGAAGCCCGGACCACCCATACAAACACTGGGAAGAGAGATTCTCCCAGGAGGCAATTCATATTCACACAGCTGAAGAACACTGACATATTTTGCACTGTTTAGCCGCAAGGCTGGTGGGATTTCCATGTCAGATTGTGACAGGTTGATTAAAAAGTAAAATAAATACTCTTCTGTGTGGACTTTCACTAGTACTTCTACAACCTGTAAAAAGATAAAAAAACAAAATACAACCAAAAAAACAACAAAAAACCCACAAACAAACAAACAGTGCAGGAAAGCTTTACTGTAGACAAAGATCTGAGGTAGAAGCGAGTCAAACTGTTCTTCACATGGCAATTTCAATGCAGTCCAAAATTAAGAAAGTAAATATACTAATGAGAAACTGTAAATTAGAGCCAACTGGAGCCAGCTCTGTTCTGGAGCCACCGGCAAAAATTCTCCTGACTTTAATGGGAACAGGCCAGGCCCAAAGGCCTACGATGAGTGAAAGGTGGTTCATTCTTTTTCCGGTGTTCATTAACCATTTGACAGCTCCACACCTTTTCCCATTTCATGAGCCAGAGAAGGAACAGGCAAAAGTGGCTTCTTGTTCCTGTAAACAGTTCAGTTATCCCAAGCCGAGAAGTGCAGGTTGGAAGATTCGCATGTTTGACTGTGACTAGCCAGCAGTGACTGTCCATAGCATACAGGAAACTGCAGGCTAGCAAGATACAACAGCTTACTGAGGATAAAAGGATACCAGGACTTTCATGCCTGCACGGTCTCCCTACACTTACTGTAACAGAACCATCTGTATCAGGCTTAGGTTTACAGGGCTTGTTTTTAAGTCAAGCCCTTTTCTCAGTTACATCTGGAACTCTCCCGTATGATCTTGGTAACCTGATTCTTCGCTCACGTGGATAGATACAACCTGTGATTGACACCTCATGGATAACAAAGCATTTAAAACAGTCAATGAACAGGATTTAGTACCCCTATTGTATTGGAAGTAACAATGAGAGACAGAGGGCAAGTGACTTGCCAAAGCTGCTAGCAACTCAGTGGCAAAATCAGAGAAAGAAACAAGATTTCCTGGCTTTCTCAAGACTTCTCTCTTCCAAGCAACCTGCCCACATCACATCCGTATGAAAGCTGCCCCACTGCACTCAGACGTCTCCTTATGTTCTCCCATTCCCCAGTAAAGAGGAGCAAGAGGAGGAAAAAAAAGTAGTTTAGAGACTCTTATCATTTAAAATACTGCATGACAGCAGTGGTGTTATTTAAGACTATGTAGTGCTTTAATAATTCAAAAGCAGAAACTGTCTGGACACTGAATCATCAGACATGCACATTTCCTGCATCTCAAGAGAGTCTACCATGCCATCCGCTGAGCTTCTAGACAGAAGATTGTCTTGTTTGCTGCTCACAAAGAACATTGACCTAAGGTGAACTCAGTTAATGCAAGACACATCTCCTAAGTGCTACACACACATATGAATATTTTTGAGGGGTAAGTCACAGGAATTTGCCAGCTTTTAGAAAACTGTTTGCTCACTTCCAAAGTGACATATTTCAATACAGAGAACATTTTCTACACTGAAATTTTCAACACGTTAGAAAAATTTGATTAACTACCTTAAATAATTCTGGAAAAAAAAGAGTTTTACTAAAACCAGCATAAACTAAGGTTTAATGTTTTCTTCAGCCAGGTTCACACTGATAAGAGGGTCTGGCTGCCAAACACAAGAAAAGAGGTTACATCCCTAGCTGTTATGCTGGATTCCAAAGATTTCTATTCAGTGTATGGGACTTAAACCATGGTCAGTAAATATCATTTAGGGCTGTAAAAACATCTTATGGTTTAATTTTAAGCTAGAATAATGGAAGCATGTGCAGCAGAACATTCTCGATTTAAAAAAAAAATTACAAATCACAAAGGCACAAACAAGATGTGCTTTATAATTACAAACTTTTTAAATAAAATAAATCTATGAAAAATAAATCTGAAGCAGTATTTAAATGGTGTTAAATCTGTTAAAATGATTTTCTCCTGAGCTGATGCTAAGGCTTAACAAGGGATAAAAGAAGTATTCTGATTGGCTCACGAAATACTAGTTAAGGATGTGGAGTGGTTGCTATGTGATGTTATAAATAATTAGCATACCTTATTTCAGATAGAGCCGTGGCCCAGATTTATGCCTGCATAATGGCTCAGCAAACTGGAGGGCTAGACTGCAAGTGTAAGGTCCTGCACTGAGGAAAGAGGTTTATTATTCTTAGGCAGTTTGAAAAGGGCATCTGGGGGTCTTAGGAAATTTATACGCGCCATGAAACTCGGTGAAGCATCTGTTCATTAAAGCACAAACACCACAGACAGGGAAGTGTTGCTACAGGGTGAGGTACAGAGAGGTTATTTGACAATGACAAATATGTCTACACTGGTAACGCTCTCCTCTCTCAGAGCATCAGAACGTAAATAGGGAAAATAAACTATCAACGTATGGGAGGATATGAGATATTTGAAAGTAGCCACAGTGAACACAAGGGCTCAAAAAGCCACAAGCTGATTTATAGGAGAGTTTGGACAGCCAACTGGAAATATCACTCAGCACAAGGAGAGGTTCTATTTATCAGGAATATACAAAATCTGCGAATAATGGTCATAGTCACGCTGAGAGAACATGCATGTTTACTATGTTAACTATGTTATGGCTGGGAGAGAAAGGCACTCCTCTAGAGAGGGAAAAAAATCGAACAAAGGATGGATTTTTTAAAATTTTCTGTATATTTGGGGAGGTGAAGTAGGAAGCACAAGGCTCTCCTTCATTTCAGATTTGAGAAATCCACATGTTCATATCTAGAGGAAACAAAAAAAGGCAGCAAGAGACTGTGTGCTAACTTGCCTCAGGCTTCTTGTGAGCACAGTCTACAAAACAATCCAGCCTGTTGAATTTTTTTTTGATGTATGTCTCTGTCCAGCAGGAACAGCACAAAACACCAAGCCAACTGATAACCATGTTTCCAGGAAACCCAAGGGATGCTACCAATAAATTATCATTTCCAGCATGCAACAATGTTTTTATTAAATACACTGCAAATATTTTTCCAATGATGCTATCAATCTATGGAACCCTTCTAGTGCATAGCAATATAGAAAACATAACTAGGAAAAAAATTACCAAAATGAATTACACTAGAACTACAATTGTGAACTTTGCTTTCTTTACATCCTACCCCTTACAACATGTATAACTATTTTTAAAATACGTGAAGCATACTGAAAAAAAATGCATAAACAAAGCCACAAATTGGGACAGAAAGTCATTATTTACAAAATATGCTTGCAGTAATTTTTTCTGAAATGTCATTATCAGACGTCAGACAGAATTGTTTGCTTCAAACACACCTCAGGATTCAGAATTATATTTTAAGATCTCAGAACTTAGTACCAGTCACAGCAAAAACCAAGTACCCTTCAAGGATTTAAGAACCTCATGCTCTGAAATTTACAGCAAAAAAGTTCAAGATATCAAAACACAGCTACAATTAATCTGCCTAGATGAGGCACATGCACCATTAGTTTTCCTACTGAAGAATTTGTAATGAACTGTTTTTTACAGCTGTAGCAAGTGGTACATGAGAGAAGTTTCTTAACTAGTTTACATAAGTGTAAACAGAGGCACAGATTAGTTAAACACATTGCCCAGGATAAAATGAAGTACAAGTGGCAAAGCTGGGCTCTCCCAAGCAGTAAGCCTCTGCCCGATGCTTTTGCACCACACTTTCGCACTATTTACAGTTGCCTCTACAAGATCTATTTGGCATGATTCACTAACTCCAGATACAGACCGGGAAGCAGCATATTCATGAGTATATTCTTAACACAGCTTTTCTTTTTTTGAAGTTATAGTATCTTTAATCTAAGACATTTACATTTTACCTTTTGATAAATATTAGCAAATGCCAGCAAGAAAATTTTCTGAACAGAACACCAGTGTTTATAAACACGGCAAGTGTATCTCTGGCTCTCCAAACCTTTTATTCATGGAAAGAGCTGTCAAGTTCAAAAAAAAATGATTTAAATGATTTCAAGTAATGGGCAGAAATAAAAATAAAAAGCCAGAACTGTGTCTAAGAAGGCTCTGAAAGCCTTTGGAAACCAGGCTAACAACCTCCATTCAGTTTAAATAAGAGCCCCCCCTGAAACAGACACATCACTATCATTAGATTCTTTGTCATTTACATTTCACCACACCAGTTCTGACAGTCTGTCTACATGGTTTGGAGAAAGACAAAGTGTGTGGGAAACCTGTTCTCTAAGACAGAATGCTCTACACAGAGATCCCCATGATATTACCTCTATGGAGAACAAACAATGACATCTGAAGTGACTGAAGCCAACATAGCTCTTACTAGTTAGCTTAAAATCAGCTTGGAATAAGTCTATTCTGGCTATGACACATGCTTTGCTCTCCATAAGTACTAAAGAAATTCAGTACTTTTGACTATGGTGCTAAAGGAGGTTTCTTGTGAGAAGTATCACAGGCAAGCTTGCTCTGATATCCATTTGGAAAAAAGAAAAAAAAACAATACAGCTTGTGGTTTAATAAAAGACATTTTTTAATATTTACATGAAGTCAGGAATTGACCCTGCAAAACATATCTCACGCAAATAGCCCTATCAAAGAGAATTTGATTCGCTCTACGTAAAAGAATAGAAAACAGAGAAAAGGTTATAAAACTAGAACCTTAAGGCCTCCTTTTACTTTCGGGTAGCATCTCACGATTAACCGATACTCCCATCCAGAAAAGTGAAGAAAAACAGACTACCAAATACCAAAGCTTCCTCTTTTAAAGGAGCCAAAAAGACGAGCAATCTCTTGGTTTGGGAGTGGATGAGCCATCTCACCAGTGATCTATTAACATATAGTTACCTGGGAAGCAAGTTGTTAGGTGCTCCATTAGTGCTTCTTGTGTGACTTGTTTTCGGGCAGAGTTCATTGCTGAGATGGCCAGGCAAAGGATTTCCCCAAGTGGAATAAACTGTGACTGACTGATGGGAGACATGCTGATTGGTGACACATCACCTGTAGAGGGACAACAGACAGCCAATGAAGCACTTTGTTTAAAAACACTGCTCTTGGAACAACTATGTAGAGATATAACCAGGAGATGATGCACACAGCTCTGTACTTTTTATCACGTTCTTGCCATAAAGCTCTTACAATGAGAACCACCCTGAATCTCATTTCAAAACTCAGAAAGACGTGGTGAACTCTAGAAAACTAAAAATATATTACAACACGGACATGATTTCTCAAAGGGTGCTGTAGATGGATTTGCAAAAATGCTTCCAAACTGGCATTTATGGCTGCAAAATCTCATGCTTGAACATCCTATGAGGTAACTGTACAAACAAAAGGTTTTTATATAGTTTTCTGGACAGACATTTCACTACGCTTTCAAAGATCAGCAGTGTGGATCACCTAACCATTTCCAACTGACAGATCATTTCTTAATAGCTTAAAAAAAAAAGACAAGATATGTTAAAGCGTTAATGAATCACATTTTTGCTCAGCTGATAGAGCGCAACACACACTTTCGAGGCACAAAAGCAAACAACACAAAGACTGATATCCTGAACAGGTCTCTCCTGGATCTACATATTTAATGTCTTTGCATTGATTTTTTTTTTTAAGAGGAGGTTTAATGGTTTGGGGATGCCCTCAAAATTAATTTTGTTGTAACTTTACACAAATAATTTTTTTCTCACATTGCCTTTAAAAATACTTCATCAACTCATACTTTAAAAAACAGTGAAAGATCTTTAAAGTGGAAGCTATAGGAGAAATCAGGATTTGGTAAAAATAGCATGACTGGACACATACACATATATGTACGTATTTTTACATATTTCATATAAATGCAGAAATGCTTTTAGATTCTGTTCTGTACTTTTGCTTGCAGTTGTAACAGTTCCCCGATGACCTCCGGTACATGGAAGCAGCAGGCTGGGAAACTTGCCCACAGTAAGAACAGTTAGAGACAGAACAAGGGGTGTCAGGCTACGAACTGTTTCCTGGCCACAGGTCAGACAATAGCCAGGGATTAAGTTTTATCCAAGTGGTTTTCAAATCTCAAAACCATCACCATATTGCTGCAGCCACTGAGCACACTTTGTGATCAAATCAGGAATCAGACCACTAGAAGTAAGTCCAAACTCAAACTTTTCTCCACAATTTAGAGGATTAATATCAGCCATATTAATTCTATGTTCTCATTACGTCTACTAAACAGGAACTGCAATCGCAAAAAGTGAGTATGAAAATGCATTTAATCTTGCATTATACTCAGCACTTTGGTACTCCCACCAATCTTTTTTTTTTTTTTTTTTTTTAACAAATTGTGCAACTGTTTCAGTTAAGACTAATGATCAATATTTTTCAATAGACCAACTGTACAATCTGTTGTGCAGCAGTGATACACATTACCCAAGACACAATAATGATCTAAACTACGTGTCTGTGCTATGCTTCTCCTGACTGCTTCTGCTTCATCAGGCCTGGCCGGCTCAATGCTGCTCTCCCACCGCAGCGTTTCACCAGCTTCAGGAGAGCACCCAGAGACCCTCCTCGCTCCTGCCCGGCCACAGACACAGAACAGTGGCCTTCAAATATCACCTTTTCTGGACACTCTTCATTTACACACGCCTGAAAAGTTGCTGCCATGTGTGCTTTACAGACGAGCAATGGCAATCACGAAGATCGCAGACAGCTCACAAGAAAACGTGCTAACTTTCCCGTGACACAGGGGCTAGCACTCCTTGTCCAACATCCCGCATCATTTGAAAATGGAGAACGAACATAACAGTTATTACTGCTTACAAACAGTTGTGCATGTTGTTGGATTAAATACGTGCACAGGCATTGGGAGGGTAAAATCTCTATAATCAGCAAGACAGGTAAGTTCAGCATCTTTGATCAGCAGTAACCACAAAAAAAAGCATTTTATTGTAGAGGAGGAGTTTCCTTAATGATTGGTTTCATGCCCAAAAAGCATCCGAATGATGACAGAATTATGCAGACTTAGCCAAGCAGTTTAAGAAATTACTGTCCCTCACACAGAGGTTATCGCTGCCACGGGTGGCCTTGTGAGCACTTAGCAAGCCTGATTCAGAGCAAAGTGAAACAGACTGGCATAAATCACCTTCAGCAGAGGTTTAACCTATGCAGGTTCACTGGGCACTGAAACGGGCTAGCATTGCTCCCCAGGTAGCTTTAAGGGCATCCAGGTAAAGGGCTGTAATTTCCTGAACTGATTTATCTGGATCATCAAAACCAGGGTTGGCAATTCCTTAAACTACAGCACCGCGGAACGAGCATCCCATGCATATTCCCGGGGCGCACACCAGCACTGCCGCAGGTGCCAGGACAGGAGAGCAGGAGAAAGACCCCTTCCCCTTCCCTTCCCTTCCCTTCCCTTTCATCCAGAAGGACTCATTTCACAGCTAACCAGAAGGATCTTCAGGAAGCGCCGCGTGGCCCTTAACACAGAAATCAGCTTCCTGAAGAGGGCAAGGGGCTCGAGGAGGGTGAGGCATGAAGCCCAACAAGTGCAGCCCACCCCTGCGGGTTTGCTCCGTGGCCCCCGCGGGCCCCAGAGGACACCCCGCGCAGGGACGCAAACCAGTCCCCCTGCTTGCCCCGGAGCAGCCCTCCTCGCTCCCGACTGCGAGAAGCCCGCGCAAACTGGCCTTGGGGATCACCCCCGTGGATGTCACGCGTTAACTTAAACAGCCTAAAGAAATAAGGACGCTTTGCTGGATTTTAGTAACCTGCTTAATATCCTGCTTGCAAATATTTTGGTACCTAACAACCATATATTTAGCTATCGATAAGACTACAACTGTATATGAAATTGTAAGTAAAAAGGCTTTAAATGCAAAAACCAACAGACAATACACACTGGTTTATGTGAGAGCCTTCCCTTCTGTTTTACACAGGATTATCTCCAGCCAAGGCTTATTCTTTTTCACTGAAAATTTTTCAGCCTCCTTCATTACGACAAGGCAATTCTTGTTTCACCTTTCTTGCTGCCAGAATTAATTCCAGAGCTAGCCAGACCTGCAGTTGCCAGTAAACTGTCTGCTGGAGGTAACTGGTGAGTCTAGTTTAAAAAGGCTAGCACATCTGTAAAACTTTCAGTGTACCTACTGCTAGAAAGCCAAAACCCCCTCAATTGGGGAGGCTCTAATTTGCCAAGTCTTATCTCAAATACCCCCGGGCTCTGGAAAATTACAAGTACTCTGTGGTTATAGTTAAATGAACAAACTTCTTTGATGCACAACAACAGAAAATATCTTGTGTTTACAATTTAATATATTAACATCAATTATTTGCATAAATACTGTTTAGCCTTTCGAACGGAAGCTTTAATACAACTTCTTTAGGAAAGATCTACTTAAAAAAATCAAAAAAGCTCTTCCTCATTTTCCTTTTTTTGGAAGACCACATCATTGACATAAAAGATCCAGCATATGGCTCCTGTTAGCTCTGACTGATGCTTATTTCAAGCAGCTTTCTTTTGAAATCAAATTACTATCCTTGACTTTCATATGTTTGTGTTCCCAATTAAATGAAAACTGGAGTTCAGAAAGCATTTTTCACCAGCTGACTCTATGTTTTGTTTAAATATAATATAATATATATACATTTCAACTCTATTTCTGCAGTGTCTTTCCAGACTTTTCTTCACAGATTTTTTTCTTAAAGTTTTCTATACTTTTTTAATGGTATTTAATTTTCAAAAAAAGTCTAAGCACATAAGCAATGAATGGAATCTTTCCTCATTTTTGCCATGGGAATTTACAGTGCTGCCTTGAGGGGAAAAATAATAATTATTACTTAAACAAAAGAATAAGTAACAAATAAAACAAATGCTTATCTCTTACATAGCACATTTTTTCAGTGGATTCCAAAGCACTTAGAAAAACTGGGTAACCGTCACTATCCTTAACATACAGATGAGAAACTAAGAGAGTCAGTAACAGAGTCGGGAGTGCAAATTCACATGTCCTCAACCCATACCAGCAAGACCATGTCCTATGCCAGTATGTTCAATATTTCTACTCTCTGAAAGTCTGGGTACCACATCAGTACCATTCCGGAAGAAAATCAGGTTCTGCATCACGTGTCAGCAATTAAACTACCAACTACATACTGACGACTGATTTCTTATCACTGATTCTGCTGCTAGAAAGAAGCGACCTGGAAGTCAGACTTCCTGTCTCATAAAGTTTGCATAAAGACTCTTTGGAAAAAAAAAAAAATCACCTTTTGACTTATAAACGGAACCAATTCAGTACAGCTATTGAGAAAGAAAATTAAGGAAATTACACTACTTTCACAGCCTCTCAGTGTTTCAATGCACAGACACACTTTATTAGAATTTTTACACGTTATTTCCTTGAACATGGGGAAGAGACTTTCTGATTACACTCTGCATCCTGTTAAACATAAGAAGCCAAAACCCAGCTTTTCTTCTCTACCCTACCACTCCACACCTTTTTAACCTTTCGTCTCCTATAAATCAAGGCAAACTTTAAACATGATTTTTAGCCTAGTTTCCAAAGGAAATGAGGCTTGTGCAAACACAATCTTTGTATATGCTTCTGTCTTTCTTTTCCTCATCCGTGATTAACTTTTGAACCCCTTCACTGAATCTGAGCGAGGGTAGAGATCGCAAAGATACAAAGTTGTTTCAAGTTTTGTGAAAACAGGCATCTGGACAGAAGAAAGCAAACCTATTAATCCCTCTACCAAGGGAAGAGACCAGAGAGGTTGTGTCTCACTAGACAACAGAGAGTCTACAGCGAGTGTTTGCCATGCATGCTCCAGCTGCAGGAGCTTACGGCACTGCCACATCCTAGCAGGCATGAGAGAATCCAGTCAAAAACATTAGTTAAAGGAAAATCAAGCTTCACTAGTTTTGCTGCTTACAAAGCTATGTTATTTATCAGGAAACATCAAACAGTACAGTAACTTCATGGCACCTCATGATTACAGTGATGGTTGCAATAGAAATCCCTTACATACATTTTCATGTCAATAGCCTGTTATGTTCAACATAAAACTATGATTTCACTCTGGGAAGAACTATAAGCAGCTTGTTTTGTGTAAAGCTCCTCTTCAAACAAAAGACAGCTAACAAAACCAAAATTACTGGTAAGGGGCAAAAAGGGGCTCTTCAACACAGAATATTTTCTTTTTTTCAAGAAAAGCTAAATGAAAAACCTCTTCCAGTAAAGGCATATTTTCAGACTGACTTTAAGAATAGGCAGATGTTGAAGAAATTAAACGTCTGGCCCAGATTGCACCTTGCCCCTTTCTCCCCCAATCCCCCAACACAACTGATTCATCCTAATCGCAGAACACTTACATTGATGTAGCAAATAAAATCTTTCATAAGTGAACTCACAACAAAGATACATAAATGCCATTTTAAGTCAGACAATGTTTTCATCTGATTAAAAAACAGGAGAGAACAGGAAGAACATGCAGATTTCTGTGATATTGCCCAGATCACTCTGAAATACCTTGGCTCTACATAAGCATACTAATAGAGAAAAGAACATGTTTTACTGGCCAAATCTGAAATAAAGAAAATGAGAAAGTGTGTTGCTTGCATAGTTCCAGCCAAGCACAATTTTCAGCCATGGCTAAACCCTCCTTCTAAACCACATTTCTTGGCATATTTTACGAACAAAGCTGCGAGTTCTGTTTACTGGACTATTACATGTATCAGAAGACTGATAATGTCAAGAACAAAATACATTAAAGATTTGGCCATTTATTCATGTTTAAGAGCAGCTTATGATAAGGATCCCTTTCATTATAAAACAAAACAACAATCCCTATATACCTCTGATCAGTTTTCCAGAGTGATAGTACAGCCCACAAAGGCTTGAGTGCAGTAACATACACTGCCTTACCAACAACCTTTCCGCACCTCTGAAACGCATGCACAACAAAAACGTACCTTCCCCTGCAGATACAGGCCATGAACACTGGAAGATTGCAACCTGGCAATGTGACCACTCCAATTCTAACCAGCCCAAAGAAAACACAGCAACCTTAATAATGACCAGCCATATGACAAACAGACAAACACTTGCCTCTGAGAAAAGCTCTAGACCTTTGTCAGTGCTTAACTTTACTCCAGCCACGTAAATTGATCTTTTTAATTATTTGGACCCAGATAAAAACATGACCTCCAGGTACCACACACCAAGTGCTTGTAACTTTTGGAGACAGGTGCTAAACTGCCCACAGTCACCAGATTTGCCTTACATGCATTCATCCTGTGTATTTCCTGTGATTTTTATTTCCTTTTCTTTGGTCATGTCCTGTGGCCAGATGTCTCCTGATCCAAAGTGATATCCCAGCACAAGTTAAGACTACAATCATAAAAAGTTTCTGCTGGAGCATGGAACTTTCCCAGAGAGGATTCAGTCGGGGAGATTTTGATGGTGTTCCTTATCCTGGGAGATGGGAGGGTAGGATTGTGGTTTTTTAATATATTGTGTGCTTTAAAATGTTTTTCCTCAAAAAATATTTTTCAAATGCATCTTTTAATAAATGTCAATGTTTACATTCCTGGCACACAATATGTTAAAAAAGGGGGACTTACCTGAACCCCCATGGTCTGGTTCCATGCTCCAGTACAGTATCCAGAGTAGCTGTGAGGTAACAACAGCATGCATATTGGGCTTATATCACTGTGGAAGCTGGCTGGCTGCAGCAGAGATCAGTGCCACAGGACCTGAAAGAAGAAAAACAAAGCATGCTTTTAGGTGATAAGATGCTGAATGCCCACCTCTTAAAGCAGGAAATAGGGGCTTCCAGAAAATAGAAGATAAAGCAACACCTATGCAGATCCTCTGTAAGGCACTTAAATCTCACACAAGCAAGAGAAATAAATGGTTAACAAATGACAGGGAAGGTGGAGGCAGAGAATCTAAAGGACACTACAAACATAACTCCCACACAGTGTTTTGAAAACATCTCTCTTCTTTTGCCCTATTTTCACAAAACAGCTGGAATCACATTCTAATACCACCCCGTATTTCGAAGGCACTCACAGTCTTAGCAAAGCACCTCTCCACTGCAATGCCTCAGGATTCTGCAGTGTCACTCCTCTTCTGCCTCGTTCTCTGCAAAGTGAAGTCATAGGAATGGCTCAGCCAACCTGACTTCTCACTACCCTGCCCAGAATCCTTTGTGAACTGAAATGAGTCATCGCTCTGAGAAAATCTACAGTGCAATGTTCCAGGTTTCTCCGTACGTCTGCGCTGGCTTCTTTGTCTTTGAAACGGCGTGCCTCTGCTTCTGGAACGGTGCCCAGCTGCATTGTACAGGATAACAAGCCAGTCTCCTCATTAAGTGGACAAGAAAGCTATTTACATGCATTAGCAAAGATAACTTAAAGCTTCAACCTCTAGTCAAGAGAAAAAATTTATCCCAACGTATCTTCTTGATTTAATATACCACCCCCCATACACACAAAAGCAAAGGCACACATGCGCGCGCGCGCACACACACACGCACACACACACTGTCACAGAGCAACAATTTCTTAAATTATTCACTATTTAGCGCAACACTTACCAGTTTTTACTCTACTGATAAAGAAAAAAAGATTTACTCTCCTCTGTCAATCCCGAAGAATGCTGCAGACCTGCACATAATAGACAGCTCTACTGTACACTGGATCAAAGTTGTGCTGCTGCAAACTGTTTATCAAAAAATTAAAAGCAGTGGACAAGTTCTTGCAAGCTCAGTTTTCATCATCTCATTCACTATTTGGGCTCACAACAAAGTGAGCCCTGAAACCATGCCAGGCAGAAAACGTCAAACTGCTCCAAGTGCCGAGAGCCAGCGGAGCTGCTTCAGCTTCTGCCGCTACTGACAAAGAAGGTAATGTTCAGAACGAGGTCACTGTGTCAAGATCTCACTCTCAATGCTAGATTTTTGTTTGCTTGGGGAGTATACGGTAAGCTAAAGCATCAGAAAAACACAGAATAAAAGATAGGAATAGCATGTGACAAGAGACATAAGGAGAAGGCTGTGTTTTGGAGAAATATTTTTAGTTGTTTGGTAATTTTAAGAGAAAGAAACATTTAGAATCACCTTTACTGCAAAAAAATTATTCCTAGTCATGATCTGTCAAAAAGAGAAGACTGATAGTCAGAAAGGGAGGGATAAAACAAAAAAGGAGTGCTGGTGCAGAGTTTTACCTTAATGGCTATTCTAAGCACTCTGAAATATTTTGAAGTATAGTAGGCATATAGATCCATAAAATCCTGTAACATCATATTTCGGGACTCGCCTATGCTGTAGAATACACGGTTATCTTAGGTTCTTACCAAAGCGAACACACCAGGTGTTCAGGACGTTTAACACCGGGTTGAATACCAAGGCAGTCACTGCACTGTGCTTTCAGACTTGGCCTTACAACCACCGCAGCACTGAAAGGGTCAAACCGAGCCAACCACAGGTCTATGCAAGTGCTGCAAGAGGACAAAATACCTGGATTACACAACTAACAAACAGAACGCTTTTGTTTCCTGGTCTATGCCAATACAGCAAAGCCAGGATGTAACCAGGCTAATTTACAGTTGTAACGTAAACTGAGTGCTTCGCTACACCTGTAATCATACAGTAGCCAAGACCTTAGCATTAAAGTTGGCGGTTTGCTCTACGCACACAGTCATCAATTTCTGCGTTCCCCAAAAGGCCTCATTCCAGGAAATCGTCCTTCAACTTTAGGAGAGTTTTGCCTACCCAAGGGCTGTAGGATAAGCCACAATGCTTCCAATGAATCCAACTTGGCATTTGAAATGTTTAGGTCGCCCAGGATCCTTCTGAGGAAACTTTGATTGTTTCTCTGCTAAGCCCACACCTACTTTAGAGCAATGAAACTGGTTCCAAGAGGAAAAACTCCTGTGGGCTTAAAAGAGAAGTACCGCAGTAGCACAGAAGTACCTGCTGCAACAAAAAACCAACAGGCACTCCAGTCTGCTTTCCCCTTTGCACCAAGGCAACATTCGTGCGAAGCCAAATAGCTTGGCTTGTGCATGCAGTAATGTTTTCACACACATGCACAAATTCTTGCAACTGTACGCCATTATTACCAAAGTTAAAATACAGACAGAAGAAAGAAAAAGCTAAAACCAGGACCCGAATGCTCTTCTCTAATAAATTTCTGTAGCATTTGAAGCTGGATTATTTATTCAGGACCAGCTTGCTTACTCTAAACAGACAAACGCAACTCCACGCTCTTTGAATCAGAGAATTCCTCTTGTAGATATGAAGCACTAAATACACCTAGAACGTACTGAGTGTGCACATGTGTTGTAGCATGCATTTATTCAAATTCATCATCTCAGAGCAGAAATATTACACAGCCCTTTAATCAGTATGAAGAAAAGAAAGAAGTGCTAGATACCTCAAGCATGAGGGGGAAAATAAAAGGGAAAGGAAAGAACAGGACCAGAAACTCTCAATGAGAATGTTTAAGAGCATTGAAGTTGATGGATAAACCAGCCCTGCCACCACCAATGATGCTAGTGCAGTGTGCCTGCAGAGAAGGAAGGCCTAGCTGAAATATTGCCTGCACCTCCAAATGAAAGCAGCTACTCAGCTCCTCCAACCCACATCTCCCCTTTCCCTACCAGATGACACAAGTTTGTATCGAAGCAAGAGCTGCCTTACTGACAGTATATGGCACGAATATGCCATGTGTTTCTCTCTGCATAACTCTGTGTGTGTCTGTGTATCTGAACAGAGTAGTAGGGAATACAGTGCAGCCTCACCCCAAACTCTGTCGTAGGCTGCGAAAGTGGACAAGGTAGCAAGGCCCTGCTCCAGCTTCCCCCAACATGGTGCTGGAGCCTAACGAAGTCTCCTCTGTTGACTCCGCAATAGCCTGCCTACGCCCCTGAGCCCTCCCAGGCCACGGCCCTGGCATTCCCCGTCCTTCGCCACCGCCCTGCCACCATCACCACAGGGAAACTCAGATGAGAAAAGGAGCCTGCTAGAATGGGGGCAGAGAAGAAAAAATAATAAAAAAAAAAGGTTTAAAACGCCCACCAAAGGATGCCAAGAAAGAATGAGATGATTCAAACTAGTCTGCATTAGTTTCACTGTATCCTAAATTTTGGAGGCTAAAATCAGCCATCAGCACTCAGCAGTTGGAGTCTGTAGCTGAAAAGACTATGGCTCTTCCTCACAGGTCACCCACCACTATGTTTACTTCTACAAGAACCAACTTAATAAAAAAGGAAGCACCCAAACACTAACCTGGGAACACAACCCATGAGTGCTGTGGTCCAGAAGAAACCACACTAAGAAACACCAGAAAGAGACAAACTCATGCTCATATTTCTTTAGGAACTTTCTTCATACTAAAAATTTTGAAATATTAGTGTTCCGCTAATGACAACCTACCAGCAGTACAGTAATAAACTCTGCTCGGCCTACCTGAACAAATCTCTTAGTTAAGAACTCACTTAAGAAAATACAAGAGAGAACTCGATCAGGGTACTAAATGCAGCAATACCCCAACAAGTAATACCCACCTGTTTTTGTGCTAATGTTGTCCAGGAGTTTAAGTACTCTTTTTTTCCCCTCCTGCTGCTTACACCCTGATGTATTTGCAGAGAACATATCTCCGTCAGATCTCATTTCGCCAGCGTGAAAGCAGCACATTCCTCCAGCGTTCTAAGTTTCTCTCTCCTGTTCCTTTAAGCATAAACATAGAAATGTCCTCTAGAAAGATAACTTACAAATTTTTTCTTAAAAAAGGATCAACCAGAATTTTGCTCCACATTCTAGCGCTCTAGGTAATGTCTTACCTGTGTCAGGAATAAGGAAATATAAATTTCTATACTTTTATTGGAAATACCCCTGCCTTATATATAGTAAGAATGAAAATTGCCTTTTTCACAGCCGTGCTACATTGGTAACTCACAGTCATCCTACAGATGAATAATACATTCCAAGTATCTTTTATCTGTTGTTTCCAACTGATGAACTTGAATAAAAAATACCTGGGCTTGACTCCCAAGAACATAACCTTGCCCATTTACTTTGTGGATATGATTCTGGATCTTTGACTCTTCTAATTTTATATCCATTTTTTAAGCATCTCCAATTTACCACATGCTGAAAAGAGTCACAGAAACTAAAATGAAAAACAGGCAATATTTTAAATCTTACCTAACACAGGACAAAAACAAAATCAAGCGCCACGTGGTAATACAACAGCTCAGAAAATGGCATTTGAATGAACCCGCTAGTCTTGACAGCAAAAATAAAACAACCCACAAAATACCCAAATAAAAAAAAAACAGTAGCTGAAACAATTATCTTTTCAGATAGGATAACAGAGGCTCCTTTAAACTGTAGCTCACTGGAAATCATGAGATATTTTATATCACATAGAAGAATTCTCTAGCAGATTCTGTAGTCATGACCGGGGAGTGAGGAGAGATTTTTGCATAGAAACCTGTTACTGTTAATTAAATTAATATTGAAACAACAGTGTCACTAACCTCAAAAAAAAAAAAAAAAAGGAAAGATAGAAGCATTAAAAAAATTGGACACTGGAGAAGATTAGGCAAGAGACACAGTGAGCATGTGAGAAACAAGAAAAAAAACAATGACATATCTGAATATTTTCTTTTGGGGTGGAAATTTTATAAAAGACCTTCGCAAACACTCTTGAAAGCATGAAACATGGCTGTTGAAACATAACAAACAGCCTATCTTAGCCACATGCTCTTCACTATTCAAGCTATTTCCTCTGCAGCTTAGCCAGAACACATTTGCAGTGTGGCTGGGGATGTCGCAGCAAACGCACAAGCAAGAGAGTCAGCAGCTAAAATTCCTGAAAGGTGAAGTGTGACCCGGAGTGATTAGCGATATGACCCAGTGACACAGTGTGCCCACTCTCAATTATACTGATCGCTGTAACCGTGGAAGATTTTTCATCTCAAAGACGATATTGCAGTGGTTACAGCTTTTCAAACAAATAGTGATGACTGGTGGATAACTTCAGTTTAAAATAAGAGTCTGCAACACTGAGCACAAGTCCCAAGGTACTGCGGCAGCCTTTAACAGCCCAGTTTTTCCTGGCTAGGAGAAAACTGACGAAAAGGCCAGGCATGGAGTCAATTAAAATAGTGCCAAAGTGGTTTTAAAAAGAAAAGGTTAGACACTCCAAAGACTTAGCAGTTGAGAGTTTATTGGGTCATTCTTTCTCCCTGTGGTGGAAAGCACAGTTTTCGTTACGGCTGAAATAGATTCAAGAAGAAAGCGCAAGATACTTTAACGCTCGGGAGATCAACATATCTGGCACCCTAAAACACAAAGCAGCTACGCCAGGACATTCTGCCCCTATGTTCAACCTAAAGGCTGCAGTGGCTCTGCTTCCCACAGTGTCTCACAACACATTCAAATTCCTTCCTTGGGTTTCCCCGATGTGGGAGATCAGTGGTGAGGGTGGGAACACAGCAAATGCCATGGCAGAAGAGTTCAACAGCTCACCTCATCTTCTGGCTCCCTGACGCTGGTCAAGCATCTTAGAGGCAGAACTAGAAAACGAACAGCACACATGGCCAGGGGTGAATACCGCTTCTTAAAAGGAAATGTCCTTGTTCTAGACAGAGAACAGTCCCTTTTCTGAGATCCTCAAGGACCGGCACACTTGCATGTTTCATCCAAGTAGGAGAACTATAAGCAAATGTAGCAGTCAAAAACTGCTCCCCAGAGTGAACAACAGCACCTGGAACCAGGAGTTTCCACAGTTTAACTACTGTCTAGATTAAATGCATTTCCTCCTGCCCATTTCACATGCTTTTTGCTTCTTAATTTTACTGGGCACTCATTTTATTATGGGAAACAATAAACCAAAACCTTCAACAGGCATTTTATTATTACTGTAACAGCAACACATCCTTCCCTCCTGCTCTTCTCTTTCTAAAACTAAACTTCAGGAATCTGAAAATTTCCCTGCACATGAGCTATAGAACTGAACATGGTATTCAAAACAATAATGAAATTACCAATTTCGTAGACATACGTGATTTCTTACATATCTCCTAGTTTATGCAGTAATATGTTTACAGTTTTGATTACTACCGCCCACTCATTGTAACATGTTCACCATTCCGATCCCCGTGATGTGCAGATCATATTCCTAAAAAAGCACTGAACCTAATATATTTGAGGGTGATTTTTTCAGTGCTCATTGCATTGACTTGCATTATGTTTCTGACATCACTATTTGGCAAAATTACTCAGCTGTTTTACTCAGCTGTTGCTAGCGCTTTCCGAAGTCGTCCTCAGCAGTCTTAATGAACCTTAACAACTGTGATCTGACAGATACGGTTACCACTTCACAATCCACTCCATCTTCTAATGTAACTATTAAAAACCAAACGATCGTATTGACCCTTGCTGCACAGACTTCAGTTAACCCTTTCCAGGGACAACTGGCTTTTCTTCTTTTTTCTTCTCTGCATTCTAAACTGGGCTCAACAAGACCTTTCTCTTGGACTTTCGTCGAGCAACACTGCATTTATAAAGCACTAGCTCGGAAGAGCCCTTGCGCTCCCCAAATGTTGCTATGACCCAGTTCTCCAAAGATGAGAGCGCATAAAAATAGTTGTGTCTTTGCCCTCTTGTTCAGTTTGGAAAGACCTAACTTAGGATATGGACTAGATTTCTGTGACACAGACGATGATCTCAACCTACACTGAACTAAACCAAAAGGCTAGGAAAAGAAGAGATTTGGGGTGATTTCTTAAACCACAAGTTTGGTAAATACCCACTGGGTATTGGGAGAAAAATCACACATAACAAGATTTTGAGATCAAAGCACAAGAGATGTATAAATCCAAGCTCTGAGTAAGTACATTTTATGCCACAACATTTTCTTAACACACATTAAACCAACAAAAAAAGTATTCCTGTCATTCCTTATTCTGGACCATAAGGAAAAAAAAGGGCTTACGGTTATTGCCATATTCTTTCAATGAGCTACACTCATGGGCAATATTTTAACTCACCCAGACCTCATGTGCCCAAGGGCATGCGACTCCTATTTAGAAGGGTAAAAAGTGTCTGTGTCACAGCCAAAGCCTGACAAGGCTCTGTGCTTCAAAAGCATTTCTGAACATCAGTAAATACTGCATCCCACATGGTGAAGGGGATGGTGCATGCCCCTCTCCTCACCTGGCTACCCTCTTTGGTAGGCTGGATCTGCGGCGCAGATTAGCCTCTGGAAACTCCTACTTGGGATGAAAGTAGCCTTAAGGGCATTTTTAAAACTTCTGCTGTTTTTTCAGCCTGTTTGGTAGCTAAAAAGTTTAGTCTTAAGAATCTAGGCTGTAAGGATTGAAATATAAGCAGCAGAAAATTAGAGAGAAAAACAAAATCAATATAACAGAGAAAAAATGCAGGAAAGACTAACTGGGCCAAAACAGCTAGGAAAGAGATGATGTTTGTTTGTTTTCTAAAGCAGGCAATCCAGCATATGTGATGTTAATGATGAAAAAAGGCTTGTTACAAGAATCCAAATGTTCAGCAGGGCAAAAAGGAAGCAGGAATAATAACCAAACAGTAAGAAATAAATTTAGTACCTCCAGCTGTAAGAAGGCTGGGAAAATCCAAGGGTCTACAGGCGTGCCGGAGTAAGCAAAGTTGGAAGGGCTGAGTGTAAGAGCGAAGTAAGCAGTGAACAAAAGGACAGTTGTTTTTTTGAAGGCTAATCCACATGCGCCCTGCATCCACAGGGTGCTTGCCTTTGTTTTCTTTCCTAGGCTGACCTTCAGCCCATGCTACATAAAAGATTCAATGAAAGCCTCAGTTCAAAGTCTCAATTAAAAGCCTGAGAGAACAAATGTATCTCGCGCCGCAGCCCAAAGCCTCAGCCGGAGTGCCAGCGACCCACGACCCATGGGAGGGAGCAGCCCCTGCAGCCCAGGCGCTAGCCAGAGTGTCCGGCTCTGGCCGAGGGAACCCACATCCTCCAGTGGCTTTGAACGTCCCAGTGTTTGGGACAGGCAGGATATCTAAAAAGAAACATTTAGCATGTTCTGCAATGGGTTGCTCCTAAGCTTCTGTAAAACAGGATCAAAGCTAGTGGAGGGATGGAAGTTCAAGGACAAAAGTAGAGAATAAATTAGTAGCAATGCATGCTAATAAGCATGCAGTATCACTGAGAGAGCAAGCAAATGGTTTGGGCAGTTTGAACCGAAACATGTGAAAGCAGTTAAATATGTCATCAACAATACCATCTTTAGAAGTATACTGCTGCTTTAGCAGAAGCTCTTCAAAACACATATGCACATGCAGTTTCACAGCAAGGAGGTATGATTCAAAGGAACCTGAAAAGGCATGGCTTCCCAAAGTGCATCCTGTGTGCCATGTGTGGTCTTCAAAGCCTCTGCATTAGGATTGTGGGTTTTTTCTTTAAATTGTGGTAATTTATTTTAATTGCAGTGTTACATTTAACCGAGGCATTGCAGTGCAGATCCATTTTGTTATGCAGCATGTAGTCTGGTATCCTCTCAGAAACATAGTTTGGGGAACCTCTATACTACAGGGACAGGATGACCTCAAGGCTTTGGTCTACAAAGAAAAATTTACTGCCAGAATTATCATTGTGAAACTATACCTACGTAAATCCACCTTTATTCTCCAGTAAGAGTGTTTCTTCCTGATTTAGCTCATACAGCTTGCAAAAGCTATATTTGAGGTTGTTGCACTTATAATCCTGATAAATTTCTTTGTGTGAACAAGCTTTCATATCACACACAAAAAAGACAGAGTAAAAAAAAGAATAATGAATAGTAAAAGCAGAATACTAATTTTATTAGAGGCAAGAAATCATAGCCTCCCCAGTCTGCTCAAAATGGAAGTGTTAAAACAAAGGAATTATTGTTTTCATTTACCAATATTTTGTCTTGGGTTCTGACAACTTAATCTTTTAAGAATACGCAACCATTGACATTTAAAGTTGCAAGTAAGTTCTGTTTCGCTAAAAACTTCCTGTTAAGATCAAAGGCACAGATATTAAAAAAGCCAAGTTTAGTTCCTATTGCCATATGTTGCTTCTAATAGTCACAGCTTGATTTTCAAAACTGATGTACATTTGCACTACCTTTTATCTCCATTGAGTGCTGCTGTATTCTCAGTACTTCTGCAAATGAGCTACTTAAGGAGCCTAATTTTAGGCACTAATTTCTGGAATCTTGCATAAAAGTTCAGACTTGAATGTCAACAGAATCCATGTACTTTAGCTACTAGGGAATATCTGAAAGCCTTAAACCCAATGCCTGAATGTATACATCTCCCTTCATACTTGAATTTATAAACAACAACCCAAGAGTCTACCTTATAAGATAAAACTTTGAACATGGGATTTACATTCTTGTGCCTGTGTCTTAGAGAAACTTCTTCCAGTGGAAGTTCTGGTGTGATTACTGTTTCCAAGGAAAGCTTTTGTTTTGACAAAATGGTATTCTGAATGGGATCAAAAAAGAGAAGGGGGATACAGAGTAAAAAATACTTGGGTTTAAATAAAATAATTCTGCTATTCAGTGTGTTCTCATTAAACCTTTGGGGAGTGAGGATGAGAAAGCCTTGCATAACTTCCCAATGACATTTTCTTCCTGATAACATAACTTCTTTCAAGGCCAGGAGCAACTTTAAATGTAATCATCACAAACTTTCCCCTCACACACACGCTGACTGCATCAGTCATCACCTACACAGCTATTATGCAAGTCTGTTTACCAGACACTGCATCTTAGATAGGCCTTGCAGAACACCAGACACGGAAAACCCAAAGGACATAAATTCTCCTCCCAGCAGAAAGCAGACCGCCTTCCTCAATTACTGCTCCCACTGCCAGTGAAGTCACGGTACGGGCTTTGTGATATCACGACACTCCCCATAGCAACAGACTGTGAGGTCACAAATAAAGGATTACCACTTTACTGCAGGATTAGGGAAAATAAGAAGCTGGTCTGTCAGGAAGATGGGTTTTATTTCAAATAACAGGAATTAGGAAACCACGGAAAATAAATGGGTTGGTAAATTGTCTTTGTCTGAAACATTCCCCCTTTTCAATATTGTAAAAATAAGATACTGCTTTCTCTGACGGCTCCCTATTAACTCAGTGACCTGGTGGCTGTCTCTTGAACTGTAACACAGGATATCAATCTTGAAACAATTTTCATATTTTTTAACTCCTCAGTCATCTGATTTTTCAAGTGCTGACAGCAGTCAGACCACTCTCCTCAAATTGTCCCCTGGCTAGTTTATTCACAGGCCTTCAGAGCTGACAATAAGTACCAGAAGGTGACCGAAAAAATAAAAAAGGAACAGGAAGTCTGAAAACATCTTGCTCTAACACATCTTATTGTTAGGGCAAAAATTTGTGAAGACGGTTCTACATTAGGAGTCTGTCTTCCTAAGAAAGATGGAAAAGGCATCAAAAGTTACAGTGCTTTAAATACTTGTTTAAAGCACAAGAAACACTGATTACTTAAAAGAATCTTCCCTAGAGAATACACTTGCAGTCACAGGAATCTCTGTTACTGTTAGGAGAATAAAATACTTGTAGGAGTAATTTCATTACACCTCTAGTAGTTTGTTTTTTCAACAATAACTGGTTTACTCCCCAGTAAATACCCTGTTTAAAAGTTTTGTAAAATACATTAATTCAGAACTTGTTTGAAACTATTCCAAAAACCTGTGTCTCCCCAATTCCCAGCCCTGGAGCAAATCAAGAAGAGCATAAATGTAACAGCTTGACGAACACTTACTGGCCCCCTCACGGAGCCATTGAGGTTTCCGTGGAACTATCTAGAGCACAAATTAGAAGCAAGTTTGATTTCAGCTTTTAAAGGGGGCTGTATTCCAATGGGAGAGTGGGCAGGAATGAAAAGGAGGGTAATACCAAGTAAAAAATGTTTATGCTATTCACAGAAATCCTGTGTCTCCTGCATGTTTGTACATAAAATCACTTTTCCCATATTTCTGTAGTCACTACTCACTTTTCCAGGAGCCTGGCAACTCAAGCTGCCTACTGTCTGGAAAGCACGTCTTGCATGCATATAGACAGTTCTCACATATGCAGCAAGTGCAACACATAGAGGTACTATTTGTGCATAACTCATCTGTCTGAGACTGTCCCAGATCTTAAGATTACAATCTAGCAATCTTAAAACAGCCTGGTTTGTAACTTGCAACCTGAGTGGTGATGCACACATAAAGCAGTTTTACAGTTTAAGAACATCTTACAACTTCAGGAAAATTTTCAATAAAGCCCTACTTGCATCTTGCTCTAGTTTGAAGGAAACACTTTCACCATTTAAGTATAGGCGCTAATGCCAATTTCCATTCTAAGACTGCGAGAAAATGCTGGACAGTTTTGCAGCAGCCGATCAAGGCCTCAACAGGAGTCTCAGCCACCAGTCTGGAAAATTCAGATCTGTATTTTGTAATTGGATGATTGTTAACAATTACAAGAGGAAATAACATAGATCAATGATGTGCTTCACAGTGCTCTAAACATCTGAAGTTTCTGTAATGTGATTCTGCAATGTGTCTAAAAACCTATTTTTCCTTTGATCTCTGGCAGAGCAATAAGGAAACCCAAAGGCACTACCTGGATATACCAGGTTTACTTGCTTTGCCACTAAATCCCACAGCTTTATAGGATGGTAAACAAGTGGCCAAATTCAGCCCTGCTACAAAGACACTCTTGCCTTCAGCTGAATGATATGCTTATGCCAGAGCCGAATTTGATCTAGACTGTCTCTTTAAAGCTACAGTAAAAGGAAAGGCATAGTGCTTACTGGGACGGCGATCTTCGAGCAGCCCCACTCGCCCCCCGGCGCTGCATCCCCTCGGGGGGCTTCCCGACACCCCACGCGCTTCGCCCCCAACCGCCGGGCCGAGCTCGCGGCCTGAGCGGCTCCCTGGCAAACGAAGCCGGTCTCTCCGGAACCGGCCGCCAGCCCCGCTGCCGCCCCCGGCCCGGATCTCGGGGGCCCCCGGCGCCATGTGAGCCGTCCGCCCCCGCCGCCTCGCGCGCACAGCGCCCACGCAGCAGCGCGCACCGGAGAGCGCGGCTGCGCAGAACTGCTCGTGCTTCACAGACCTCCCCGCCGCAGCACGACGGCCAACGGAGGCAAAAGGGGGAGAAACGCCGCCCCCGCCGCCGGCGATGCGGTACCTCAGCGGCGGCGCCGAGCGGCGGTTCCCGCCCCGCCCCGGCATGCCCCGCGCGGGGGCCATGGCAACGCGTGCGGGCAGCTCCGCGGGGAGGGGGCGCTGCGCCCTCCCGCCGCTCCCGCGGTCATACTGCTCTTAACATGACGGGGGGGGGGGAGGGGAGGGGAGGGGACAAATACACTGCTGATTTTCGTAATTTCAGAACGTAGGCAGGAAGGGGGGTGAGAGTGAACTGCCGGTAAGAGCTGCACGGCAGCACCTCGGCTTCCTTTCCCCCCTCGGAAACCCGCTTCCAGTTCCCTGCCTCGACAGCGCTTCCCCTGCCTGAGCACCCAGGATCTCGGGGCAAGGTGGGGATATTTCAGGGCCCCGGAACAAGGAAGAAAAGTAATATTCACCTGGTTAAAAAAAAAAAAAAAAGGATGTTTTTCCCTATCTCTGCACTGAACAGATTCCATGCATATTTCAACAAAAAACAGTAGCAGCATTTTGCTTCAGCCAAGACTATCTGCAATTCCACATTTTTAAATGCATGAGCAGTTCTCATAGGACATGTGTCTCTGTAAGCCAATACTGCACCAGTAAGTGCGACTGTCCAGATCCAGGTCAGGTGGAAATTACCGTAAAAAAGAAAAAAGCAGCCAGGGGGAAAACTGATTGGTTTTGGAGGGTTTAAGAGTTGTAAGACTTTTCTGTTTGGGTTTTCTTTTAGTCATTTTTATAAGGTGATAAAGTAGATTTCTATCTGATTTCCTTATCAGCACTCTTGTGAAAAATGTTCCCATATGAAGCAAGGGTCAGATAGATGCTCAATATTGCAGACAGCAGTATAGGCATGAAACTGTTTGTCGCACTGAATGTGGTGGTGTGAGGGAACACGCACTGGAGATGCGGCTGATGATGCAGGCCAAGTATTTCCAGATTAATTCGAAACAGTTGCAGTAACTAAATCCATCCTCTCCTTCAAAAGCCTAACCTTTAAGTATTTTATTTGACTTTTTAAACTCAACATGACTTCATAATTGGTCTAAGTTTAAAAAAGAAAAGTTTAAGAAAACAAAACAGAGGACCATAACAAAATACTGTCCTGTGGATGACATAAAGGTAAAATCTAAATTTGCAGTGAAACTTAGGCTGATTTTCCATCTTTTTAAAAATAAGTTATTGCATAAAAAGACAGTAGGAAAAAAAAAGGGGGGGGGTTGCAGAAGAAGGGTTAAAAGACCAGCTACCTCTATCTTGACTGAATGCCGAGCTCCTATGTCCTGAACATGCTTTGTTAAAGCAGCGACCAGTATGCACACTGAAAAGCAGCACTGTAGAGCAAATCAGCAAGCTAGAACAAAGAACCTTTTGCTGAATCTCGTTTGGTTCTGCTTATAAAATGATGTTTCAGTATACAGCCTTAAAAAACATCAAAAACAATACGAGAATTTGTCTATAAAGCCAACTCACAGAGCAATGAAGGTGCTCTGTTGTAGATCCAAAGGCATGCATTTGAGCTTTGATATGAACTTGGGCCAAAGACTCTCTCCAATAACCACAACTGTTAAATGCGCATCTTGGTTATTAGGGCTGCTGAGTCAAAATGGTGACCAGGCACGAATGCCAAAACTACCATTCTCTCATGGGCCACTGGCATCAATAACATGTACAGCTTAACCACATGAGCCTGATGGATGCTTAGGAGAAAACTAAAACAGTATTTATGTCACAATAACTCCGTGTTTGGGACCCAGCTCATGCAAACGCTGGCAAGACACGGGAGGTCTGCAGCATGCTATGGTCAAGAATCATCCCAATGACCTCATCGTCCTCCAGCACTCAGACACAACAAAGCAAGCCGAGAATGGACTAGCAGCCAATTAACAACTGGTTCAGCTGAATTCAAATGTTCTTCTCTTTATGAGTTCACTCACTGTTTGCATTACTTACGGAAGCTGCATAAATGCTTTTTCCCAGAATTTGATAGGCCACCCATCAGTGGAGTTGGCTAACTTGAAAGAAGTGGAAGCTTTGTTTGAACAATGGAAAAAAAAATCAAGAAGGTAAGGCAGCAGAGTCATACCCATTTCAAAAGGCAACTGCTACCATTCTAAACAAGACTGAGAAATGCTGCATGGCAGCAAGAGCACTAGGACCTCCCCAATCCTCCAGCCACACACTGAGAATGCACACACAATGCACAGGATTCTTGGCACAGCCCCATTATATTAAATAAACAACTGGAAGAGTGGGAAAAAACCCTCTACAAATCCTACTTCTCCATGCCAGGCAGCACAGAACCCAGCAGCAGCCTGTTTGTTTCCTGCGAGCGTGGAAGCTTGGGCAAATAGGCAACTCCAGACCAAGGCTCAGGGTAGAAGCTGCAAACTGGGACAGTGCAAAGGCTCTTTAAAAATGCCCACCACCAGATCATGTCCACAGCATTTTTCTTGCCTACATCGTTTCCCATAGTATTTTTCTGCCTTGTCTGTTTGCCATTTATGAGACCTTTAAAGGCTGGCAGTCCTCTTTTCCTCACCAAAAGCATCAAAACCCATGACTTCCTCTAGTCACGTATGAGGAAATGGCTCATTATTGGGTGACATCAGCAGTGTCTCGCATTTTACAAGATCTGAAAGAAGACAGGCCCTGCCCCAAGGAGTTCACAGCCTAGTTCAGACAGCCAACATGCTTTAGATACAATCTATGAGGCCATGGAAGCATGAGATCACTTCCTCCTTGCAATCCTCAGCTTCACATACTTATCAGTTACATCTATTTAAAAGATTCCTCTGAAAAAAAGCTCATAATGATTTTTATCAGTTTTAGTATTTGGTTTTGGGACCATCCAAGAATCTTCAGTTATTAAACATTCGTGATTCTTTTTTTCCTCAAGTGCAGGAGGAGGAACCTGGCAAACAAGAGAGGACAGGATGACTGACAACAGCTTACAGCTAAACCAGCAACTGCTCAGCCAAATCGCACAATCCACAGAAGTGCCACAACTGTTAAAGACAATAAACCTACAGTCTAAAAATATAATTTCTACCAGCATCTCTTGTATTGTATTTAAAGAAATTAATGAAAGAGCTGGTGCTCATGTATTTATGCAGTATCTGAACGTAAAGGATTCCTTAGCTTTCTCAATGTACTGTCTGTTACCGGAAGCCTGGAATGATCTAATTATGGCTTCTGCATAAAGGATTTGCCCAGACACTAAAATCTGGGGCATCTGCTGGAGGCTCACAGTATGTTTTTGCTCTTTTCTCCTTCACCACTAAAAAGGAAAGATTATAGCAACGTTTAAACTGGACTGAGCACTTAATTTGTTCCAACTTCCCACCTCTCTCAGCTGCAGGTTCAAAAACGTCAACCTGAACTGAATTAACAGACAATCATCAAGCAAATTAGTTACGGCAAGAACCAAATTTGAGGCCCTGCACTGAACAGTAATAACTCCAGGAGGAGGTCCTCAAACAGCACACACGCAGTTCTTCCAGCCACTGGGGAAAAGCTTCATGACAGGTCCAGCACACCGTAAGTCCTGCAGACTGATCATCAGGATTCCCTAATCTGCACCAAGAAGACAGCTTTCATCCAAAAGAAAGGGTGGTAAAGGGGACGTAAAGCCATGTAATGTATTTATTGTGCATTCAATTCTGTGACTGTAACTGACAGAAATGTGCCTGGGCCAACTGCATGCTACTCATATGGGGTAACTCGCCAATCATTCAAATAGTTTCTGGGGCAGATTTTGCAGCCTGTGTTGAGCACTGTGGTGCAGCAGTTGCACTGCTCGGGGTACAGGGCTGGCTAGATCAGAGCTAGCTCTGGTCTGTCTATACAAACCGAAGCCATGCTTACAGACCCTAGTACTCAGCATATCCTAGTCACATGCTTGGCCCATCTAGACATTTTTGCTATTTTGAAATTTTGGCATTTGGAAAACCCTACTGCCTCATCTATGCAAAATGCTCTCCTCTATGCCAGAAATATTCCATTTATAATAGGGAGCTGGGGTTAAACAGGCAATAGATAAGCATATCCGTCTGTATCGCCCTTGAAACATGGCCCATAAGGGAATACAGAAATCATGTCAGAGGCATATGTTAGAAATGATATATTCTTGTCCGCACTTAAAACTTTAGCAGGAAATTGGTTTCTGACTACATATCAGGTGTTTTTAATAGGCATCCACAAACTAGCAGTGGAACAAGTATAAAAAGAACCCAACTCCCTTCAACAGCCCTGGAGAAATCAAAGTTGACCTGTCTTCTCAAAATCAGTTCAAAATGCTCAGCCCCTCTTCAGCCAAACTGACAATGGGTACGTATAGATAAGGCTTGAAAGATCAAACCATTCCGGCCTGACCTACAACAGAAAACAAAGCCATTGCTAACAGCAAATTTCAGCTAGATCCCCTGGACTAATTCTGAAAATGGTGTTGACAGGACAACACCATCTTAGTGCCGGTTCAGATGGCATCAAGAGTCCAGCACTAAGCTACTGATATTCTGTGGTACTTCCCCTTTGTTTCTAGGAAAGGGGTGGAAGCCCTTACACAGACAAACCATTGTTTGCCCATGGCATTTATGGGCACCCAGCTGTGCAGCAGAGCTAACCCAATCTAACGGTGTTGCTCTCCTCAGCGATCCCCAGGACAGCCCCACTTGCCTTGAGCCAGCACTTATGCTCATCTGTCCCAGCCACGTGAGTCTGTTTAGGGAGCTAATCCAGCAGAAGGATAATCCTGCCAAAAGAACAGAACACTTTTATGCCAATCCCTGGACCAGTGCACTGCTAGGACAGATGAGGACCCATCTAGAGCAAAGGAGGAGGCAGGAGCATGCGGCCAATGTGGGTATGGGAAGCAGGACCTCCTGTTCTGGGGGATGCTGGCTATAAGAACTGCTCAAAGGTATCATGAAACCGCACAGTAACATGGCCACACACCACAAAAATTACTGACACGGTGCTGACCACCCTCATAGCAAGTCCACGTGACAGCTAGAATTTTCAAAGGGGTTTAAAAAGGCATACTAAATTCCATCACTTTTTCAGGCATCTGGGATTAGGTCTATCACCACTAATTTTATCAGTAGAGGGCAACTTTTGCAAAAGCTGCCTGGGGTGGACAAGCATAGTGTATCTTATCTGATAGGCCATTGAGACTTGAATAAAATAAGGATGCCTAGCTGGACTAAACAGGGATGTAAATAGCAAGCATGCATTCCAAGAATATGTTTAAAAATAGTGCTTTCTGTCAGTATGGCATGTACCTATTTTCAGTAGTAGTACCAAGGATCTGTTTAAAAACTATCACCACCATTAACTGAATTTCCCAAGGAATATGGTCTGTTAGACATCAGACACCAATCATTCTAGTGGAAAATAACAAATAACATGCAAGAGAAATAAGACAGAATCCTGTAAATTTCCACCCACTTCTGGAATATCTCCCCAAAATGCAGAAGACGACACACAGCCAGAAAGCACGGTTTCACAGGAACTATGTCCTACTACAGAATACAGTTCCACTGAAATTAAATTGTATCAGAAAATCACACTGATATTGTAAAATAATTACTTTGGAAAGAGGGAGAAGTATTTTGACAAATATCAAAACTTCCTGTTACAGTATTCCTCAATAAAATATTTGTTTTTCCCTTCAAATTAATTTGCTTAAAAAGGCTGCAGTAGGTAAAGCAATATTTAAAACATTTAAACAGTCAAATTTGAAACAAAACAACTTGATTTTGCTGGAATATTTCACCTCATCTAAAACTACTGGCTTTGGACTTCTTTTCCATGTGAAACTCTGTTTCAAATCTGAAAACAATTTCCTTAGAATCTCAAACAGCTCCACAAAAGAGCTTCTGTCTACTAGACAACCATACATAAGACTTGAGTTTTACAACATGAGTTTACAACATAGGTCCTAACAAGAATATCCACTATTGTGTATTTCCTCATGCAAAATTTAGGAGTCTGAACATATTAGCTCCAAATGAAAATTTTCATTCAGTCTGAGCACGATTTGTACTTCAAGTGGTTCTGTGGCCTTGTTCATATCTAGATCCCTGTTCTGTTAATTTACCTTGTGAATGTGATACTCAATTGATTTGTATGTGTTTATATACATGTACGTAGAACTCAAAAAGCAGCAAGAGCATTGCATCAGCCTGAACACCTGCACTATGTTGACTGAAGCAGAGAACGATGTCTATTGTTTCTCTTATTAACCTCTAACTTTCTAGCCCCGTAAACTCTTTACTCCTCTGCCAATAACAGAAATCATGCTGACTCCGTTTGACTTGTATATTTCCACTGTGACCAGAGATACAGATCTTTAAGAAAAACAGTAGAAGTAACTAACAAATATTCTTATAAATTTTATAAAGCCCATTGCCCTGAGTGCCCATTTGTATGGAAAATGTTTAAACTGTTCCATTTAAAAAAACTGCAGTCCTAAGGGAGCTTTTAGAGCTATACACAAAACAGTTTCATGCAGATTGAGGGCATTAAGCAGTTCATGCAAAAAAAAAAAAAAAGAAAAGAAAAAAAAGGCTCGAAGAACTGTTCCAAAAAGAAAGCAGGAGTATTTTAAGTCCGAGACAGATCTCATACATCACACTCACACAGAAAACAAACCGAGAAGAAACCAAAAGGAAACAGCTGATAAGCTACAGAATAGATTATTTCCAAAGGCTTGCTTAGTCAGTATCTAATGTATATGACTGTCACTATAATTTTTCTTCTAATTTAAAATTTAAACCTTAAACAGAAAAACTCATTTTGCACTGCCTAAGTTTACCACTCTTTATAGCAAGCTATGCATTTAGGCAGAACAGAGAGTAAAGATCCAAGAAAGACAGAGCTAGAGGAGATTGTCATCACATGTCACCCCAAAAACAGTATTGTTTCAGCAAACAGAAAATTCAGACAGGAAATTAGAGGAAGATTCCTAACCATGACAGCAGTAGGGTAATGGAATAGCTTGCTAAGAGAAGCAGTAGGGGCCAAATCCCAGCCGATTTTTAAAATGGATCTAGAGCCATTTTTGAAAAAGGTTATAATACTCACTCACCTGCAGCAGCAAGAAATTGGCCTCTAAGACCCAAAAAGCTTATTTCTTCAGATCCAGTTCCCTACCAGAAGACAGCTGTGGGAAAGGCATTAGCTGAAGAGGCATCTGAATACCTGGAAGACAGGCTACAAAGGAGCAGCATTAAGACAAATGCCTGAGGGGCAGCAGGACTGCTTTGGAAATGTTTATTTTAATTTCAAATCTTGATTCTAAATTGATAAAGAGAAGCCCTGAGCAAAGGAACTGGAATGGTAATATTGTCTGGAACATGATTTCATCTTCCCCACCCCACAAATTGCCTGTCAGCTCAGAGGGGCGTCCTAAGGCTTAGCAGCCAAGGCTTGCTGCTGGAAGAACGTGATCCCACTGGACGAATGGAGAGCTAGCAGGGTTTTTCAGGTCAGGCTGGGATCCAGTACAAAGCTGTGGGATTAAGCAATTTGTGCAAGCGAGGCAGGACTCTCAAGAACAGAAACCTTGCTCCTGGGAATAAGATCTGGAGTGTCTAACCAAGCTTTTCTTTAGGAAGAGACCTGCCAGCCCTCAGTTTGTTCCTACTTTGATGTTTAAGGCGTCAGAGAGCATAACATTTCTGCAAATAAATAAGTCATACTAAGAAAATATTCCATGCTGCCAATTCCTAATGCATACAAAAATATCCTGAAAAACTGAGTTTTGGTTGCTGCATGGCAAAAACTCCAAGATTGCTTAAAAATGTGCTATGCACTTGCCTTGAAGTCCAACAACATTCTTAAAGCCCATGAATGGCTGACATTTTTCTGCTGCTAGAGAATGCATAAAACAGTAAAAATAAATAAGCACTGTGAAAAGAGGATCTAACTGGTGGACACATTCTTGAAATCTGGACATATGGTTTAGGTATTCGTTTCTCACTATATGCCTGTTTTTGTGATCTTATGTCTGACCTCTTTTGGCAAGAATACTGATTATCTGTCTTTCTACTGTCTCTCATATTGGAGCGCGGATCCTTACCAACATTGTTTGCTATTTATTATCTATTACTGACATGCCGCTCACAAAGATGATGATCACCTAACACCAGCTGATTTCAATGGAAACTAATGATGTATAGTGCCTTACAAGATGAGGAAGATGCACCATGCAGAATGTCCCCATGCCTCTGTTGTACTGGATGTGCTCTTGCAACAGTTAGGGCTACTCATTAACCAATATTAGCTGAATAAAATAAAACAGCCATTTTAAAGTAGCACCAACTTTTTGAAAGTGCAGTTAAACTAAGATGCAGCTAAACTTTAAGAGGCAGAAAATGAAAGTATTTTAGCGAGAAACTTCATCCTGAGCTTCTACTTTATCTCCCTGAACCTCGCACCTGGTAGCATGGTGTCACAAAAATCTAAGCAGATTTTGAATACTTAAAAATAAAATAAAATAAAATAAATAAAATAAAATAATGAGCTCTCAGGAATTCCATGGTTGAAGCCACATAGCCTCTTCAGAAGAGGATTCCTCATCTTAGGAGCTAATTTTGTGCTACCTCCTGTTTACAAACAGGAAGCATGTCCACAAAACTGCATGGGTGAAAGCCATTTAAAATGTGTTTCTAATTATGCTATGAGAGAAACTGCTCATGGAGTTATTCACACAAACTATTTCCATTTGTTAAAGCCATTATCCTGATTCTCTGACTACTCCCCCTGCACCCCATTAAAAATCAAAAGACAGAAAACTATTTAAAAGTTCTGACGTGACAAAAGCCAGCCCCAAAACATTGATCTAAATGTACTCGACAATGCACTTAAAACTCCAATTCCAGTACCTTACCTCTTCAAATAAACTTCCCGGGCTCATTCAAAATGTAAGCATATTAAACTTACACACACAGATGGAACTTTCTAGCTTTCAGAAGAAGATAATGAATCACAAAGTTAACTTTGTGCTTTCAAGAGGACTCTTGATTGTTGCTTCAGTGATTTTGCTTTCAGCCTCACCCTGTCCCCATCCTGGCATGTTCTGCTACAGAACACACACCGAGATCAGAAAGGGTTTGCTTAAGATTCAGAGAGGAGATAAAAAGTAAGGGTGATTAGAAGTGTTCTCTACCACTCTTGAAAGGATGGGGGGGAGGCACGAGGAGGCTAGGGGGAGGGTGATGGGTGGAAGCAAAAGAGCATAGATAATATAATGAGAAAGGGGAAATACTGTTCCAGAATGAGATAGAAGATGAAGAAAGGGAGGGAAAAAAGAGAGATCTAAAGAGTTATGAAGAAAAAAGAGGCAAACTGGCAGTTTCTGAATTCTTGAGAGAACAACCGTCTAAAGCATTAGGGAAATGGATGTCATTTTTAAAAATTTAAGCTAGAAGACAAAAAAGGATTTAAAGGAGAAAATGAGGGATATATATCTATACTGAGGGGGTTCCCAACAGACACTCATGCTATCCTTTATGAAGCTCTGGAATTTGAAGAGGCAAATGTCTAGAAAATACTTTTCCTCTGAAGAAAAACTGGACAAGTCTACAATAAACAGGAGACCTAAAAGCAAACAGACAACATCAGCACAACGGTGCTCTTGGCCACCCAGATCAAACACACACAACTAATGAGCTCTTTACTTGACTACAACGTGAGGCGATGGTGGGTCAAGGCTCAACAGCTGCATCCTTCCCAGCGCACTCTTCCCAGCTCTCACCAGGCCCTTGCGCAGCCTCAGCATGTACTCCCAGGTTAAGACTGCCTTAACCTTTCGTTCCTGCAAGGCCTGCTCGTTTCTACACATTGCAACCCAGATCAATTAAACAGAAGGGCAGGACACCCTCAGCAGGCTGAAAGATACCCAAAAGGACGCACTAGATTCCTGCTGAGCCTCCAGTATGAGGAGCACAAACACTGTGATTTCAAAGGATGCTCTCAAACTATAAAAATCATGAGGCATAATGGGATGGCCTTCTGGGAGTGACAGCATGAAGACTATGGCAGAAGCCCTAGGCTGGCCCAGGACAGGCTGAGCATCCTGAATAAATTTTCCAAGCATCTATTTGAATGTAAGCCTACATTGCAGTCTTGAGGAAAAGCAGCACTGGGAGAGGAGTGGAATCCACAGCCTTTGAATGCCACTCACCATTTCTGACCATGGGAGGATGGATGGCCAAAGAGGATGGATTTCTATCCAGGCTACTGCAAGGAATGGGATAAACTTAGCATAGGACAAAAGCCCAAATACTTTCCAGGCAACATCTCCCTCATTTTATTCCCGCGACTTACTATCCAAGATGGATTCCTAAGAATATATATTTGGTTTCTTGTTTCTCTTTCTCCGTTTTCAGGACATAATTAAGTTTCAAAGTGAAGAAAGAAGGGGAACCAGCTCTGTGTCAGCAATTAGCTCAACACCCTGTTAATATCCACCCATAATCTCTCCCAGTCTAGGCATGTATGATCTGAGAACTCTTCATGAAGAAGAAACTCAGGACAGTTTATGAGACCTTGGGTAGATTAATTTTCCAGTGGTTGCCTCAATATGTTACCAGTCCCCTCCATTTCTTGGTGTACCTTCACTTACCAGGCAACACATAAAGTCTCCTGTGAATAAGTAACCAGGTACTATACTTCGGCTCCACGAACCCTATCCTCCTAATTTCAGGGCCTGTATCCCCGACACGTGGGATATGAGCCCACTTGGAAATGAGAAATCCTTTTCTCCCAAGCATTAGGAGATCCTTCAGTTTATATTTAAAGTATGATACAGCTGAGTACAAGCAGCTGGAATAATCTCAAAAGCTTTATTAAGTTTTTTCTCTTTCAGCTCTTTTACTTGTTAACAAATTGGGTTAGAGCTTCACAGTCTATGGGTGTGAGTACTTAGAAAAGAAGGAAAAGATCATAAGTTACAGTCACAGCTTTTAATGAGATGTCAAAGTTCCTTAAAATCCCACAAAACCAGTATCACCTAGTACAGTAATCCATATTGAATGTGTGTCACAACAGCATATGCACACCATTTCCCTTGCTGCACTGCTTAGTCAAGTCATGCTGACATGCAAGAATATGGAACCCTACATCTCCATTTTTTACCCTTCCCCAGCCTCAGTGATGACAGGTACCAAGCCTGTAAACCAGCATTGTCTTGAGAGGCCCCCAGGCAAACACTGCTGAATCTAGCCTTGCAGACGTCGTGTAGAGCTTCACAGGCCACTGTGATGAGATGTTTCTGGCTATTTTGATAGCCAAAGTGATTTGGAGGTAGGCAGGCAGTTCTCAATTTTGCCTTTAGCCTTCCCAATGTCTTGGGAAAACACAGACAGATTAGCATTAAACTGCTAGAGTGAGAAAAGGTGACCTAAATGATAAAAAAAAGATATTGCATCCTTGCTGCTAACAGGACTGTTCACTTCAGAATGGAGGGGCTATCTCTTTCTTACTAACATTTTTCTCCATTTATGTACATAGATACAAACACACACATACACACACACACACAGGTTCTCATCAGTGGACAAGGACTGAATGACAGAACATTAAGAATCACTTCTCTTTTTCTTGTCAATTTTTTTAAACAAAAAGCAATAGACTTTGTGCAGTTTGTGGGGGTTGTTTTTAATGCAACTGTTCTATACAAAACTACAAAGATAGGGCAGATAATAGCTCTGCAGCAAAAAGGGAATAAAAACTCCCATAGGACCATATACCCCAAATTCCAAAGTAAGATCTCCCTTTTAAACTACATTGAATATTCTGGATTCATCTTCCTTGCTGCACTACTATTTCACTAACAGAATTTACTGGCAGCGTAAAATGCAGCAGAATGTTTCATTCTGCATATATTTTGCATCTCCTCTTACCCTTTAAGTACGTTGTTTGTTTAGATCTTAAGTCTTCAAGGCAGTTGCTATCTGCTATTTTCTCTGCTCAGCACAATGGGTACCCCTTAGGCACATTTGCAGTACAAATAAATAATCAGCATCTTGTCTTCTGCTGCACACCGTGCATGTGAAGTTCGGTGAATACAGAGCCAAGTTCTGAATTTCTGGTCATGGGCAGGCCATAGTCAATAGAAAGACAGGGGGAACTGGGTTGAGTTGGCTGGGATGCAAAAGAAGGGTCAAGTCGAAGACCTACCCCACAGAGGTCAGTCTAAACCAAAATTTGACCATCATTACTGGTTATTAGAAATTGTCCCCAAGTTCTTCTCTCCACATCATTTCCCCCAAGAATCAAACCACGCTGAGCAACCGGTACAAGAAGATGGAGACTATCTTCTTTTACCGAAACACAAATACAATCTTTACATTGTGATGGATACCTACAGTTTATTGCAGTAAGTTCTTTAATAGAATAAAGGCTTCAGTTCGTTGGCCAAAATATCCTCTGAAAGAGACTGAGACAAACCGAATATCTGGTCAATATCTGAAGATTTCAGTATTATCCTTGGGGAAAAGAGTGTTAATGTACTACTACAGTGAAATAAGAATAAAAATTGTTGTAAAGGTATCAACAAAACATTGTACTTGATGTCCAAGAATATATCAATTGAGTTTTGTTCAAAGAAAGAGGAAGCACTGTAAATCCTTGTAAAAATATGTATTTATATTGACGATGTTCACGGGGAAATCATGAAAGGTCTCTGAAGATTTGGGAGACATCTATCCACACAGCCAAAACAGTAATGTTACATGTGATCTATCCCATAGCACAAAGAGCAAAAGAAAGACAGTAAATATTTAAAGCAAGACTCAAAGAGATAGAATAAAGTAAACCTGCATAATGTATTCATATGGATGACAAAGAAGTTATATATGCTCCCACAGCTTTCACTTAAGAAAAAAAACCCACTATGAAATCTAACAAAGCAGACACAGACAGTGTCCAGCACTACAGGGCTCAAAAGAAAAAAAATTCACTAAAACAACGTTAAACTAAACTAAATGATAGAGAACAAAAAAACAAAAAGTAAAAAAAAAGCAAGCGCTCAATCAGAAATGGAAAGATGTGTCTGTATGTGGGATATATACACATACACATGACAACACATGCATGCTTGTTGAATAAGCTCTTTTTCTACAGATAGCATAAACATTCAGGGGGAGGTTCTGAGCAGGTGAGAAAGACTTTAGCACAGGTAAACCATTCAGTGTCATTTCTTATGATAGCTAATACTAGAATATCTGCAGACAAAAAGCTAATTAGGCCCTGAACATTATTTAAATAAAGGGGTTTGACAAAGCATCCAACACTAAGCATGGCAAGTTGCAATACTGCATTTCTCAGGGGAACATACTGGATCCATTACACAGCCAAGGAAGCAAACTGCCTTAAGTTTGGGCTGGGGGAAAAGGGTTGTTTGTTTTCCTGCAAACGCTGAAGCAAAGTCTACTGTTTTTTAAATTTGGACATTTTAAATGAATTTTCTGCTGCAGCAGAGACACCTAGCATATCAGGATATGCTTTGTTCTTCTCTCTCTGCTGCCTACCCAGAGCAGCCCAAGTCTGGCAAAGGTGACTTTGAATCCCCTTTGGTTCTCCCCACCATGACCTGCTCTGTGGTCTCTCAAGCAGGATCTGGTTACAGCTGTCTCCCTGAAGCTACACAGCATGCAGAAGTCTTATCCAGGAATACATCCTCTTTTTCCAACAGTCTCCCTACTTAGGGCTTGTGCACAGTCCTCAAAGGCATCCCTAAGGTTGCTTTTTTCTGCAGTATCTGCACTGAGGAAAGTCTTCCCCCAGGTTTAAGGGCTTTTACCTGCCACTCTATTCATTTTGCTTCAAACTGAGGGGCCACAACCAGTCTAGGTGTTCTCAAAGACTAAATTTAAAGTGCAACCAGAACTCTCTTGCATTCTAACTGTATTGATATTCATACTTTTGACTGAGCGTTACTGTCAAGTTTTGGCTATGCACAGAGTTGAGAAGAAAACTACCCACTTAAAGGGAAATTTGTAACTGAATACAAAGTTCCAAGACCACTGCTACACTACCATAGGACACACAAATAGTTCTATCCACACAACACATTCACTAATCTTCCAGCCTTGAGTAAGAAAGAAAAACATCATCATGTAAAAGATACTGCAGGGATGCCAGAAACAGTTCTTTTGTCAACCAGACCCACACTGTACCTGCTTTCTCTAGTGTGCAATTCCTGCAAGCATGGAAATAACCACATGTTAAATCCTAGAGAGATAACTAAACACATAATATCTATTAGTCCAGCAACAGTTTGAACTGAGGATGAAATGAAATGCAAAATGAGCTGGTGAGTGACTAGTAAATACTACTATCTCCCTTTAAATACCTCTTTTGCTAAGCAAAAATCAATGATGGTGACTGAAAAAGCCAGGGGCAGTCTCTCTTGTGACCTGTAAACCATCTATTAAAACCTGGGATGAAGTCAAAAGGGAGAAACAATTCAAGACTCGCAAACAAGACAGACACCACCACTGCTTCTCCAGACGTAGCCCATTCATCTGCGCATCCAGCAGACAATTTTGCTTCTGTCTAGTATGCCAGCCACCCTTGTTCCATCTCCCAGCTAGTGATTAATCACTCTTGAGTAGAGCAATTCATCCAAGGCAAACCTTGGAAACAGAAAGACACTGTGGGAAACTTAGGCTTCACTTTTGAAGTGCTCTATTGGTGAAACTGAAAGTAGTAAAGCCACGTGGAATCACAAGGTAGTATTTCCGACTGCTGAAAGGTATCCGAGATCTTGCGGCAGACAGAAAAAGCAAACCAGTTACACTTCTTTATATTAACTACTTCACTGCCATTGAATACACTTTTCACATCATACAAATAGTTTAACAGTAAGTTCTTTGATGGAAGCGAGGCATCTTTCAATACCAAAGATGTAACAAACATCTTCTACAAGCAACATGGTATTTGGTGGCAATGTGTGCTGATATCCCAGCCCAGCCTCAGCTCCATTTTGCCAGCCAGTGCGCTGCCTTCTCATGTTCTGCCTTTTCAGCCAGGAATCCATTGCCCTGCTGCTATCACCGCTTTCTCTTCTTCCTCCATGCTCTTTGTGACAGCTCTTGTCAAAAACTGGCCAAAATATAAGTTTGAGTTAAAAGGCTGAATTATCTCACTAACAACATATATGAAGACAATTGCCAAGCATGCTTCGGTAAATTAAGTTTACGATAGCAGTAACATAAAATGAGAACCATTCTTTTGGGCACAGCCGAAGTCTGGTACTAGTTATGATATGCAGCCCTGGCTAACTCAAGTTCAGTTCCACGTCAGGAGGCAAACTAGAAGCAGTTTTTCCTGTTCTGCTTTGTTTATTCCTGATAATGTCACTACTTATTCTCTCAGGCTACTTCATGAACTGGACACAAAACCCTACAAAAGAACCAGTACAAAAATACAGAAGTATTGTGTAATCAACGTAAAAATAGGTTTTTTGCAATTAAAGCAAGAAATGACTAAGACTGGCCTAGATTAATAAAATACACTTCTAAGTAAGGTCATTAATGACAAAAATAGGTGGTCTCTGAAGCAGGGGGGCAGTTTATATTAACACAAGCTTTTACTTCAGGCCAGTGTGATTTGCATGTACTATTCCCCAATTTTTAAAAGTGTTACATTTGTGTACAAACATTCAATTCCACTTGAGAAGAATGGCTTGCATTCATATGTGCAGGAGGCTGGGCTATATGGCCTCGGAGGTCCCATCCAACCTGAATTTTCCTGTCATCTTGACACTCCAGTATGTAAATGTTGAATCAGATGCTAGTTTGTACAAACTAGCTGAGGTCACTGGAGGCAGAGACTCTGGAATCCGAGACCTGTGTACTCACAGAAAATATGCATCGGTTTTCATGCTAAACTTCTGATGCATGTCATGCAACACTCAGCAGCGATCAATGTCAGGTCTCAACTCTGCAGACTCTGACACACATGTATCCTGTGACTGGCACCATTACCTTGGATGCGTTACCAACAGCAGTACAATTAAGCAAACATGCAGAATGGGGGCCTTAATGCTATCACTCATGCATATTTTTGAGCAGTATACTTTTATTGAAAACTTAACAGTAAATAACTAAGCTGGGGTTTTGTTATCTTTCCTAATGCATCTTTAGATTTTGCTGATGACATTATGGGTTTTGTGCATCTTCGGGCTTTGTTTATTTGCTTTGCTGGCAATAGGGCCAGCAAATAGGATCAGGGAAGTCTCAGGGTTGAGACTGGTGGAGCGGTAACATTCCCAAGGACTGTACAATAGAGCAGTGTCTTCTAAAGTAGGTTATGTGAAGGATGTGCGGAAAGGCACGAGAGGGAGGGGTGACTGTGGAAAATATGGATGACGCATCGCTAGGATGAGCTCTTTGATAATACATGGCAGTGATTTATTTTCCTGGTGGGAGCTATGCTTCCAAAAGTTGGGGAAATCCAGATCTACAGCACTGTTTCCTCATTTAACAGAATCCTTTTAGCCAACTAGTTCTGCAAATGTGGACAACTTGGTTACAAATGGCTTCACGCTTAGCTTCTGTCTTAAGCCTGTGCCCAGATGACCCATTTTGCACATTTCAACCAAGAATAAAGTGACCTGATTTTCAAAAGTGCTGAGCACCAGCTGTTCCTATTGTGTTCACAAGCCTCACTATAGGCTCCTATTTTGAAATTCTTGGCCTCATTAGAATTTCGAGGCAGTAGAGTGATTATATGTTCTTCTATTTGCCATATGCCTATTTATTTTAGTTCAAATATAAAAGTCTGACTAAACTACTTCAAAAATCCTCAATGCTCTGAATTAAAACAAGTATGCTTGCCATTGAAACTACATACTGCAACATAAGTGAACCACATGATCTTTAAAAATTTTTTTTTTTTTTTAGCACAGAATAATGAATAGATTGAAGGATAGAATATTTCAGCCTTAGCGTCTTTTTTCTTTTCCTTCTTTTTAATGAGTTACTTCGGAAGGCAAAAAAGGTAGTATCCCAGATCATTTAAACATGAACTTAGATTTCTGAGATGAAGTTACTTTTCTATCTACTACATAAAATTAGGTAAACAAATTCAAGAACACTCTTCTACACTTGTCACCTAGTGCTCTTTACACAACAAATAGATATTTGCCTGTAAACATTTTTTTAAACTGTTACTTCAAAATATCACTGTCATATCGGAAACCAACATATCACATTGCTTGTGCAAAAAAAAACCAGACGAGTACATTATTTCTCCCCTCAACATAAATGCTACAGATCAGTTAAAACAACAAAACAAAACAACTTACCATAAATAACAGAATAGGCTGTGCCAAAGATCAATGCACAATATTTCAATTAAGCTAGTTTTCAAATCGTTTAATTTTAATGTTAAATTTAAACATTTTTAAATTAGACTAAGTTGGTTTTTAATAAAAAGGTGGCAAAAGATAGTCAAAATACAATCTATTTTCTAAGACTTCCTGTTGCATCATTATTGATAAGCAGCTCTCTTTTACATTAAGCTTAGCCTGAAAGCCCTATACAGATTCCAGTAAAATGTCCTGACTAGAAGAGAGGGCACTATCACTATATGTTGAAACATGTAAAGGTATCTATCTAGTAAAGGTATCTGTCTAGAGACAATACATATATCACATGTATCTGCACCACCCAGTAGTAAAAAAAAAATCATAAATATCTTCCTTCTAGTTATAGTACTTTAACAGTAAGTAACATGAAGTGCAATCACCTGTACCACCATATTCAGTAGGTATTGATACCTTGCTTAACGTCGATTAGTCAGAGCTTGTAAAACAAGCTTGGTCTTGCTCTCCGAAATCTTCAGAAACTTCAAGCTCTGCCTACATGATATGGTAGTAGAAAATAAAGCTGTGGCAAGGGTAGAGCGACCTTTCCAGAAAGCAGGATCACAAGCCAGAGGCAGAGTGCCCAGAAGATGCGAGAGTGGAGTAAAGGCAGGAGGCTGTATTCCTAGGGGGGAATATTTGCCAGGAGCAAAAATGTCTTACTGCAGCACAGATGGACTTTCATTTGAAAGAATGAGAGGTAATACAGATGTGCTGGTTTTGAGAGCTCAGACTGAGAGTCAACGTCTTAATAACATTTTCAAAACTCTCCTCATACTTTTTGACATTTCACAGTTCAGACTTCCTACAACTGCACAGGAAGATACTTGAAAGTTCCAGCCAAAGTGCACAGGAAGAAGTAAACACTTTATTTTGGAAATAACTCAGAAGAGAACAATTCACTGTGAGGACACCAGTGGTCCTGAGATGTTTGAAAAGATTTTTAGAAGAGATCATAAGATATCAATGAAGTCAAAAAAAACAACCAGCCAACAACAACAAAGAAACAGTCTCTCTTGGTGACAGAGCCTTCAAAATGTAACTTGTTTCTTCAGGATGAGAAAGTTTCATCAGTGACACTTTTAGGAAAAAGGCTATAAACCCTACAAAAACACAGTTCATAGATCCCCTGCATCTGCAGTACTTCTGGCCTCAGGGTTCCTGAGCTGCTACTTCACTCTCACTTGTCCAGCTGCTCCTTTAAGTGCCACAACTCAGTTATTTCCAAGCACAGACTTGTCACTCTCTCCAAAATTGCTGTTAAGCCATTTCTCTCAAGAACCAGCGGCATGATGAAAATTTCTAAAATATCATATTGGACCTGAGATCTACTTGACCAACATCTGGAGAGGCAAGGCTAGAGGAGTAATAAAAATCATGACATGGAAGCTGTTAAAAGTACTGCCAGACACAGGAAGTCAGATGGCATTTACAAGCTATGGACAGCAAAAGCACTTAAATGCCACCAAATTGCCAGGTTCCTTGTCTCTTTGCCATAAAGAAATATTTGCTTCTTGGCTTCACTGGTTCCAATATGAAATAAAATTTCAGAATTCTGACATTTATCTTTCTGTTTATTCCCAAATGCAATGTGGGGAGTGAAACAGAAGAAAGAAAGGAATAGGTGAGAGGAATAGAGGGAAAAAGGCCAACCTTCAGTAAGTCAAGATGGGAAGCTCATGAATTTCAGGAGTGCTGGATTTGAAATAAAAAAGAAGCCATTTAAATGCACGTGCACTTACAGTTAAGACCGTAAAACCCATCTTCATTTGTTCCTTGTAGTTGATGCTTTGAGAACCATCTGATACAGCTTCCCACCTTTGGCCTCCAAAGCTAGACTGCATCATTTCCAAAGTACCCACACTACGGCATGTGCTCTATGGAGAGCCACAGTCACATGAAGAGCTGGTCTTGTCTGATAAACTGTCCTGAAAAAACTATACATCCAATATTGGTTTATTCCCCAATGTCATTCCTCCACGCAAGCTACAGCTGCAATCACAATGGAGAAATCACTGTAAACAAGAGACAACGTTGTCCTCCATAATCATGAAAGTGAGGACAAGCAATGTAAGGCCCTAACTTTTGCGATGCACATATTTATAAATCAAACAAACAAAAAAAACTCCCACAAATCGGTGGGGGGGGGGGGTTAAATTATACAGCAATTGCTCAGACAATAACTTCTTTATTTGAGTGCAAGCTACAAAAGAAAGCTGTCTTTTGCTCTTCATAGAATAAAACAATACAGTGAACCCACATGGATCAAGAAAAATTGAACATAACTAAGTTTTCCAGATGTCTCCAAACAAGCCTTGCCTCATTTTATTTTCATTGCTGTTCTGAGTTGGTTCCAGGCAGCTTTTACAGTATACAACACGAGAAGTGAGCTTACACTGTTCCCATCCATTCACAGCTGGTTAGAGAGGCTGGTGGCAGACACAGGCCCCCTGTGCAAGGGGTCTCAGGGTCCTGCCATCCTGCCCAGACCCTGGGAACACCAACCCTGCTGTTGGCAGAGCCCTTTGTGGCTGTGAAAGAAGTGATCAGAAAGAACCATAGGATTTGCCCTCATATATTAATCATATTCCTACAGAAAAGAGCTCCAAGATTGGCTAAGTTGAGATACAACTGCTAAAGAGAAGGTATAAATGCAACTATGAGCATCAGCTCTTTGCAATTAAACTCACTAAGCTTTAGCCTTTTCCTTCTGACCATATTATTTTTGTGCATTGAATCTTCAAAGATAAAAGTACTCAGGCCAAAAAAAACCCCAAACCCTCACACAGAAAACCCAGCTGCTTAGCATAATTCATTACAACACTGACTTCAAAAATACTGAGCAATTTAAACCTGTAAGAAACTTGGCTTTAGCTAGAGATAAGTGTCTGAGATAAGGGAAGTATAACTGCTCAAACTAATACCTTAGTGCGTTTTAGATAAACAGATGCTAACATTGCACTTCATATATTTTATTTCAGTGTTGCGAAATTCTGCTGAATATTAAAGGAATGTATCACAAAACTGGAACATTTACACATCCCCGATACAGAATTAAATAAATTATACTACCCCCAAAGTACCAATGGGGCAGTTATGCTTTGCAATGCAGAGTACAGCTTAGAGTTCCATGAGTTACCCAGCTTATCCCTTCTGAAAAAGCAGGGTAAAAATCTTGAATAATTTGTTCCTAAAGAGTTCTGAAATTGGGATTAACAAGGCAAACTTTTTGCTTGTAATAAAATGGTTTGCATTTAACATAATATGTTAGTTTTTTTCCATAATCTAATTATTAAGCAAATAAAGCTCTCAGAAATTAGGGCTTCCATGTATTTCTTGGAGACTTGTCTGTAAACATTTTTTTTTCGGTCTGGCTTCTTGGTAGAACAAGTGAGTTGACAGTGTTTTCTTTCTCTTAGCCCCTTCTTGTCAGCTCTCCTCCCATCTCGTAACTCTTCAGTCTCTTGGGCAGCAGTCTCAAAGGTCTTATGTCCCCACAGGTTTTGGTGGCCCATCACAAGAGCTACTGAGGGAAAGACTGAAGCCAAAACTCTGCAATATTAAGACATCAGAGTATCCACAAGGGAGAGAAGCCTTACAAAAGACAGACACAAGAAACCAGACATCAAAAGTTCCACAGCTCAGAAAAACTACCTGTTTTTTTCACTTTAACAGCGACTTGTGAATAACTACTGCAGGGAAACCCTGCAGTCTCCACTCAAGAGATTTCCCTTTGAACAATGGCTTTAATGACCACTTCCAAATCTAGAAGTACTCTTGCTCCAGTGACATATCCACCTCTGGTCCAACCCCCCCATAAAACTATTCAGTAAAATCAGGGGGGAAGTCTGTAATACTGAAGTGAGAGTAAGATACAGCTCAGCATCATAGGAGAGAAAGGTAAACCCTGTATGATCTTGCACTGTGGCACATTTTAGCAAGGCATGGCATCTTACCACAAAATGTGCCACTCTACCCTAATTTTACAATTGCCTAAAAAGAATACTTAGCAGTAATCACTTTAAACTGCTGTTCCTTCCCTTCCCTCCCCTACGTGCTTTTGAGGCAAGTGGCACAAGCTCTGCTTCCCCTCCATCTGAGCACCAAGGCTCTTGGTCTCCTCTCACTCCCTGTGCAAACAGGGGGATCACTGGCTTACACTCACATGCAGGAGCCGACTGAACCCACTGCTTTCACAGCAGTAATGTCATTCATTTCAACGACACTACTGCAAAGATGCAGTATGACTCTATGTGAGCATGAATATCCTCCTTTAAATTAAGGAAAATGAGGAATAAACCAACACCAGTAATGAAAGAGCACTGAAGAGTGCCAATTTTCACATTGCAATGATCCTTGATATTCCCTGACACTTTGACTGTGATCAAGTGAAGTCCAAGTTTGTTACCTGTCTCTCTCTAGAGAAAGTATTCTACTCTGGCCAGCAGTGGACTCAAAGACCTTGTTTTTGCTCTTATTCTAGAATAAAATAAGAACAACTCTGTTAAAATCAACAGAACTGCACTGGTCTACAAGGAAGAATCAGACCCCATGGTCTTTCAGGTCATTTTCAATGATCCTACAACAAAGGAAGCCAAGTTAAACATTTGGCATTTGACCTTGTGCTGTCACTTCTGGTTGAGCTGCTGAATTTGCAATACCTTTCCCTATCTACAGATTAAAAATACATGCTTTTTTCCCCCCCAGAGTTCAGAACATAGGAAAGTTACTTTTAGAGAAAGTTTGGTATGTTCTTATTGTGCACTAGAATTCAAAATGCTAAAACTTTTATGTAAGAGTAACTTCCAACTCTAAAATCATCCTCTTGGGAGTTACTCAGTGTGTTCTCATTAAGTATACACTGAAATGAGTTAAGAGATCAGACCGCAGACTGGAGCGGACAGAACCCAACCTCACATGGGAACCTAAATGGTACAATGGAGGTTAGCAACACTTCTACACACAAATGAGCAGTGGCAAATGCTAAGACTGCTGAGACTGAATTCCTAATATTTTTAACTACATTCTTTTCCTAAAATTTCACTACTTTTCTATCTTTTTTACTGTGTCACATCCTGTATACATTTCATACTGTTTGCTTTATTTTTCCAAACAATGTTTATGTTTCATAGTCTTGCGACGAAAATATGTCTACAACATCAGTTATAATTACTAACAGCAAGCACATCTAAATTAAACACCTGCTAACATACACAAGCATAAACAAAATAAACCCACATTGGTACACAATTTAGCCTTCCCACTTACAATGTATGGAAGAGACATGCCCAGATGCTACGGTACGGAGCAGAGTATAAAAACTTCAGACAGGTGAAGGCCAAAGAGCAGCAGTCAGGAGGACATAATATAAGCTAAAATGGTATATAACCTCTAAAACATAGTTGTGTGTGAATTATATATAGATACATATATGTGCACACACAAGTATACAGTCTCCACCTGTTTTGTAAAGTGAGATTAAAGAGCACCTTTTGCTTTCGAGCATTTGTCCTTTGCATTTTTACCAGTTACAAATCTTTTATTATGCAGTGAAGTCAGCCTGCAGGTTTCTGATTTACACTTCCCCACAAATGTTGTCTTGGTGCGCGAGACGGAGAAGCCAGCAGCAGGCAAGACCAGGAACACGTGCTTTCCATGTAAGCTCCTTGGATATATGAGGGAAATGGAAAAAAATGTTGCAGTTTCGTGGGCAGGAAAGAGTACAAGGGGAAATAACAGGAGCAGGAAACAGTTGCATCTTAAGGTGGAGGTGGCCCACCAGCACAACTAAGCACCACATTTGCTCCTCAGCCTCCGCAGCAAAAGGATGATTCCCACAAAGGCACACAGTGGCCCTTCAGGGGCGTGCAGGACCCCTGTGCCACACACAGCACATCTGGCATTACTGGGCAGCACTGGACCTACAGCATGCCTACAGCATGCTTACTGTGCGATAGTCACCTCCAACCACGTTAACATTATACACCTGAAATCTATTTCAGAAAGCACATTTTTATGATGCTGGCCTACGAACTGATGGGGGATGGGGACATAAGCTTGATGTATCTACTTTATAAAAAGATGCAATCAGACAGGTATTCAGCCATATGCTCCGTTATCATTTGCAAGAGCAGCCTGTGTGCAAACCACACGAATCAGTTAAGGTCCACATGCAAAACCACTATTACTACCCAACATGTGGATTTCAAAACCTGCACAGCCCAATGGCCCAGCCTTTACAGATGTTGAACATTCAGCTTCTGTGAAAATCAGCACTTTACTCAGACACCTACCACATCGCAACCTCAGAGAGCCACACTGGAAAGGGATGGCCTTTGGCTCTTAGCTGAACAGCTACTTCTCTCCCAAGATCAGTATTGTGAGACAGCCAACAACTTCAAAATAAGGAAGGTAGGTACCTTAAAGTTACGAAACGTTAGGGTCCAGTTCTGCAGTATTTTCCCTGGAAAATTCTATCTTGAAACAATAGTTTTGCCTGATTAAGAAGTGGAAGACTTGGAAACTAGTCTTGGCACCAAGATCTGCAAGCAATGTGAATCAAGAGTTGACATTCTTGGAAGGTCAGGAGCTGGTAATACAGGAAACTTCTGCTTAATAAAACTCTCTCATCCAGGCACGTGTCACCTCTAGGATGAGATGGCTCATGATGCCCAGGATTCAGAGGGGAAGGAAAGGGAGGAACTAAGAGAACAAAAACTAACTAGAAGAATGAATAAGTGGAAAAGGATCACACAAAATAAATGCTCCTTTCAGGATCTCACAACTTACCTTATGTAAATAGAGAACGCGTGATGACTTGAATACCGTTAATATTCCAGTTACAGGAATCTGGAATTTGTATGTGTAATATCTAGGGAGAGGGGACTGATTTTGCTTCTTGACCCAGCAGCCAATCTAAGGCTCTTCACTCACCAAAAAATATAGAGCGCTTCAAAATCTTCTTCACATCTGCACATGTTCCCTACTCGTAAGAAATACTGTAAAACAGGACTGGATGAGACCTAATGCAAGTATAGCACTGATAACATATAGAACTCAGGGCTACCTCAGGGCAGCTTCCTACTGTACAAGGTGAGCATTTGTCATGCTCCTAATACCCCCACACGTATCACAGAATGTATTTGGAAGAGAAAGCTATTGAGGATTACTAAACAGACAAACTGTCTTGCCTAAAAACAGTTGGAGGTTGGGAAACACTCAGGGAAGTATCATATGCACTTGCCGCCTTCTTCCTCTTCCTCAGGCACTGGTTTATGGTCACAGTTGGGCATGGGACAGTGGGCAAGATGGACCTTGGTCTTAACTGGCACAGCCACTCTTAGGTTATTTACGATACGAAAGGCACATTTCCTTGGTAGGTCGTCACACAATTCCCACCTTGGGATTGTGCGTTTCCCTAAAGCAACATTCTATTTTTCCACACTGCTGTTCCTGTCTAATCCCTCTAGCTAGCCAGCCTCCTTGTCCTATCAACACTCCTTCCAAATCTTGCACCTTGCTTCAAAAACTGCCATTACATGACAATGTGTACTACAGAGGTTTCAGATTTTTTTTTCTCCTTTTGCTGGTCCCCATGACAAAATAGCTCTCCTAACACTGACATAGCAATCACATACACACATTCATTTAGGAACAAAATAGTCAGGTCAAATGCTGTGGTATGAAAGAGCTGGGTTTGAAGCAAACTTGTTACCAGTGATAAATGACAGCTCCCAAGGGCAGGTGCATTGCCAGACACTTAGTATTAGTCTCACACTTAGTATTTAAAGACCTTGGACTGACACCAATCCACAAGTAAAATCTAACAGCCAACATCATTTTGTGTGCACTAGCATTGCTTGGAATACACTGTCCCATCCAACTGCCCCATTAGCCAGTGAATGAATTACAATGATGCAACAAGATAAGGCTTTTTTCCTCAACTTTTAAACTTCCATTTTTATTATTTATCTAAATGCATGCTATAGCGAAACATTTCACTTTAGTATATTTCTTGAAGATATATCAAAATGAAAACTGTTAAAATAAAAAAGAATAATTATTAGAAGCCGAGAGTACTGTATTGTCACACTCATATTTCTCTATTTGGAACAATCAGCAACGGGATAAAAACTGAAGGAGATTATTATCTGCTAGGCAGAAAAGTTGTATCAATTATTAGCCTTTGAAAAGTGCTTAGAGATGCTCAGTCGAAGGAGCTATGGTCCTGATTTAGATCCAGCAAGCTAGATGACTTAAACTGAAATCTAAATGCGAGGTGGGGAAGCATATTTCTGATAGCCAGAACACAAGAACACAAATACACAAATCTATGTCAGCAGGGCCAGTAATTCTGACTATGTTTCTTCTTTTTGTTCATGTCCATCACACCCACCCTGACTCCTGATAACCCTGTCCCAGTTTCTCTAGCTGTCCAATCTACGACCCTTCTTCAAAGGCAGACTTCAATTAAGTGGGAACATTACCCAGCAGTTACAGCTATTCCCTCCTTAGCCTTTACCATTCCCTGAAGCAGGCAAAGAATGTGTGCAAGACAGATGGTATGTAGGCGAGGGAAGAGCCACAACACTGATAATGTTAAGGTTTCCTACCTGAAATGTCAGAGAAAAACTTGTGCACTTTGCCTATTAAAGGACAGAATTGGACCCTGAGAGACTCAGCGTGCATTTTGATATATAATGATTGACACACAGGTGCAGAGTCAAGTTTTGCAACATACAACATTTAGTAAGTAAACTTATATAAACTATGCTTTACAGTGCTAGATAGGGCAATATGGCAGATAATGCATCTGATGAAAAGTTATTGCACATGGTTATAAAATAAACACTACCTTAAATAGCTCTTTCACTCTCTTGTGAAAAACAGTTATTTAAGAATGCTTTTTTTCTAGAGTGAGGTTTGTAAAAGATGCCTTAATTTTACACTTGTGGTTACCGGAGTATATTTCTGCAATTAAAGTAATTCCATAGACTGAGCCTAAGACTGACTCAAAGAAAAACACTCCATGATTTTAGTAACAAAAAAACATCTAGAACACATTTAATTTAGCAATGGTTACACCTTTTTCTAGAGAAGGTCTAAAAAGTTCTTGAGCAATTGAGACAGTATTAGAGTTGGTTAGAAAAATGCAGAAAAATATTTTTTGCTTCTCTTTGTTGTAAAAAATACTCATCTAGAGATCCCACACAGACATGATTTCAACATTTCGCTCCTGAAATTCAATGCCTACAGAAGGACTCCCATACAGAAACCCCAATGATTTCACTGAGCCACGGTCTGGCAGCGCTGCCTCACAATGATCCTACTGCTTTAGGGATGTGCCCGTATATCACCTCCCTACACCTCATCCCTTTTCCTTTTCTGTATAGTACTCTATTAGTGTAATCTCCATTAGGATTTTTCATCATTTTCACCATAAACCAATGCAACATATACAAACGTAAATTTTTATTTAGAGGAAGAGACATTAGCTACATCCACTCACAGTGATAGCAGATAGCACAGGGAAGACCTGGGAATGTATTACAAACCCACAAATATTCCCCAAAGATGGCTTTCATAACTTCACCAAACCTTAAAACATTCAAACAGATACCTTTTGAGCTTTTGTCACCACAGGCCGACTTGTTTGGGCAAATTTCAGCCAAAAAAACCCAACTACATTAACAAAATTAATGTTGTGTTGTTCTTTGTTTAATTAGGCTATTTTGCCCACGGAAAGCTGCTTTAATGATCTTTACAGAAAGACAAGACTTGAAATCAGGCACAAGCATTTGGTCATGCTAAAGCTTAACTTTTTGTCCTGCTTTTGCTCCTCTGCCACTCCCAAGGCGGGACCATGGCAAAGGGGAGGGATTTTCCCCCTCTAGCTCCTGCCAGCAAGCGGGCAAGCACCAGCAAAGCCAGGTTGCGTGCCAGGAGCAAGCCATGCTGCTGCTGCCTTTGTTCGTCCGTCTGCATTAGCAAACCGGCCCTGAAGGTACCTCAAGAGGCCAAAGGACCACTGCGGCCTTGAGGAACCTCCCACAGCCAGTGTTATCTGTACTCCAGCTTTCAAGGGAGATGTTCTGCTGGCACGCTTGGTTTGCACCTGGGTGTTGCAGCTATTTCAAATCTAACGTTAGAGACAATAAACCTTTTCCTCTGAAGTTTTTGTTCGCTTTACCCACCCAGATGCCATGCAGCATTTACATGGAGATCTTAAGAAAACCTTGTAAAAGTATTTCCGTTTCATCTCGTTTAAAACAAATATTTACATAAAGGCTTACCAGCAGTAAAACCAGGTCACTGTATTCTCCAAGGATGTAAACTCCCAGGGGAGCAGAATTTAGAATATGCTGTGAAAATGAAGATTGATACTTTGCTCTAAAATGCTATGGAAACTTAAGATGCGAAGTTAAGTACCACAATGAAATTCAGTACCTCATCTTTATTTGGCTGTAAAGCCAACAGTCCAACTTACGGTGTTCAAAACGTTATCACGTATGGTCAGAAGTTCATCTTCTGAAACTAGGTCACAGGTCATCAACAGGAAATTCATAGGAAATTATGGAGGAAATTCAAAAAAAACACAAACGGGTGTGAAAACTAGTTTATATAATGTACGGTCTCCCAACACAGCTTCCTGTGTTATGATAAACTCAGCTGTTTCTCACTGAACTTTGCCTTTTCTAGGCCACATTAAGTAAGTATTTCTGAATTGTCTATTCTACTCTTCATGCCTCAAAACACAGAGGTCACATTCGCTACAAAGGACTATTCGATGTTTTTCTTTAAATGATGCAGCTGGGAGGGAAAATGGTAGCAGAAGGTGGTGTTTGGAGATCACTAAAAGCTTCCCCAGAGCAGTGCTTGCAACAGGTTTGTACTTGGCTATCCGCACTCCAAGAATGGGTGTGCAACATGCTTCAAAAACACTTGTATCACATTTAGGACTGGACCCTAACTCAAGAGGAGATTCTTACACTGCTTCAGTACCAGCGTCCCAGGCAAACCACAGCTGCAACCTCCATTGAGTTTGGGAGGAGGAAGATGAGCGTCAGGGAATCTGTTCTCCTCTGTTAGACATACTTTCTCCCTTTCAAAATAAAACCTGTGGCCATAAAAGCATAAGCAAGAGAAACGATTATGGCCAATGGAGGATATCAGCTTTAGCCAGGACAACATCAATTTTAGATAGGACAACTCTCATACAGAGGTTTAACACCATTTACTGCTTAACCATTTCAAAGTTGCTTCTACTGAAAGCTAACATGTGCTGCGTGCTGCCTAGCCCCCTGTACCTCTAATGGATCACAAAGGAACAAAACTTAGCAGAAGTACCTTTATAAGATGGGTACAAAATGAAAGACTCAAAAGACACCTCTGTTGCCTAAGCCTTACTCTGACTCAGAAAACTTCTCTTCTTGCTACTTTCTTTAAAGAAAAGACATAGCATAAGCAGGAACAACTTATCATTTATTCTTGTGCACAGCACCTGCATTTTTCTGTGCAATACAACCACGCACAGGCCATCATTAACCTTAAGAACCATAGGTCCACACAGAAGTCTATAAATAAAAAGTAATTCCTCAAATAAATTGTTCATCTGCTACCTCCACATCTTCCTCTTCTGTCTTCTACCCTCACATCCCATCAGATCCAATAAGACCATCAAGATCTATTTGTTCAACACCACAACTTGAAATTTCTAATAAATTGTGCATTTGTAGCTATTTCCTACAGATAATGTTTCTCACTGAAGTAAGAGGAGCCACTCCTATACTTTTAAAATTATAGGAATCACATCTTCTACAATTTGATGAAAAATAAGAGCTATTTTTGGTTTGTGAGGGGTTAGTTGACATAGTAAAAGTGATAACAGTACTTAATAGCAATCATTCCACATCATTTACTGCTGGTATCACAAACAAGGATTCGTATTCAGCCTGCATGAAGGCGAGATGGAAAATTCCTATGAAAGTCATGGTGTCCAAAAGTTGATCTGAATGCAGAATTTTATTTGCAGAATGAGGACTTTTCTCTTCACACTGAATGCACCTGTTTCGGATGTTTATTTACGATTATCAATTCAAGAGCTGGGCTGTGACAGAACCTCTTCTGAGGTAGGCAGCATGTTAGTATAAAACAAGGAAGACCGTTCTCCTACTGAAGAGATTACTATCTAAGTGTACTAAACTAGGGGCACAGCTAAACTGCCCAGGGAAACAAAGCTGACCGGTGACATAACTGAAAACACATCGTTGTCTCCTGATTTTCAAACCCAGTGGTTTCAATCTCTCTTTGGGGGAGGGAACAAGGTGAACTTGCAGTCTTTTCTAAACTGATGTAAGCCTGTTGAAAATAAGTTTTCTTCTTTCAATTACCTTTGGCAGATGGCTTAGAAGCTCTGCAGAGCATAAGTTAGATTGCTGTACCCATTCCAAAATATGGCTTGCCTAAATATGCTACTTGTAAATCCCCAGTCTGTCTGTACAATTCCAGCCCTTACATGTCATCCAAAAGTGCAATACAAAGCAGCACCAACAGAGTAGCCACCTGAATAAATGTACTGAAAGAAGCAGGCTATTGGCTGTAACAGACTTTCACACCCTACCCATAGCTAGTAACAGGTAGTCACTTGGGAGCAGCAAATGCTGGTTTGGGGGAGTTGTGCAATTTCAATATTCAAGCATTTCCTCTAGGAGTATTCAAGTTGACTTTGGCCTTAATACCAAGAACTACTGCAAGGACAAGTACAGAAACAGGTCGTTTTCTAGAGAAGCTTTAAATCCCTGTTTCTGCTTCCTGTCTTCATATTCCATCTACCTACATATATATACACAAAGAAAAGACTTATTACTGCAAGTGTCCTAGTTAAGCTCAGGCATTCAGGTCTCAATTTCAGCTGTTACTCTTTCCTTTTTCTGGCAAAAATTAAACCCAATGGTTAAACAGATTTGCATAAAGTATTCCTTAGACACTTCTCAAAAGAGTAACCCTTGACTCAGATTCACATCTCCTCCACCAGAACCATCTACTATCCAGTTTTGACAGTTTTACATTATTTTAAATGATCAAACTACTATTATGTATCATACTTTTCAAGAAAACAAGCCCCTGACAATTAGCATTGTATTATTTAGCAATTCCTACACAAGCTCTAAATTAGCTGACGATTTTTGATCATGGCTTTAATACTATTTGGACTCTACCAACCAAGCAAAAACGTTTCAGGAGGAGCCAGGAATAAACTGTATTTGAAAAAAATTTCCACCACTGCTTTCTTTCACCATGGGCTAGATATCATAGCCCAGAGTTTAGGTGATAGGATGTTGGCTTGATTTTAATACTATTCACAGGGATATTCTGAAGACTGCTACAGATGGCAGAACTGAGTCACTCCACAGAACCTCCCCAGAACACTGACAAGAAACCCACATTCTGGAGGACTTCTACAATGTGCCAAGCAAAACATCTTTTTATTCTTCATACCAGATTCTACTTCTAACTGTGTAAAGAACTTTACAAAGGTGGTAGTTTAGCATCTCTGATTAACATTCCTGCATACACCTGAATGCTTATTGTTACTCACAACTGAATAGGTCACTGGACTAAACTAAGGTGAGCTGCAAATCCTCACATTTCAGCCTCCTCCAGCAAGTAACACATTTTCCAAAGATGTGGCTACTATCCAATTCCAAAATGGTGAGATATTCAATACCCTTTAGGTTTATCAAAACTTGCCAACAAAGGCAGAGCATAGCTTCTTGCCTGTGAAAGATTTGGAGCTATTTGTAATGAATCAATACCGTGCTTGTTCTGAACAGTTGTCTGCTCTTGAAAGAGGAGCTTCCTGTACCTTCAGTAGGTTATCATGATGTCTACTGTATGCATATTTTAAATTAATCACAGGACTGTTGGAAAAGGCACACAGAAATGTAATCAGACTTGGAATCAGATTCAGAACTGGATATAAAACCAGAGACCTCTGAGCAAGCACCAATGAAACAAAAACCTTTGGTGCCATGATGCTGGTGCCGTTCAGAGCATCCCAACCTGGCTGAAGATCCAAGCAACTGAGCCAAGGGAACAAAGGGACTTTGAATACGAGCAGGCTCTCAGCTGCAGTGACAGACCGGTGAGGAAAAATAGCTTGAAACTTAGCCCTCCAAGGACGGAGTGCTTTGAAATGAGCTAAAATCTTGAGCTGAAATCTTGAGCAGATCTAGGTAACATACACATGCACACAGGCTTCTGTTTCTCTCTCATACTTTTTCTCTCAGATTTTACATAAACAAAAGCTGCTCTAGATCCCTTTGGTCATAGGCTGTAACAGCCAGGAAGAACAACAGGTAATCGTTCAAAGGCAGTTTGGTAAGCTGGGAGGATGCACAACTTATACACAGCGCACTGTCCAGAGCTTGGTCTAAAAGTGGAAGAGTCAAAGACACGCAGGAAACATCTTGGTATCTGGTGGGAAAGGACCAGACAGTAGTATAACAGACAGCTACTGGCAGAGCACTGTAGGACAGTGTTAAAGCTAACACCACACAAGCAACCACATTAGCAAAAACAAAGGGAAGGAAGAGAAGATTGTGTTTTGTATTCTTTCAGGAAAGAAACCAGGGGGAAAAGAAACAGAAATGAGCTAGGAACAGTGCAAAAATGACCAGTCCATAAATTCAGGCAAAGAGGGCATCTAACTTTTTAATGACTGAAAGAGCCAGAAAGAAGTTTGTGGTCCGAAGGCAGAAGCACAATTAGACCCTCTCCCCTGATAAGGATCCAGCGAAAGCTCCTGTTTCTCTTTCAAGGTAAGTGGATGCCCTAGAGGTAAAAATGGACTGGAAGGCAGAGTCTAGAACCAACTTCCCAAAAGGAAAGGGCCCTTAGGATAAAAGCACACAATAAGGAAAGAATAACTCCTGAACGACAGGGTGGAACAACCTGGTTTCGGTCCACCAGTTCAGCAGAGGCCAAAGTCAGGGAGGCAGAGTAGGAGCTCTAAGGCAAACCCAGCTCTGCTGACCATGACACCAAATGCTCCAAGCTTTTACGGCTCCATCTAACAGAGCCAAAAACCATTCAGAATTCAGGGAGGCAAAGAGATCACATTACGGTTACACAGATGAGTTGGACGGTGTTTCTTAAAACCACACTGAGAGAAGAAAGTGGTGATGCAATACTGATTATTCTATTAAATATTAATGACAATACAGCTGCTTTCAAGCTAGAACATATTCCTTAGATAACCAAACTAAGGGACAGGAGAAATGAATGAGGTTCAAGCTTTTGTGTGTATCTGTAATTTCTCAAACATGTTAAAGCATGTCTTCTTTTGACCATCTATGGTTATCTCCAAATGTAATTTTTTAAATTAGCCTTGTAGGTTCACATTTAAAAAAAGGATTCACGACACTCAAATTTGCTCAAATGACTCCCAAGATACTTCTTTCTGTTCAAGGAGGCAGAAGATGAAGTCCTGGACCTTGCGAAGATGAAGTCCTGGACCTTGCGTCAAAGATCCCTCAAACACAGAAAACATGTTTTTTCCCCTCTTACAATTCAATCTGCACATAGATAAAAATCAGTTGGATAGCTGTCCAGCGTTGTATACTTCTCTCCATCTCCCCTGTGACTCAACTTGGTAATCAAACTCCAGTAACAGTAGGGTAACACTGAGGCTGAATTTTACTGTTAAACTTTTGAGCACCAAAACATTTGCAATGAAATTTCATTGCAAAAAGCAAAAGCGTAACTGCAAGCTTTTCAGAGGGTAACCTTCAAATAAGCGTGCTCTGGAATTAAAGTTTTTACCACTGCAGAGTGCTCTTCAGATATTCCTTCGTGCTGTGTACACTAGACTGTTACTCTACACCACCCCCATCTCAAACTGACACATTACCTCGAACACCAAGTACTTCAATTAAAATAGCTTGAGAAAGGCTACAGAAAAAAAATTTTTTTCAGAACACTACTCAGTTTTGATAGCACTGAACAGCTGGATCAACCACAATGTGCAGATCACCTCTCCGCTAAAAGAAAATCCAGGATTCTCTTTATTAAAAGAAAACAGAAAGCTTCTCATATCTTAAAAAAAAAAAGAAACCAAAAAACTATACATATTATTTCACATGACTTTTCAGAGCTCTCATTCCTAAGTTTCAGCAGGTTTTATTCTGTAAATTTCAGGCAGTTTTATATGATTTATTTTCCCTTCAATTCTGTAACAATCTATCAAAAAGTTAAGCGTATTTCCTCTCATTTTCAGTAACATGTATGAAATCTATTGGATTCAAACTTTTCAACATCTCTTTTCATGCAAGGTCAAAGCTCCATATTGTTGCAGTTTTTTTTCCTCAGTGTTTTTTCCTCCTAGTTGGTCCTCCACTGGGAAATTAATATTCAGCATGAACAATGAACTCCTTGCATGGCCTTTGAACCTAGTGGTTGCTAGGAGGCCTAAAGAAACCCTGGATTACGGCAGATTTAATAGTACATATCAAGAGATCATTCAACAGTAAAATGTGTGATTTTCTAAATTTCCTGCGTTTTTTTTTTTCTTACTTCCACCCCCCCAATCTGTCAAACAATCTCTAAGTTTCACATAAAATGCATCTGCAGTAATTTTCTATAATTATGGGCAGTTTGTTGCCAAAGTATTGAAAATGTGACCACTAGGCATCAATGCTGCCTCTAATCAACAAACTATCAAACTGGTCTCTACTCAGTTTTACCAAAAAGTCTGCTTAAAAATCAGGTGTGCTTCCACACTGTGGCATGAGACTTGCACTTCCATTATAAATAGGGTTCTGTTTAGAGACTGTATTTTCCCCAAATAAGACACCGCAGCATTGACATGCTTGAAACGTTAATATTTGAGCTTTTTAGTATCTTTGTAAAGGCCGCATGACTGTTTGCTTTATCGTATTTCCCTAAACCAAAGTAATTGAGGCAAAAAGATGAGGTTTCTTTCCCACCCTCCATCCCCACCCCAAACAATGCAGCATTTAATTAAAAGAGAACCACAACAATACTAATGGTGATGAGGTTAAACGGTTGGATAAACAGAATGCAGCACTCTGAAAAGCCCATGCGTTTCAAGACACTTTCTCCCGTACAACATTCTGGGTGACAAAGAATGTATGTGTATTCCTGGTCCCCGCAACTTTTATGCCAGAAGATTTCATATAGATTTCCTGTGAGGAAGAGAGCTTTCTTCAAACACTGAGAAGTGTTTAGATACAGTAGCCATTCCTCTCAAAACCAGTATTTGGAGAGGCAGTGGACAAAGATCCTTTAAAAAAAATAAATGAATGTGGAAACTATCCATCACGAGAGAAAAAAATGCATTTCCAGCTAAAAGACTACAGAGTATTTTTAAAACCTTTCTGATTTTAATTTTTAATGTATTATCCCTCTAACAACTTTAGCAGATTTCTCAAACTAAATGTGACATTTTTCCTTCTTCTTCCATTGATGCAATTTAAATCAGTGTCCCATATATTCATAAACACAATGTTCTAGGGGAAGAGGCAATTACTTTAAAACATTTATACCCGATTTCAGATCTATGGGCCTCAACAGACACAGGTATCTACTGTAAAATGCAGAGATCTGACTCTGAAAATGGCTCGTGCTTCAGCACCTCGTTGGATTGTACCAATCTTGCCAAGATAAAGCTTTTATAGAGTCAGATTGTTTCCCTGAAGAATTAAAAACAAGCAAAAAGCACACCACACTTGGCACAAAACGCTCATGTGAGCTACCTCTCTTTTAAATACGGGTTTCCACACTGAAAGAAAGGCCTGAAAGTACTGACTTCAACAAAATTGACACAGCATTTCCGACAGGAGGAGTATCACAACACCCATACAGAACAACAGCAATCTTTGCATTACCATCAGATTTGGCCTTCTAGTCGCTTTCAGAATCTGCAGCACTAACAAAACACAACAACACAAAAAACCCAGCAACCATTCTAGTTTCCTTCAGCTGTTCAAGCATAAATTATACTTGTCATTTCCTCTCAATACGTGGCTTCCCAGGGAAGAGAAAAATCAAAGCAACTATTGCCAAAACAGTACAATATTCTTACGCAGGCAGATTTTTCAATAAAATGCATATTATTTCCCTTGTGCTTGCAGGCTAATGAAAGAATGGTCGTGAGACATTTTTAAAGCATGAGAAACCGACCCTGCCTAAAGAGACATGTTTATTAAGTACAGGGATAGTAAAGTGAGCATATAACCGACAAGCACAAGCTCTGGCTCAACCTTTGCAGCAGAGATGGGGGGGGGGGGGCTGGAAACGTTTTCAGTTATGCATAATAAATACCTTCATTTTCTCCCTCTCTCTCTTTTTCTCCTTTAAAGGAATCTGCCTACTCAACCTAAATTAAGCCTTAGAGGGAAAACGTGCCTTTATGATAAATTGGAATTTGACATCACAGTAATGAAATGCTATATGTCCAATCATCACAGTCACCAGGCAGCAGAACAACAAAGGTTTCCAGGATTTTCTGCCCTGTCCCCCTCGCCATCAGCATTTGCCCAACTATTCTTTCCGGTGTTTATGAAATGTCCAAATTCCAAAACCATTAAGATAAATTTCAGGATGAAGAAGTTGCCATTAACATTACTGAGGCTTTCCAAAAATGCACCAATATTTGTTTTGAGGCCAAGCCTCTCCCTTATGCCTGCCTTTCCCTGTGCTGTTTTTTGTTTTGTTTGTGCTCTCTCTTTCCTATGCACAAACATGTTGGTGCAGTGTCCATTATTTCTATGCCGCCTCCCTTTAAAGCAATGAACACATTAATATACACACACGCGTGTTCCCTCACATACACAGGTCTGCTCTCCTTCTAAATCTCAAATAATGAATGCACAAATATGTATACAGTCATTTTCATCACAAACATGCTTTGCCATTGCAGAAACACGCAGCTGAAATCCAAAGAGCCTGCAACAAGGCAAGAGCATTTGCAGTCACAGGTGACCCTTTTCCCTTCCAAAATGGAAATCCATGAAAGCCCAGCGAGCTAGATTCACAGCAGAATGTGTGGGGCAGTAGTAAATACTCAGCACATGCTTTTCCGCACAAAAGGAGCAAAGGGCTCCGCACTCTGTGCTCCCAGTCATTTTAGCTGCCCTTCCACGACAGAGGGATGTGACCGTTTCTTTCATGCATTTATTTCACTTGACTAAGAGATTTTAAACACCATATTGCAAGAGCCCTGCTGCAAATCTTGCTGAGGTACAAAATGGTGGATGTGGGTTTTTTTGGTTTTTTTTTTTTTTTTTTTTTTTTGCATTATTCATAACAACTTACGCTCCCGGCTGCGGGCTCCCCTCCGTACCTACCACCGCAGCCTTCCCCAGCCACACACGCATCCCGCACCGGCCTCCTTGCAATAAAGCGCTCACAGACAGACACACACACACACACACACACACACACTCACAAATTATGTTACCAACCTGATGTCATGTAGCCCCGTGATGCCTGGGAAATAAAAGCGGGTGGGAAGTGTTTGTGCAGCCGGTAGTCCTTCTCGCTGCGGGACCTCATGCGGTCCGAGGCCCGGTCGGAGAAGTCGGAGCTAGGCCAGGCCCGCCGCAAGGTCGTGCTCCGCGTCTTCTTCATCCTGAGGACACCTGAGCCTAGTCGTCCCGCAGCGACTCGGGCCGGGCCCCGCGGCTCGCCGGACGCGCGCGGCCTGGCATCAGCCTAGCGCAGGTACCGCCGGGTCGCAACCTGTCCGCATCTTGCCGCTACCTCTTCTACGGCGCGAGCTGCAGGTCCCTTCCTTTCCTTTTTCCTTTTTTTTTTTTTCCCCTCGAATGATCCAATTTTACACACGTCCCACAATGCATTACACTTCATTTGCAATCAGTCCAGCTTATAGCTTCCAGATTCGTGCGGAGGAAAGACACATTATGTGGCTTCTCAGGCAAAAAAAGCGGGGCGGGCGGGGGGGAGGATTTGCAGCGTGAAAGCTCCGGGATTCCGAACAATAGCCCGATTCAGCCGGCAGCGCTCCGCCAGCCGCGAGCCGCCGCACAAAAGACCCAAACAAATCAGGAAAAAACCCCGCGGCCCCCGGTGGCGACCCCGGCGCGCTGCGAGAGGCGGCGGCGGCAGCGCCGGCCCCGCGGCTGCGGCGGGGGTGGGGGGGGGGTTGCGCAGGCGGCGGCGCCGCTCCCCGCCCGCCCGGCCCCGCCGCAGCCCCCTCAGGCCTGCAGCGCCCGGGCGGCCGGCAGCGGCCCGCGGCTCGCCATGGCCGCCGCCCCCAACGGCCGCCGGCTGCGCGCTAGGGGCGGCCGGCGCGGGGGGCCAGGCCGCCGCCCGCCTGCGCTGCTGCTGCCGCTGCCGCCGCTCCGCCTCGGCGCGCCCGGGGAGCTACTGCAGCGCCCGGCAGCCGCCCAGGCTCACGCTACGCGGCGCGTCTGCACGGGGAAAGCCGCCCCCGGGCTCCCGGCCGGCGGCCCAGCCCGCAGTCAGCGCGCAGGCATTTACATACAAAGCCGGGCGCTCTGCGGGCGGCCCGGCCCCCTCCCGCCCCCGCCCCGCTCGGGCCCTGGGCCGCGGGGCGCCGGGGGGCAGCGCCCTGCCCCCCCCCGTTCGATCCGGTCCGATCTGGTGCGGTCCGGCCCCCCCGCAGCCGCGGCGACCCCCGCTGCTTCCCCGTGGGGCAACTCCGAAACCAGGCGGTGCCCAGGGGCTTCCCAGCGTGGCCACAACTCGATAAATTAGTCACATTTACGTTTTTTTAATAATTATTTAACCTTTCAGACAGCGTCACGTTTTTAAAAGGGTGGGAAAATCGTGGAGCTGTAATTGTGGCAGTAATTGAAAATTGGTGACAGGCAGGTCAAAGGACGGCGGTCAGCGAGCGCGCGGGACGCAGAAGCCAGTGGACCTCGCGCCGTCGTCCCCGCGCTGACGGGCGGCGGAGCTGCGGGTCCACGGCTGCGCTAGCCCCCTCGGCGCTCCCCGTGCTCAAGAGTCACCCAGGTCTTCGCTTGCCGCCACCCCTTTCCCAGTGGTAGGAATTACGTGAATGAAACCCATTGGGAACTTCAGAAATGAAGTCCAAGGGGACGCTTTCTCCTGCAGCCTCATTTCCTTCCAACGACGTGAGGAACTACAGGTTTCCACTGATACCAATGCACCGAGGAGAGGTAACAACAGGAAGAATCAGGAAGGGCAAAAAAACTGGCCTAGAGCGCTCCACTAATAAAAATTTAAGGTATTTTTCATGATGCAATCTTATTCATCTAACAATTTACTCACCAGCCTACACAAGGCTCATAATAGAGCACGTTTTCCTCCTCAAACCAGAAAACCGTCAGGAGAACTTCCAGAATCATTCAACTTTCCCAATCTGAGATTGAGGTTTGGGTAGGTTGGTTAGCACTACCTAGCTAAGGGTAACCTAAAAAACCTACCTGCGTTATCAGATGTAAATGCAGGTGAAGGTCTAGCCACAAGCATAAACTGTAATTCCACCATCTAGAAGCTCAGCTAATGATGGCTGTGCATTTCCAGCTATACAAATGTGGCCAGGTATAGACTATAGCTGGCCAAGTCACATTAACCTATGTCTGAACTAAATTCAACCTTTCCCCTAGTCTAGACACAGTCTTAGATATCAATCTGTTCCATTAAAAAAAGACATGAGAAAAAGAGGCATAATCTGAGACAAGAGACAAATGGGAATAAGCAATGAGGGGGAAAAATGAGGTCAAGAAGTAGAAACGCAGAACAGGGCGGTGGGGGGGGCAAACAAGATCACGGTGATCCTCGTTCTGGCTTTCCGCATAATTATACCCTACTAAAGATATTTGACTACAGATTTCAAGCTAGTCTAACAAGCAACAAATGAAAAATCAGGGGACAGCTCTAGCACAGACAGGACCGCCTGCCCAGCTGCGACTGACAGGTAAAGCAAATCCAATTCTTTTCTAGCACTTTACTACACCAGTAACAAAGCAGTGACAGTGCACAGAAGTGTTTCAAGAAGTTTTGATTGATTTAATTTGTATACTTGCAGGAATTGTCATGATAGCGATACAATACGTAACTTTAACATATGGTATCTTCTACTTACCAAGTGTAGGTATCATCAGACTTATTTATAGCCTTGGGGACACTTAACATAGGATGCATTTTCATCTTCCTGTAATTTTCCTCAAATAGTAACTTGCTACTAGTACTGTTAAAAGTTATTTTCATATGGAAATGAGGGAAGGGGAAGAAGTAATAAACCCATCAGCCAAAGTCCACTTTTCCTTTCCAAATGTGGGGAGATTTGTTTAAAAACCATTTTGGAGGCCTCCTCTCAGTACTGATACATATTACTGTGGTCAGCTAAAGTTCCTTGTATTCAGTCTTCTCACAGTTATCCTTTTAGGTCCAAGCTGAAAGAGTATTCTGACATGGTATCTGAAAGAGTTCTGCCCTCTGAAGAGAGGAATTCAGAGCAAGTTTCCTCCTGCTCTTGCATTGTTTGAAGTCAAGGGTTGTTACTGGGATGAATCAAATATATAATTAAAGACCAAGTTTAAGTTTTGGCTCTTTTCTTTGGAAAAAGAGACAAAACTGTGAGTATAACTGATTTTTGCTTCGGTGGCCAAACTGAAATAATTTTCTTCAAATGAAATGAAAGCTAAAATTTGAGGGCTTTGAAAAAAATATATCATTTTATTCTTGACATTTTCTTCTTCTTTTTTTTTAATAAAATACATGTCTGGATACATATGGATATATTGGAGCAGGGTAGGGAAAGAAGAATTACTAACCATTAATGGCTCCTGATTTGTGGACGGTAAGCCAGGTCCTTATAAATACAGTTTGAAATAAATAAAAAATGCTGTTTCATCAGTCAGTTCTAACAGCTGGGGGAAGGGTCATAATTTTCTTTCACTGAAACAGTTGGAAATTTCTGCTTTAATTTACAAATATTTTGCCTGTCTGGAAAATGCATCTTCAGACAACCAAATAACACATTGGTAAAGTTTTGCCTCATTCTAAAAAGAAAGATGGAAAGAGTAGTCTGATAGAGCTTACTAAGAATACAGGAAAATACTGCTCCCAAGCAGGAACTGATCTGATGGGATTCTGATGACTTCTTGTCAACAATGTAGAGAAAAAGGAGCTGGTTTCTGAAGCTTGCTTTTTATTTGCATTTCCGCCTCCCTTTTTTTTAAATTAAGAGAAAGCATTGATTCTGCGTTTTTTTGTTCAGATGTTTTTATCATTTAGTACTGAAAGCTCTACAGGTACCATCTCTTTCCTGAATCATTAGAGGGAGAGGTGAGGCTAGGATGATGAATAAACCACGGAGACCCTGGAAAAAATGTCTGAACTAAACCAAAAATAAGTCTCCTGCCTCCCCGTTAGCCCAACAATTTCTGTAATTATCTGGAACCGACTACATAACAGTGGCCATTCCAAAGGCACTGGCTTAACATTATAAACTTGAAAAAACAGGCTTAGGTACACTTAAGACATTGCAAAGCATTCTTACGTATTCAGGCTTTTAATGAGCACCACTCTTCAGCTCAAATTCATAGGGAGCCTGAATGCTTTTGGAGAAGCAATTCAATATGTTAGCCCTGAAAACCTTCTGTGTTACCTTTTAAAAAGTGAATAAACAAATATTACTAAGAATATCTATTGTATTTGTACGTTTGTTCAACACTCACTTATTAGTTGCTAAGCAGGCCTGGCCCTATTTTACTGATGCAAAAAAAGCAAAAAGGACATGACTGGCCAGTATAGTAAATCAGTGTCAAATAGGCTGTTAAAAATCTAGGGTCCCAGCTTCCATTTCACAGGCTATATTTTTCCTCAATTAAAAAATAATACTTATATGGCAGGGTACAATATGGTGAGGTATCTATATAAATATATATATATATATATATATATATAAAAGAATATGTGTGTGTGTGTGTATATAGATGCCCGTGTGTCTGTGCTTGCGCCTGTGTGCATATATGGTAATTGCCTCCATGTAATGTGGTATTTCAAGTTTCAGTCAGGGGCAACTTTTTGTCTTCCTTACCATGACAAACAAGTTTCCGTATAGGAAAGTAGCAAAGTTCAGTAGTAGGGTGGGTTGGTATTACTGTGTCAGCTTGACTGGCTTGGGAACCAACTGCATGAGGTTTTCAAATGAAATAAGCAGGCAAGCCAAACAATAAAATAAAATGACAAAATAATAGGGCACACCTGGAGGAAAGCGGTCCCCTTCTTTGCTAAGGAAAGCTACAAACCTCAGCCGAAAAATATCACCATTTCTAAAACTATGTATTCAAAGCCCGGTTTCTCCCTTACCCTGTCACTACCTTGCCTGTTGCACATAGTCAACTGGCTCCTTTGCCAGGAGGAAATTAAAATGGCTTTGCTTTATTGCCATCAGCCGAGGTGGCATTTGACAAGCGCACACAATCAAAAGAATCAACTTTGTCAGGACAGTGAATACTCAGCACAAAACCTTGTCACACCAGTCTCTGGATTGCAGGTCTGTGATAAGATTCTTTTCACAGTTCCCAGCTTCAAAAACAAAGACGACAAACAGCATTTGTATTGCTGGGACACCGGGAAGACTTTGCCCTAATGAAGGCTGCGATCACTAGCAGCCAGGTAGAACACGGAGCAGGTTGTTTTTTGGCATATGAAAACAAAACGATCTAATTCTGAAATCGCCCTAGCCTCCTACATTATTTTTCTAAAACTAGGTATTCCCAGAATGTTTAAAATCAGACAGTGGACTAGGGCTATTTTGCAAAGAGCCTCCAAGAGGGGAGCTAGCTGTGCTCCCTTTCTTTTACAGCTTGCTGGAAGAGGGAGACATCAGACACAAGGGACAAGGTGAGGATGTTCTCTGGTCTGCTGTGGTCTTTTGTCCCCTCTTTAGGCTGCTCCTTTTTTTAGAGTTAAAAAAAAAACCCACATGCTGCAAAAGGGGGAAATGGCTCAGCACATCAATATGAAAAACTTTGACATTAAGGCAAAGTAAAGGATGGGATGCTGCAACATGCTGGGATAGAAAGGCAGGAGAAAGTGGGAGAGAGAGGGAGGAAAGAGGAGGAATGAACAGAAAATACAGGAAGCCACGAGAGGAAAAGTCTGTCATAAAAGCAGTTGAAAAGGAGGATAGAGAAGGCAAGTTTAGTGAAAGGAGATGTGGTAAACATGTAACTAAGAATTAGGGAAAAATATTAAACTCAGGTGTAACACTATAGGCCTTGGCGATATATGGTCTTATTAGATCTTAAGCGGTACATAACAGTCTGCCTGAGAAAAGACATTACCTGCACTTCTAATATTAAGAAATCCATTAAGAAGAAAAACTGTTCACTATATAAACCACACCATTTTCATGTGTGGATTCTTGTGGCTCTATATTTAGAGATGTGCCAGTACTATCAGATAAAGTAAAAACACAACAAAACCCAAATTCTAAAAAAAGATGTTTCTGTGAAATCCCTTGCTGATTAAGGAGGTCTGGCAACAGGCTGCAACTGTCCTTGGCTTTAGGAAGTTCTAGTTTTCCTTCCCAAAGCGTTGTAATTGGATACACTGGCAAAAACAAGCCAGCAAACTCATGATGCAGCATATCTTCTTTCACAGCTCTTGGACTTCTGCCATTAACACTATCAATTTGTCACCTCTTGCTAGTACTCACTGTTACTCAAATATGCAAGAGAAGCCAAGTACTTGTTATCCACGCTTGTGGCCCATGCTGCAAAATAAGGCAGCTTCTTTTGATGGATTTATTGGATAGGAGGGAGTTCAGTTTGCTCAGATGGTCCTCTCTTCTTGGAGAGAGCATTTGAGAAACTCAACCAAAAACAGAAAGAAAAAATCTCAAGGTCAAAGGTGCAAGTGAAAAAACTTCCAAATATAAGAAAGGAAAATATTTCAAAGCTTATCACAAGCAAGTTTTCAGTCTAACTCCAAAATGCTATCAGGTCATGTTATACTATGGTAGTAATCCTGGCTTAATTACAGCACCTCTTAAGCCAGTTTCGGCTCATATTTCTCTCAGGGTTATGTTTTGGGAATGTGTGATGACAGGAATGCAGTACTGCTGCTGCACACATGCTGTAGCTCACTGATTCATTTTTCCATGTGCTGGCTTATACACTGTGGTATTTATTTTAACTCGCATGATTTTTAAGAAAAACCTGCCTCCTGTTACAAGAAGAAAGACTCCCCTGTATTTTTTCAGTCCAGACCTGATTGCATTTGTGCTTCCTCTGTACAAAAAATTGATGCAGAAGGTTTTTAATTTGGACACCCAAGCCTACCTAAATATGTAAGAGTGTACCAAAACAAACAGACTGTAGGATACAGTCTTCTTTTGAGGCATGCTTTTTCTCTCCTATTATCACTGACCCAAAGTATGTTATTTTAAAAGGATGGAAGATGGGATTATAACTCCTCAATGTACAAACCAAGTGGGAGGAGGGAAGCCACGAATACTGCACAGATTTTCAAACAGTCAAGCATTTATTAAACCCCTCATATATAATAAAGTTTGAAAACTTCGAAAAGTGGAGTTACAGCAGCTCAATTCATTCATTGGCTGCTCTTACAAAGTATACAGTAGTAAAAGATGTGCCCAAAATGTTGACCCCTCTTTCTTGTTTTCCACTGGTGTCACATGTCATTAGTACCCTGGTATTTAAGTAACATACTGATATATGGGGGCCAGCTGTACCACAAGTCAGAAAGACAGCCTATCCTTCTGGTTTGAGCGGTTAAAAAACAGAGAGAGGGGGCTAAGTATCTAATATAGAACCTACCAGCAATAAAAGCCATTATAGACTATGTTTTCAAAGACTAATATGTGCATCTCTGTATCTCTTCCCACTCTGCCATAAAGCCCATGTTTCTGCCTTATGCTTGTGTAACACCTCACATGACTGCTAAGCTAGCACCTGGCACGGTCAGGCCTTGGGCTCTGATTTGGGCTCCTCAGTGCTACAGAAACACAGGCAACAAGCAGATTCTGCACATCAGGTACGTACCTTTAAATGAAAATCCACTGAGAATAAAAGAAAGCTATAAGCAGTGGGCACTGTATTGTAATAGCCATGTTCCATGGCTATTATTTATCAATATATTAATTTTAAATTCTAAATTCTTGTCTACAAGAATTACTTGCCACACACAGCACTGACCAAAACACTGCAGCCATGTTTGCAAAGGAGACAATGAAGATATTTGATGGACAGTCTTAAAAAATGAAGCAGCATACCAAGGGAGCTAAATCCCAGCACCTGCTATAACTCCACAGAGCATTTGCTCAACAACCGAATACTAAGCTCTCTCTAAAAATTCTTGCTTATACAGCTGTGCAATATAGTGAGCGTATTTTATAAATGTACATATACAGCATGTGTAAGAGGCAGAGATCTTTAAAACCTTAGAAAAGTTGGGAAGCCTGAAAATAGACTACTCCACCCTTTGTAAACAACCTCTTGTCATGAATTTACTTCCATATGTGCGCCAAAGTTCTGCCTATTTCAAATAGACTTTCAAAATAGTGGTGTAGTACTGAAAATATATAGTCACACCCATCAGTTTGAAGAGAATGCAAGCAAGATAAATACCCAGGAGTGAAGAAGCATTGATTCCTCAGCTCACAGTAAAGTTAGTTAATTACTTCTCGGGTATTTTATTGCAGTCTTAGTTTAATAGCCTGTCTCACTGTCACAGAGTCGTATTTGGGGAAAAAAATTAGAGATAAACACAGACAGCAATTAGGTGACTCAACACAGGCCTGATCCAAAGGTTTCTGCAAAATAATGGAAAAAACTCTCGACCAGAATGTCCTCTGGACCAGACCACAGAGTTACAGACTCAGTTTGCCCCCATGGAGGCAGTACTCATTAGTCACTGGTTTTCAGCAGGACACTGCAGCATCTCTGTTCTCTTTTGATGCCCAGGAGCACCCATGACAAGGAAAGGTGTATTCCTGGGGTGGTTACCATGACAATTCTTGTTACCATGCCTTATTGTCACCCTCCACCTAGCTTCTGAAGCCCTGACATTACTCACCCATATGCCCGGAGACAACTCCCCACTGCCCTGATGAAGATTTATGCAGGCACCACTTGCACGTGCCTCTCTGCAGAAGCTCTTCTGAGCATTCCTCCCCAGTGCACATATTTTTATATTCAGAGGAACGAGAAAGGGCATTTCACAACACTAGGTGCCAAACTTCTACTGTCACCTTACAGGGAACTTAAATTCTTCAGGTGAGGAATATTCCAGCAATAGAAGACAAAACACTTTTCATTTTAGTAAGTGACACCCTACATAACAGTGCAATCTGTGAAAGCAAACCAGCCACAGGGAGCATTGCTACTCTTTCTTTAAAGCCTCCTCCATTACCGGTGATTGTTGCTTGCTTAGTTTTTAATTCATTTGTTTTTAAATATGAATAGGGACTTATATCCAGCACAGCACTGTTACCTAACACATTTTCTGAAGATCAGTGCAAAATCTTTAATTCCTGCATGGAGCTAAGCAGAAGGGAGCAGCATCCAAGGTCTCAGCTTAGAGAAAAGCTTCTAACACAGCATGTGTGTGTCACACTGGATGTAAGAGCAGTCTCTGGTGCAAATGTTTCAACCTGCAGCCTTCCTACCAGAATCAAGGCATAGAACAAGTAAAATATGCAGATGTTATGAAGAAAGAGATACCTAATTACAAAGGAATATCACTGCAATAACTGAATTGAAACAGTGAAATTAAAAGAGTCCAAAATTTAAGAGAGTCCCAAATTAGAAAACTAAAAAACCTTCCACTCCAGTTCTGAAAAGTGTATTTCTCACTCCCACCACAAAAGAGTACTTACTTCCTCTAAAGTATGTGAATGGCATTAGCATAGGATAAGGTTTTCTTTCAAAATGCTTTTCATATTATAATGATTTTTTTTTTTTTTGTGGCATGGAGAACCACTTAATATTTCTGCAAATCTAAAAAGACTTTTTCAAAAGAACCAAACATCTTAAGTGAGATAATTTACATGAAAGTGATATATTTCTTACTGTTAGAATTCTATTTAAAAGAACTATGCACAAAACAAAGAGCTAGAAGGTCTTTAGTCTTCATTAAAACTGATCACTATTGAGCTGAACTTAATACCTTCACAAGTCAACTGTCATAAATCTTATTAGTTATGGTGCTCATCTCAGAAACTCTTGTAAGAAGTCACCAACTATGTTTGATTCTGCACATAAAAACTCGAAAGTGCTCTTTACCCTACATATCCCAGCAATCAACAAAAACTCGCACCAAATATTTCTTAGGTTCTAAGAAAAAGCAAAGGAAACTCCGTAAGCCAGTGCTCAGAGACTTGTCTTTGATCTTTGTCTTGATGGGGGAAATGTTAGGTAATCTTTCCATCTCCCAAACAGAGCAAGGTAGATCAGGTAGTCTTTCTTCAAAACTTGCAGTTTTCAGGAGATATGTCAGAGCCTGATACTAATGTCAAATCATTTATTTTTCCTTTCTCTCCAAAGATGGATCTTAGTATTATTCCAATTGATGGAACCAAGAGAAAATAAATACAGACATCATGGACTGAAACAGTGATAGACTAGCTGAGAAGGCATTTAAGTGTCCTCAGTTGCCCAAGGAGTAAAAAGTTACAAAAACAAGTACTTCTTTTTGTTGCCCACATCTCCATGTCATTGCTGTGGTATTAAAAAAAAAAAAAAAAAGAAAAAAAGAAAAACAGTATGGATTTCTACTCACCATATAGTAATTACTGAAATAACAAAGAAGAGGAAAAAAAGTATTTCCAAAGCCTGATACTATTACTGAACTGCCAATGAAAAAACTCCTGCTAACACCCCTTAAGTCTATCCCCCTGCGCTCCTAATCTGAACACAAAAGGTTGGGTTTAAAAAAACCCGGAGATTAAAACTGCCTGCAGTTTTCAGCTTCAGGCCAGCATTGACAATACTTTAAATCCTTGGCTACTTGCCTCATGAAGACACAGCCTACAGACAGTCCCCCAAAGTTCTTTGAAATGTTAAATACAAAGCAGGAGGTGGTCATAAAGGAAATATTCTTTATAAAAGAAATAGATATAATATGCAGGCTTTTCATATTCATTTCTCACTTGCTTTGCTTTCAGCCACCATGTTCTCAATTCTGTATTGTCTAAAGCTCTTGAAATAAAATTCAGGAATGAAATGAAAAACACAACTTAGTGCTGAAAACAGCTGCCGATGTACGCATGTTTTACCTTTTAGCACTCATAAATCTCTCAAATGCATATTGTATCGTACTTCATATCTGGAAGGACTAACTATTTACCTAATAAATGGTCCTATTGCAATTATCAAAACCCCAGCCAATTAGAAGTAATGTATACATTTTATTACATAATCTCTGTAGCATCTACCCAATTATTTCAATACAAGCTACTGTGGTTCCCTGCTGCACTGGAAACAGCGATCTTTCTGCCAAGAGCTTTCCAATGCATACAAAAGGAAGTAGGACTGTGAGATCTGTTTTATCCCCTCTTATCCCATAAACTAACAAGCCTTTTCTCTACTGCATTTTTTCTTGACTAATACAGGTAATTACAGAGGAGGATGGGATTTTCAAGCTTAAGGTAGGAAAACCCACCAGTTTAGCATATCATCCTTGCCCAAAGGTACTGTCAGCTGAAACTGTGAGAGTGCTGCTTGCAGGGTAGGGGAACAGGCAACACAAAATGGTGTCCAACCACTGACACAGGCTCAAGCCTGAAGTGATCAGTGAAGTTTTGTGGTTCAACATATCAAGGAAATAATGACAAAGAAGAAACCCTCAAAACAAATCTCATCCTCCCTAGGTAGGTCCCTAGGCAGCTATCCAAACACTGCCCACAGGGGAAATATTTAAAATCACTGTTGGTAGGTGATCAGGTTTTCCTGTTGACTTCCATTTCCCTAGAGGTAAATAGGACAGTAGGAGATTTATTTCTGGTCCCTATCCCACCCTGAACACTCAATGCCTCTCCTTCCTCATTTCGGTATCTTAAACTCAAAGTGGGGGAAAAAACACTAAAAAAAAGAGTTTACATTCATTTTGAAGACTTATGTTTGCTTTGCTCTTCTTGTCAGGTCTTGCAAGCCCTGTTCATGTTAACTTCTGGCTAGATGCTCCATCAGATATCCCTAGAAACCTCCCTGTCCAGGTTAACAGACCCTGCCACTGGGAAGGAGCACAAGCGAGGGAGGAGGTGGCTGCCCCAGTGATGTTCGCAGGCTGAAGAGCAGTCTGACTCCAGTGTCGTGAGGGGGACCAAGAGTTAACAAAACCTGTCATTAGACGAGGTGGTTGCTGGAGCACCAGCATAGGACGGGTGGTTGGGTTAATCACTAGCAATCCTGAAGAACCAGGCTACTGCATTTTGAAGTTATTCAAGCTGTTTAATGTTGGGTTGTTTGCGACTAAGCATAGCTCAGCCCACAGAAACTGCCACCGCTGTGACTCCATGCATATCTGACAAGCTGCTCCCCTCTGCTGCTAGGTGCACAGAAGTATCATTTGGGTACCTTCACGTGCTCAGGAAGGAAAGCGTGTCCACAGATATGTTTCAGCTACAGAGAAGGACTGAAAGGCTTTTTCAAGCTCCAGAATATCAGATGCCTTTGGCGAGGTGGGATGGAGGAGGAGGAAAGGTAAAGGAGGATAAGCAGAAGTATCACTGCTGCTTTTTAATTTTATGATTAAACAACCATAGAAACCATGATTACAGATCACAGACATCTTTTAAAACATGCCAAACTAGTACATAGAAGAATGTGTCTCATTAATTTAGTCACATTGACTCAAGCCCTAGCTAGCTCGCAGCACAGGCAGTACTGGCACTCCACTGCTTAAAAAGACAGGTCTTCTAAAAGAGGCCCTGGCCCGATCCCAAACGTTTGACCAGTGATGCAATAGAAAGATGAGGGAATCACTTTGAAGTATGTCAGAAAACAGGCGCTATTGCATGTAGCCCCGGCAAAGAAGAAAGCTCCTTGTATTTAATCTTGACTCTTCCTGGCAGGATGCAAAGCAATGCACTAGCAATCGCTGCCGGCCACGCAGACTGGTGGGCTCCTTGCCTGGAGAAAACAAGTGAGAACAAACTCCAGGTAGCTCTAACCTGCGGTGAGGCTGCGGTGGGTGCACAGCCAAAAACTGTCCCTAGTAGAGCCCTGGTAGGTAGGTATGTTATTGTTAGAGGAGATCAAATCCATAGACTTTCCTAAGAGTCAGAGAGCATCAATTCATAGACATGGTTTATGCTTGCCTTGACTCACACTGCTTGCAATATGAATTACAATCAGTCAGTTTGGTTTGTCCAAGAGAAAAAAAAAATTCACTATAAAACAAAATTACTAGTACTACTCTCTGTCCTCAACTAAAGCTACCAACCACCCATTAACTGTAAAAAATTTTTGATAGTTTTGATAGTAACATAAAAAAAATATATTTCTGATGAGTAGTCCTTTTGACATACTGTCCATTTTAATATGCCATACATACCAATAACATTATAAGAACTATAATTTCTTCTTCAGAACTGTCATATTTCTTCCACAACTAATTTTAGTTTTTAGTACTACTTCTTGTTTCAGTGTAACCAGTTAAGGAAGTTTTCAACACATTTTACTTTTTGCTGTTTAAAAGAAAAAGAAACCCAAACAGGAACAGAGCTCTCTGAGCACACAACTACAATGATGCAGATTCCTATTTTAGTAAATTAAGATGTTGAGCAGGCCACTTCAAAAGTCACAAGATCTTGATTCAGAAGATGTCTGAAAAGATTCCTAATCATCAGTGCCACTTCAGAAAACCACATTCTTCCCAATCACTAACAGTCTTAAACGTTAGTGCAAAATTGGGCATTTTCAGAACAAGCAGACCGAGAGAAGATATGGCTAGCAACATAAATTTCACCATATCTGCCTTCTAATAGCAATATTCTACCACCCCAGGAGCAATCAGGTAAGTAATGCAAACCTAATTTGTAAAATAATCTTTAAGAAAAGAGGTTACCACCTGTGAAAAATCCCAGTGGTCAAAAAAGTAGAGCAAATTCAGAAAACTATTTTTGCCCTCTCAAGGAAGAAAGGCGATAAACTGCAGGAGTCCTTTACAAAGCAAGATGTGTAGCTTTGGAGTCAGTTACGGAGAAATATCCAGTAACAGAAATATAAATTCTTACATATACTACAAGTAGGAACATCTCCCAGATGATGGAGTCAATTCGTCAGGTACCGAAAGCTCCTAGGGAAACTTAATTAGTTGTTAATTTGAACCTATTCCTGCACAAGCAGGGTCCAAAATTTAAAGAAAAAGGTAATTACTGTCTTTAGATTAGAAATAAATAAGTCCAGTAACAAAACAGTCATTCTGAAAAACTGGATAAATCATGTTTATAATTTACGCATGAGCTCACAGTTTGCTTGGCTTTTTTTGGAAGTCAACTTTTTCTTGAATAGCATGATTTTCATGACTAGAAACAACATAATGTCACCCAGGTAAAAAGCATCATTCCCAAGGATGACTGCAACAACTGAAGTATCTCAAGATGGCAAGCTGAATCTCTCTGGGATACATTTTTGTACTCCAAAAGCAGGCAAGGAAAACAATGTTGCAGAGAGAAGCAGATGGCCAGTGAGTTATCACTCTCGGTCTGATGACTTATGTGGGCTAAACTTATTTATTTACTCACATATTTGCAAAAAAGAAATATTCCTTATGTTAGCAGCAGCTACATTTTATGGTCCTCAGACCACTGCAGCTATACAGCACGTACCACTACCTATACACAACATTAAGGAATTACATATATACCCTCAAACTACAGTACATTTTCCCACAATGACAAAAATCAAAGGTCACCCTTTCGCATGCCAGGGAGCGACCAGTATTTCTAAAACTATGGCTCAAAAAAGAGTTAACAGGAGATCACAGAGCTGCTGCTGCCTTGCTCACTGACTTGGAGACAGGACAGAAGAAGTTCAGGTCCTCCAGGGCAGGGAAGTAAGAGATGGCTGTGATTTCTGGCTATAACCTTCTGCTGTTAACTTTAACCGTGGACTGCCGGCAATGGCCAGCAGCAGCTCAGCTCCTCAGGGACAGGGACAAGAGCATTTCCAGTCACAACTGAACTGGCTGGCCAGTTAGGAGGACAGGAGCCGCCTTCACTGGGATGTCGGGAGCCCCACCGCGGCGGCAGCCCCTGCTCTGTCCTGCCCAGGCTTTCGACCTGTGGGGAGCAGGGGAATACAAGCTGCTTGATAAAAGTAGATATACTCATTTTAAATAGGTTGTAATTTATCGGTATGTTTTTGAAAAGAAACACCCTTTGGTTTAGGTCATGGAGGGCCCAAGGACAAACACATGAGAAGTGGATTTTCAAAACATTCTTTGAGAAGAACATTTCTTTCAAAGAAACATTTCTTTGAAAGTTTCAGTGACTTCTTCAGATCTTTGCCCATCTTATCTTCCAGGACTCGTGACAAACAGAAACTCTGCTGCTCTCATACTTCACCATTTTTCCTCTTCCTTTTCTCTTAGCCTGCTTCTAAGATGAACAACTTCTCGTCATGTTAAGAACACTGTCACTTCGTGTGCAAGCATATGCTGTGACATTGTTCTTCGGTCACAAACGCTTTGAAGGAAAAACTGTTTCGTAGGCTACTCTAGACTGAACTGTTGACACAAGCCCCATGCTAACCCTGCACTGCATCAGGAAAGTGCCATCATATGGCGGTGAAGCAAAAAAGCAGTTTGTGTGTCAGCGAGTCCTGTCATATGAGCCATACTTGAAAATACAAATTCCTCTTAGACCATCTCATCCCCTCTTTAAAATTGTGGTTACTATCTTTGCATTGCTGGGCACGTAAAACTAATGCAGTCTTTCTGAGCACATGAACATCAATTCCGTGTAAGTGCAGTGTTGGGAAAAGATTTCAAATATTTTAGCTGACAAATGTAGCTGCTGAAAATAAGGAAAGGAAGGTCACTGTGTGACCTGCTAACTCTCAAAAAATCACCAGAAAATATTCTTCTGTCCACAGTTATAATACTGCTGCTGCTGTCAGTTACGGTTGACGACCACCATTACTATTACGATGGCTATTGATAGTTACCAGAGAGCCTTGGTTTTCTGCACAAATAGTTTTACGTTATTTTCTCACTAGCGTAAGTATCATCATGTTCTTGTACGGAAACTGAAGTGACTAAAGGATTAAGAGTAATTAGTATAGTTTTACTTATTGGCAAGAGCACTGAAAGCAGATCAAGACATTTTTCAGGGTTCAGTAAATTCTCTGAATTGGCAGAATTTAACTGCGCTGCCGGAGGTGCTCACTGGCGCCCGGCGCACCGGCGTGCTCTGAGAGGAGGCGTGCGGGACAGCAGAACCGGCACGCTACGGAGCGGATCTACCGCCGTGCTCACGGGTCTTCAGCAAGCGGGCGCGCTACTGTGGAGGTGCAAGCCTGGAGAAAGGAAGCAGCAACGACGTGGGAAAGCAGGACAGTGCTCACACCCGACCCATCAACATCTGGTGCTGGAGAGCCCATCTGTGTACTGGGGCAGCATCTCTGACTCTTCCTCTTGGTGTAAAAAAGCCTACCTCCATCTCTCCACCCACCTACTGGTGTAGCAAGTGTTACACAGAGAGACGCATGAACACCATCTGCTTGCCTGTAGTCTGACTCCCCCCCCCCCCCCCGTATATAATAGTCTGTGACAGTATAAAGTGCACTAATATGATCCTACATTCTTCATTTCTGCATGTAGTGAAGAAAATGCAAAGTTAAAATGTACTTTTCATCTCCCACAACATTGCTCTTAATTTTCTAACTGAAATTGCTTGCACTGTTTCTTTAAAAAAGAAGGGTGGGGAGGGACAGGAAAAAAGAAAATTCTGTGGAAGCATGAAGTTTAACAAGAAGAAAATCCTATTCCAATAAAAATTAATTGGCATAAATATGCACAATACTGACATCTGGATAGGAATGTAAAGTCTACATAGGAAAGAACTTTTTTTTTTAATGGTATCTTAATTCATTCCACTATGAAGAACACTAAATGTCATACATTAATGCATATACAATTGTTCATAATTTTCAGTGAAAAATTTCAGTAACTGAAATTTCAAATTTTCAGCAACTTCAATACATACTAGAAAAAAAACCTTTCTTCTAAATATCTGAAATCATTATTCATCTTTTTTCCTATTCTTCACAGCCACACTTAAACAGTAAAAAAGAAAATTTTTTTCAAACTATGCAAGTTTCTGGTTGTCAGATCAGTGGGATTTATTAATCCCATGTGACAGTGGAGTTTATTAATTTTGGTATATATTACTTACAGCATTTCTGTAGCTTGGAATACAACTAACTCTGAAAGAGCCTCCCAACACTCTGGAAGATACGATAGCTAGTTAGACAGAGGTGCACTATACAGTACTCTCCTCATCTTTCCTGGTGAAAAGGCTGAAGTTTCTAACTTCATTATCCACAGAAATGCCAAGTCCCACATGCAAATGCAGTCAGTTGGCTCTGCCTGGGTTTCAGCATCCCTAGAAAAAACAAGGAGAAAAAAACCATTCCCAGTGGGCTCCTCCTGAGTGTCCTAAAAGGGAAAGACCCCAGGGCGCTGACTGCTCTTGAAAATGGTGTAGGGAGCTCGCCCAGCGCCACGCGGGGAGCAGAGTGAGAAACAGCACTAACAAACCCGAGTGCCAGCCCTGCGTCCTAGTAGGAAGATCAAAAAGATGTTCCTCCTGCACGTACTATTGGTAGGCTATACATTAGCTTTTCCTAAACTGATGAGCAGATAAAAGGACAAGGTAGCTTTTGAGGCATAGAGATACAGATCTTTCATCTATCTTTAATGCTAAACTATTTGTACGATGTCCCCTAAAAAAATTCTTTTTAAAGACTTTTTTTTTTGCTCAATCTCATTAAAAACCAGTTGTTTTGTTTAACATGGGGAAGAATGGGGTAGGAAAAAGGGAAAATATTTTAGTGTAGCAGTGATTTAAGGTAGGAGGAAGAATGGAGACTGTTCACAGGGCTCATTAACACACCGAATCCTTTCACCTGTAAGAAGAAGCCCCACCAGCCCTGGGCTCATGTTAACATCAGCTTACATCTAAAAACTCATTCTGCTCCATCTCAGTCCAATTCCCAGTGGGCGCATGCGCGCGCATCTCCAGACAATCCCCCCGTTTCCACAACGGGCAGTTTCTGCTCAGTGCCAGAAAGAAGGGGAAGGTGAAAGGATTTGAAATACCAGTGCTTATCCAGAACAAACCATGTACACAAATGAGCGTAACAGCCACCCCCAACCGGGGGGGGCATTTCTGATTCTCTTCAGATACGGCAGTTACCGAACTAAGAAAAATGTGCAACTGTTAAACCTGATGCAAAAGCACGACACAGTTCAACACGTATTAAATATTTGCATGTGGACAGGACTGACTTGCTGTGGATGATTAAAGCCATGCAGATGAAACTTAGGAGAGCGTGCTTCGCAGGCGGCCAAGCCTGGGCAGGCTGGCCGGCTGCGGCCAAACACAGACAAGGAAAAGCTCCTTCTGCGGAGGCTGGCACCTTCTGCAGGGCTCCGTACCACGGCTAGCCAAGAGGCAGCGGGCAACTGCTCCAGACATCCACAACGTCTTGGTGCCCCAGGATTTCTGTGCCTTGCTCCATGCCTGGTTCTCCTGGGGAATTTCTGTCAGGCAAAGTGAGTAAGTGCGATAAGTGCATATGTAATTACCTGCTGGGATTGGTTGCCTTTCTATTGGAGGAAGAGACTGGACTTACTACTGTGGCCCCACGACTCGTAAATGCACACACATTTAGTCCAGACCTCTATGTTGTTATTATTCAAATACCATATAGTATTTGTAACCTATTCAAATAAATTGAATCTCAAGGTAATACTAAAACATTAAATAAAGCAACTATTCAAGGTACTATTCTAACATTCTGTAAATTAGACATCTATTTGTAGAATTGACAGAATATGGAGGGTGGGAGGAAGGAAATATTAATAACATACTATTTAGCAAAAATTGCAATTATTCAGTTAATACCATTTTAGTAAACTATTCAACAAACAATATGAGAAGATAACATTTGAAAACATTTAGTGAAACACTTCTTAAGCAACTTCTGAAATGAAGACTGAAAACTATCTGAATAATTCAACAGAAAGCTTCCATGGGCGTGGGTTTATAACTATGATTTATATTCCGATGGCCAAGCAGTGAATGCAGTTTGTCAGCACCCAAGACTGCTTTACGTTTATGATTCATTTGCATGAGCACTGTTTTCAAAAGCTTAATTTTTTTTTTGAATTATAAGAATATTAACACACAAGAACAGTCAACTGTGATCCCCAATACCACATCTAGCCCAATATTTGTTCTCCTAGAGTGGCCAGTAGTGCACACCCAGGGAAGAATAAGAACACGACAATCATTCCTCCCCCTAATACTCTCTCTGCCTCCCACCTTATTCAGCTCAAGGGATTTGCTGTGCCTGCTGTGATTCCTCCTTTTAATAGTCTCCATTAGACCTCTCTTCCAAAACTTGCCCCGTTCCCCCTTGAAGCTACATAAACTTCTTGCATCCACAACTTCTTTTAGCAAGAAGTTCTACAGGTTACTCCCTCTCTCATGAATCATCTCTGCCTTTCTTTTGAACTTGGCTCCCTTCACTTTTATTTCCCCAAAAGTTATAAGCCTCAACAAGCAACACCAAGATGAGCAACTACTTTCGGGTATATCACATGATGCATCACCACCAGAAGGTGAAGCATCATGTCACTGCACTTCATGCCATCTCTATGTACTAGCAGAGATGTATGCAACATTACTAATCTCAGCTGATTTGACAGGACAGTGACTTTGGGGCACTTTTTTTTTTTTTTTTTTTTTTTTGAAGATAGCATCATTTTCAATATAGAAAGAATTTAACAGTGACATTATTGAATACTGGAATTTATAACCAAGGCTGCACGCACCAACATGCATGACAAGATCTGGCCACAATGTACTCACTCTTTAGAGAAGAAACAATTCAGTTTCTCATCTCTTGCAGTGAAGAATATTTTCATTCCTGATGTGTTGCATTAACATGTAATGAGCTCTTGCTTTATTTTAACTTATTTTTGAACCAGACAAGTTGAATGTAGATGGTGGTGATATAAACTACTACTTAGTGTAGGGTTATGAAACTTGCAATGAACCATCCCACACATTTTTTATATCATACAGCTTACAGAAAAATTATCTTACACAATTTTTTTCTGTTGAAAAGTGGTTATGGCATTGTACAAAATATTCTGCCTGTAAAAATCATGAAAATACTTAAGTCTCCCATCTTGCAGTGAGCTCTAGGTTGGCAAATTTTTCAAACTCTAACCCTGTTTTTCTGCGAGTTCACTTACAGCATCACTGCAGGATCAGGGATGTGTCCAGGTCTTCTCCAGTTCCATCACTGCAGTGCCTGAATACTTCGGAGGAGGCACAGTCACAAGGGTGACTGCAGATGAACTGAGAAAATTAGTACATTTGATTTTTCAAAACGTGCAAAAGCTGACAGACTGCCCTTAGATGAGCCATCTCTCTAGATTTCACACAGACACAATGGAAAGAATCTGACAAATCACAAACAAGAAAAAGTGCCAGATGATAACTGCGACACACAACTAGTAAATTTAATTGTGGCTAATGAAGAAGAAAATCCACAATTTTGCTATACTTTAAACTAAGCACTACACAGTGCCCTCTGCTGCTTAAGCAGGTAATAGGCAAAACCCGCTAAACAATCAACATTATTTGATATTAAACAACATGATATGTTGCGTGTACAAGTATTTATTTCCTTAATTACTCTTGTTCTCTAAAAATACTAATAAATTATGCAAATGTCTTCAGTACCAGCTTAGAGCAGATGTTTTTACACTCTCTCTTCCCATCTAATATCCTGTGTTCTGTCTGCAAAGCAAACTGTCAGCTTACCTCCCACATCTAAGTAGCGGGAAATTAATGCTGAGAGTGAATTTGAGACCCTGAGTGGACAGGAGAGGGAAAATAAGCTCAGTTATCATGGGATTTAATCACAAGATGCTCATTATGGCTAAACAGAACAGTGTGACACAGTCTACATGCTGCCCTCACCACTTGTCCTAAATACCCAGATATTAAGAAATATATTCTGGAACTGATTAATTCAGCTGAACCAGAAGTGCCCATCTCTGTGTACTCTCAGATAAAAAAGGAAAGAAAAAAAACAAAGAGAAACAAACATAAGGGGAGGTCAAATGCTTAATGTAATTTTCAACTTGCAAATAAATGTGCATTAACAGTCTATAAAAAGTCCCTTACTCACAACTTAGAAGAGGTAAAAGCAGACTGAAGGAGCAGTGAGCCTGAAGAGAATTTATTGATTGTCAGACAGAACCAGGGAGGTCTCCTAACGTGCAACACAAATATTTAATCTGATTCTGAAATCTTATCTGCTGCCTTTAAGAAGATTAACACATATTCTCTTATAGCAGACTCTGAATTCCAATTCATCTCATGAACTAGGAATATTTTCAAGAAGCAGAACTTGCGCATTTTAACCATTCTATTAGCTTTTTACCCAAAATCAAATTCCAAGTTGATCGAGATTAAAACCTCTTCACAGAAGTTATGTCATAAAAATAAGACGTTTTCAGGCATATACATGAAAACATAAGCAAGTTGTTCGTTGTGAGTATGCTGGTTTTGAACAGAAAATTGCTGTGCAGATATTACAGTAGAAAAATTATTTCTAAACTGGAATGGAAGGAAATATTCAAGGAAAGATGCTACATTCAGAGGAAGGAATTCAAACACACTCCTTTTTCTATCTTACATTGACTGAGTACCAGCCAGGTTGATAGCATCTTAACTGTGCTTGATTCTGCCCTATGAACCCAACTAATCTGCAAAGTTTTAGCGCTGTCCTTCACTTTTCCTTTACCTATGTGACAATGACACCGAGCTGTTTTGCAGTGAAAGGGAACACAGATATGCTGTGGAAATCTTACTGTGATCAGCTTCCCAATCCTGGAGCAAAGCAAGAGAGTCCTTCTTCCCATTCCCTTAATTTCCACCCATAGGCTTGGTTGGCAACCTCATGCCAGATGTCTCAATCACAGGTTTCCAATCTATTTTTGGTAAAAATCCCAGGGCTCCAGCAGGGTCTACTTAAAGACAAGCACGCTACCTGCTACCAAGCATCAGCTGAACATCATCTCTGTGCTATTGGCCATGGGTCTTTTACCCAAAATGTAAAGCAAGTCCAATAACCCTGCATTTGTCATGAGCAAGGAGTATGCACCCAGTTACAGCATCTCACCTAACTAGCTCTGAGCCTTTAATCTAGACAAGGCCTTGAACCAAGGACAGCCCCAACTAGTTTTCAAATACAGCACTACTTAGGGCTCTGCTTGCTACATTAGAAAGTAATGTAACGTGTGACATTTCACTGTGAATGTTTGCATTTGTGCCCTGTAGTCAATAAAAATTTTTAATTATATTTTCATGATGAAAAAGTCCAAAGGACATTACCCTATATTAAGCTTCATAATAATTCTTAATATTATCTAGAGTAGAAATACTTTTCTTTCAAAAAAACCACAGGCGATCACAACAGCTCGTTTCACTCTGAGCCCACTGGAAATCCCCACAACAGACCCATGCACCTCAGCACTGCACAATAAATACTTCAAAATTATTATTCTTAGTTTTGCACATAACAACTGTCTCACCTATTATAACAAGAAAGTGTTTAACAAGGACCCTTGCATCATCTCAGGTATAGCCGTTTTAGTTTCCTGCTCTCCACATATCTCCTTACAAAGATATCCAGTTGGTTAGAAGATGTATGAACAATCTGGGGCAAAGCAATCATGTCAAAGGCCTGAAAAATGTATTGGCATAGGACAACTTTCCTAGTAAACACCCTAGATTCAAGTGGTCCTCACTGTATTTTCCCTTATAAATCTACTGCGTAGCTAGTGTGAAGCAGATGACCTGCAGAAAGGACAGTATATGGTCATATACCCTCTCCTGCTCGCAGCTGTAAAATGAGGACAGCACCACACCCTCCCCTCTCAGGGCTTCTGCAATGATGAAAACAGAAAACTGTCATGTGTTCTGGTAGAGAGATAATGAGGGCCATTCATATACTCCAAAAGAGTCTTTGTCCATCATAATCTGCAGGCACAAGAGTGTCAAAAAATAAGGTTGCACCAGAAATTATAAATCTGTTATTTCTTAGGCTGTGAGTGTTTGCCTTAAGCAATTTTTTATTTTAGGATTTTGCACATGAATTCCTAAGGTGTCTTAGAGGAAAGGAAAATAGAAAGGCTGTAATTACATGCATATGCATACAGTATGCATATACAGCCCTAAATATCTGCTTTCTTACGTTGTGGACCCCCATTATTCCAGAATTCGCCACCCTGACGGGCGTTGTTACTGAATACTGATCTACTCCTGCCTCTGCTGCTCCTGCCACCAGCAGTGCCAAGTATGCAGATTTGTGCCAAGCACACAGACTTTAAGAGCTATTCTTCCTTCTTTTTTTATCTTAAGCCAAAACACTAATTCTCTGTACCATATACATATATAAAATGTACCATATAAAATATATGTAGAATACTCACTGGCACCAGCAACTACTACATTTCACTCACCAGAAACTTAAACTATTCCAAAAACTCTCCAGATAAGACAGGCTGTACTGGACGTTACCTGTTGAACCCGATCCTGAACTTCAGCACACATCTGATAGCAGGAAAAGGCTGCGGTTACTTTGGGAGGAAGCAGAAACAAGAAAAGGATGCATCACTAGCACTAAATGCAGGGCCTGGAGGGGGCTCCTGGGCTACTCCCATCGGGAAGATGAGAGACTCTCTCATTATCTGGTGCCCTTTAGCAAGGTGCTGGGGGTAGATGATGGGTCCTGGGAAGCTGCTCTTGGTCTCGCAATTTCCTCGGCAACCCCAGAGCTTTCCGGCTGAGGCTTTGAAAGCTGTGTGGTCAGAAAGACGACACCATGCTGATATTCTGGCACGCCTGAAAGTATTCTTAAGGGATACAAGCAATGGCAAGAAAATTTTCACTTTCTAACAAGCTCTCTCTTGGTAAGAATAAAATTTTGGGAGTCAAAGCAAAGATGCCTCCCTAACCCAAAGGCACCTCCTCAGACAGAACTTACATGCCTGCTGCAGACAAAACCAGTTTTAGAAGTTCCTCTTCCCCCTCTGCTTCCCCTAAAAAAGATCTTTTATAATGCAATGCATTTGGTGGCCTAAATATATGTGTTACCAGATTGCCCACTGACGCAAAGAGGTCATAATTGGAGAATGTGAGAAAATGACTTAGTTTCCATATGAAAAATCAGCCTGGAACAATTAACCTGTGAATGGCGCTAGGACAGTGTCCCAGAATGCTCATTACCAAGACGAGTTTCTGCCAGGAAAAGTTTAGCAGTTCGGGAATACTAAGAGTAAGTTCTCACATCTACACCTGGCAAAATTAATTAATCTGGACATGAAACACACTCAGATCGCATCTGAAAAAATAACTGCTTTTTGCTCCAACGTTCTTATGTCATTTCCTAATCTCCTCATTCAGACGCTATACACACCATACCCACTATTACTGGCATCTATGTCCAGCGTAGAGGAAGGAAAAGCTTTGTAATGCGTTTGCAAAAACATTAAGTTCCTTTGAGAAACATCCCTGTCTTCCAAGATGCTTCTTCCTTCTCACCCTGATACCTAACTACCATGCGCCACTCTCATCTTCTTTACAAGTTGTGATACATTTAAAAATGCTTTCTTCCACTGCAGCCAGGCTTTTTAACACTTTTTTTCTTAACTGTGAGAATTAAAACACCATACTGAGTTCTGCCCTTCAATAAAATTGCCTACACAGCTACTTTTGACCTATGAGCACTTTTTCTCCCTCCCTTTTTTCTCTGCAAACCCACACACATAAGACAAACTTAAGATGGCTTGATTTTTTTTGATTAGCAGTCTGCTGGACCAGTATTAGTTCAGATAAACATAAACACAGGAAAAAGTTACGGACAGAAGAGAGTGAGGCATATAAAGCGGCTTTCACTAACCTTTCGCCAGGGCTGGGGAAGCTGAAATGGTCCGTGAAGATCTGAGCCAAAGGGACCAAAGCGGGTAGCAAATTTGCTCCCGTTGGCTGGTGAGCACGCGAGCGAGCCGGCAGAGCCAGCGGCTGGGAGGGCAGGAGGAGCGCGCCAGGGCAGGGCAGCGGTTAGGAACCGAATTAGAGGAAAAGCAGTCAGGAATTGCAAATAACCGTAAAGCAGCCTGGGACGCGGAGCAGGAGGCACTGATATTTTCTGCCAAACTGCCCTGAACTGTCAAGCATCCCTATTTTTTTACTCTAAAAGAAGAGAGAGGTATACGGATGAGAGAAGCGTCTCCTTGCCCCCACCTTCGCCAGCCTTCCCCATACGCCACCAGAGCGCTCTTCGCAACACCTGCACACTGAGGTTTTTCACTGTGAAAATAAGACCAATTATTTGCAGTAATTTTGCCCCAGGAAAGCGCAGGGAGCGGGCATGCGCGTGCACACACCGCGAAAGCGGCGTCTGAGAGCTGCAGTTGCTTCTGGGCGCCATTCATTTCTGGAAACTTTCCTCCTCTGTGAGGGGAGCTTTCTGCCCCAGCTGCAAGGCTTTTTATGACCAAGGTAGCTGCAATACTGTTGAAATGCTGAGATTGCTAAAGCTGGGGGTTTTGATGGCGTCTAAGGAGGTCTCTGAAAGCCTGAGGCAAGGCAGACATGATTAGTCTCCAGACTGAAATTTCCAAATACTCCTCAGGTGACGAAAAGCAAACAAACAAAAAACAAACCGCAAGCTCTGACCTAGAACTTTGCTACCAGTTTTTTTGTTCCAACACACCTCTGATGACTGCAACACCTTTAAACTTCTAAAACCGTATGCATTTTCATCATGCATGGCTTGCTGCGGGTGAAGTAACTTTAAAAACAAAATGATGAGAGATCCTTCACAACCAAAAACAAAATGATGAGAGATCCTTCACGACCAAAATCTCAGATCAGACACCATTTGAAAATCCGAGAGGATTCATATCTGCGCCCACAGATTCAAACCTAAGCAAGATCGAACTGAAGCCAAAATAGCAAAAACCTTAATTTTCTAGTCAAGATGCAGTAAAACCTCACAGAGGAGAAGAGATCATGGGGGTTGCCACTGGGGATGACAGTGGCATCCTCCTAGTTCTCAAAACATTTCTGGTTTAACATAATTGAAATCTTCTGAGAAAAATCTGGAGTTCAGATATTTATAGCATTTTTGACTAAAATCTTTCACAATTTGCTCACAAGATTTCAGTGTCACTGAAGCATATTCAACACTGTCTAACCCCCAGCCTACATGAAAATAATACTTCCTCATACCATCTCTTAGTAAAATTAATAGCCTTCACAGTAACCCATCGCATTTTGATTGCATCTTTTTTCCCTCGTTTCTGCTTTAAAAAGTGATACTTCATACTCTTTTTTTCAGCAGGTTTTTTCTGTCTTGTTCTTCATAGGCACAATTTCCCTCCAAATGTACTAGAAGGGAGCCGAGCAGGCCATAGCATCACCACAGCTCACAGCCTTCTCCAGCAGCACACTGTGCCCTGCATCATACAAAGTCATTGCTTAGTGGTTAATATTAAGCTTTCATGCTAACGGCTAGCCTACAGCGCTGACAGTTTTTGGTGCATTGCACAGGTTTAGCAAATATTTATGCCTTTAGTATTTCTATCTATTTGGATATAGCTTTGGTTGATCCTAAGACTCCTAAGGTTCTTTTCTACTAGCAGAAATACATAATATGTACCAGAGAAAAAAGCATGCTTTCCAGTTTCTAGCAGTACAATCTTCTATGAGCTGCTACTACATATTTCTGTTTCATGGGCTATTTGCAAATGGCATTCATCTTTGGAGGCCTGCAGTTCCAGCACTGAAGCACCAAAGAAGTTTTTACACACATCTCGGAGCACTTTCTGATGACAGAAATAAGTTACAAACAATCTGGCATACTTTCCATCTGCAGAGCATCCATTCTGTGGGTATTAAGAAGGACTTTGCTTTCTAGTTCATCCAAACTGACACATTTAAACGAGTGGGGGGGGGGGGGGAAGAGAGAGAGAGAGAGAGAGGAATAATTCTACAACATAATTACGCACTTATAAATAGCATGTTTTCCATGTGTGTCAGATATCAAATAGCTTAATGACAACTGATAACTGGCTGATTTCTGCAATCTGCCATCAGCTGCTATTTTCAAAAGTACATGAGCTATTCCTAATACCACAGCACAACTCCACTTAGTTGTGTAGGAAGCTTACATTTTTCAACCAGATGGCAGGTATATACTATTTTAACCAAAATCCTGTTTTAAGAACATTGGTCGATGTAATGACAGTGCCTGACAAGCCAAGAGGCATATGAAAGTAGATAACTACATAATACCATTTAGTATTGCCCTTTAAAAAAATAACATACTCATGAACGGCAACAGATGGGGTAGGCAATCAGGCTGCATGACCTCATTTACTGAAAAAAGTGTTTTGTTTTGTTTGTTTTTTTAATTAAACTTCAGCCTTTATTTCCAAAATATACTTTGTAAAACTTGGATGCAATTTTTCTCATGTCTGTATCAAGCCAGAGTCTCTGAATCATGCCTGTATCAAGTCAAAGCTCTCCCTGAATCAATCTGAGCAGAGCTGCTCTGTTACATTCATTACAACCCGATTAATCCACCCAACTGCATTTAACGCCCAACAGAGTGAAAAAAGCCCAGGTATAACCACCTCTAGAATACAGGGCTTGATATAACACAAATAATCTGCTGTAGATCTCTGATGCCAAAGCAACGTCTAGTAACTAGCAAATACATTATTTAGATCAGCATTTCTACTGCAGCAGAAGACCATTATCCTGTTCTGTTTCATTGACTTCTCTTAAATAGCAACAGCAAACAATAGCTGTGAAATACAGATTACATCTTGCAAAAGCAGAAATAACTCAGAATTTTTAATGGACAGAAATTCAGAATTGCCTTAGACTGGACACACTTTCTCCTCTTTCCCCACACCAGTAACAGAGCATCAGCCCCTTCCCACACTTGACCAACCGCAGCCTCGTATTTTTCCCTTTAACACAGGACATGGTTTACCATTCCATACTTACATTATGGCTGCAGTCCTTTCTTCAAATAAAAAGCAGAATCAAGAAGAGAAGACGACTCTCCATGACTCTTTGGCACAGCTGAAACACCCCAGCTGATCACCATGGTTTCTCCTCTCTTCAGTGTCACAGACCTCCTTATATTCAAAGTTAACTTAAGCGGAGAAGATCCAATGTCCTGCCAGTCAAATACACTGAGCCTCAGATTCTCTAAAGCTATTCCAAAATGTTTAGGAGTAGCTGACTGTATATTTACTTTTGCCTTTTTTTGGATATATGCCTATGTGAGAAGGAAGCAAACTCTCTATATATTTCACACCCATACACACTGCATTTTTTCAGGGTGTTGCTTTAAAAAAAAAAAAATTACAAGCTAGTTCAGCTCCAAATGGCCAACCACACAATCATTTATTTTCCTCTGGTTTTACTCACTGGGTTATTTTCCCACACACTCTTGATGTGGGGAATGACTTGTCTGAGCAAGCAAGGTAATGCTTTAGGCAGCAGATTAGAGAATGCAAATGTGCCCAGCGCCCAAAAAGCACCTACTGGGTTGGGTCCTGACCGGTGAGGCTTGGCTTTCCATCAACAGCTAAGGCATCACAAAGCTCGTAACTCTTAAAAAGGCTTACACTGGGGAACTCGGGCACTGAGTGAGACACTGAAATGTCCCCATTTCCCAACCCTCTGTCAGAAGGCGAGAGTGAGCATGACTGCTGCCAACGGGAGGTACCCAGGCTCAGCCCTGCTATTAATGGCAATAATGGCTATCATGCCACCACCGCAGGGCAAGCTGTGACAGCCACGTGGGACATGCACGACCAGGGAGGGCAACTTCTTTCTGACCAACAAGCAAAGTGGGTCCTCAGCTCTCCTACCCTGCTCCTCAGGGCAGAGAGCACCAGGCAGGAGACATGTCCCAGGCCCGTGGGATCATCCCTTACGCTGCCCCCAAACTGGCCTTGATGCATTCACTCTCTTCATCTACACTGTGAACAGCTGCTTGTTCATCCCTAAGTCAATCCTCTCCCACCACAGCTGCCTTTCTTCCCCTCTCCTTTGGGCTTCTTCATTTTTAGTTCACTCCCTCTTCCACATTTTCTTCCTCATTTAACTGACTCTTCTGTACTGTTTCAAGAAACCTGTCATCTTCCTGACCTTTCTGTTGAGCACTCCCCGTAAAAGCAAGCAAAGAAACAAAAACCCAGCACTATGTTTTTGCACAAACAGTATGCTAGATTATAACCTTGCAAAAAGCTTGAGTGGCCAATTAAAAAGCATTACAAAACCATCCACAAAAAGATTCTCAGGAACATCATCTATAAAGTGAAAGAATGACAAGCACATATTTTATCCTTGACCACCTCCGACTACACTAAAAGCCAAGTACTAATGAACAACAAACTATAAAGAACGTCCTGGAGCGGGTATTCCAGGGAGGCTGGGCAGTCTCCGTCCTTGGAGGTTTTAAGATCAGACTGGATAAAGCCCTGAGCAACCTGGTCTGATCTCACAGCTGGTCTTGCTTGAGCAGGAGGTTAGATTAGAGACCTCCTGAGGTCCTTTCCCACCTATGGTACTCTGTGGTCCTATCCCATTTGAGGTTCTCATGCATTCTTGGCCTCATTCTCCTATTTTACACAAGGGTATTTGGGTTTTCCCATTTCCAGTCAATGCACTGCCTACCGTTTACTGTCTGGGCCAGCAAGTTCTCACAAACACAGCACCCTTGCAAGGATTTCAAGACTAATTCACTGCAAAGGCATGAAAAGGGACCTTCCTCCAGTCAAGATTGCTCATTTGAGGTCTCAGGATTAAGCTTTTCCTGCATCAAATTGCTCCTGGTCTGCTAGTTCACCCACAAGCACCAAACACTGCCTGCCTCCTGCTAAGACAGCACTGACTCCATCACCATCTGCCCAAAAAAGCCCCTCTTGATCTCTGGCTGTCCAAAATACCTTGATAAACCATCCTCTAGCAGCCTGGCACAGCGCTCTGAGCAAGAGTTTTTGTAGGTCCACAGCAGCCTTTGCTGTGAAGCAAGCTGGGAGAGCTGAGCATTCAGCCAGCTCCCATTTTGAGAAACAGACCTTTTTTTAAAACCATCAATTTGAGAAAAGTTATGACAGTTCTTGTGGGAATTACAGAGGAGGTCAAGTCCTCGTAATTTTCCTGAAATACCCAAAGGCCTCGTGAAATCTCTGTGAAGCCATCCCTCCCTGTAGCTGTGCAGACATTCTTGGGAAATTGTACCTACACATCGGTTTAACTGAAATGGTGTCATACAGTCATGGGGCAAATTCAGTCAACACAAAGGGTGTGCCCTGGTAACGTTTGGCCTGGGCAATGCAACTGATATGATTTTCAGTCTTCTCGGCTCACTTTCTTAGTGTAGACAGGCTTTCAGAAACAGGCAATTCAGCAGAAAAAGAAGTCAAGTTAGTCTATGTAATTTCACGTATTTGGAACTATTTTTACGCATACAACCAACACATAACACACACACGTTTGGAAGCCAAGAAGTCCAGAGATCATGTCTCAGCTATAAATAAGGATTTTCTAGCATTTCTCTAGGTTGCTTCACGGTTTACTTTTCTGCAGCAAAAGAAAACCTGTATAGATCCAGCAAGATAAAAGACATCACTTTTTTAGCATTCAGAATAACTGAAAATTTGTGTCACATTAAAATCTTAACTGGGATCAAGAGCGAATTTCACAAGTGGCAATATGAGACAATGCTGGGAAGCAGCCCTCTGCCACCTCTTTTCATGGGCTCTTCGCTTGGAATTGCAATTATAATGATCTAGGTACAAAGACAACTCTGACATTAGACAACATTGCTGTAATAGAAAGAAACCCTCTTTTCAGTCTGAGGGGAGATCCTGAATGGAGGGTATGCCTTCAGCATGGAGCACGGGTTGGTACCCACACCGCAGGGCCCTCCTCGGGCTCCCGTCACGCCAAGAGCCTGGCCGAAACGCCAGGTCCCATCCCACCGCTCAACAGCATGGAGCACGTGGATGTCCTCTCCCATTGACCATGGGTGAATATGCATCCCCTTGAGGCACCGGGGCCTGGGCAGCTGGCAGGGCTGGGGTGACGTGGGCTGGTTTCTGCACCTCAGCACAAGCCGGGGGCACGGACACGTGCTCAGGGCCCTCCGCAGGCTGGGCAAGCCACACTGAGGGTCACACTGCCCCTCCGGCCGCTTGGGCTGCTGGTCCAAGCGAAGACGTGCACACACAAACCCAAAACCCAAACAGACAGTGGCCCTGTCATCATTGCCTCAGCTGGTTCAAAGCCAGTACTTTTCCATGCTGCAGTCACATTTCCAGTTCCTTTGCAACCTACCTGGAGGGACGGAGTAATTTGCATCTATTGTTTCCCAACATTCCACATATTATTGGCATTTATCGTGGAAGGCTGAAGAATAATAGTGCTTAGTACAAGAAATAAATACATTTAAAAAACAAATCAGTCAGTGCTGCCAGTCAGACAGATGCAAAAGTTGACAAAATACAGCCTTTCATTATTTTTTCATTTCAACCAATGCACAAAATACATGAAATATAAAAGAGTGCCTCACACAGATTTTTCCAGCTGAATGGAGCTTTGACAGTCAAGAACATTGCATTTTTCACATAATAAAATATGATTTTCCATCAACTGTAGCAGTAATGAAAACATAGCATACAGCACAATCCCTTGAAAGCCAAGAAGTCTAAGTCAAGGGTGAGACTGCAAGTTGCAAAACCGGGAGCCTCGAGGCGAGAGAGGCAGGGGATAAAGGGGAACTGGTGCTCTGCCACTCATTTACTTTTCTACCGATCCCCCCAATGGGTTCCCCCTCCTCCCTCTCCTCGCGCTGAACGGGAGAGGAGGCCAGAGCAAAACCATCCATCTGGTTCACATCACCGGAAAGACTGCCTATTCCAGCTTCTGCCAAAGCCTGTCATTAGCAATCAGCATAAGAGAGAGTATGAGAAAACACAGTACAGCTAAGACAACAAACCTAATACATTTAATACACTAATCGTAACAGCAGTACTCAATTTTGTTCTTTATAAAAATATCACAGGAGTCAGATGGGTCATCCTGGTAGCCTGACTTTATCAGAGAAATTAATTTAACAGGCAACACAAATGTTATTTTCCTCTGCCACAGTATATCCATCAGCACCTATTAGAAGCATCTACTGGAGTGAAATATTGCAAGGAGGGATAATTTCATTGAGGAGATACGAAACAAGGAAACCTTGCTACCCATTAATACATTTTGTCTCTTTTTAGCTACAATACAATAGACGTAGTGTTTAAATCCTGATGCAGCCGCTATATCCAAGATGCAACATTTCATGGAAGCTTGGAGAGGTGGCCACCAAACCGCTCGCATTCTTCTGCCACTGAAGTTCAGCACAACCCTTCCCGTCTCCCCTAGCCATGCAAGCCAGGAACAGTAACACCAGTGTTTACAGTTTCCACATAGAAATGGCTCCTCTTACATATCTTCCTCTAAAATCTATTGTATCACTCTTTCAGATGAACAAAAAAGAAAAAGAAAAAAGACAGACAGAAATCGCACACCGTTGCAAGCAGCCCGCCACAGCGGTCTGCAGCGAAACCTTCCATGGCTGCCAACGTGGGGTCTGAAGACCCCCACAAGTGTCTCCCACACTGCACTGCTTGACTCTACAAACAGATGCAAGTGACACTTTAAACTCAACTTTTCAGCCAGTTTTTCTTCCCTCAAGAATATAATCAAGACCCCCAATTCCTGAGTAAGAGTGCCCATTCATTACCTAGCTGAAGTAATTAATCCTGACTGGGGTTAAAAGTGATCTACCGGTGGGGGACAGACGGAGCCGGAAAGCTCTAATCTTCTGTCATACTCCAAAGTTGCCTCAAGTCTAGAAACAAAACTGGAGGAGCTTGTTCTCCTCCCTGCAGACAGAGTGGACTTCTTGCTTGGAGGGTTTGTCCAGTTCTCTACGAGCAGCATTTTTTTCCTGTCATTTTGACAAGAGCTGCACCTGATTCACTTGGCTGGGTGCTCCAGCCCTGGAAGAGACTGTGAGAGCAGGCAAACGACTTGGTGTCTCCAGCAGCACGACCTGAGATCGCTCCTGCGTCACGGTGCCTCCTTGAAGCTCGCTGCACCAGAGTAACAGCAACATCACGACTGGCGCTCACACAGGCATAGCAGCAGCTAGAGCTGCCAAGTTTCTTTTTAAAGACCTCCTCTCCCTCCAGTCCACTATACTGGGGGCAGGGGCCTGAGATGGGAAATGGGGAGGAGATCTCCTTCACAAGGAGATACCGTGTCTCTGTCTAAAGATGACACGGCTCCAACTCCTTTAGGACTGTCCGCATGAACATCACTGTCACCTAGTTCGCCTCCTCTCAAGCTTCCTCCTTTTGTTAGGATGTTCCCACGCAAACCTAATAATATTCTGAACAGATGAGTGAATATGGATAACAGCTCTTTCTTCCTACTTTCAGAAAATATTGCCCCATTTGTTTCTCTCATCTTCCTGCAGTGGTATTTAGCTCCAAGATTTAATGACCCATTTAATGAGGGGAAGAAACTCTTCTAGGAATAAGTTGCCCTGGGCTATTCCACGGGCTGCTCAGAAGTGAAATCTGATCACTTATCTTCTTCAGTAGAGGAGAAATTCTCAGAGCCCAAATAAAGCACAGCTAGACACAGGGGAGGAAAGAGAGAGGAGGGCTTTTTTCCCCCCCCTCATTCTCTCTCTCATACGCATTTTTCTGTGGTTATTATCTTAGTGCTTTAGAAGGTAAACATCACGGGGATAAGAGCCCCAGCCTAGGTCTGCCCTGATTTGCTACGTGATAATAAATGAGGAACTTTTCAAAATGTCATTTTTCCATTTGTGAGCCAAGGACATCTTACTGTGCTTACCTACGGTGAAGTCTGGTTTATTTCTGTCCTCCAGGTCCGTTCTCCAGCGGAAGACCACCAGGAGACGAAGCGGAGCCCATCTCCGTTCGCCGTGTCGCTGGTACCTCGACGCGTGCTGCCCTCTGGGCTGGGAGCGCCGACGCCGTGCGGAGCAGCGCGGGCTCAGAAAGGCTTGCTGGCTGGCGCACAGCACCAGGGCAATGCCGCGCGGGAGCCGGCCGGGGCTGCCCTCGCCCGCTGCAGGACGGAGACCTCGCTGCACCCGCACCGGCGCTCGGCTGCATCATGTTGGGGGGCTGGCACCAGTGAGCCCCGGCTCAGGACCCTCTCTACTCCTTTGGGTCTGCCTCCAGGACAGTTTTAGCTGATTTAAACCAGCACTGCTGAGATCCTGCCCTCCTCCCTGCATAACCGTGCCCCTGGCTTCAGGCTTGCACCCCATCCCCTGCTCTCGCACCGGCATTCAGCAGACCCCGCAGGACTCATGTGGGGTCCACCCAAAAAATCAGTTTTTTGTGGCTCTGCCCACTACAGTGAAGCTAACACAGGCCTCCAAAAGATCCGACGAGCACCGGTGCCACAGCACGGAGTGGGATCGCAGGAAAGGGCAAGATGGCTTAGGCTGGCCTGACCAGCTGCAGAAACGCAGCCCCACCAACCACCGAGCAGGCCGGGCTCCATTGCACCCCTCACCGTTCACTCCTACTGCCTAATCTCCGTCTCGCATTATCCACGTTTTGCTTTCTTGGGGGTTTCACTCCAGTTCTTCCAGATAACTATAACCACCTTTATCATCTCCTTAGTTCCATTAATAACGAACCTGGCTTGACATTTTATTCCCATCTGCTGGTTAGTAAACTGGTGCGTGTCAGTCTGCTCGTTTCAAGTTGCTCATCTGATCCTGGGGATCACTCCTCCTCCCAGGAACGGGGCGCACGACTGTGGGACACAGGCATGGAGCAATCCCCGGACGAGTCGTGGAGCACTGCCCATCCAGGAGAGCTGGAGAGGCCAAGAAGGAAAACAGGGATGGAAAGCTCTTGAAAAGCAAGAGGGGCAGCTCCAGAGTAGGAGGCACGGTAGGAACAGCAGTTGGCCTCAAAAAAAAAAAGAAAAAGAAGAAAAAAGGCTGTGTGAGAGCAACCTGGTTGCTGAAGACCAGCTAGCAAAGACGGGGCAAGAAGCAACCAGGCTACTACCGATGGATGAGAGCTTTCAATTTCCTGCCTAGAAGATGGGAAGATTAAAATCTCCCACAAGAGGAAAGGAAGCTGGGAAAGGGTACGTAAAGCCCCTCAGGAGCCAGACAGAGCAAGAACCAGGCTCGGAGAGAAAGAGCACTGTGAGGAAATGCCCGGAGCAGGGAGGAGTGCAAGGTGCAGCAACCCCCATGGCAGGAGAGCGCCTGGAAACTGGGGAGGACAATGTGGGGAACAGGGAACAACCCGGAAACAGGGAAAGAGAGAGTCAGAAGGGTTGCAGACACCAGGGAGGGGAGCAAAAAGAGGGAGATGAAGGAATATAACCAAAACAGCAGAAGGAAAAGAAAGGGAAAAACGACAGACACGGGAAGGAAGCAGCGGGAAGAGTGGAAACTGCTCGGTCTGAGCAAGGTTTTCCCTTCCGCAGCCCAGGGTGCTCTGCAGAGGTCGGCGCCAGCGATTCCCCTCTCCCCTCAACAGCCGCAGGTTTTGAAACGACCGCCGGGAGGTTCAGCAGCTTCAGAAGCAGCGCTGCTGCCCGCAGACCGCCCCAGCCCAGGCCGCTCGCTCGCCTGCCGTTTCTCGCCGCTCCACCTCCGGTGGACCTTGCGGCTGCAAAAAGGGGGCGTATACGTACATTTTAAACTAAAATAAATAGAAGTGGATAGACAGAAAATGGGTTCCAAAAAACAGGTCCGGAATAAAAAATATTCTACCAACTAGCCAGTACACTGACGTCGCTATTCCCGATACCCTGTTTCGGCCATGGCCACACAGAGACGCTCTTCATGGGAAAGTAGAAACGATTTTTCCTGCATCTTCTAAAGTTATGGACCAGGAAGGCTTTGCTTCCCCTTTACCATTATTCTCATCTCTGAAACATTTAAAGCTTAGGATTTTGCTGCCATTTTTCACCTTGTATACTTCTATTTTTAAATATTAGAAGACATTGTCTATACAAAGCTAGTGTGTTGTTTAGTCTCAGTCATTCAAACCTAAACAACATAAAGAGGAAAAAAAGTGGGGGGAAGAAGAGACAGGCAGGTGGTGAACTGCACAGATAAGCATTACAGTCAGTGTTACTGCAACACGCTAAAACGTAATTTGCCAAAGCTTCTAACTCCCTGTTTTTATAGGCTTAAAAATGCATATATGAAGTCTCAACTGTGAGTCTGAAACTTGGGAGCTCATGCTTCAGCTAAAAAATACACTCCTAGTGTTGTCATGCTTAAATTATAAAATACATAAATATTGAAAAATCTGTGATTTGGTGTGCCTCTAAACTAAAAAAAAAGTTTACTTTCAAACTTAATTTTGGAGAAGTTAAAAAAAAGGAGAGTAGTATGAAATGTGCTTTGCATCAGCTGATTACATGCAATTGTTTTTAAGTGATTTTATATATTATTTTCAGAGAAATGCTTGCCCCAAATTCAATAAAGGTTCTGAATGTGAAGTAGTGCGTCACAATAATAGTGCTGGGTTAATCTACACATGAAAAAGAGCTTTGGACAGAGTTAAGTGCATAATACTTACTATTGTATATATTATATATAGCATATACTATGCTTACAATATTGTGTCCAATGACTGCAAAAATATGTTCAGTGATATTCATGTAAGTACTTCCCTCTTCTTTCATTTGAAAGTATTGCCATTTAAAACAAGGGCAAATTACTCTCATAGAAAAACCAAAGCAAGAAAAATTCACGCAGTGTTAAATCCAGATCAAGAGAGACCTCCAAAGTTTCAGGATTTTCATGGTATCTTATTTTGATCAATGAGGAATGGAAATGACAAACCAAATAGCTATAAAATGCAATTTGGAGATAGAAAGAAAACAAACTTTTTTTTTTTTGAACAAAACAAGAAAAAGCCTGTGCTAAGGCGAGACCGACCCTAGTGAGATGGACCACAGTGTGCCAGCTTCCAGCCTCCAGCAGCAGCCAGCAGCACTGCTGGGGAAGACCACAAGCGCCCGGCGACACTGGGTGCCCCGGTAGGCTGAGGATCCTGCCAGCTCTGGCTCAGGCATCCAGGATCTCTTGAGACCTTGTTCACTGTTCCTGCAGCTCAACCTATGTCAGGGCCACTGAGCTATGATGAACTATCATCATTAACAGTGAACTTCTTTGTTTTGATGAAGTAAATGAATAACTACGTTTCCTCTCTAGATGGACTATAAATCACCAAGCCATTTAGCCACTTAGCTTAGGGCTGTCAAATATACTTTGCAACGGCCAAACACAACCCATATGATAAATTTACACAGCTGAAATTTTCAGAACACCATTAGGTTCTGCTTCAAAGCCCTCAGAATTGCAAAGAAAATCATCAAGATGAGAAGCAAAGCTAGACACAAAGTGCTGGTATATGTGAATCCACAGGCAGTCCGACCCACTAACACTACAGGATGCAGGAGCTGTGGGAAAGGAAAAAAACAAAGTAGGAGACTCACAGATGAAGAGAGAGGAAAAAGAAAGGAAGAGAACAGGGAACAAAGGCATAAAGTATCAGTGACCTAAAGGGGTGCAGACTTCTTGAGGAATATGACAAGCAGGCACAGAATACAATAATCTATAGCTAGCAGACAGAGATAATATTCTCCACTTATAAAATGCAAGATTGCACAAAGACTATCAGCAGAGAGACCAACGCTCACAGAGTACAGTGCAAATTACTGGAACTGCCGAGGCCAAGCTGCAGGCTGGAGATGAAAAGGGATCTGGCTCCATCCACCGCTGGGGCCAGACCTGCACCCAGGTCCCGTGTTTCAGCTCAGCTCGTTCGGTTTGTCTGGGGAACCAGCAGACAAGCCGGATGCTTCCCGAAGCGCTAACAACACCCGACGCGTGGGGTCGCCCGCTTCATCCGCTTCTGCCAGCGCGGCAGCAAATCTGCCTCCGCGGTGCTTGCTCAGACCCATCATCTCCAAGCACTGCTGGAAGCAGATTGCTGTATTTTGCTTCACATAAGAAAAAAAAAAGAGCCTACCCCTTTCATGAGTTCATTTAAAAATTATACATCCAAGTCTCAGAGAGCTCACGAAGAGGAGCAAACCCACTCGTCTTCTGAATCACCCAACGCATCCGCACGCTCACGCACAGCGGCAACGCGCCAAGCAAATTCCCAGCGCCGTTCCCGCACCTCGAGGGGCCCCTAGTGGCGCGCGCCACCGCGCCCGGCCCGCGAGCCCCCGGGCCTCCCTTTCGGACCGAGCCAGCCTCCCGGGGGCCAGCGACGCAGGCAGGCGGCAGAGCTGCGCCAACCCGCACGGTAAATAACCCAAGCTGCTCCCACAGACCGGCAGGACAGAGTTGTCAGAAATAAGATTGCAAACAGGATCTTTCTTAATGCGTCTACCTATTACCTGGGGGACGAGAAACTGCAGTAACTCTATTAGATTTCTGCTTTCTAAGCAGTACCGTTCCTGACCACCTTCCTTCCATAAACAGCCCCAACATTTTTAAGCAAATGCTGGGATTTAAGACCTGTTACTGCTGACTTTTTAGACTATGTATATAATATATATTCACCTATACACACAACACATTCACAGGGTTTCCTCTCACTCCTTCCAGAACAGGCCCCTGGAGTCTGTAAAAACACAACCACAAAGCCCGCAGGTGTTGGCGGGGACTGCAGATCAATTCAGGGCTGCCACCCAAGCTGCTGATGCTGGCCCTAGGGCCACCAGCCACAAGCTTCCCCCTATGGGCTGCATGAGCCGTCCTCCTCGCCTTCCCCGGGTGCGGAGCCGAACCTCTAACCACAGGAAGAGGTGCCCCGCTCGGGCTCAGCAGGCTCCGGCCGGGACTAAAGACTTCTTTTTTCCAGCTTCCTGCTACAAAACCTGGGTTTGCAATATGATCTTGGGCAAGTCATGCGGTTTTCCCGTGTTTGCTCATCGATTTGCGAAACAGGGAGAACGGTGAGGTTGCAGGCAAGGCTGAATTGCAGGACAAATAGCCACCGCACTAACCCGGCCAGGGTGGCAAACCCGGCAGGCAGAAGTCAATCACTTGCAGAAACCAAGGGAAGAAGCTGCTATGACAGGATTTTCCACTAACACCAAGTTTTAATGCAAACACTGTGGCTTCTGTGTTTCAAAGTGCAATACCAAAGAGAGCGCAGGCTGAGGCTACGTCCATACTGCCCACCTCCAATGACACATCACAGGAATTCTAGGTGGGAAGGGACCTCGGGAGGCCTCTAGTCCAGCCTCCTGCTCAAAGTGGCACCAACACCAACTTCATGCCAGGTTGCTCTGTGCCTGGTCTCCTTGAGCCCTGAAAACCCGCAAGGACAGAGCTCCCACAGCCCCTCTCAGCAATTTGTCCAGTGCTTAACTACCCTCACAGAGATGCTCTTTTTGTAATCCTTGGTCAGAAACTCCCATTTCTGCTTGTGCCCACTGTCCCTCAGAGCCTGGCTCCATCCCCTCACTAACCTCCCCATAGGTACAGGCCGGCTGCTGTGGGGTCCCCCCAAAGCAGCCTCTTCTCCAGGCCGACCAAGCCCCGTTCCCTCAGCCTCTTTCCTGGGGCACACGCTCCAGGCCCCCAACCACCAGAAAACCCAGTACTTTGACTGGGTTACATAAATCGCTACTAGTATTTTAGGTAAGCTAACATAAATGCGAAAACGCATGTATGTGAAGCCACTGTTCTGGGATTGCATAGTCGTCTAATAAAACAACAACAAACTTAACAACTTCGTGTTTGCTTAAACGAAAGGCAGGCAGCCGAGAACCTCCTTGGTTTATAAAAGGGCAAGCCTCCTTCAGGGCAGCAGAGGGAACCTAGCTCCCACTTTTCACAAGCCATGACTCACTATGAAATGTACCCGGGCATATTTAACTCCTCTCAGACTTAATGCCTTCAACATGAGTCATACTCCAAAATGCTTGTGTGCTTTCTACCTAAACAGCTCTCTGATTCACATACCGAAGAGGAATATAACGATAATTTGATGTGGGCAGATCACCTGTAGTAAGACAGACGTCACACCAGACAAATACATGCTGCGGTCCAAGAGATCGTGCTCAAGCGCCTCGCCCATGGGGAAAACTAAAAGAATGACTGGCACCTTCACACACGTTGATGGACCACAATAGCTAAAACAATATTAGTGGAAGAAACATACCTCTTCCAGGAATTTTGGCTCAAACTTTAAGCCTGCACGATCACCCACACTTAGCATCCAAAAACAAAACACTTTCGGAAAACACAGAGCTCTAACAGATTGCATGAGACCATCTGTACCTTTCCACGCTAGCTAGCAAAACTCACCCCGAGCAGAGATACAAGGCCTAAATAAAGCTCATGACAAGTGAAGAAAGCACAGGAGGCAAATCTGAGCACCCTGGAAGGCTCCTGCGGGGGCCCAAACGCAGGGTCTCAGCTCAGAGATGCTGAATAAAACTCTCAGACTCAGCGGCCTCTCTGCGACCCAGGAAGACGTCACAGACACATGGTCAGACCAGTGAGCTGGCTACTCTGCTTCTGTGCCCTGCAGTCAGCACTTCCAGCGTGCTCCCCACCATCTGCAGGTCTGAAAAGCAAGCTGTCACCATTAAGGAACTGCACTAAGACATGATGAAACCACCAGCAAGACTCCCATTGACTTCGGGTAAATTTGATCACACACCACATCACAAGCTCCAAAGCAACTTGACACAGGCAAAAATTAATGCTGCTGCTATTCTGAGCACAAAAAAAGTTCTTTTTCCTTCTATTTCTGGGGACATAATATAGAAGCTTATCTTCACCAAGAGGCTAAACAGGGTGTAAACATGCACACTCTTTTTTTCTTCTTATTGGCTATATGTCACAGGGAAAAGTACCATACTAACTCAGAACAGGAAAGTATCATAGTCACCAGCTGGCAGCATGGACTGCCCATGAGTTAGAAAGTTATTGATCCCCAAAACACTTTTTTCCTTCATCAATCACTACTCTTCCAAGTATCCAACGCAGCAAAAACACCATTAGCATTCAGCATGCCAAAACATACTCAAACTGCTCCAACATGTTATGCTGCAGTTAAAACAAAGAGTTATTTCTGTTTTGTTTTATTTTCTCGTTAATGTGGCAACTGTTCTGGGGTCCTCTGCCAAGACAACTATCCTTTTCTGAGAGCTAATAAAGTTGACATCGAAAGTAGCTGGCTCTGTCCGGCCGCAGCCTGATGCCAGGGATGGGGTGGAGGCCGAAGGGCTGAGCAACACACCGTGTCGCGGCAGCGCTCGCGGCCTGTCCAACGCATGGACACGGTACTACAGATTCTGAGCTAATCAGGAGCAAATGAAAACTGCGATGCCTTCAGGAGCTTGCTCAGGGCTCCACAGGGTAGGCTTCCCCGCGTTTCAAAGGCTGCTCATTAGCTATTTTCTGCTCGACTACCCAGTTCCAGCGCTGTTCACACTGCCTGTATAGGGATTAATAGCTGCGCTCACTAAAGACGAGTTTTGATAACGCTGCCTTAGGAGCGTAGAGGCGAGCATTACTCCAAAGCAGACCCTGGCACAGAGACCCTGCTTATGATTATTTAAAAGCCGCTGTGAAATCCCAACACAAACACATTGCCAAGATAGCTAATGGGACAGTGCTCTGCTTAGAGAGGAGAAACCCCCCAAACAAAAGTGGAATAAACGGGTAGGCAGCAGTAGCAGCAAAACACCGAGGGCTAGAGAGGATCACCAACTCGTCAGGGGTCAAGGACATGCAGCTCTTGCAAAAAAGAGCCAAGGCCATACTTACAGTACATCATACCTACAACACGAGAGGCAGCTATTGCTCTGTGCTCAGCAGTGACAAGGCTTCAGCCGGAGGGCTGTGCCCAGCTTTGGGAACAACCCTTTCAGGATAACGTAGGCATATTAGGGAGAGAGTCCAAGAAGCAAGCAACGAGAAACCAAAAAGGTTTAGAAACATGATCTATAGGGAAAGGCTCAGAGGATCAAGGAAAGAGAAGGCTACAGAGGTGACAATCACATCCTGAAAATACACAGTCTCGAAAATATATGAAACATTACTGTATGAAAAAGACAGTCATTGATTGTTCTACTGCAAGCAGAAAAACAAAACCTTACTCTATAGCTAATAGGTTTTAAGTTGTAGATACTAAGAAAAATCTTTCTGACTACTTGGAGAGCAACAGCCTGGCATGGGATTTGTTGACAGGCTGTGAAATCACCCTCATCAGAGGGGTTGAAGATAACATCTATCCTTCTTTGGGGCAGGGAGGCAGACTAGAAGATATCTTGAAGTTCCTTCTGGCCCTACGTTTCTTAAAGTACTCCAGTTCCACTGTTAGGCCTTTTCTTGTCAATAGATTATTAGTCTTAAAAAAAATAAAACAAAATCCTGTCTTTTATTTATTTCTGTGAAGATTTTTCTCCCTTTTTAGGTCTTAGTCATCAGATTGTATCTTTGTGTCATTTCTCAGTGAACAAGACTTCTTGCCTTCATAAATGTAATAAACATAGTGGATACAGAAAACACCTACTCTGCCAGCTTTATGACAAAATACATTAATTTACTACACAGCAGCATACCCTTGGGCCTTACACAATATCCCCAGATACTGGCTTATCAGCAATAAATGGACAGTTTTGCTGAGCAGCGGAAAAGAAAGCCAGAGGTGAGGGGCAGTAGTGGATAATCGAAAGATTTAAAACTAATACTTAATAGTCGTATCTGTTTCCTGTTTCCAGAGTTAGAGGAATTTCCTGTTTCCAGAACTAGCTATTTAAAGAAAATACAGACAACAGAGGTTTTTTTCTTTTCTAATTACGCCAAATCAACTAAATTAACAGGGCCAGTGTTCCTGAAGACGTTCTTCGGGGAGGAGCGGCTGCTTGCTTTCAGGGCGCCCGGCGCGCCGTGGGAGCAAGGGAAGCCAGCGTGCCTCCACGCCAACACGCAGGCTCAGCGAGCACAGAAAATCAGACTGGACAAGCAGGACATAAAAGCAATGTAAAGGCACACATTTAGTCTCTCCGGCACATCATTCATATAATAGGATGCAAACGTACTAATTACTACCAAAAAGCAGATCTCTGCCAGCACCCTCCCTGGCAGGCCCCAGCCCACAAACAGCGCTCCCAAGCAACAGAGCAAGGCGAGCGAAATCCCTCCCACGGGTGGGTGCAGCACATTTCCATGGTAAATATTGCATATAACACAGGCACGCACAAGAAACCAAAGGTCACCGTCGGCTCTTACTGCACTACGTCGGCTATGAGCACAACTATGCATTTTTCCAACACCCTTCAATACACCTTCTCCAAAAACTAGCATTCTGGGAGGAGACCAAACAAAGGCAGCAGTAACTTCCATAGCTGTGTATTAAACTACAAAAATTACCGCAGTAGCGGCGGTGGCCAGAGCACGGGAGGTGGCTGCTGCAAGAGGGAGGCCGCGCGGGAAAGTGCGCCTGGCCAGCGCGCGGCACCGTGCCCCACAGCCCACCCCGAACCACCGCCTCCGCGGTCTCTGTCCATGACTCCAGCATCATTTCAGTACCTGAAGACTGCTTCTCACCACCGCCAACCTGGGTGCTTTTCATTCCTGCTGGTTTTGCGCTTTAGCCAGTCAAGGAGAAAGAGGAAACCCCAGATTGCTCACTTGTGTAGTATATCTCTGTCATGTTGTAATTTCCATATTTTTCTTCTCAGTTTCAGGAGAGTTGGGACATCAGGAAAAAAAAGGGGGTATCATCAGTTTACAATAACAGTTGAATGTTTGCAAACTGCTTTAGTGTAAAATTTAGCAAAGCATTAAAGAGAGAGCCAATTGCTCATTTTCTAAATAATGTAAAGGTATATCCTGGATAAACAACTTTATTTTTAAGGTATATCCCCCCAAAAATAACTGCAGGACAACTTCAAAGAAAACTCTGAACACCTCAGGAAAAAAAAAGGCTTAAAAATGGAAGTATGTCTGTCCTGTACACAGTGTATTTTCAAAACTCAAGTTTTGTAACTTTATATAGTTAGAATTGTTTCTTTTCTAAAGAACAAAAGGAAGTTACATTCCCATGTTTTCAGGGCTTAGAAAGCCTAAGAATTAAAACTCTGTCCAGGTCAGTCCTGAGGAAGAAAAAGCAGCATGCAAGTTTCTACTATATTGCAGCAGGATTTCATACCATTTTGCAAACGAAAAACAAATAGGTTGCGCTGCAGAAAGACTTGCTGGGCTCAGGCGCCCTTCAACACTCTCATGCAGGAGACGATGCACGTAAAGGGCAGCCAGTGCTGCTTCTGTGATGGGACAGAGCTCAGCTGTGTGATACCCGTCACTCCTCTCAGCTCGCACATACACAGGCCTATGGTGAGGGAGGTAGCAGGAAACAAACAAACAAACAAACAAAAAAACCACAACAGAGCATTTCTACTGCTCAAAGGCAGCCTGCAAACACCCTTCTCCTTCCCGTCGTCCTTCAGGGATGTTGGGCCCACTCCTTTCCTCCACACCTGGAATGACACGCGGCACCCAGCTCTGCAGTCCTAGCCTTGGTCTCAATCAGCAAGTCTTAAACAAAAGCAAAAATTTTAGGACTGTGCAATCCTAATCTAGGAGTAGAAAGCAAAGCCTGAGGAGGTTCTACCAGGCTCCATAATTCAAGAGTTTCTTGACACTCCTCTTCTTCCTACCTCCACCATGGAGAAGGAATACGCAGACCTACCCATCTGCCAGTTATGCAAAACACATTTAAACAAGCCCAAATCTGGGGCAAAAGAGGGGAAGGGAGTTGGACGGGACTGCAACTACCCTTCAGCTCCCTGGCATTGCTCCCATGATTAAAGGAAGAGGAAAGATTTCTTAGGTGGAAATGCAAGAGATGTCCAAGCCATTGCCTGGGAGGAGAAGACAAAGACAAACAGGTGAAGGACGGGCTGATGCTCTCTCTAGCTACAGCTTCACTGCACAATGCAGGGCTCCATGTAGAGTGGGTTTAGGGGAGCAACATTCAAAAGTGTTGACTCAGATTTTTGCAACAGTGAAATTAAACATTACTTTGTTATTCATATTACCCAAAATATTTCACTGCTCAGACAAGATATTTGCGTTTATGTACAGACAAGTGTCAAAGGGATCAAAAGATCACATTTCCTGCCATTTTCACTGAGCAACATGCAATGAATGGAAACATACCTGTTCACCCCAGCTGCCAAAGCTCAAACGACATATGGCAAAAATCTGGCCCGTTTTTTCTGGACACTTTTCCCACCTGTTTCCTGGGAATAACATTCACCATCCTCAGGGAAACGGCGGTGTTTAAGGTTCAAGGTGGTATCACGAGCAAAACAAATCAGTGCAATACACGTACTCCAGCTGTACTCCAGGCATGCCTTCATGTCACCATGCTCCGAGCTGGGGGCTTCGGGGGGGCATCAGGCTCCAGCCATCCCTGGGCCTGCTTACACTGACAGACCCTGCTTCCAGGTTGACACAAAACCCTCTTTCTAAAGTCCTTTATAACCCAACACTTCTTCTGAGCTTCCCTTTGAGAGGCTCAGGCAGAATCAGGCTTAGGAAACCCAAGAAGATCTGTACAAACTTTTCACAATGACATTTCAATTTCTTCCTGCGAGCTGAAGAACGCCTTGCCGCCAGTAACTATTACCATAGGGTTTGGCCAGAGTTGCAAAGACATTGTGTCCATCTGACGAAGGAGGAGCTGCAAACGTTTGTGTGTGCAGTTTTTGGAGACTGTTTGCCACAGCGCTGGAGGCTTCCCAGCAGGTAACCATCGCGGAGTTCCCAGGATCTCAGGGCCTCAAAGAGCGTTGAGCTTAGGACATGTTCAAACAACTCCAAAACATTAACAGACGCTAAAAAACAAATTCTCACCACCTCTCTCACTCTTCCTATAGAACAACTCCGGAGCTGGACCAGTCAATGCTGCTCTTCGAGGCCCCTGACAGAATAACCAAGGGCTGTGCAAGCCATTTCCTACAAGAGAAGGACCAAGGTTGCCTCCCAAACAAGCATCCCTCAAATCAGAACATACAGCCTGCAGACTCATGCCCAAAAGTCAGGATAATAAATCGCAAGCAGCAATACGTTATTTAATGAACTGAACTATCAAACCTTAAAGACCTGCAGCCATTCAGGAAGTCTGGAAAGAGGCAAGATTAGCTCTGATTTCAAAAGCAGCAGAACAAGTGCAAGCTTGACAGCAAGCATTCTGCAAACCCTGACCTTCGGAAAATATTGGAAAAGGTGTCAAGCAGGGGGAAAAAAAAGCGCACGCCTAGACTGCCTCTGCCCTGCTGTTGCACAGCCAGGCACTCCCCGGCATTCCTCCCGCGCGCGGTGGAAGCGGCTGGCAGGCAGGACACGGAGCCGCGTTCCTGCAGCTGCTGCTGCTGACCTAAGTGACATGAGCACGGAGAGCAGGGACCAGCGAGCCTCGCTCACACGCTCACCATCATCACTGCCAGCAGCAGCGGGAAGCAACTGCCAAGGCAAATCTGGTGCAGACCACGGCAACGCACGGGGCTGCCAGCGGGGCAAACACGGTGACCAGAGCTTTGAGTTCAGTTCTCACTGCACCAGCTACATCACCTCGTTTCGTCTGCACAAACATGCAGAGAAACCAGACCAGACTTCTTTTTTCATATCAAGACAATAGACCTCAGAGAGGAGCGAGTTTGTCCACTTTCCTGGCATTTGCACTGTGTCCCACACAATGCAAATGAGGACATCAGGTATTAAATTGAGGGCTTGCTCAACAGAAGTATTTTACAGTATGATGGTGCAGGGTTTTCCTCCCTCACCACATACAACTAATGGCCTTAATACTGCATATTTCTGGCGGTCTGCACCGTGACTTCAGCCTGAATTAGTAAAATGGCTATTACCAAGACAGCTTGCACAGCAAGAAAACATTGAACAAATGCTAATTAAAAACAAGGTCTGGGTCTGTGTTTTAAGCACAACTGCAAAAAAAAATCACTGTGTGTAGGCTAGGTGCTTGAAAAAGGTATTGCCAGATATTCTAATGCCACTCCTGCAAAAATGTTATCATCATGAATTATTTCATGAACAAATAAGTCTCCAGCCCTGGGTATCTGCAGATCATACACATTAGCAGAATCTAGATCAAAGTTATTCTGACCATTTAGATAAACAAGCAACTACTTACCAGGTTAAAATCAAGTACAGAGTCACTTTCCCCTTGTTCTCTTATATCTAAAACAATTTCATTGTATTTATTTGTTCTTAAATTCTTATCTTTTAAGTGTTATTTCAGGTACCATTTATATTTAATAACCTCCCATTCCACATTTTTCAGCTACTGGGGTATATCTGCCAGAAGTCTCAGACAATTTTAACCGTAATTTGCTCTCAGTGAACTAGCAAAAATTAACACAGCAGAAACTCAAGCATTTCATCACTTTGGATTTGTTTTTTCTGGAGGACTTAAGACTCCCTGCTGCTGGCTCCCACTTCCACAGAAGTTCATCACGTGGCTCATCAAGATGAAGAAAAGGCTTTTGGAGTCATGGTAGGGGATGCAACTCTGCAAATGTGGCATTCGAGACAAAATGGGCTGGCAGGCGAGAGCGTAAAAGGGGACAAAGAGCAGCTCTGAAGGTGAATTTCAGAAAGGAGACGCAGAGAGTGACGGGGAGGCAAGCGTTGCGGAGGGAAGTCAGCAGCAAGAGAACAGCAGCGACAACAGAGGCAGAAGGGATGAAGGCGGCTTACAAATGCAGAGAAGAAAACAACATCCCCACACAACAGCAAAGCAAGCCAGCAATGAAACCGGGAAAGGAGAAAGGTGGGGAAAAAAAGCAAAAAAAAAAAAAAAAAAAAGCAAAGACTATATCAGGTGGTTTGAGCTACACAGGAGAATGGCTTGGAACAAGCTCGCACACTTTGGAAATACTCTGAAATTGGGATTTTTCAGCCCATATACATGTGTTTATTTTTCACCTACCTAAAAGAGAAATCAGGATTCCTCTTTTTATCTGAAGGCTGTAACTGTTACTAAAAGATACCACTATTTGCACAAGCTGGATAAGCACAATGAAATCAAATAAAAGATGCAAGGCAGACAGGACAAAACCATGAAAAAGAGAGAGTAAAGGCCACTGCTACACCAGCTGGCACAGCACCTTAGGACTATTTGCACTTAGGAGCACTTTGAACTACTTTTGTACTTAATATTCATTCTAACCCACTGCATTTCAGGACAAGTACAACACGTACCTGGCAAAACGCAATCTTATTAGTAGCAGATAGAGCAATATAGAGATAGAAGTTTGATTTAAGAAATCAAAGCAGATGCTAAGGATTTGATCTAATGTACTTATGTCCATGCAAGCCTTCTGGATCACTATCAGCTCCCTAAACTTTTCACAGGGTAACATGCACCTTGGTAATCAGATTTCTCTTTGAAGACATAAAAATCATGTGACCTTGGAATAGGCTCTAAAGCACTGAAAACAGCCTCACGGATTCTCTGTGGCTTTCAAGTCAAGCAGCCTTGGAGTCAGGAGACTGAGGAACTGCTAACACCAGGTCTTGCAACTGTTCCTTCCTATAAGCGGTTCCTGCAGTGAGATCAGGACGCAGCAGGTACAAAAATCAAATGAACATTTGAATCCTTCTTCCGGCTCCACAATAACATAAGCCTTTGTATACAGGCTTTGCACAACTGGTCCAATGCTACAGCACAATTATATGCTTCATACAGCTGCTCTGTGTTACACTTTTTTCTAAACGATTGACTTATTTACAGGGTTTAAACATTCACTTCTGTTTTAAATGGTAAGATTTAAAATACACAGGTATCTACCATCAGAAGATCACCACGCATATGAGTGTCATGCCCAGCACTATTAGTGTGCCAGGGGCCAGTTTAGCCTGCCTCCAAAGTTTTAAAAGTCCCTTTTAAAGCTGATCTCCTATGCTGCGCTCAATCTTGTAAAAAGCAGTAAGAACACACTACCTCTATTCATACATACTATATAGGTATATAAGGTTATCTATCCGTCGTTCATTAATGAAAGAGAAACTAGCATACCCCTCCTGTGTGACCCTGCTCCGGTACCACTCAGGTTAATGGCAGCTTTGACCTTGAATTCAATAGGCCTCGGCACAATCCTGCAGAGCAGCTTTGGCGCTGATGGACGTGGATTTCGTCACACGCCTACCACAAGTTTACACAGACTAGCTGGTTTGACTCACTTCTGCTCTTTTGAAATACTAGTACAGCTTCAAATTATCTAGCAAACAACAATGCCTGGGCGTTCAGGCTTCCTGGTCACAAGAGGAAGATTTGGTTTCCTTCAGGTCCCAGGCATGCTTTCTTCGTAAAGCTTTCTCTCCGCTCTCCTCCTCAGATTTTGAAGTGGTTGGCTGGCTAATGTCAGGTATATTTGCCAGCAGTGTAGGTCGTGGCCCAGCTCAGCAAGCTAGCATTGCTGCTGTGGTCCTGGGATGTGGGCAATACAGGTTTCACAACCATGGATGTTCCCATTCCATGGTCAGACAAACTGAATACAAGCAATAGTCTCAATAATTACATAGTAAACTCGTATTTGGCGCTTTTCATCTGTACGCGCCAAATGCATTACAAGAGAAGTGTCATTATTGCTGTTTGCAATACAGGGAAACTGAGGCTTGCAGAGATAAATTTCCTTACTAAATTCATATAGTAGGTTGAAACAAAGCTTGGGAGGGGACCTGTTAGCACAGGTTTGAACCGAAATAGCAAAGAAAATGAAGCTATTATCTGCATTCCATGGGCTGCTGCACTCTATGGTTATACACGGGCACGAGTCCAAGCAAAGCACCTGAACGGCTCCTTCAGCTCTAATGAAACAAACAAAACCCAAAACTCACATCCTCATATTAACCAGAGTAATCCTTTAAGCTTTGCCTACATTTGTGCTGACATTATATTAGGAGAAGCTATGCTGAAAATTTAAAGAAGGATAAACCCAGTAGATGAAAACAATCTTTAACACTGCATACACCTGATCCTGTCCTCCCCAGCTTCTCAGAGGATTTTTCTAGATGGCTAGAGGCTCTATCCATTTCCAGTAAGAAGGTATTTTAAAGCATACTTTAACAAAGCCCTTGCTGAGACCACCCTGGTTCCCGGTTACATCTGTAGCAAGTATCAAGAAGATAGAAGATACTGCACAAATCAGTTATTCTTCTTGAGAGAAAATCAGAGATTTTGAGATTTAGTAATTCAGTGTCACAAGAGTGGCAATTCTTGTATTATTAAATATTGTACAGGTTATCAAACACAACACGAAGCGAAAGAAAACCATACCTAAACTGTCTTTCTTTTCTTTGCAAACGGCTGTACTCCGCTGCCTCTCTGCTTGAAGAATACGCATTTGTGTCCCCAATCGCATCTCCTCCCCTCTGGACAGTGCCATTAGTCCTGGTAAACACTCCAGTGCCTGTTAAGAAAAGCGTACTTCTACGACACATGTGCTTCTATCTACCTTGCCTACTATTTGGAAGACCATGCCTCTGAAAACTCATCTCAAAACAGGTTGTTCCACAAAGAGCAGACCATGTGCAGCTTGGTCTCATATGGATTTGCTCCTTAAATGGACCACCATGATAACAGCACCACCATGCCCAGCATGATCACATGCTGGGCAAGAAACAGCGTAGCTACTCTAGAGCTCACCCAGGGTCCAGCACACCTTCACGCAATACAGGCCACTGGCTGCAGCCAGAAGGTTGGCCTCTCTGCTATACCACAGCTACACAGCAATTTTCATTAAATTTGTAGGAGCTTAATTACCCTTCAGATTGAAATCAGCCAACAGTTTCAAATGCTGCAGAATGAGCAGAAACGCCTGGAATGACCTCATCGAAACCAAGCTAATGTGAACTGGAGGAAAAAAGACAGGGCAGCCTTCATCTGGGTGCCCTACATTGACGTGTGGATATGCAGACACCTTTTGTACATTTAAAATCCTACTTTCTTGGGTTTCTGCTCTCAAATTTACGATCAGTCCATTCTGGACAGCCAACTCTCCTGCTAGAGGGTCTCCAAGGAAAAGCATGGAGAAAACAAAGGGTGATACCACCACTATTGCTGCAGTCACACCAAGATCAGACAAACAGGTCCAAGCTAGAGTAAATATACATATATATGTGCTCTATATACTAGATACTTTACATTAGATAGTCTATATCCTCTGTATTTTAAAGGCTCAGTCCTTTAGCCCAAGAAACACAGGTGAGCAAGTTAGTTCAGGTGGACACAAAACTGAAAACAAGTCAGCCTTTAACACCACACAGGTTTCCCATGTTGAAGGAAAGAGAAGGCACCCTGCATGGCCTTGTCCCTGTATCTTTCCGCTTGCAAAGACTTTGCCAAGCTACATTTGAAGTACCTAACAGCAATACACATTAAAAATAAATGGCCCCAATTCCCTTTTAAACAACGACATGATTTAGGTAATGCAAAGGGGGGTTAGTTTAAGTGGGGATATATGCTAAACTGAGGATCAAGCCCAATGTGGTTTAAAATGTTTTTTCTAGTCTTTTTGAATTAATATTTAGATCCAGCTTGCCCTCCATGTTTTATTAAAACTACTTTTTCATCCCTCTTTTCCCATAGTAAGATGTCACCAAGCCACACACGGCAAAGTTTACTGTACATTTAGGAGGAAAAACAATAAAAGGTACATTGACCAAAAGACATTTCTCTAAGAAAGCCTAGTTTCTTTTTATGTCCTCCATAAATTCACAGACAGATGCCTCAGTAATTAATTTCCAAAGTGCATTTTTTTGGCTTAGGAAGGTCCATATAAGAATTTAACCTCACTGACAGGGTATGTCAAACTAGGAATGAGTTCACCAGAGTTAATAACAAATATTTCGACACCCGATAGGATGCTCTGCACTTTCCACTACAGGCTGAAACACAGAATCTGGAAGGGCGTTGTGCCTGACGCGGGCAGCCGCAGAGCCGAGGGAACAAACACCACGCCGCTGTTATGGGGCTGGGTGTTAAGAGCGAACGGGGTGTTAAAGGAAAGGGGTCTCCACACAGAGATTATAAAGGCATTCAGAGGAGGCAACACCTGAGGGTATTTTGGTAGGGCACTGGTATGGCCCACCCAACACAGAGAGACGTTGCGGAGGTGGCCGAGCGGGGCTGGCCCCAGTAGCAGCGAGGGCAGGGGAGCGGGAGGGACGGTACCTGGCTCGGCAGACGCGAGGAGGATGGCGCGGGGTCCGGAGCGGCTGGGCAAGGGGTGCTGAAAGCCAGCGGCCAGCAGGAGCTGCCGAAGACGGTCGTGTCGCTGCACAGACCGGACAGAGCTGGGGGAAACGGGGATGTTATACATGTATATATGTGTGCATAAACCAGCAGGAAGAAGGTCTCAGCGATGACGGCAGGAGATAATTACAGCCTGCAAAGGCCTGACCTCGTAAAGACGGAAAAAGATTTCCTCGAAAGTTTGCAGCTGAAGGTTTTACACGTTGCCTGGACGCACGGGATGAACGAGAGGCAAAAAATTGAAGAACTACTCACTGCAGTGCACAAATGGGAGAAAGGATGGGACTGCCAAAAATCGTGGAGGGATAAAAAAGGGTGTTTGGGAGGGAGAGGAAGGAAACGGTCCACACCATCAGCAAGCCATGCAAGGAGAAATATCACTAGAAGGCTGCAGTGAAGGACATAATGGAAAGAGACGAGCAAGTGAGAAGAGGCAGGCAACACGGCCAACTGGAGCACGCAGGAAAGCCCAAGCAGAGGGCAGCAAGATTTAACCAAGGAGGTACCAGCAGGACGGCCAGAGAGGTCACAGCAACCAGGAGAGAAGAGAGGAGAGTCCAAAACAGAGCAGCCAAGGACTGGAGGAGAAAGGTACTGATCTGACCAAGAAAAGGTCTTAAGACAGAAAAGAGGTGAAGATAAACCGGAGCTCAAGGAGAAAAGTTTCCTCATGCCCAAGAGGAAGAATATAGGGAAGAGACGAAAAAAGAATATTTTTATACAAGTGTGTGTGAGTGTGTGTGAGTGTGTGTGTGTATATGTGTATGCATATATAGTGTTTAAAACAGACCCCCAAGCTGGGGTAGCCCACAGGCACAAAAAGTCAAGAGTTTATATAGGCACTTTGTCTTGTGCAGGATCCTAAAATATTTCAGACCAAACATACACATTTTGCAGGTCACATTTAAAGTCTGCTCACCTTCTCACCTCTCTGTAGAGGAAAATAAAAGTCTGGCTAGATCACTTTTACTTTAAGATTCCCTTTCTCATTGCACCGTGATGCTGAAGTCTGAAACAGCATAGTGACAAGACTCAAAGGGATCCTGTGTTTACTTCCATACACTTGCACAGGGTAGTCCAGCAAGAACAATAGCGACAATTATTTCCTACAATTATAACCACATTTCACGCCCTTTCCTCTCAATTATGAGAAACAGTACCCCTTCCCTGACAACATTTATAGTTAGCTTCCTTCCCTGCCGGAGATCTGCACAGACCAGATGTTCTGTGCTTTTCTGGGCTGGTTGCTCATATTCCCAACCCTTCCATCTCACTGAAGAAACGCTCTTTATTTTTCTATCAGAAATAACTTGGCCCAAAATTTTGAAAAAAAGAATTCCCAGGAGTTTTCCTATGTTATATGCAGTCACTGGAAAAACACTTCAGCGACCTGCCACTGCGTTCCAACAGCAGATTCATGTCCGAGGCCTCCAATCACTAGCAGATCACACTTTGAAAATAAGAGATTAAAGCAGCAAAATACGAGCGACAAGAAGCTTCCTGCCTTAGACTACTTTCCCCAGGCACACCCACGTGGCTGAACACAGCGGCGCGGCCAGCGCTGGCTTGGCAATTAAGGCAACACTTGGCATTTGTTAAAATAATTTGTAAAAAACACTTCAAAAATCTCATTTACATTTTAAACACACATGACCTCACTCAGAGACAAACTTTGCTCCTTCTCTAAATCTTTGCTAATTTTTGGCAGAAGGACACATTTCCCCATCACAGGTAGTTGGGGGGAGGGGGGTTGTTTTTTCCTTTGTTTGCTGGGGGGTTTGCTTTTGGTTGGTTTGGTTTTTTTCTGGAAACAGAGCACCGTTTCAGCAAGGAAGGCTGTGTTTCAGCCTCTCCATAGCCTCAGGATGCTCCCACATTTATCGCTTGCTTAATGATGTTACCAGTGAGTTTTGAAAGAATGGTCACTTTGCCCCTGCAGGTTAGATTTCCATTATTTCAAATAGGCTAATCCAGACTGAAAGGCTTTCCCTACCTCTGAATGCCATTTTGCACTTGCTTAGCTTCCTCCATCCCCAGATCTTCCAGGGATTTACAAACCAGAAGCCACAGAGCACCAGTGATTTTTGAGAGCTCTCCATCAATGTCACTGCCAAGTTCACTCCAAAGGAAAGACATAACAATAGAAGGACACAGAACAAAGGTTTTGACATTATTTTCATTTTAGAGATGAAAGAGGTTGAAACAAAGACATGGTTCACTTCCCTGAGGCCTGAAGAGTCTGTTACAGCTCACAAGGAAAGCTTTGATCATGTGGGATCCTAAAATATTTCAAAACAAACATATGCACTGTGCAGGTCATACTTAAACTCCACTCACCTTCTCACCAATCTGTACAGGAAAATGAAATTCTTTTGAGAGGGAAATATTTTATCTCAGTTAGAAAGAAACAGCCCCTACAGTGGCTGGGTTGACCTGAGGAGAGTTATGCAGAAGAGGTCTGCACAAAGTGGCAAAAATCTTCTCAAAGAGCAGTGTAAACTGCACACTCAGAGATCAGAAATCTCCCCTTTTTCAGCATAAAAGCGCTGTGAGAGCGGGAAGATTCCTACGAATACCTCTCCTGCCAGAGGCGACCTGTCCGCAGGCCCAAACACCTTCTGTCTGAAATCAGTCGCTCGCCCCAGCTTCCCGACCCACCTCCTCCCGCTTGCGTCCAGGTAACGCACGCTTTCAGTCAGAACGGAGACAAAGCAGCGAAGTGGCAATCGCAGGGAAATACCGACAAGCCCACCTACACGCAGAGTTTTAGATTACATCAAGCATTCTCAGCCTAGCTAAAACGGCTCACATAACTTTGGGGGGGGGGGGGTGGAGGGGGAGGCAGTAAGCTTCACTCTTAGTCCCAGCTTGGACGTTTCCCAGCAGAACAGCAGAATCAGCAGGAGGAAGGTCCCACACGACCTTTAAACAAGGCCACTGGAGAGAAATTCAGGCAGCCAAACCCTTGCTCTGTGGAAGAGCATCCAGCGCATCCATCCTGTCCTTGTAAACGCACCACCTTGCCTTAGACCAGAAGCAGCTTTGCATACGATACAGACCAAAACCAACAAAAAAAAAAATCACAGTGCAAGTGGCTGGCTGCTGCTTCAGCATTTGAAGAAGCACAGTTATTTCTTAGACTTCTTTACCTGTCAGACAGATCTAAAGCGCAGCACAACTTGACAGCAGCACTTAAAGCACCCTACATTCTTTACGGAGATAATTACGCCCATAATGTCTGAACCTCTGCTCTGCACTGTCTCAGAGCGATTCACCTCTCATAACACAAACTCAGCGAATGGCTTGGAGCAAAATGAACTGTGCTTCACCAGTCAGCCGACAAGATACACACATCTCCTCCACAGTGCAACTAATAAGCTGCACAAAGACAGAAGCAAGAGAGGGGCTAAAAGCACTTTCTTTATATAGACTGATGTGAAGCAAAGAGGGTCCTTTCCACCTTCTGCTTCTAAGGCGGTGAAAGCACTGATGCCCCAGCCTCCTGAGGGCATGCAGACACGTCGCAACACAATTTTCACACATGCAAGCTCCAGAGGATGACTCATACTGGCTTGCCACTCGGGTTTGCTCCTCATATCAATGTATTTTCCAAATGTTCTTTTCATTTTTACTTTTTCTGTCCCATTCCTTTATTTTCACCTCTCTCTCCCTGCGTGCTCCATAACACTAAGTTAACATTAGACATTTCTCATACAGAGATATTGCCTACCTACCATTAATCTGGCTGGCTGGGCCAGTTGGATCATGCAAAGGACTAAGTACTGACATTATGATTTGCTTCTGAAAGTTTTTGTTTTCTTAAGGATGAAGACCTAAAATAATTCCCTTGTATGCACTTATAGCATAAATCCTCCTTAATATACAATTATACCTTGCTTTTGTAGGTACCTGTAACATAAATGCTGTATCAAAAAAATCTACTTTTGTACATCGTCCAGCAGACTGAAGAGTAAGGAGGCAATGACCCCAAAGAACTGCACTGATTTAAAAGTCTGCTCCTAGGACACTTCGTTTTACAAGTGCTGTCTCGATGTAGGAAATAGTCCAGCTGAGCCACACAACAGGCATAAGAAAAGAAAGAAGAGTGTGATTTTGAGTATAACGCTCAACCACACCGCAGCCACCATAACTAGGAAAGGCTATTTCAAGGGACTAAGCAATAAATGCCACTTCTGACTTCACTCCAAACTTCTTCCTTCCTCCTCGGCCCTCCACACCTCACACGGGCACCGCCTGCCTCGCGCTCAACACCTGCTTGCCTTGTTCCCCACGTTATCGTCAGTCCGGCTTGCACACGAGCACACAGACCAGGGACTGGTCCCAGTTTCTCCCATCGCATCCAGACGAGTTCAGCAGGTATATTTTTACATGCCAAATAGTTTCACAGTGCACGGGTAGCATTAGCGATTTTGTTTCTCGGAGGAACGAACAAACTACGTTATTGCCGTTCTGCTCACGCTGTTCAAGGGGCGACAAGGAAAATTCCCCCCACCTCCCCGAGGAGCAACCGCAGAGATTACACGTTACCCCGCACGCTTGCACTCCATGGCCACGCTACAGAAAATATTTGCATGAGTAATCACACTGAAGCCATTATAATTATTCCCATGAAGAAACATTCAACCTCCTGTTTAAACATTTCCAGAGTTTGGGACCTGCATGCCACTAACGCATCAAACTGAGTTTGCGCCAAGTATGGCATTTGTAAGTTAGACAGTCCACTTTTAAATGAATATTGTAGCAAATACCTTCTCTTGTAACAAGCCCCAGCTACATGAACCCCCGGCTTCCTGCAGGTCCTTGCAGTCCCACCGCTCTGGGGAGGTCCTCATGCTTTCCTTTCAGAGATGGGGGCAAATACCACAGACTCATTTTTCTGGTCCTTGAAATCAGATGAAAAACGTTACCCGCCAGTAAAAGCAGAAGGCAGATAGCACGACAGCAGGCATACCAGTGCACTGACCCCGACCAGCCCCGCGGCGGGGAGTTCAACCACGGCGCGTCCAGGCTGAGGACTCCCACTACCGCCGAATCCGACCGGCCACCTTCCCAATGAGACGCACGGCGAAGCGCAGCCGCTCCCAGGCCGCAGGCAGGACCCGGACCCCTCTTGCTGGCCCTCGGGGTCCAGCGACCGCCCGACTTGCACAAGCAGAACGGAGCGTCTCCACGTGCCACCTCCTGCACGCTCCTGGGGCGCTCCGGGGCCACGGAAATCGGCGCCGAATTAGCCACAGGGGGAACACGGCAAGATGTGGCAATGCACAAGGAGGTTCTTGTGTGCCTTAAGGCTTTTCTCCTATGAATGACTCCATTCACTTTTGAAGAGAAAAAGCTTTTTTTTTCCTTTTTTCTTCTTTTTTGTAATTAAAGAGAAAGCTTTCAGGCAATGGAGGCTAAAAATTTTTATCTTAAGACAGGATTTTCATTGTTTGATTCTCTTTTATGAAAAAGTAGCCCTTTTGTTTATTTCCAACTTAACTCCTAACTATTTAATTTCATGCTCTAAAATTTTTACACCAGAAAAGACAGAGCAACATCGTTGTCTTATTCATTTTCTCCACAGGACTCGTAATTCAATAAACTTCCAACACATCCCTTCCTCAGACTCCTCTCTTCCAGACTGAAGAGTCCCAGTGCATTCAGCCTTTCCTTGTTCTGCTGCTGCTCCACGCTCCGGCTCACCCCGCTTACCTTTCCTGGCATCTTCGCTAGTTCTACTGCTTTTTTGTGGGTTTTTCTGAGTCGGAGAAAACAAACTTCACACGCTGGTCAACATACATAAACACCACAGGCTTTACACTGGTAAAATATTATCTTCAATTTTATTATCTCCAATTTTATTTTCTCCTTTTTATATAACAGCTTTACAGAAGAAAAAGCCATACGTTAAGTTTGAAACACAAACTGCTAAAACACTATAAATTTCAAAAATCGAAGAGGAAGCCTGCTGTTCCTATCTTAGTTTCTGCAATTTTATATTCGCCTTTCTGTTGTCAGTTTTAGCATGTTTCTAGAATATTTTCCTGTCCTTTAGACTGAAATGCCTGTGCACTTGGGCTGCTGCCTAAAGAAGTCTGAAATCTATTCTCAGACGGAATGAATATGCAAAAACACCTCCAACAGAAAAGCTGCAATCTTAAGAAAGAAAGAACACAACTCCCCTAGGGTTTACAAGGTGTTCAGACCCTTGCATTTAAGGGTAAGTAATGCACATGTTTTTAAAAGGAACAAAGACATTTCAAATGTTTTTGCTGTGCATCTGCATCCTCAGCACTGTCCAGCCATCGTCACCAACTCATTTACAGTCATGATGGCCGGGAGCGTGGGATGTCCAACACTACTGCTATGAACAATAATACACAAACTAACCCCAACACAAACATGGGAGGGGGAAGGAAAATGAGTGGAAAATGAAGTGAGAGAAGGAAATACAAACTGGACCAACTAACACAACATCTGTGTCTTCCCTCCCACACTGTTTATGATGTCCAGTAATAAATTTCAGAATGGAGCAATATCACAGAGTATTAAACTGGCAAAGAAACAGGACGTGATTTTTACTTTCAAGGAGTCTGGAGCTAACTGTGAGATAACTTGCCCAGACATTATTAGCTAATCAGAAAGAAAAAAACAAACAAACAAACAAACAGCTTTAGTGCCTTGATCAAAGAATAGGCTCTTACCTAAGAAAGTCAGGTGTGTCCTTAGCAATACATTAGACATGTAGGCAGCTCCGGATTCTACATTTAGAAAGTCCTGCATACAATTGCTTGGGTTTGCAAATGCCAGTACCTTGTATTTCTCGGGGTGCTTTAGGCAGCATATTTTGTATGAGCAATACCATCAAGAGAATTATATTATTGTGCTCAACTGGCGATAAACTTTGCTTGCACGTACACAAAGCATTTTCACATGACACACACAGCATTTCCTTACACTTACGAAATATTTAAACGCAAAGCAGAATAACTGAGCACTTAAGCAGAGAACTGTTTGACTTTATTCTACCGCATCATCTCCAATTCACCTGAGACCAGCCCAGAATTACAGCACCACAGAGACAGTTTGTCCAGAAGATAACAGAAAAATGTATTCACTCTTGCTAAGAATCAAATAACATGAGTATCTAGTTTTCCCACCAGCCTTCAAAGCTATCCTGGACTTAGTAAAGAGGGGAGGTCACACCTTGAACCTCTCTTCCGGGGCGAGTTTGGCCTCGGCGCTGTTAGAACAGTTGTGCCCGACTGATGTTGTTAATGTTATCGTCACAGCTGCAAGGAGAGCTGTAAGCTGTTTTGGAAAGGGCACTCATTTCTGGAGACTGAGAAAGTATTTTCTGGCTGAGCTCTTGGAAGCCGATCTGTTAATAATTTAACAGGAAAACTTTTTTCGTGGGCCAGAGGGGGAAATGGATATTAGTAAGATGGAAGAATAAGACAAAGAAAGCACAAAGTCCAGGATTTCATGTATTCACTCTCTCCCATTTTCCCCTTAGCCTGAGGCATCGCTATCCTCAGCTCACAAGAAACACAATCTAACTCTTAGTGAAAATTCCCACTGATGCAAACGAAAGTTAGATCTTTTATTTAAGATGGGGTGGAAAGCTCTAGAGCTTTCAGTTTTGCCTCCCCTGGCAACCCGCGGTTTATGCAACAGCTCCTAAAAGCACGGAGGTCACCCACCTGCTTTTAACTGGTGCCGCTGCAGATCCAGCAGCGCTGTGATGTTGCCACCCAAACCTGCTGACCAGCCGCTAACCATAACCAGTCCCAGCCTGCATCGGCAGCAGATTAAGAGGTCTATTGTATCAGGAATTGTAGTAGGTGGACCAGAAGGTTTACAAACATTGTATGCTTTCTGTATTTTTACTGTTATCTTGATCTGTGCAAAAATACATATCAAGGGTTTTACTATTTATTTGTTTATTCAGAAGCTGAATTCTTTGCAAGTCAATGAAGCAGGTATTTTCATAGCCCAGAGGATACCAGTCAGGCTGCAGAAACGCTGAAATTAAAGTGTGAATGGTCCCTGTCTCCTCCTGCCCTCATTCACGGAGACCAACTTCAAGGCCCATAATCTCTGTTAAGTGTTTGCTGCCACAAGGCTGAGATAAGAATGAAAGGAAGGAGATAAGAAGGAAATGCTCACTAACAAGAGTAGTTAGGAAATCTTAAGTCAGACTGAAAGCATGACTTAATGAGCCAGGCAAAGACTGTGGTTGCAAAAGCAGCAGGTCAACTGCAGAAGAAAAAGTCGCAAAAGTGGGAAATGAAGTTCTTAGGAAAAAAAAGAGCACTTGGTTGATTTGTTTTCTGCCACTTCCATTCACCAAGTCATTACAACCTAATTTCTCAACATTTAAAGTCAGAGAAAGGTCAGGTTCACTGACCGTTTCGGGATTTCTACCACAGCTGCTTAAAGCAGCTATTGTTGGTGTTTGGCAAGGAAATTTAAACCGTGGAAGTGGCTGGCAAAAAGCCTTTCACAAGAACAAGCAGCAGGGTAAAGAGAGATCAAAAACCTTTAATTAAATGCTAGTGGCAACTATGGCTCTGTCAATCACCACGAGGATCTATCCAAACAGAGGAATATGGCTGAGGCAGCCCAACACTTGGGGGTTTCCTGTTTCTCAAGGAGCACAGTGCAACCAGAGGTACCAACTGCCTAATGTGTTCGTATCTGTGCATTCAAGAAGGTATCTGGCTTGCCTCAAAAAAAAGACAGTGTCCAAATGATGTGGGTGGAACGGCTGGACGGCGGTAAGTGCTCCCAGCTCTCCCATCACGCAGAGAAACTTGTGGCAGGAGGACCAGGGGAACCTGTTATACAGGAGCTACAAAAGGACCAGTCTGCAGCGAAACACGCAGGGAACAGGGAAATCACGGGCAAGACCTGCTGTTAGCTGCCGCGCTGTTAAACCAGGTCCAATGGGTTATAACAGACGACACGAGCAACCCAGTCCGATCCCACAGCTGACCCTGCTGGGAGCAGGAGGCTGCACTGGAGACCTCCCAAACTCCCACCTGCACTAGCCTACAAGCCTATTAATAACTGCTGACAAACTAAAGCAGAGAATTTACAGCTGCGGGTCCCTAACAGTTTATCCTGATATTTTCCCCCCGCCACGAGTTAGGTTTCTGCCTTTGAGCCAGCTCTCTGTGGTCTGCCAGCGCTGGAGCAAAGGGACCAGCAAAGGCAGCAAGACCATGGGGGCACTGACCCATACCATGGTCCCTGCTAGAAGGTAACAGGGAACGTACTCTTGTAGCCAAACGTTTGGAAATGGACCTTCTCCTCCCTTAACAATGAGGAAGCAGAGCTAAAAGGGGTGAGTTAGGGACAACACTGCTCAAAATTTGACTCAAATGCCTTTCACATCTACTCTATTCTGTAAGCACCAAAAAAGTCGTTTCTCAGCCCAGCTGTTCCCATAACCTGTCAGAAACACAGCTACTGGGCACAGTGTCTTGCCATACATGTCTTGCGTTTTAAAGGCCCAAAACGCATGGTCTGACTCCACAGCAAAACAACACCACGTCCGCTCTGAGAGCGAACTTTTGGAGACTCAGCCCCTGCAAGCACGAGCTGCGGCCAAAGACGCTTCTGGAGCCGTCGAGAACGACGGGAGGTCTCGGATGAAGGTGGAGGGCGCAGAAGCAGATAGCGCAAAGCCGACAGAAAAGGGACAACCGCCCCAAGCAGCGGGCGGCAGGCAGGCTAAAAGGGGACAGCTTGTCATCTACACTTCATCGATGTGTGACCCCGGCACAGAGCCGCCTGCGGAGAGACGGTGTGTGGCTGTGTGCTGGCACAAGCTTTTAAACAGAGAGCGAGCATTGAGAGAAGGGCTGTTATGGATACAGGTGAAACCTGCACTTGCTAAGCTCACAGAAAGGGAAATTCAAGAGGCAGGAAGCGAAAAGCCCAGAGGAATTTACTGCAACCGCGAAGCATGTAAAGGAGGGTTACAGGATCCTAGCGCTGAAGTGTAGCCTAGATAAACCTGAGCTAGCTCTAATTTAGTGGATTTAAGTTACTTTACTGCAGCTCCTCACAGGCTGCCTGAGCAGCTAGATGATGTAGTTATTGCTGACACCCATAATTATTACTGGATTTGAAGAATGCATGCCCGACCTGAGCTGGCTAGTTCAAACCTGGCTCGGATACGTTTCCTGCAACATGTGCAGGAAGAACCAAGCAGCCTAACGACGAAACAAAGCTCTGTCATCTTGCAAAAGTGCCAAGACCTTTGGTTTCGCGAAGGGAAAAGGAAACCGCACAGCATATCACTTCCCCTTCCACTCGCATTTTTCCTGGACGGGAGTAGGTCACCTCCCTAGATGTACTTTCATAGGCCTGTGCAGTGCCACAGAGGGAGCAGAACCAGACAGTTCTGAAACATGCTTAAGCAGAAGATGCAGAGTTGCCTTAAGGTGCAAATCTCACCCCTTTTTTTCCTGCTACTATTTTTAGGAGAGGACAAGCCTGCACAAGAAGTCAGACACAGCATTAAAACTCATACATAATATCACGCAACAATCATATCTTGCTGTTCAGTGAGAGAAATTCTATATAATCCATTACAAGTTCCACTTCGTTCTGCAAAGCATTAAGCAATTACTGCTGGCATTTTCATGGCGTATGCCAAGACCAGTATACCAGACTGGAACAGGGTGATGTGCCTACTCTTACGCTTGCTGACATGATGGATCCTGCACTCATTCCCTTAGTGAATAATCACAGCAAAGAAAATAAGGACAGCCATTTATGAAGTCTTATATGCTTATAGCTCCATATTCAAACCAATACATACCCAAATATGTGTGCCTGCAAACTCACCATCTAAGATCTACTAAAGCTTTTAAAGACTTACACATGCAACTCATTCAGCAAGGAGGCTGAAGGGTGCCACAACAACTAATTACTACAGCCAAGGTGGTGAGAAAACAGGTAAAGCAAAGCCAGACAGGTTTTGAGCAAGAGTTCTTTGCCCAGTTGCCTATTTACAGATTACCTCTCATTCACCAGCAACATCATATGTGAGTGTAATTATCTAATCGTCTATATTGCAAGAGCACGAACTGATGCCAGCCCCAGGTCAGTGCTGCAGTGCCCAGCACAGCGCGGGTCCGGCAGAGCTGCCAAAGCCTGATTTGTGCATCAAACATAAGACGAGAAAAAAGAAGAGCGCGGGACGAGAAAAAAGAAGAGCGCGGGACGAGAGGATCAGGGTAGTTGCCATACCATCAGGAACAGCGAACTACAAGAAAGGAAGTTTTGGTGAAACCTTGAGCATGCCGGCAGCCGAACACAAGCTTTGGTAACACAGGTACCCGCACACACTGGTGTTGAATGCTGGGCTTGGTGAGGACGCTGGCTTTCAGCTTGGAGTCTGCAGAACCTCAAACAACCCATGAACACCTTTCAAAAGGTCCACAAAAAGGAAAACATGAAAAGCACGACTTACATTTGCTGTACTTCCATTGGCAAGCTAGCAATCTGCAAATCCACGGCGAGAACCATTGCACTGGCCACACATCACTCGGACGGGAGGCGATGGAGATGACGCCGAGGGGCTGAAAATGGGTGCACAAGCCACTGCGCAAGAGTGCTCATCAGGGAGAAAGCAAGCAAGAAATTGAAACGTTGTGTCCCAGTTGCTCAGTGTTCTTCCAGCGAGAGGAGAAAACAGTTTGTCAAAATTATTTCCCTTTTACCTCCATCACTCACGTCACAAAAAAAGGATTGTAAATTAACACACTGAATTTCACAGCTCGCTTTTCTTCCTTCTCACAAGGTGACTGGTGTCTTGTGGTTCCCAAAAGATAACACATATCTTGCCCTCTGTCTCAACTCAAAAATTGAAGAGCTTAGACACGAGGCACCAGAATTAATTTCACTAATCACTGAAACCAGAAACCTAAAAATTGCACATGTAGAGAAATTAAAAAGATTCATGCTCCAGGTTACAGATAAATCTGCTTTCCCTCTTTAAGATCAAATACATCAGTGAATGAGATTGCCTATTGACACACAAGAGCAGCACACCGGTAGATTTAGTGATTCTGACAGGAAAGCACTTCACAGCTGTACTGTCCTTGAAAAACACCCAAGCAGCATGTCCCTACAGACCTTCCAACAGCTATTTGGCAGCAGCTGCACCCAGGAGCTCGAGCTGTACACCTCTAACGAAGAAAAACTGAGAAAATATCTTGGAAACAAAAGCAAAGGACTTGAATTAATAAGAAATCCATAAACTAAAGGCTGCAAGCTATTCCTGTAAATGAAAAATGACAAGATGATAGCTACTAGCTCCTGTCCAAGGAAAGAAATCGAAACTAGTGTATATCAAATAGTCTATTTTTTGTGACTTTATTGACAAATAAAGACTTCCTCTTCATACTTTTCCTGAAGGCACCTATGATCCTGAATGAACTCTGTTGCTGTTTGTCTTTCAGAGCATTAAACACAGCAAAAATAAAAATTTAAAAATACTAGTCCTGAATTGGCAAGCTTAACCATTACCTGCTTAGAGCAGTCAACCCACTCTGGAATTAACCATGCGGATTAACTCCTCCAGGGAATCTCTTTACAGCACTCAGACAAATACACAAAACATACAACATGCCTATATTTAAACACATGAGCTCTCCCACTGAAGTCAGATTTAACTTGCTGAATTTGCATGTGGGCATCAGTGTCTTGCTGAATCAGGACCACTCAGACCAAAAACTCAGGTAAAAGTAATGGGAAGTTCCTGTTCATATAGCATTTAAAACATTTTAATATATATTAAAAATATACATGTGTGTGTATGTGCATGTATACATACACACATGCACACACACATATATATACACACATATACATGTGAAAGCAATATGAAGGTTAACAACTCCATCTGAAAATTGCCCTAAGCTTCTACTGTGGGATGCTTAAGCACACAATTTTGGAGAAAAGCTGCAAAGCTCCACAGCCTTGCTGGCATCACCAAACCTCCTCAGAGATGAGAGACGACACCATGTAGCTAGAACGCTAAAGAAGATGCATTGAATTCCATTACAGTGCCCATTTTTTTTTATAATAAGAGAACAGATTTGACACCTATCCCACTCCTTTCCCTACCACATGAAACGCTACATTCAAGATTACTGTTCACACACTAAAGACCTGCCCGGCCTCCCTTTCCCTCTCCCACTCCCTCAGGATGCTCATATTTATAAAGGAGGCTTCTCTACAGGGGTTATGTCTGGTCTGAAGGCGCCTGTCTGAAAAGCATTGTACTTGTCATTAGAGCATCTAAGATTGCAGAGACCGAAAGACATTATTTTCCTACTCAATTTTTAACCCCATTTGCTTTGCCTCTTCCTGCCTGCCCTTTTCCACAGCTTCTCACAAGGCAACGTTTCCCCTCTTCATTTGCACGGGATTCTTCAGTCAGTAAGACCAAGAAGTTATCTCTTTTTGAGCAAAAGGATGATTTTGACAAGTTACCAAGTTCGTCTGCAAAGACCAGTCTCCTCAAAGTTTTTTTCCAGCTCCACTTTAGAAACACCAGGTGAATATGTCCCTTTAAATTCTTCTCTTGGATTACGCTGGGGGAAAATTCCCGACACCTTTTTTTAAAAAAAATAAAAAAATTCTCCTGCTAATAATGGCTAGTATATTTAGATACTGTCTTTATTTTAAGATAGACTTTAAAATCCTGGTTTGCAGCTGGTTAAACCACTCATGATCTTGCAGCTAATTAAACTTTGCTCTAGCTCCCTACAGCGGAGGCGAGCAGCCGACCTCCTCGCAGGCAGGCCATGGCCAGGCATATCAAGCCCCCAAACACCTGAAAAGCTCAGATCTGTCACTGAGAAGGGAGCTTGTCCGACACCGACCCCGCGTGTGCGCGAGCAGGAGAGCGGACACCGAGCCGGCAACGCCGGCTGAGGCTGCACAGCCCACAGCGGGCAAAGCACTACGGGCAGCCTCCCACCCCAGACACTACAGGAGCTCACTGCACCGTCACAAGGTTTTTACAGTATTTTGGTTGTTTCTCTGAACAGCAGAAAGGGACATGCAGCAATACATGCCATTTACGTTGGGCCGATCCCTCTGTACATATCGCTGTTTGCACAGTTGCAGCGTTCCCTAATCGCATGGATCCAGGGATACAACGAGGTAGGTAGGCAGATGTGATACCTTTTATGAGGCTATCAGGTCTTCTCACAAGGACCTGAGGACAGGCTTATGCACCCAAAGCCTATCTAATTTTCCATGCTCTTTGCATATGAAAAGAGGCATTCACGGATATTAATAAAGTAGAAAATACAACTACAGCCTTAAAGACTGAATATCAATTTGCCTTTCTTCTCAAACTAAAAGTTTCACTGAACCCGGTACAGAGCTTTTTAAAAGGACAAAAATGTTTTCTTTTTTAAAAAAGAAATAATCACTTGTAGCGCAAACGTAGCACAACGATAACTTGAGCCTCTGCTGCCAAATCTGAAACACGCAGAAAGCACCCAGCCTCCCCTAATGCCAGTAATACATTGCGACTTTTACAACTCAAGTGCTAAACACCACCCCTGCGGTTTCGCTCCTTCTCCCTGGAGTCCCAGCACGCCGGGAAGCAGGAGTCACAGCACGCGCGACGCGACGCCGCGGGAGCAGACACGCCGGAGAGCCGCCAGCGCCGCGGGTGCCGGTGCGGAGGGACAGGGACCAGCAGCTGTCACAGCATATCGGCTTTTGTAAAGAATTGAGTATGGAGCCATTTAATGGAGATTTGAAAGGCAAACCAATGCACCGAAAGAGCAATCCTCAATACACTTGCATGTATCTCTTAATCAGCTGAAGCTCAGCTAAAAAGGTATAAAGTTTGGCCATGTTTCTGGACTTCTGCTGTTGCTATTTTTTGCAAGGAAGAACAACAAATCTCACACTGCATGGTTTAGAAGTTTATCCAGCTCCAGAAAATACAATGTAGAAGTTAATTGACTGGGTATATTTAAGTGCACAGTACAGTAACTTTCTCTCACAAGGAAACCACATATAGGCTTAACTAGAGCTGATGGCAGCATCAGACCATTGCTTTTCTGCTATAGGAAAAAAATGAATAGAAAGAGAAACACTATTCAGATTCCCTGAATAGTTATCACCCTTTTCAGAGTGCGTACTGTATCGTTATTGTCGCTCAGAACAGGAGGGTGATTTAAGGGGAAAAAAAAAAGAGCCATGAAGATCTGCTCAAATGTCAACAGGAAAGTATTTATTTTCATCAGAATATACATATTGATACATTCTTAGCCTTCATATATTTCTTTATCATCAGAGGTCTCAGCTGAAATTTCAGGCAATAAACTGAGGGATCAAGCACACTGGACAGAAGAAAGCATGTTTACATATTACGTGAAAGGATTTTATTCTAAAAAGAACGTAATATCCTTAAAAACCTTTCCAGATCTGGCCCACCCAGGGAGCAGTCTCCATATAGAAAATGGATATTGTAATAACATTCCCAGCAGTCAACATCATTAGACAACAATCAAAACATTTACACTTTGACATTTCAAATAAAAACAAAGTTTGGAGAGAGCTTAAAATTTCATCAGAACCTCGTAAAAATCTCTGCTACCCCAAGAATCTGTTACGAAACTCAGATTTCCCAGCCACGGCTCCTGTAACGCAAAACAGCAGCCGGCTGCGGTCCGCACTGTCCCTGAACGCTTCAGCCCTTACTTGACCACGGAGAAAGGAGGACCCTGGTCATCAGGCGCCCGCGGAAACCGGAGGAAGGTGCTGGGCGCCCGGGGCAGGTCTGAGCGCGACGCGTCTCTCCTGCAGGACACCTGAAAACTCAGGGAGGCAGCGGGGCTGCTGCTGCTCTTTCTGAATTGCCTCGAATGCAGACAAGAACGTGGTAAGGCTCTGGCTTGCCCTACCTCAGTGACAGTCTGCGATTCTTCTGTCCAGCAAAAATCAAATAAATAAATAAATAAAAACGGGAAAGGTTCAGGATCTGAATGAAGCAACCTGCCTGAAGCAACAGCATCAAGAAAACCTGCACCTTAAGCCCTGGGATAGCAGTGTTTTCTGATGCTTCCTGTAACACTTTTGCATTGGAAAGATTTCTCCTTATAAATTTAAACCTACTTAAAGGCAGGTTTTAAAGCATGGCAACATGTATAAAAGGTCTGAACTTAGTCTACTACAACCATTATAATTCGATAAATAAAACATTAGTCAATAGGCATGTACTAGCAAAATGCAAAGAAAATCTAACTCTGGCAGAAAAGAAAATACTGGTAAAAGACCTGGAGTCCAAGTTTGCTGAAGTTTTAAGCCTGCCTTGGATGGGTTAGGAGAAAGCACTTGCCTCTTTTCACTTAATGCAGCTCAGTAATAACTGCAGGGAAAGCTGAAAAGCTAATTAGGAACAAAAGGAGCAGAAAAGCAGGTTTTCCTCTTTCAAACAATTTAAGAAAAATCTGAGAGCAAGATTTACCACTTTGAAATCCGCAAAGGGCAGAACAACCCAGCAGAATTGGCTTCACCCATTAAGCGCCCACACGACATCACCTGAACAGCTGGCTTCCCCCACCCCTCACACCCCACGGCGGGCACTACATTTAAGGTAGGTTTAGCAACAAAAACCAACTTTAACACGCAAGCTTTGCACATCCACGTGCCTTTCTGAATGCACCTGGAAGCAAACCAAGGACAAAAATCAGGAAGAGACAACTCGCACTTTCCTACCTAAAATCGTCCCCGGGAGCAAAACGGGATCGCTATATGGATTTTCTCTATATAAATGGACTTAAGCGTGCACGCCAGACAACGACGTCGGTCCCTGACCCCGACAGCACCCCGAGGCAAAGCGGCAGCCCGACCCCAAGAGAAGGGGCGGCCCTCGCTCCCCCACGCCTGCGGCACCGCCGGTCGGCCCCGCAGCCCCGTTTCCGACCACCCGGGAGGCAGGCGAAGGGCGAATCGGGGCACGACGGGGCTCGCTCAGCACGGCGGCTCAGCGACGGCAGCCCGGGAGCCCATCTGAAACGGGTCCCCCCTTCTTTAGCGGGGGGGAAAGGAGGCAAAGGCAGAGATCCACCACCAGCTGTCCATCCACCTTACACATCCTTGACCTGAACTGCACGGTGAACACAGCGCCTCAGCGTATCTGACTCCACTTCCTCCAGAGAAGCTGCTTCGAGGCAGAAAAAGAAATGAAATAGGCTGCATCTTTCCATGCGTGGCTTTTATTTTCGCAATTTAAATGCTGTCAGCTGCAGCTGGTCTTGCAGACCATCTACAGCTACTCTCCTTGAAGAGCAACAAGCCTTTTTGACTCCAGGCTTTCACTATGCAAATACAAGCACACGCCTGGTACTCAGAAATCAGACACGTTGTATGTGGTCCACAACCACTTGTCTCTTGCCTCTTTCTCCCTGGTCTCTAAAAGCTGCTTTTTCAAAGTACACCAAAGGCCCAACCCGATACTTCTCAGCAGCAAAGCTCTTTGTTTTTCTTTGCTCAAAGTTGGGAGCAAAGTCGTAAGCACCCCAGTCAGACCATCAGCTTATGTTCACTCAAAATTGCCTTTCTTTTTTTCAGGTTGCAATAATCACCTCACAGAAATAAAAACTATTTAGTGGATCAATAACCAGCTGTAAGTTCAGGTGGGGGGAGGAAGAAGGATTCAAAAACTGCAGTTTAGACCCCCTCAAGTTCCCATGGCAATACCACGAGGCACAAAAGGCGCGCGTGAATGTGCGGTACACTCCTCCTCAGAGGTTTTATTACTACGAAATCTGCAATACCACGAGGCACAAAAGGCGCGCGTGAATGTGCGGTACACTCCTCCTCAGAGGTTTTATTACTACGAAATCTAACACTTTCTCAGTGAAAAGAAGTTTTCATGATTTACAGGAGATAATTGGGAGGGAAAAAAAAAACAATTAACATTTTATGACTGGCTATAGATGAATAACATTTAACATCCAACACTCTACGCAGCGCTACAGTCATTCACTAATGACTGAAAAACGCACCGTGAAAATGACTACAGCTAAACTGGTGGGGTGTTAATTTAATTTTTGGTGGCAAAAGCGAACACGGCGGGGACAGAAGAGAGAGCACTTAGCTCCGGCTCCGAGCGCGGCGTCAGCCCGCTCCCCCCGCGCACGGCTGAGCACGCACAAAGCACAAGGGCCGGCCCAGCCCACCCTGCGAAACTCTAACTCGTGCTCACGAGTTTAATTATGGCACATGTATTTCTTGAAAACTGCAATTGAAACATCAGCTCCTAATTGAAGAAATTGCTCTGGGCAGGACCAAAGGGTCATTATAAAGTTTGGTCCCTTCTTTTTAACTCGCTGATAGAGCAACCCTTGCAAAAGGGCAGGGCCCTTCCCCAGAGCGCCTGGAAACCTCTCAAAGACACCCATTGTCCAAGACACAAAAATCAAGGGCAAGAAACACGGAAGGAAGCCCCGTCTGCAAGCACAGGAGGAGACAAAGACATGAAAACGCGCCTGCTGAGGTGGAGCACCCGCAAGCCAGCCACACCAGCCCGGCCTTGCTTGGGGAGACACAGAGGAGCTGAAAGGGGGGGGGGAAATCAGCTTCCAGGATGACAAATACTAGCAGGAGCAAATGGAAGGTGTGTCAAAGAGAGAAATCTTCTTAAATTAATAACACTCATTAAAGACTTAAGTTGCAGAAGCTTTGCAAAGTTACAAGAAAGCTCCAAATCGGTCTTAGCAAAGACAACGAATTTCACCATCGGGACCTACGAGTATACACAGGATTTCCATGCCCCTCTAAATCAGCACATTTGGCATACTGGTTTTTGTTTATTGAAAGTCTGCATATGCTTCCCAAAGCCTTCCTGCCAGCCAGCTTAAAAACCTAGATACACCCATCAATTTCCCAATATCTGAGTAACTCTGATCCTTACAAGCTGCAAAAACAGACGCTAAACAAGTTATGACGACGTGGTTTAAGAAAGCTGCCACAGAAGTGAGTTTTAGGGTTACGTGCAAAATGCTGCATTCCCTGTACCTCAAACCCTAAACTGTAGGCACTAGAGCAACCCTCTGTTGTGCTTCACATCCCCATCCTATTTTATGGCAGGATTTAATTTTACTACTCAGAGTCAAGCCTGTGGACACCAGCACCTCGCATGGCGTCCAAAGGCGGCAGTGAGCCAATCTGTGTTAACAGCACGTGACACTTTAAATGGGGATTTAAATGCGGAAAGACCTATTCAGTGCTGATTCGCCTTCTGTTTTATGTTTTCTGCTGCCGCAGCTGTAAAACGTGCTACACATGTTAGAGGTTTAGCATTCCCTCCTTCTCCACAGATGTTTTCTCCTCCAGCAGCCATCTCCATGACCGTCCCGACCCATCGCTCAGCAGAGCGGCCAGGGCTCCAGACCATAACCAAGAGAAAACCTCAGCGTCACCGGCAGAGGTTCACGAGTCAGGCTGCAGTCACGGTTTCTGCAGTCACGTTAGCACTTAACGATGTCGGTGATGGGGATGCTCACTGCACAGCGCAGATGCTACGGGCCGGTGCAGAAAGGCACAAAACTTCACCTTCCTCAAAGTACCGTGCTGCCTTTCCCCTTGACCACATCAGTTATTCATTAACAGCTAATAAAAAAACTACTGTTCCTCACCTTCCCACCAGGCAGGTGCTCCTCACAGCCCCATACATCCACCGTTTTTTAAAAGGACTATTTTGTACTGTGTTTAAAAAAAGAAAGCTGAAAAGTGTGGGGATCTTTTTTGTCTTCAAGCACACTGTTCACTGACTGCAATACTACAGAGTGGAGAATAAAGCATGAGAGTGCTCCTAAATAAATCACAGCCATTTACACATTAGGCACCTAATCATGTTGAAAATACAATTACACACGTTTAAGCAGATGCTCATGCCCACAGGTCAGGCCCGTTACTTTGAATCTTCTGTAAATACACTACTCCCTTGGTCTCTTCACAGAATGTGCAAGGGTGAAGCTACTTTGTAAAGACCTGAATTATCAGTCTGGGTGTGGAAAGGAAGCAGAGACCTTACGAATAATCATTTTTCCACATCCCATTTACCCCAGCTATGAACACCGCATAACAGGCAAGGATCCAGCGGGTCCCGGTTCTCCTTTCACAGCTTTTAATCAATACTGCAAGGCATTTCATATTTTTAAAGTCAAACAAAACCTTTTGCTGTAGCCTTTTGTAAATTCACCATAAAGATAACCTCCAAGGAATGCGTATCGTTTACACATCAGTGAGCTTACTTATTAACGTGAACTTCTAGCAATAGCTGCATTTCTGTGTTTCGAAGCGGCCACAGAGACCTGTTTACATTCCAGTCCCGGCGCGGCTCCGTCTCGCACCGGGAACGCCAAGGTCGACCGGGCCGTTCAGCAGTCCTCGCGCCCGGCGGGCTGAGAAACGTCGCCGGCCGGATCTGCTCCGTCCAGAGATGCCCCAAAAATCAAACGCGCGCCCCATGCTCCGTCAGTCGTGGTGCCCGCTCAAGTGCTCTCCTTCCTCAGCCCCACTGGGGCCCCAAAGCCCCCAGCAGCTGGGGGACCCCGGGTTAACGCAGCAAGCATTAACCACTGTGCTTATCTCCAAGGAGAGGTGAAGGCTATGGGCAGGAGCTGGGCACTACTTTCATCTAAAAGCAAAGATGTAAGCATTTAACAGCCTCTAGTAGAAAGCACACATAGGTTTTCTCTGCTGGCAGTGAACAGCAGCTCCATGCAAAACCCCAGCCAAAACACAAGTCTACTACCTGCCACCCGACTTTTTACTCTCTCTTAAACACTGGTGGAGTGCAGAACACGTTTACGTCACCAGAAGAGCATTTACCACCTGTTCTCCAACACTGTTTTTTGTTGGCAAAGTTCAGAGGGGATTTCTGCGTGATGTGGAAAAAGAGGTCCAGCAATTCATTTTTAAACAGGCAGCTTGTCCTGAGCTTTCTCCTTGGCATGGAAGGATTTGTCTTACTCAGGTAAGTCTGACCGAGAAATAACAAGTGACAGAGAAGTGTCTGAGACCTGCACAAGACACACAGCTGCACATGAACAGAGCTTATCAGATCTGTATTGCCTGCTCCAGAAGGACAGCTACAGTTAAAATATATTCAAAGACGGAGATTTAAAGGAAAAAAAAATCACCTTTTTTTTTCTTTGCAGGAGCTTTACAAGAAATTCATGGGAGCATCTTGTTTTAAAGATCTGAAACTCCCTCTGGAGAGACAGCACCTCTAACTGTGAGCTATCCTGAGTGCCCACCGAGTAAGAAACCGATGTGGAAGGAAAAGACAAGTTTCCCTCAACATCACCACCGCAGTGGCCGTGGGGATCAACGAGACCGTCACGGCCATCGAACCAATCTTCACGGGCTGTCTTCTCTGGCAAGGAAAGCTGCACGTTTCAAGCTGTGAGGGCTGCAGGATAGCCCAAGTCCTATGGAAAATTTAGCTCTGATACCCTTTGCAACTTCCCAACATGCACCAAAAGACAGAGCTTTATTTCTTGTGTTTTTTCATGCCAAAATAAGCACTGCAAACTTTTGCTGTCCATGCTAAGTTTCTTTTCTTTTCCCTGAAGAATATTCAGAGGAGGATGTGCCGGTCCTTAGGCGGCCAGGCACGAACGCAGGGCTCCCCCGGGGACGGCCCCGTAACGCAGGCCGTCAACCCGCGGCGGACTTGCGTTTCCAGCCCCGAAAGCCTGCTGGCCCGTGCTGCAGGAGAGCCTCGCTCACCTCCCGCCGCTGCTGCTTCCCACGGAAGGGCCTGTGCTGATGCACGGGCTCACGCCAGGTCCCCACGCAACGGGAAACACCAGCCAAGCAGAAGCGGGCGGCACTCTTATTTTAGGCGGAGTGACTGCAGCGCCAATAAAATAAGCTAAAAGTTTCTTTTTTAAGCGCGAGCAGCGTTGCGGAGTTGGGGAGAGGCGCCCGCCCCCACCCCGTGCGTAGCCCGGGGGCCGGCAGCGCGGCCAGGCTGCCGGGGGGGGGGGGGGGCACTTCACCCCGCGAGGGGCACGCTTAAAAATAAATAAATAAAAAGTGATAATAATAAGAAGAATAAAAATACAGCTCCCGGCTCAGCCTCGCCGGCGAGAGGGAAACGGGCCTCCAAAACCCGAGCCCGCAGCTAGAAGCGCCGCCGCAGCCGCCGCTCCCCGACGGCGCGGGCCCGGGCCCGGGCTCGCCCCTGCCCCGGCCCCGGCCCCGGCCCCGGCCCCGGCCCCCGGCCCGGCCCGCACCTACCCAGGCACTTGATGTGGAAGCCGCTGGGGGGCTTGAGGGAGCGGCGCGCCCAGCCCTGCCGCAGCACCTCCAGGTGCTCCTCCTTGCCCTGCACCAGCAGCACCTGCTCGTCGATCCAGCCCAGGAAGAAGGTCTCGGCCACGGCCGCCGTGGCCCGCCGGTCCCAGAAGTGCTGCATGTTCTCCCGCTTGAAGTCCGCGAAGATCTCGTAGCCGACGCGGTGCCGGCCCAGCTCCGCCGCCGCCCCGCCGCCCCCCGGCCGCGCCGCCGCGGCGCCCAGCACGATGGCCAGGGAGTGCGGGGCGATCTGCAGGCACCGCGCCGCCCGCCGCGGCATGGCCCTACCGCCGCCCGCCGCCCGCCATGCCCCGGCCCGGCCCGGCCCGGCCGCCTCCCCGCGCTCTGCCGCGCTGCCCTGCGCGCCGGCTCGGCTCCGCGCCGCCCCCGGCCCCGGCCCCGGCCCCGGCCCCGGCCCCGCCGCGCCGCCCCCGCGCCGCGCCGCGCCGCCCCGGAGGGGAGCGGCAGAAGCGGGCGGGCCGCGCGCGGAGCCGCCCCGCAGCGCTGGGGGCTGCAGCCGCCTCTGCATCAGCGGCGGTTGTAACCTGTTTCGCCCGTATTCGCTAACGTCGACACCTCTCGCCACTTCCCCCGGGAGCTGCCCCCGTTCGGCGCTGCCCTCCTTTTGGGCGCGTGGGACTCCCCGTCCGTAGCCGTTTCCTTCTCCCAGCAGCTGTTTGGCAGCTAAGGCCCCTCTGATATCCCCGCTCCTTTTTGGGTTTTGTCCTACAAACCCTGTACTGAGTACGATCAGAGCTGCCAACATCTCAAAGAGTTTTACACAACTACCTTTACCAACGGGGAAACTAGAGGCAAAACACGTAGTTCAAAGTCCCGGTGAGTCATTTAGAGTCATGCACAGAGCTTATGAATTTTCCACAGACCCTCCTCAAAAATCCAGCACAGCAAGATCTCCAGACCCCCCTGGTCTCGCCCGGCAGTACTTCTGATTGTGCCTCTGTCAGTATTTCAAAGGAGCACTTTCACGTTTTCACTCAGCCGTAAGCTTCAAAGAGGAGCCCTCGGCATCCGTGTTGTCCTGCAGGCTGCTCCAAAAAGCTCACCTGAGCCGCTGGTTGCCTCTTAAAATAGCGAGTTTCACTGTGTTGAAACCGCTGTCATGACCTTCTCATACTCGTGCTATTACTGCCTTGTGCCTCTCCCCTCTCTGCACTGTATCAGGCTTTTATCTCTCACATCACACTCTCATTTCGACTCCTCTGGGCCGGACTGGCCTGCGCGTTGCCTTTGTGCGGGGCTCGTCCAGCGACACTTCGCCCGCTCATTAGGCTCCGCAGGCAACACAAAGCTTCGGTTGCTCTTTTGTTTTTTTTTTTCATTCCTACCTGCAAAAACAAAGGAGTCAGATGAAGCCTTTCGACTTTTTTTGGCTTCTGAGCCTCATATGTACCGAGCGTTCACAGACAGGATGCCAGCTTTTGCCTCTGGCCGCCAAATCCGAGCGCTGGCCAGCATCCTCGCCATTAGTGGTGTTTTGTTTTACCCTCGATACCAATTCTGAGGCAATTTGTGTGGCAAAACATGCCACACAGTCATTTTGCTGCCCTTGCAAGGCGTTTGGAGTAACCCCTCTCTGCCGTCAGCACCCTCCTGGCCCTGGCTTGTCCTCCCGCGCAGGCTAATCCGCAGCCGGCTAATCCTCTCCCACCCGGATTTCACCACCTTGTCCTTCACCCTGCTTCACTCCCATCCTCTGTGGCTTGGAGCTGGGCTCCCACCTCCACGCGGCACACCTACCCTGCCCGGCACCGCCAGCCGCCGGCGCTGGAGCCCTCATCCTCCTCCTCCTCCTCAGGCCGCCTGCCAGCCCTGCCCAGCCAGGGGGAATCCACTGCAACGGCTACCTCGGCTGTAGCATGTGTTTCTCACACGTCCCTCTTGCTTTAGTAAGGAGGCCACGTAATTACTGCCTCTTGCTGACGACAGCAGTCCGAATGTGGAATGTGCTGGGCCATGATGTTTGGGCTTCTCCCTGCCCGCAGGGCTGCCGGGGGGCTGCTGGCATGCTGTCGGCGCTGGTGGCACCCGCTCTGCTCGTCCGCAGGGCCCGGACGCGAGAGGAGCGGGCGCGACCCGAGGGGCAATGCCCAGCGCTGGTTTGGACGGGTCCCCCTGCATTTGTGTACAGGTGTGTACGGGGAGAAAAAAGCCCTAATGACAAGATAATGAGAGACAACAGGGTACAGTTCGTCCGAAACAAGTTGGACAGAGCATGGTGACTCTGGCACAAGTCAAGATATATCTCACCCTCGGGGTTAGATGCCATTCCCAAAAAGTCACTGCCAGCGTGAGCTGAGCGGGACCCCAAGGTCCCCATTAAAAGACTCCCTGTTGTTTCAAGGGTCTGGACAAAGGCTGTAGGCGACAAATGTGTACCTTCGTTATTTCCTTCGTTTTTCCCCATCTCACTCCTCATTCAAATGGCCTCGCCTCAGAATTTGGGGGATTTGGGTTCGCTTTGCTTTATTTGCATTTTGTTGCTTCCCAGTCTGGGGTTAAACAGCATCTCCTTCCCTTTCATTCGCTCTCGCTCCAAGGGACTTCTGCCAAATATTCGAGATCTCTAGCCAGATTAAAGCTAATCTGGTATTTACCAATGGAAATACAGGCGAGAAGACAGCCTAGACTCTTTCTATGGTCAAGTGATGGAAACAGGGCGAGTGGAATTTCAAAGTGTCCCTGAAGTGTTTGGAAAGGCAGACGTTCACCTCACCGGGGTAAGGCGGCCCTCGAAGACTTGGGCACCTCTCCCTGAAATGCGTCAGCAGCGGCAGGAGGTCTGCAGCAAGCTGAGGTTGTTCTAGTAAGGAGCAGAAAGCCAAACAAACCTGACGGGGCTGAAGTCTTTGGCTATTTCTATTGCCTGATCCAGAGCTTAGGTGTGGTAAATCTGTGTGCTACAAACGGGTTTCTCTTTATTAAAAACTCCCTGGGAAAAGAAAAGTCTCCTACAAGTCGTCAGTGCCACATAATGCAAAAGAAAGGCTGATGTGAGGTGTATTTTTAAATGGCAACTGGACATTCTTGATTTGTATACAATAAGGCAAGTTGCGTGATTTTCAGCCTAAAGAGTACGTCAGCACATCATTTGTTGTTTAAGATACAGTATTCAGACAGTAAGTCAGCAAGCAGCGTATTGAAGATTTCTCCTGTGAGGGGTTTTTAAAGTGCAATTCCTAGAGGAGGAACATTTTTTTGAATCTCTATAGTGGTTTTATACAAGAAGAAACAAAACCTTCCCTCCTTCACCATCCGGCCAGTGGTGTTACCTGGCAAAAGAGTCCTGTACACTCTCCAGCAGAGTCACCTCTTTCCGGCAAAGAAGCTGTTGTTACACTTCAGCAGGTTTTTGGATGGCTGAAGTTTCTAGCAGCGAACTGCCAAGCCACCATGGAGCTACCAGCTACAAGATGAATTGTTAAGATGTTTCTGTCTGTGGATTTTTTTTTTTTTCCTGGAACATACATGCATCTGTTTCCCTTTGGAAGACTGATTTAAGCTGGAGACTTACGCTAGTGCTGCCTGCAGTTGCAGCTGTGAAACAGAGCCGTGTGGGACTGCCGGCATCAAATACAGCACTTACTGCAACAGCAACAAGAACTGAACTTGCAGACTTCACAAATAAATTTTGACAAGTGTTGCCCTCTCCTCCTGCCCCAGGAGGGAGCTGCACGGGCTTGGCCAGAGCTGCTGCGCGGCGCACACGGAGGCCATGTAAACTGGCTCCAGCTTCTCTCTGTACTGCTGTGGACATGCAGGTAAGAGAGGGGCCAGGAGGGAGTATGCTCATAACAGGTAGCCCTGGTGCTCTTTTTGCCATACTTGAGAAAAAGCAGGAGCCATATCGAAAGAGTGAATGCTCCAAAACAACGGCGATCGGAAAGAGCTGGCAGCTTTTATCTGAGAATAGCAAGACCATGGAAGACGCATTGTAGTAGCTGCTTCTTAAATCTGCTCCCCGAACTGTGGCAGCCTCTGTAGGTAAATATAACTCTATATTTGCATAGTTTGCATCACATGAAAACACAGATTTGCAGCCAAGAATTCATAAAACAACACTTCATTTTCCTTTCCCCTTTTGTTTTGGTAACCTGCTTTTGTAATATGAGGATAATAATACTTCCTCCCGTTTGTAAAGTTCCCTGAGATCTGTTAATCAGAAGCAGCATGGGGATTGCTATTTGACAGCCTCTACTCGGGTCGGAGCCAAGTATTGCAGCTTTCGGTCCTGTCCTGCCATCTCCAATCCAAAAGCCCTACTCAGAAGTCCTTACTCGGGCAACGTTCCCACTGCAGTCCATGGGAGTTTCCCGCGTGCGGAGTGACGAGCCCGCTCCAAAGCGGCCAGCGTGCTAGCAAACCGCGCAGCAAACAGCTGACTTCGTAAGTTTTAAGCTCTGCACTTCCGCCTGACTCAGACTTGCTGGCATCCAGAGGGATCCTGGGGGCAAAGAGCACTCCCAAGAAAGGAGAGGTGATTCCTGGTTACGGCAGGTCTGCCCATCTTCCTCTTGAGGAAAATCCTTGGCAACAATATGAATTTTTTGCCATGAGATCACTACTGTTTGGAGAGGTGAACAGGCAGGGTCCAATTATCTATTGTCTGTTTAACAACAGTCTACATATACTAGGGAAGTTAAACTGACCAGGATAAAAATCACCTCCTAGCAGACGTGGAAAACAAGTTCTCAATTTACTCACAAAACATGTATAATACAAGGCTACACATCTGTCACATTCACACTCAGGTGCCTATGTTTAGAGATACAGTAAATAAGTGGCTCTACAACTCCTGACCTGGAAGGCCCTTTTATTTTATTTATTGATGAAGTTGCAAAGATGGGAATGAGACTTATTAAATGTTTTGAAGCCAACAGCTAGTAAAACAGCTCATCACAGTGTTTTTAACGATCAGTGCAGAGAAATGGAGCCAGAATAGATTCCCGCCATAGGAAATTCTTGACTGCCAAGGCCAGGAAATTGATAGGGAGGGAGGAGAAGGGTATGTGTGTATCTTAACCCTATACATATATTTATCTAGAACAGAGAAGTTTTCACGTGTCTTCCAACCTATAATTGTCTCTTATCTGGTAGGGATTTGGGCCCATTGCACAGCTGATTTGGCCAGGTTACAGCCAGACACTAGGACTGGTTTTAGACAGTTTATTTGGCGGAGACAGAATTTTGTTTCAAACTGTGCAGCTCTGCTCTGTTGGAGCTATAAAGGACTCAATACTTGCAGGTAACATGCAATTTTAATTATGGAAATGATGCACCAATTTGCCTAAAGTATCTCCTTGTCAGAATTGCCTTGCAAGGACCACTAAGAATATATTCAAGCAGCTCAGGCACTGATATACCAAAAGAATACGGTATTTTTAATGATTCCCCTACCGGTAATGAAAAGAAACTTTAAATGAAATGGCCATTAATTTTCATGAGTGCTTTGGAAGAAAGAGCAATACTATCTATTTCTCTGCCCTTCTTTGTATTTGCTTTCGCAGCCTGTGGCCTGGAGCGTGTGGGCTTTTCTCATGGCTGACTCAGCCAAGCAAGGAGGGCCAGTACCAGCCAACACCGGAGGGTGCCTGAGTTGACACCTCCAGGGTCAGCTTGGGGGAGACCAGAGGGTCTCCGCCAGCCTTGTCATTTTGATCGGATATTGCTCTGCTTCGTGTAGGTGTGCTTTCCACCTGTTGCTCCTTCACACGTAGGGCAAGGCAAGTCCTGAGAGTAAATGCTACGGGCAGTGCAAAATTGCACCTAGGAGAATGAAATCACCATACATACACCCCAAAGAGTATGGTGAGCATAGGCCGAGTGAAGCAAAGGGAAGTCCTTGCTCATGTGACACATATCGCTGATGGCTCCAACTCCAGCCCTGTACCGGCTCCATTTTCCTGCAGGGACCCCGTTCAGTGAGGGATGTAAAGGAGAGCGTGGTGACCCTACCCCTTCTTTCTGGAAGTATATCCTGAGCTTTTCCCACATCGTGTGTGTCGACCCACCGACCACGACGCGCTTCACGAGAGCAGATCAGCGCTTGCAGCCTTCCTCTGGGCACCACAACCCGCCGCCCCCGCCTCCACCACCCGCCAGGCTCCAGCGCCGGCGTTGCAGGTCCTACCGCATTTCCTCTGCTCTGTTAATACTCTTCTCTCTTTACACTTCACTTCAGGCCTTAGGTTTCCTCCTCCCAGTGAACGCATACAGCCAAAGGCACAATCGGTTCGCAGATACAAAGGTAAAAGGCACCTTACAGCTGCCTGCGATTACTTTTAAAATGCCTGCTATTACTTTTAAAAACATTTGGATGCGGGCTGTGGTATGATACTAGCCACCCCCTTTCGCTCTGTTAGCTGGTGAGTGACAGTGGAAAACCCCCGAAAATGCTCATCTGGGAGGAGATAACCAGCTTCTCCAGCACCACCAGCTGCAGCCCTGCCGGCGCCGGGTAGCACCGATGGGGACGGCAAGTCCCGAGACCTCGTACCCATTAACACCACCACGTCTGCCTGCAGCCAGCTTCTCCGCTCCCGGGTTATTTCCTACTCGCTCGAAACAAAGGGACAAACCTGCAGCTTGGCGGGCGAGGTGCTCACTCTCAGGGCCCCTTTGGCAACACAGAGACAGCGAAAGGGGCGGTGGAGAGAATTCGTTCCCATTTTAATAGCCCTTTTTTATTGCTAAGTCTTTTGCATAAGTGACAATTTGGCTCCCGTCTCCTGAACATCTGCCCCGCTGTATTAGACTTCTTATAACAGCTGTAATCGCTAGTGTAAGCTCTGCTTTAAGTTGTGGGAGTTGAGACGTGTGTGCCCAGTGTCCCAGCTGGTCCTTCTCCAGTGCCACCAAGCCCGTGACATGGCAGGGTATGCTTTGCAAGTCGTTGCACACTTTCCAGCCCGCTCTGTCTGCTCCTGGGACTGATATTACTCTCCCGCAGGTATTTTCAGCTGCCACCTCGCTTTGCTCCTGCCTCCTCGCTTTGCCTCAGCTTGTCAGGATTAGACAGCTTAACCAGTGACCCTCCTCGTCATTAATCTCAATATTGAATCTACTGAGATAATACAGACAGCTCTGCTCTGTGGAGACAAGCATTTATGAAGTATTTGTGAAACCACTTTAGCTAAAGAAGACAGACAGCTCCATTTTGCGCCTAATATTGCCCGGCAGGTGTGGGCACACCCTGGGATAACTCTCCTGTCATCCTGACTACAAGGTCAAGAGTCTCCGTTTGACAGAGAAAACCGCCCTTGGCACTCCGGCGTAAAAATGAAAACACAGCAGCATCCAGAAGAAAACCCTTTATAAACCAGGTGTGCCAGATTTAAATCTCCCAGAGCTTAATACCTTTTAAATTTTGCAGCTCCTCTTTGAAGATTATCTGTGGACCCAACGCCACACTAAACCAGAAAGTTGGGCTTTTGTTCCTCCTGGGACAATGGCCGTTGCTGGCTTATTGCCTTAAACATCTCAGGCATTGTCAGTAGTTGCTGTTAATTGTGAGTAGAGTACCACAGCATAAACAGCGCTTTATAAACGATACTCCTCGTCCTTCCTCCATGTCCAGCACCACCCTCTTCCCCTCGCCTGTCTCTTTGGAGATTTCAAGGAGCTTTCACTTCATTTTCGAAGAAACAACATTGTCTATTTGTTTATAAAAATTGAAGGTGCTGCCACTTCCCATTCGTGCGAAAGAGAGTTGGACGATAATGTCCAAGAATCAGAGAATTTCTTTGCGAGGGGGAGACGGGAATGAGCAGTACTTACCACAGGCGTGTGTACAGGAGCAGCTATGCCAGGGTAAGTTGTAGACATAGGAAAAAAGACTACTTTGGCTTTTCCTTTATTTTAATGTAGGGAAAAAAAACCCTGCAAATAACGAAACCTAACAGCTAGCGTTAGCGTTCATACTTCTGCCTCCTGCAGCTGAAGGAGGATATTCAGAGGTGCGGTGGCTATCGAGGGTGCTAAGCCAGTGCCGGATCTGGTGGTCCTTCACAGGCTAACCTGCCGTTGCCCCCGAAGGGCAGGATCGCCCCGCCGGGAGGCGGAGAGGGGACAGCAGGGTGCCGGGGGGACGTCATCCCGCACCGTGCTGCCCTTTGGTTCGCCCCTTCGGCAGCGGCACCCCAGGCAGCGTTTCCCAGCGCATTCCTATAACTCTTATTTTTCTGGCAGACTCATTTTTTCTTTCATGCAGTTTAATCATACACAATCTCGGCAGTCAGGTTTTTCCATAGAATTACATTAATCTTTTGACAGATCTTAGTCCTTATACACTATCGCTGCTCTTATTTTGCAGTAATGTTCCTCTTTGCCCCAGATGAGCAGAAGTATGATTATTTTTATTTGATCCCTGCACAAACCTAATCTCCAGTTCTGCACAGTTAAGAGAAGGAGGTATTTATTTCTGTCTCAGAGCACAGCAGCTTTCACACACCGTGTTTTTTACCATGGGCACCTTTCACATTTTTTAAGAGCTGGAGCTTGTTGCACCCGTGCTGGATACCTTGGCAGCATGTGGATATTCCCAAAGTGCAGGGCTGGAAAAGCTGTTGCGGGCTGCGCCTGGCGCAGGTGAGGGGAAGCCGTGCCTGGGGCTTGCGCGTGCTGCCTGAGGGAGTCGGTACAGCTCCCACGCACGGCTCCAGTGGCCCAAAGCGTGCCAGAAACACCATGGCGGGGAGAGGCAGAAAAATCACAGTTCAAGATTTATGCAGGTTTGGTGGCTTTTCTTATTGGAAATAGCTATACAAGATATATTGTGAAATCAGTCACTAGTGCACATATATCCTCAGGAAAATTTATAAAAGATAATAGGCTGTAGCACCCACGGATTCTAATACTAATGCAAACTACAACTCCAGGAGCCAGCGAAAGAAGAGCATAGCTCGCAATGCAGGGTCTTTTTGTTGTTGAATACACCAGCGTTTCCTCTTTTTGTCATTAGCAGGCTTTCCAAGAGGAAATATAAGACCATAGGCAAAATACCGAGATGATTTTGAAATACAGTGTGGCCACTAAAATACAATTTCAGCATTTTGCAAGCTGCTAGCAGAATAGAGCCGGGTCGGTGCAACGCCTCAACAACTGTGCGCAGCAGGAAGGGTGTTTGGAGTGAGCCTTAGCTCTGCAGACTGCAGATTAGCACAACACCAAACACAAACCAAGAGTGTAGGTTAAGGGCGCTGATGCTATAGTGAGAGAGACATGCTAAAGGCAAGAAAGGAGAGTTACACCCCCACATTTACCAAGTGTCATTAACCAAGGTAGAACTGAGAGATTCTTAGAAAATTGTTTCTCTAGGGCTTAATGATCTTCCTCGGAAATGCACTCCTGAAACCCCCCCGGAGTCAGGTGTCTATCCACCATCTTTCAAAAACAAAACCTGTTTTTTAAACCTCGTTCAGAGTCAGGGCTCTCGCTCACATGCAGCGGGCTGGGGGCAGAGCGCAGGCTCCATTCCACGTCCCTGCCACGGGAGTCCAACCCGCCTGTCCTGGGGCTACTTCCAGAGGGTGGGAACCAGCTCACAGAATTAAATGCTGTCAGGAAGATTTTAAGATCTCATTTCTGGATTTAGGGGACTTACATTTCATCCCAGTCTAATTATCAGTGTCTGATTCCTTGCTGAGTCTGGCCTATGGCTCTGTAGATGCATTTGGTTGAGATCTGTGCATTTAGGTATAGACATAATATCCTGCTGCAATATTAGTGTAAAAAAAAAAAAAGAGAGAGAGAGAGAGAGAGAGAGAGAGAGGAAAAAAAAGTGGTCAGAAAGGCTGGTGAATCCCAAAACCACAGTGGGTACGGCATTCCTATGGCAACCTCCAAACACTCTTCACACACATGCAATGTTGGTAGGGAGAAGATAGATAGGCAGCCTCTGTGCATTGCTGCAAATATTTCTGTCCCTTATAGCTGTCCTGACGCCTGTCCAAATCTCGAGGCAGCTGCAGGCTTGTGGAAGCAAAATCTTTTGCTAGCCAAAAGTGAGGGGATGCCAAATCCTTTGCTTCTTTGCAGGGTGAACTGGAGAAAGCTTTCAAGTAGCCTCCTGCCACCTTAGGCCGGGCAAGACTCATGCAATCCGAGTGGAAAAAGCCATGCTTTTTTTTTTTTTTTTTGGTACCATTGCAAGTTTACTGTGCTCAGGGAACTGCTGTATCTCCTGCAGCTGCCCCAGGAATACATGCCTCAGGGGTGCCGTCCACCTTGTTTCGAAGCAGACAGGAGAGCAGCCATCCTTTCCAGGCATGGCTGCAGAGGAAACTCCGGGAGATGACGATCCTGATTTCCAGTAAATGACCGTCAGCTTCACAATAAACTAGACACTGGTTTTGCACTGATGTTTTAGAATAGAGTTATATAAAATTCTGCCAACTTCACAACTTGCTGTTTGTGAATTAATGGTAGCAGGTATCAATTTAAAAAGGGGGGGCACAAGGGGCAAATCCTGACGGCCTGCAGCGTTATGACCTAGGAACGTGGGTTACTTGCGGTAAAGGCTATACAGCAGAGTTCAACAGCCAACGTTTGTTGATCTCCTCATTAAAGAGAAATTAATAAAACATCAGTTTAATTTACCTAGAAATAAGAGAGTAATCCTAAGCCAAAGTTTACCACAGTGATTTGTATTACAGTAATAAACATGCAGATTAATCACAGCCATACATCTCTATTTCCGTATAGAAAAACAACACCCTCTCCACATCATGGATAGCTCGTAACTTATAGCCCGTGCTTACAAGCAGCACCGTATTTCCCCCAGCAATGCAGTCCCAGGTAAGCCACGTAAGCTCCGAGCAGCAGCGCCCCTTGCACCCAGCACAACCCCAGGGTGAAGAACGATGTGCCGGATTCCCACTGGGCGCAAATCAGCACAGCTCCCTCCCCATCAGCCCAGTGACCCCAGTTTATTGCTGTGAAGAGTACAGGTATGTAACTAACATATGAAATAGGGAACTATTTCTGTTAAAGTTGCCATGTGCATTCTGTAGCATCTGGTTAAGGAGGATTGCTGCATTTCTTTCTCACTACCTAGAAACTCGTTCACTGAATTCATTTATCATTCTTATCAGCACCCGCTTCGTTCCTGGGCTATAAGCATATTTGAACTGAAAACTTCTGAAGTCCAAATCCACTCTGAGCAATGAGTATCTTCAAGGTCATAAATTAACACAGGCAATTGTTACATTATCCATATAAAAGCCTTTAGTGGACCAGTAACCCTGGGAGAGAGACTTTTAAAAAAAGATAGCTATAAAGATAACCTGTCTACAACCTCCTAGTCAGGTAAACATCTTATAAACAGGTTATTTTGTAGCAGATAGAGGGAAAAAATAGTTTTCTTTGTTATAAAGAGACTGGTGATTGAAAACTGGACTAAAATATTTTGCTTCATAGCTCCCAAATGTTGGCCCAGAGAAAAACTAATACGGAGAACTGAATGGTAAATACTCAAATATTTAAGTGCATTTCTAATGTCCTTCCCTCAGTGATCATCATACATGTTTTGATATTTATTATAGCAGCTTATTTTGTAAACAGACTCAAATCTCAACTGCTGCATGTAGCATGCCGGGCGTCCCCTCGGCACCTCCAGCACTCCTCGGGGCCCCAGCGACAGCTCTCCCCTACGTCGGTCTCCTTTTCAAGCTGCTTCTTGCAGCCACCCTTGTGGCATCTGCCGTGCTTGCTGCTCTGACACCCGTAACAGTGAAACAACATGAAATGACAGTTCTCTTTGAGATTTTGGAATATGTCAGTTAACACAGCTCTCATGGATAGCAGCACTCAGTTATTTCCTGTGGACAAGTGCCTACTTCTGCCTGTAGGCTACAGAGAGAATTTAAGTCCCATTTTAATGTGCTGCAATACAGCTATAACTCTCCTGCTTGAAAAGACAGAAGGCAAGGGGATTTCTAAGATGGCATCCTGAAATCATATGGTGAAATGAGGCTGGGTTCAGTCAGTGCTGCAAACTAATGGAATACCTTCCAGACAGGATGCTGAACTGAAATTCAAGAGTTTCTCTCATTGTTTGGGCATTTATTTCTGTCCTACTGGGAGTTATTTCACTGACACACATAAAGGCATGTATGTCTGAGTATACATACGTATGTTATATATATATATATATATATATATATATATATATATATATATATATATATATATATATATATATATATATATATATATATATATATATATATATATATATATATATATATATATATATAGTATGTGCATATAGCTGCATAATGAAAATCACCTGGATTCAATATTATACATAATAACTTTTAAATTATTCATCTCCCAAACTATTTTAATTAGCAGATGGCAAAAAATACCATTCAAGTAAGGAAAAACAAATATTTTAAAAGCTCAAGCTTTTCCTTTAATGACATTAAAATGTAGTTCATAAAGTATTCAAAAAACCCACAGCAATTGCTAAAGAATGAAGATAAAACAAAATTAAGCATTTGCATGCAAAATGGTTTACAGGGAGAAAGTGGGTGCATGCTGTGGGTTAGAATGACTGTTGGATGATGAACTGTTCACCTTCTAGAAAAAATAATTAAAATCTCAGCTTGAAGGTCAATTTTGAATACCTGATGGAATCAGGTACTTTCTAGCAACTCCTAAATACAGGGAAAAAATGCTAGCTACGTGTTTTCATTTACTTTCCAGGGAGAAATTTTTGACTCCTGATTTCCTCATCCCATTGGCAAGTTCAGACTACAATAACTAGTATGCATAGTTAACATAGTTTTGTATTGATACAAAGCATCCAACAAGCATGGCTGTACAAACTTGATGGCCTTTGCACAATATCATGTTCCCTAGCAAAGCATCTAGAGATTTGGCATGGAAACTTGCCAAAATAGAAATTTCTTTTTAAAAAATTGGATTAACATTCTATTCAGGTAAGGGAAATTATGTTGTCTTGCATACAGTTTGGGGGCATCCAAAAATCCTATTTGAACACATAAACGTCTGGTTTTAACTATCTAGCACTTGCCTCCTCTTTGCAAATATGAAGAATGGCAATGCTGAGAAACTGAGAGTTTTGCTTTCCTAAAGTCTAAGCTACTCTTATTAGTACTTGCAGCATATATTCTCCCCATACCTCCTCCAAAACTAAAATTGTTTCAGGATAACATGTTAATGATAACAAAAACATGGACAAGCAATATTAATCTAGCCTACTCTTTTTCGCAGAGCTTACCACTCAAGTCCAGCTGTGCAACATTCTACAACGTGAAACAGTCTCTCAAATTTTGTTACATTTCACAGGCTATGAGACCACAAAGCAAAAGAACATCAAGCCTTCTGCAGCACCAGGTGAAGAAGGTTACTTACTGCTAATTTGAGGGACTTTAAGATGTGATGACCAAGTATGCACACACCAGATTTGGAGGCTCTTCAGCTGTAGAGCATGCCCTTTGGGGTTCAATCTCAGGATAACAGAGAAAGAAGAGGTGTTTCAGAAATTGTATAAAAAAAAGGAGTGGAGTCAGAAATTGTATAAAAAAGGACAGATTGTCCTTACTATCTACCCTAGGTTGAGTCAGAATTCTTTGTGTTTTTTCCTAGAGGGACTTTGAAATAGAGGAGAAAGAGCTAAATGTTCTTCTGTTGATCAGGGGAAGACAGAGATGGTCACCAAGCATCCCTTGCTAGAGCTACAGCTATTCTCCCTGGAAAAAGGGTGCAGGTATTGAACAGCGTGCTACAAACTTCGTGCATGAGGTTGCTTAAAGTGTGCAATAGACTTAACAATATGCAAAAAAAAAAAAAAAAAAAAAGTACTCTGCATGTGAGAGAAGGAGAGTGCTGTAAGCCAAAGGAGAACCATTCAGCATCCAGAGCTGAAGTGCAGGATATAAAGGTTTGAGAACAGCTGTTCTGCATTTTGTAAAAAGTGAGGTTCAGAGAGGAAAAAAAAGCTCCTAGGCTTCTGAACCAAGAACTAAAGCTGCTTTTCTTTCTGACCATAAGAGCCTAAAGCAACACAAAACATGTTAGCGTGTCAGTACTTCCAGGATGTGTATTGCAGACAGGTAAAGGTGATTACAGATTCATCAACTACAAAGAGCAAGCAGTTCCTGAAGAAGTTGGGGCACCTTTTATAGCTTCCCTCTTTGTTCATATAAACTGCTGCAGTTGTGCTTTCTGCAAACAGGCTGAGCTGGCTGATCCTGATGTATAGCAGGAATGCACAGAGCTCCTGCAAGCTCATAGCCTCAGCAAAACACAACCTCCTTGGGATCTGGCTCCCACCTGAGCCTCCCCCTGCCAGCAGAGGGAGGAGATGGCCTCATCCGACATGGATGGCACCCTTGCCCATAGAGAGGGATTTCCAGTATCACAGAAGCAGAGCAGAACAGCAGGAATAGATTTTGACCAGTTTATGTATCTCAGGACCATTCCATACCCATACTTTCTGAAGTCATCTCTGTACTGCATGAAAGCATAGCCAAGCATACCACTCCTCAAATCAAACAGGATTAAGCAGGTCCCAGTGAGCACTTATTACATCTGCTAAATTTGTTTCTGGTCACTTACTTAAAACAAACAAAAAGCCCACACAATTAGGGTTTAAAACTTTAGCAGAAACTCAAAGCACTTGGTAACTATTTTCCCTTTACCTAGTTTTACCAGGCTGAGTCCTAGAACCATCACTGGTGAGTGTTCCCAACAACTAGTTCTCTAAAAATATCTGATTTTACATGTTAGATAAGTTTCCTTTCTGAATCTTTCTTAAATACAATGGTCAATTAGGATGCATCCTAATTTTTATTCACTACACATCTCACTGCCAGCAGCCTTTTACATTATCAAACAACCACGTTCTCAGTGTGGTAAAAGGTGTTATAAACATGAACAATTTTATGAGCTGTTGTGGTGAGGCAATCACGAGACAAACTTATTGGGCTAGTAGAAAGTGCCTCAGTACACCACCGGGCAAATGTCTGTCAGGGCATACCTGACATCCTGCAAGCTGAGATGCAATGCAACTGACCTCTTCACTATGAATTTGAGACAGCTGACACTCGTTCACAAGTCCTGCATGGGTTTCCATCCTCCTTTTCAGTAAATTGGGTGAAATACCTAGCCCTTGAATTAGAGCAAAGATTACTCTTGTAGCCCTGTCAGCCTCTTGTGAATAGGGTTCCTGCAGGAGGGCAGGGAAGGTAGGTTGCATATGTTCTCTGTTGTTCCAGTCTCTTACTTAGCCTGACTTCTTCACTGAAAAGATATGAAGGAGCAGCAGCTCACCATTTCTTGGAAAAGGAAGCAGTCAGGCAGGGTTAAGGAATGACATACTTAGGTGGGTTTTTTTGTTTTTGTCCCCCCACCCCCTTCTCCTCCTTTACACACAGCAACCTCCAACCTGAAGGAGAATCAAGGCAGAAGTATTTTTACCTGGAGACTTCCAATCTCCCTTGTCAAGTCAGAGAAAGCTCAGAGAGATTAAGAAGTATCTTGTTCTCTAGTACATGCCAAAGCAAGCTGCTGGACCCTCCAAAACCCTTCTGTAAGCCAAAGATCAGAGAAGGCATAGTAGACCACCATAAAGACCCATCTGGAATTAAATCCTTCGCTTTTCCTGAACTTCTTTTAACTAGAAGTTTAGTGGCCAGAAGCAATGAAGAAGGGCAAGAGTACCATGTTTTGCTCCAGACATCACTTCAGGCCAGGAGATCTGAGGTGATGGGACATGTTCTTCTCCCCTCACACACTTAGTAGCATAAGACAGGAAGAAAGGGTATTGCTAGTGCTAAGTCTCCAGCTCAGCAGCAGTCTCAACATGTTGATCTCTGCCTCCCCGCCCCCCCCCCCCCCGCCCCCGAAAGTTATTTTTAAACTGGTCTAAAAATAGCTTCTCTTTTCTTTGACGCTTAATTAGTTTCAATTAAAATAACCTACATTTAAGTAATATACATTGAACTGAAGTTTGAATGGTGCTCATCAAAATACAGAAAGTGATAAAAAGCTGCACTTACCTGTAAATATACACGCCATCAAGACTTCCAATGGGATTTGTTATGAATGAGATATTCCCCTCAGCATTAGAGTCTTATGAGTCAGGAAAACAGTCATCATTAATCACTTCAAGTGTTTTTAAGAAAGGTGGTTTCTGCTTGACATCAGTCATTTAAAGTACTAGGCACACCTTTTAATCTATGTATAGGCAAATAAGACAAGATCTTTCCTTTGTAGTTTTTACAGCTATAATAAGCTCAAACAAAACAAGAAAAGATTCTTTTGGGGAATGGAATGAAGAAAGAATAGAAATTGCAACTACAGAAAAGTAATAAGTAATTTTTCCTACATGATGTAGGATATTTCAATTTCAATTTTTGTATTATTTTTAGACAGTGCCTACAACTACTCACCATTTTAAATAAAAACTAATTTACACAGTTCACTTAGACTCTCATATTGCTATAATCAAGAAAGCATTTTATGCTCACCTCCTTCAAAAAGGAATTCAAATCATTTAGCTGTTAAGACTGTTTCAAGAAGAAAAAAATAAAAAGGTGTCCCAGTTCTCCAGTGCATACTTGCATCAACACTTCTTTCAAAAAGCAGTAGCATAGATGCCAGAGTTACTGTAATCTGAGTGGCTGCTTAAAAAAATCTGGAAGTGAAATATTTTCCGCTCTTGTCTTTTAAATGGAGCCCAGAGATAAGATACCTATTCCAGGTCTGCCACTTAATTCATATCGCTTCAGCAAATAAATAAATTAAAAAAAAAAAACACAGAAGATTTTATTTTGTTCTTCCCAGCAAGGTTTTTCAGTCATCTTTTTCTCTTCTGTACTAATACCTAACAACAACAACATCCACCTCTTACTTAAATATCTTCACCTGCCCTCCACAGAAAGGCTATGCACGCTCATATCTATATCTATAATCGTCAATGCAGCCAACTAGCCTACACTCCTTCCAGCAGGAATGAATGTTTACACACTTGTCCAATACTTTTGCTCAGTTGTTATAGCACTGAAGTCCAGAACAACAGCTCTAAGTAAAAGTATCTGCCTACAACAGCAAACGGCTATAAACAATAGCTACGAAAACAATACAATTAAGGACACAGTTTCAGAAGTACTCCATTACAAGCTGTTTATTAGAACTTCACTTTGACAATAAATAGGGTATTTTCCAATACCAACGTAATTATTTAGAAAGTTAAACAACTGAAGTTTTCACAATGCTTTTCTTTATATATACACATGATTTACTGTATTTTAAACACCAGTTCATCTGGAGCTGTACAACAGCAGGACATCCATTTTTTGGAATTCACACAGCAGACTATCAAGACATCTTCAATCTAGAAACTGTGTGTAAAAATAATCCAGACTCTATCAAGCTGAGTTTGGATGGTCCAGCTGTTATGAATGAGTCTCTTCATTCATTAGACTAGCTGTTGCTGAACTCAACTTCCGATGTATGGCTTACACAGGAGAAATAGTGCCTTTTAGATTTATCGTTTTAAAGAGTAAGCCACTTGATGCCAATAGGACAGGTTAATCATTTGTAGCTGTATGCTACTGCACACCCTGTTCTGCCCTCAGCACAGAACACACTTCTGCAAAGGATGATCATTTTCAGTGCTGTAAATCCCAGTAACAGCAAGTACAAACTTCACACTTCAACCTACTGTTAATTATGAAAATGTCTTTTGGTTTTGGTCAAATTAATTTGCATTTTTTCTTTTTTGCTTAAATACTCCAGACATTTAATATGCCTATAAAATAATACTTTTAAGAGTTTGACATTCACAAAGTTAATTTCAAAAGAAAGAATGTTCACATTAAATAAAGCACCAACTTTTCCCCATGTTTACTCATTAAAGTATCAAAGACTAGATGTTAAAACATTAGTTCTGCTGAGAGTTGTAATTTAAAAATAATTTAATTCTTATGGTTTTATCAAAGCCATGTTTCCAAAGCGAGTTTTATACATTCTGTGCAACATCCCATTTTCTTTAAGTGCAGAGGTACAAGTCTCCAAGTTATGCAGCTGCAATTGAGTTATCATCTGCTTGTCGACCCTGAGGCTTTGAGGAAATAAAAATAGACTTTAAAAATGCAAAAGACTAGAGCTGTTGTGAAAGTCACTTAGTAATATATCATGTTGATCTAGGTAGGTGAAATAAACAATTGTGGCATTAACTCTATCCTTCCTTCTAAGGGTTTCTAATAGGAGGACTTTCATGGAGCACATCCCACTGGAATTTCACTTTGGCCCAGTCAGTACTTGGTAGCAGGCCTCAGCTCCTTACAACCACCTTGTTAAGTGCCAAGGGCAAGTTATTCAGACATGTAAGGAGTTAACACAAGGCCAGGCTGATTAGAGTTCTCCAAGTATTACTCCAGTATAAAAAACTGATAATGATAAATGCATGAAATGAGAGTAACATTGAAAGTTTCTTGGAAGAATCTTAAAACATAATCACAAGAGATGGGAGACAGTAAGGAGGAAGTTTTAAAAGAAAAAAAGCATCATTACAACAAGGTTCTTTGAGGTTCTGACAATTCCAAAAAGAAAGCAAAGAATTCAAAATCCCAGGAGGTACTTTTGTAAACAGGGGAGTGGAGAACCTCACTTCTGAGGAAAAAAGCCTTTTGTATTAAGAGACTCTAGAAGAGTCATTGATTGACAGCATATATAAAAATTAAGTTTTGCCTAGCTCTTTTGGCCGAAATAAAATTGAAAGAATGCCAGGCCTGTTTCCAGGAAATGGGATTACAGATGTCAGAACAAGCCCATCCCAAGTAACATGAACGAACTCTCCAGGCTCACTTGGTAAGAGTTTGACTAAAAACTCAATAAAATACTCTGGAGACAGAAGCAGCAGAAGAACGCAGTGTTTTAGGTTACTGGATTTAACCTACTTTGAAAAAATTAAGAAAAAAGCACATAAGATCTATTTATCATGATGTGACTGAACTGCCTTCAGAGCTGCACCAGTTAAAAAGAAAGAAATGTCTTGAGAGGGATTCGCTGAAAGGATGTGTCTTTAGGAATTATTTAGGGAGGTGTAGGATGCTACAGTGTTTCTGAACTTAAAAGTCACAGGGAGTGCTCAAACATTTCTTATTTTCAAGAGTGCTACAAATTATAGTATTAAAATACTTTATTACATTTAGCTTCTTCCACTGTACTCTAAGAATGGACAACTTTAATACTAATTTTATAAAGTAAGCCAGCTAACAGGCTAAGCACATTCAGCTATTTGATCTAATTTTAACCAAGTGCCTGTTGCACATATATGTCCTGCTTATACATAAACACATTTCCTAAGGATTTTGTTTGACAACAATGCGCAGGTCATCACACATTCACAACCCAAGACTTACCAAAGCAAACAGCTCAGTTGCTAACTGTCCATTTTAGTCTGCTGAAAAGTGGTCAGCTTTGAACAGAGCTAGGGTGGTAGTCCTCAAGCAGAAAGCAGCCCTACAGGGAGCCCTTCAAACACAACAAACTTCTCAGTCTTACCTTTACGAAAATGTGTGTAGGTATGAATCGTCTGAGCAACTGATCAGTGAAGTTTGGGAATCGCATCAAGTTAATATGAAGAGATGGTAACTGCTGATATCCAGCCATCAGAGGATAGAAGTTGTATAACACTTCCTGCTGCGTGCCAGGAAGAATTCGCAATCGGATCTAAACAAGCAAACAAAAAAAAAAAAACCATATACAGCTCTGTGACAGAAAGCAGTTTTTTATTTATTCATTGTTTACAATCTCTGACTTTGGAAATAATGCAACTACTTTCCCCTTTAATTAAAACTTTTACTTTCATTCCTAAACACAACGTTATATACAAACAACAACATGCCAAACATCTCCTAGTTAGGCTTCCATTTAACCCTTCTTTAAAAGGGGCCCGTAGGCACGCTTTCCTCCAGACAGAATTTACCATATTTATCATTCTTCTGTTTACCATACTTCAAAAATTTACGAAATAATTCTGTGATTGTCATCTCTGCATATCAGTGTAAATCTAATCCAGATATTCTTCACTATCAGTTAAGTAAACAGGATCTGTAGATGTGATGTTTTTGTACCTGCTTAAGGCCAGAGAACATGAAGGCATCACTGGGTTCCACTGACACCTCCACATCCTGGACTAAATTGGTCTTATTTTGCAGGTGATATCTGACAGGGAGGGATTCTCGGACTCGACCAAATGATGGAAGATCTTTGGAAAGAAAGTAAATAATCCCATATATAAAATAAGTTCTAGAGTTTAATAAGTAAGCCTAGCTCAAAGACCAATAAAAAGTTTGGAAAAAAGTTACAATAACTAGGCATCTGAAGTATTTCTGATGAGCTTTTTCAGAAGAAAAGACTAAGGAACATATCACAGCTTTATTAGCATTTTTCAGTAACGCTTCCACAACATGTAAGTCATAAACCCCCCAACTGTTTACAATATGCAGGAATGCAGACAGGGAATCACTATGGCAACTGCTATTGGCTATTTTCAGCTTACCAAAACTTTGTCAGATATCGTCAGGATGCTACTTAAAAATATAACGGGAAAGGATGATGGGGGAGTCTCAGTACAAATGAGAATAAACTGAAGAAAGCATAGGAATTTTCTGTTTTCGGTGAGCTCTGCACTCCCACTCTGCTCTTGCGCAGGTGAAGTGCTAGAAGAGAAATAGTTCACCTGCGCAAGAGCAGTTCCAATACTCCAGGCTGTTTCTTTCCTGGGATGCTGCCAGGGCGTGGGTGGATGGAACAATTCTCGCCACAAGAATCTAGAAAAACCTATGGGAAAGGTAGCTTCAGCAGAAGCAGCTGTGGTCTCTGTGCTGCCACGGAACTCAAGTTGTTCCATTTGTAGCTTTTAAGAGAATACATCCACTTAACTTTCCTGCAACTGAGAAGCTGGAAGAGGAGCAAGGCTTGGGGCAGTCTAAGCAATAATACATTTTCTTCCGCTGGCCCCGTAATATCCATCACTAGTTTTCTGTCTTGTGCTACAGTGAATGCAAGTTCTGGATGCTGTAAGATTCTACAGCCGTTCACTTAAGAATATCTAAAAATTTTATTTGGGCAATATATGCTGCCAATTAATATTACCTGCATTAACATGGAGGGGAATGCTCTCTACAATCACATGTGGTAGAGTGATCACTGTACTAACAACAGGTACACTTTCCACAGGAGAACTTCTGCAGGAAAAAGTCAAACATAGACCATATTGAAAGTTATATAACATTAAACGTCAAGTTAGTAAGCTAAAAGAACATTGCTTATAAGTTTTAAGCAATAGACTAAAATTATAGTAATTCCAATGGTTTAAAAAAGAAAAAAACCTTTATATTGGATTGTTAGAAGTGAGAAAAAAACATATATAGAGAAAATAGCAATAGGCAAGTAGAAACAGTAAACAGCTCTCTGTCTAAACAAAACAAAAACCTAGAAGACAGATATATCTAAGCATTTGTTTCCAATTTCCAAAACCAAATGAGTTAAGCTACAGTTAAGCTAGGGTGAGAAATCATTTAGTTTTCTCATCTTAAGAGCATTTGTTTGTTTTTAAACATCAAAAAAACTATTCCTTTAACATGGCTTCTCAAATGAAATACCTCATGGTTAGAGAAAACAGGGAGTGGAAGTCTGTGACAAAAAAAAAAGCTTTGCAATCAACCTAAAATTTTCTAAAGGAGAAGGCTTCATGAAATGTAAAAACCATGACCACATAACATTTTGTAAGTGAATACGTATTTGCTCAGAAGTCTAAAAAGGGAATCAGAATCAGTAATACTGAGATACAAAGTCTAGACAGTGCTTGTTGCAGGAAAAAAAAAAAAAAAAAAAAAAAAAGCCAAACACACCATCACCCCAAACCAAACCAATTTCTCCTTGCCCCCCCACCCCACCCCAATCCTGGCCAAGAGGCACCTACCTCTTCCAGGAAATGATATAACATCCAGTTGCCACTCCACCAGCATTAGTAACTGGAGGACTTCGAAGGCAAAAGCATTCACTGGCACTCTCACCTGTCTGTAAAACAACTATCAGCAAGATTTTGTTTAAAATCAAAGTGCAATTGTTACTACAGAAGCCACTAAGTCTTAAAATCCAATACTACACATAGATACAAAACTGTTCAGTCTGAAGGGCCTAAAAGTGCTTTGCAAACTATACCTACACAGTATAAGAATTGAATAAACCTAGAAGTATTCTGAGACTCAAAAGTGTTGCACATACAAATATATGACAGCTTATTTTCTGAATAGCATCCTGAGGTCTTCCATGTCTATACAGAACAAGCAAGTGCACATTTAGAATCCATACAAAAAAAAAAAGGCAAGTAATGCCAGTTCAAATTCTTCAAATTCTACGCTTCTCTTTCATAGTAAATTACAAACAAGATTTCAGCATCAACCCTCTTATGTTTAAAATAAAAAGATATATGGACATGTCTCCTCTCCTGCCCAAGCGTATTTTTATTGCTAGGGGTTGGGGAAGAGAGGGAACATAAGAAAAATTTACTTGCTTTTTAAGTTCTTTCAAGTAAGAAAATAAGTACTTTCTCATTTACAGAGTGATTTTAAAAAAGAAAAAATATAAGTGCTAAGAAAATAGAAGTTTTAGTCAAAGTAATAATTAAAGGAATCGTTATTAAGTTTTATAAGGGGAAAAAACAGCAACAACAAACACACACGCTTAAAAGCTGGGCAGCTAAGTAGTTGGTATCTGGGGTTTAATAACTCCTGGCTGTTAGCCACTGGTAGTCAAGCACAAGGTGCCATAGCTAATTATGAAACCTCACACTTTGGTGACTAAAAGACCTGGGGAAATCATTGCTTTCTGCCACGCACCCGCCTTCTAGATTCAACTACAAAGGAACTGGAGTCTTGCAAGCCCTTGATTAAGCGGGCACACAGCTGCCCCATGATCAGACAACCATCCAGGCTGCCTCATTTGTGTTCTACATTTGGTTAAAACAGACATGTTTTCACGTCCCTGTTGACTCAGCAAATGCAAAGACATTGTCCCACTGGAAAACTTTTGATCAGCTCTACTGTAAACTATTCTTTTTATCTGACTTTAAAAGTCAGCATATTGAATTCTTAAAGGTTGGGATCTGTAAGGTAATTTTTATATTTAAGTAGCAAGCTATTAAAATGTGTTAACATAAAAAAAGATGCTTACTTCTAATCGTTCTTTTTAGGCTACTCTGTTTAGCTTCACATTTTTCAGTTTTATGACTGTAAAGTCATGGACATGGACTCCTTTAGCCTTTAGATGCTGCCTCTATTAATTGGTAAAAATCTTTGCATTCTGGACGGTACTTGTAGTCCATGAAAGCTGGAAACATCAAGTATCTTTTCATATGAACACTTCAAAAGTTGCACATCAGGAGTATTCTCAGGTGCTTTCCCTTGCATCTGTTCTATTTAGAATTTTGGTTACCATCCACTGATCAATTCAATTTACCAGATCTAGTGAAGGAGAACCACAGTTTTTAAACTTACTGCTGTCTACAATGTGTTTTATCAAGCAACTGAACTATTCGACAATTTTTTCCTATTTAGAGTTTGCCATTGACAAGCAAATACTGTTTTAAAAATATCCCTCTCGCTCTTAGCTCATGCAAAAAATACCTCCATGAAGCAAGCACAGACTAAGAAAACTTACCATTTTCCACGTAAGACTCCAGCTGATCTACTGGGGTCATGGCAGCTGAAAGCTGTAGCTGGCTGGTCACAATAGTGAGAGGCCAAGGAGAAGCACTCAGAATGTCTGTCATCAGTAAGAACGGGATATCTGCAAAGACTCTGTCCAAGTGTTCCAACTGCCAAGACAGACACGAGAAGTGCCAATTTTTAACTAAACAGGATATGACAATCGGAAGTGGTGTGATTCCAAAATATCAGTGATTTTTTGAACACGTACCTTTGTGGAAACGAATTTGACAGCAACATCAAATGGAAACACTGTTTCTATAGTTACTGTTTCATCCTATATAGGTAATGAAAGGGGTGGGAGGAACGGGGAGAGGGAGAAAAATAAAAAGTTACATCCCATTTCAGATCTGGCCACTGATGTCAAATTAAGAGTAAGCTTACTTTTAACACCATTTTATCTAAGTTCTCCCCAGGGCAGAATGCATCAGTGATCATTTTTTGAGAGCAAAGATAGAATTCTTTCTTTTTTTTTTTTTAATTATATATTTATGAAGGTGCTCACCTTAATTCTGAAAAAAGTGTGACAGTTCTCTTCCTCTCTCTCCCACTAAGAGTCATTTTACCACTATAGAGAGTTATGAACTATTATAGTATGATTAATTCGTATCAGGATTATATACAAGAGGAAAAAAAAAAAAAGATGAACAATTGTTTGCATTAGATGTCGGTTCTAAATAAAGTTCCTTAAAAAATAAAATCATGTTTTAAGTGAATCCAACATACTGTACCTCTGTTCCAACACTTCTGTTCATGCTTGGTAGAACAGACCAACATATTTTCATCATAAACACTTAATTTGCAAGCTTGCCTATTTTGTGCATTTCACAAATCAACACTGGTGTAAACAATAACAGATAGTGAAATAAGAAAGCATTAAACTATTAATCTAGATGAAATATGGGAAACTAGATTTTCATCTGACAGTAGAAATTGGTAGTATCACACGTGAGATTAGAACACAGAGGACACTAACTCACACGCAACCCCTTCACTGCTCTAGTATTAAGTACATTCCTCAAAAACAGTTTCATATTTTTCTATCACACTCACCAGAAGGTGAATCACCTCAAAATATTGAGCACTTGCATCAGCTTTTCTCCCCCAGCCTTCTAACCTCTCTCTTTTTTAAAAACAAAAACAAACAAACAAAAAAACCCTTTTCCATAGAATCCATCAACTAAAACTATCTTCTCAAAATGTATTGGTCCTATTAGGTTTTCTGTTGAGAATTACCTATGAAGGAACACAGTTAATTTCTCTCTTCTCATGACGCAACCATGATACTATAAACAAGCATTTCCTTCAGCACAGAAATTGCATTACTTTTCATTACACAAATCTCAGTTCTGTGCATTGCACTTCCACTTTGTTTTGAATGTTCTGGACATCTACCCACGTACAAACTGTTTTGCCATCCATCCATTCAGTGGATTACTAAATATACTGCTGATTTTGCAGTTTTTCTATATACTGGAAATGCTTCTAAGAAATCTAGAATTACATTAACAAACTGCAAGAAATAGATTCTTAATCTAGAGGTTATATATCTCCAGCAACTGATGCATTTTTATGTTATACCCGATGGCACTTGCAGAGGATTTCTTTCTCTTCAACAGTAGTAGTGATTAAATAGGAAACATAAACCAGAAACATCCTTGCACCAACTGTTCCACAACGAATGTATATTGCTTTTTCCATCTGTAAAGTAAAGGAGACAAAAAATGAGTTAAGCAATACTTAAAATGCACTTAATATGTATGCCTAGAGCTGTCCTGAATTTGTTAAATGATCATCTTAGAGTGCAATACTAGAATGACTATTTTTGACTATAAAGAATCTGTTACACTGTATTGTCTTAACCATGCAGCCTACGATTTTAATACTTAGTAGCAGCATAGTTCTCATTGCTTCCCTACTGATGTTCACCTGCTATTAAACAATGCAAGATCAGAGCCATTATTAGGTATTATATGATATACTCAACTTCTCATTTACTAGTCAGAATTTCAGTTCAGTGTAACATCTACAGATTTGAGCCTCTACCCATGCAGAATCATCTTTGTGGCTACTATTCTCCACTGTCCATTAGTCAATGCATTTAATTAACAGTTGAGATTAGCCTCCTTATTTTATGTCTTAACCTTCACCCTTATCATTGATCCCAGAATATATGCTATTTCAAAATTCCATCCAAAAGGGAACCTAGCTAAAGGAATACTGAAGTATTCTTTTTATATTACATCTGTATATTACTACAAGTAAACATTAGGCAAAACATGCCATAAGTATTTCATTTATCACTTCAAATATCTGAAACTAAATATAAACCCTTCTGCATGGAAGTCCTTTTTTTGTTGATGCTCATTTTCTTAACTATGATATAGAAAAAAGGTTGATGATTACCTTTTCCCCTGGTTGCAAGTCTCCTATAGGGATATCAGGAAGCAATGCAGGAAAGGAGTCATCACATGCTTCTGTTCCATGAAGAGTCACTTGAGTTTTCTGAGTCAGGTTGGCATCTTGCCCTAAAATTAAAAACGGTCTTCATATCCACAGAGGCTTTAATAGTTTACGTTGTTCAAATCACTGAAGCAAATACCTTAATGTTTTTAGCTGCTGCTATTTATCTCAAAAAGCAACACACTACAAATTAACATTGTTCATTTGGTTGAGAGAAGCTTTCAAAAGTACCAGCAAGAAGATCTATAATTAGATGTATCTGACAGCAGCTCAAGCTTTCTAAATTGGAGAATTTACCTCCACTAGACCTTTCTCCCGCAAGGTTTTAGTTTCAACTACTTAGGCCAGAAAATCTCAAGGTTAGAAGCCATACCTAGATGTTCCCTACCACATACAAAGCACAATATGGTTATGTGATCCAAGCTTTTCTTGGCAATCTATACCAGCAAGCAAGGAAAGGCAAAGCAAAATGCAAGTTTCACAGTTCTCTGATTCTTACATTTTCAAGTGCGGAGCTTAATGCTTTTAAGCCTTTTAAAAACTGTTCTTCCAAACTACATCAAAAATACGTAAGAAAAACGTATAGATGTTAAATGACATTATTCTTCATTTATGGGTTGACTAGAATAACAGAGCTACAAAGATCATATGGGATCATTTTCTAAGAAAAACAAGTCACATCTTGCCAAAAAGTTGCAACTTCGGAAAAAATACCATCTTTCCTATAAATGAAAGGTCAATAAGCCCAGAATGACCCTGTATACCAAGTTTAATGATTCAAGATCAAGGGGGAAATCAAGACAGAATATTAAACACTGCGTTAGCAGCTCAGCACAAACATCCAATTAAATACCACCCTACTGATATTAATGAACTGTACAAGTGTATGGGGAACGTGGTTCTATTTCAGATTACACAGTACATCTTGTAGCAGTTATCCAAAAGGCAAAAATATTTTTAAGCCACTGGCATATAAGATACAAGCAGTCATAATGAGAATAACATTTGGACTTCATATTTTGAAAATTGTCAAGAGAAACTACACATAGCTAACTAGAATTTAACACACAATATTTTCACTGTTTCCTTTCCACTCAAAGGAGTACAGTTGCAATTCTCTACCCCTCCCCCAATTTCAAGTGTTTTAAAAACCAAACAACATTTTCCAGGAGAACTCCCCACTCCACACATAATGATGATATATTAAAGAAAAATATTTATCTAGCTCCATCTGATACTTTCACTTCAGCAAGAAAAAATCTATTACGTTTTCTTGGGAAAAGAAAGTTATTTACAAGTGAATTAAATAAGAAGTTCCACATTCTCTTTCAAGCTCACGTGAAAACTTATCTTTTCGTAACTCACAAAAACGCTACTGAGAAGTAGCGATTAAAATAATTACAACTGAATGAGTTTGTTAACTGTTGTTCTTATCACTATTATCTCACAATTCCCAACCTTATCTTGGTTTGACACTTAAGTAGGACAGGAGAGCCGTTTATTACAGTTCTCTGCATAGCATTGAGAAAAGAGAGTCAATTAGGATCCTGCTGGAGTAAATAAACGAAAAAAACGCCACACACCACTACATACCTGGCTTTAAACCCGCGGTAAGCTTAACATCTTTGGCAACTGTCTCCTCATGTGACTGGACTGTCACAATCAAACAATACATTTCGTTCGTCAGGGCCGGAGGTTCATGACGGAGCTGAACAGATATGTTTGGCACTCTAGAAATAATCCTTCAAGAGAAGAGACTCAGTTATTGCCTATTTCTTAAATAACGAGTTTAAGACTAGTTTAAAGGAGATCAAAACACCTTATCATTCAAAGAGAGTTCTGACAACTGTGGCATACTCAGCTAGATGTGAAATTCCTGAAAAGCAGTATGATGGGAGATACTCTATAAAAATTAATTGGAACATCCATACATTAGAAGTTCAGATTTTCTGACAAGACAGACAACCCCACCACCACTAAGACCAAATAGATTTAATTTTTCTGAAAACACCTACTATTAGCCTATTTATTAATGATTATTTTCCAATATAGTTTCTTGGGGATTTTGTGCACACACCTGTGTGCACATATGCGCACATGCCTCTGTGTGTGTATTCTTCTGTAAAAGCCATGAGTAACTCTTTCTGGTTTGCACGAAAAGCAGGGAAAAGTCTGCCTAACAGTTAGGTGAAGGAGAAGAAGTGAACTTGGTATGCTCTGAGACAAGGGCAAGCTTTTTCTGTACCTCTTGCCATCTGGGAGCTCTAGAGTCCTAAAGAATTAAGATAGGTATCAACTTATCCCCAGTTGGCTAGGCAAGGACATACTAGAAAGCTCTTTTTAAGGAAGTCCAAACAAGTCTTTCTTCTTCTTTTATACAGAGCAATTAGAAGTCTGCAGGAATCACATAATGACACATCATAAATATTTTCAAGTTTTTACTTACATAGTGCTTGCCTGAATAGTCAAACTGTCCCAGTGAACTTCATTATCTGGAAGCTTAGGTCTTCGCCTGAAGGAACGGGCTGCCTGCAATGCTTCTTGAGATGAAGCAGCATCTCCGCCTCCTCCCCGCCAGTTCAGAATCACACATCTACCAGAGTCACTTCCCAGGATCAAATCCACAGACGTGATCTGATATATATGAATTCAAACATATACTGTCAACTTCCCCTTTGTCCTCAGATCACCCCCTGTAAGAATGTAATTTTCCAACATACACAGCCCCAGTAAAGATGCATATCACCAAAAAGCTTCTGGCGGCTTAGGAGACCGAAGTCTCCACAGCAGCACTACAGAAATTCAATTAAGGAAATTGTGGTGGAAAAAGTATACATGCCCATGCTTGTGCAATACAGTCTCTTGTAGTTTCCTTCACTCCCTCAGTTCCACAGTGCTTTTCCATGCATTACATATATTTAAAAAAAAAATGAAACAGTATTTAAGTTCTCGTGATTTCCTTTTGCTTTGGTATTGCTCAAAAAAAATTTTACTCTAGTTTTGACATTTAATTTCAGGAGTAATAAATTTCAAACATTGGAAAACCTCAGTGCCATTAGCAACTGGTGCCAAATTAGGAGATAGCTTTGTCGTTCTTTGTGAATATCAGTGGGAAAGGTGCAAAACAAATTGACGAACCTCAATCTTCTTTCCTACGTCTTCAGTTTTTGCAACAAATTTGAAAGTGAACTTTCTTGTTTTGCCAGGGACCAAGCACATTGTTCCTTGTGATGACTGTTCTAGAATATCACTTTTTTGATAGGCTTCTTCTACCACACAGTACTGATTGTAATCCTAATATAAAAGAAAGGGGAAAAGAGTTGGTAGTTAGCGGTTTAATACATTTTTATAGAAAAATGGTAGCATAGTGAACATTAAGGCTCTGTTACCAGATCAAACTATATTAGTTCTTGCTACTTTTCACTCTACTGAAACTAGACTTAAGTAATTAGAGTGAATTTTTTTGATATTAAATACCCACTATATTAACTAATCTAACTTCATGTAAAAACATCAAGTGAAAGATGACATTAAAGTTTCAGAAGGATCATTTTAGAGACCTTCATAGAAGAACAAAGATATTACACACAAATTAAACTCGATTTGGGAGTTTTATTACAATATCAATACAGCTGTCAAAAGGGATAAAGATAATGCAAAAAGCAAAAACAGCTTTCCAACTGAAGTTTTAAGAGTCATCTTAAAACAAGAAGTTTGAAAGTTCTTTTCTAAAATTGTAAAAGATATTATTGCATTCTTTTAATATTTATTGAGTTAGAACAAACGTAGTTACCTGGTTATTGAAACTGATGCAAAGCTTAGAAAACCTGATAGGATGAGGACAATCAGCTTTCAAGTATATATCAAACTGCACAGGAACATCAACATGAAAACTTGGAGCAAAAAATTTTGCTTTACACTGCACTAGAATAAAAAAATAAATAAATAAAGTACTTGTTACATAGATCAAACCACAACACTAAACCCCAGAAGCACCCCTTTCTCTCTCACTATTGTTATGGTATGGATTTTTTTGTATATATACACAAGCCAAAGCTTTAAGAGCAAGTGGGATATATTTGGCTCCTGGTACTGCCACACACAACTACTTTTCAGAATTTTGCTGAAAACTTCGTGACAGGGAGGGGGAAGACAGATGTCCAGCAGAAAAAAGAACAAAAATCAAAAACAAACAAAAAACCTTACTCTTATTACATTTTTTTCCGTAGGTAATGTTCCCTCATGCCCCCTTTCCATGAGATGTATTACCTTGCACACATTCTGTCCCCCTTCAGCAGAATTCTGCTTCAAAGCACACCAGAGTTACAAAAGTCTCTCAAAGAGCAAATTCTTACTATTTCCACTTTATTTAAAAGCATAGGTAGCCTCAGTTGGAAGTTGAGAGGTCTTTCCTCAAACATGACACTCAAATGATTCCTTCTGATGTTGTGAGTCAAGACAGAAGATCACTGGCTTCTCATGATTCCTTATCTTAGTGATTTAGAAGAACAGAGCAGTGCTGGCACAAGAGTTTGTGTTACTGGCTTTAATGCACACTGTGTAATTATTTCTAATTATTTATTTCCAAAGTATGATTATGCCCAAATTTATAGTTTGGTGCAAGTTTGCTTGAAGCTTTATTACTTACCAAATGGTATAAAATCTTGGACTTCTATTGTAAAAACATTACTGCCTGCCAAGGAAACACGGTCAGCCCACAATTTCTGTGATGCTTTCACAGCAGTAGCATCACAATCAGGTTCAGGATCAGGGCTCTCATTCTGTATTCAGAGAGAAAATTACAAATTAAAAGAAGGTTGCCAAACACTGACTCCCTCTTAAGAATATCTAAAAGAGAAATAAGTGTTTTGTCACTTGCCATTAGAACTTTTATCAGATTTTTTTCTATTCGAGATTTCTGATCTTCTTTAAGGGTGGATGCTAGCAAACAGAACAAACAAGAAGATTAAAAAAAAAGTAAGAGGACTTTGTAATTTAAAAATAAACCCTTCCTTTAGTTTGCACTTAAAAAAAAAAATCCTGCACAAAACATCTAACAGCAAATAACAAAGCACTTCAGTTTTCAGAAGTCCCCCCATTTTAAGTGTTTCCTCTTATTTTCACTGGAACTGAGCAAAATAATCTTTGGTTAGGCAAGTATTTCATAAGTTACCAGAGGAAAACCCCAAGGGAATAATATCTATAGCTTCTTGTTATTTCTGTTTAAAAACTGAAGGAACAGTATAAAACAGAACAGTTTGGGACACTGGAAGAGGCAAGCTCAGATAAAAACAAAAACAGTAGCTCAAGGATATGACAAGAAAAAGAGGGGAAAAAACTAATTAAAAACAAACATTTTTCTCTTGAAGATGAGTAAAGGTAGGTTTATCTCATTAATTATTCCTCTGTATAAAGCTGGGTGGCCAGACTAATTAACAGAAGATGCAAAACCATTTTTACCACACCTACCCTAAAAATGATACTAGTTAGCAAATCAAGGCACAAAGATTATTCCTGCACTGTCATTAACAGCCACTGTACAAAGCAAAGTGCTTGAATATTTACTGTGCAGTTACATTAAGTTACTTTTTTCTCCTCAAAACATATCACAGGCAAATTTCATCAGCAGAGTTCTAACAAAAAGTCTGAGAAGCATTTGGGATTTTAAAGTCCAGGAAAACGGTCCTGGCTTTTGTTATTTACTACAAAATGTGTTTTTCCCTTTAGTTATATTACACTTCTCCCCCTGCCCCCAAAGTTTAGGATATTTCTGTTACATTGTTTGAAACATACAGCTTCCTGTCTCAAATGAAGCTCTATGCTTCAGATCTCCTGACTCAGACTATTTGAATGCAATTAATTTCATAACAGAAGAACAACAAAATTCGACTTGAGAGAAGATGATCAAAATTCAGCACAGATATAAAATTTTCTGCGGTCAAATCATTTGAAGTACTGTAAATATGTGACTGACAACTGTCAGACTTCCAAACACATATACATTCTTTTTCTTAATAGGTTAACTGAATATATTTCTTAAAAGAATACCTCTGCCCAGTAGCTCTAAAGAATATGTTATATAATCTTTTAGCTGGGCCATTAGATATGAACATTTGAGAGCTGTTATCAATATGGAAGTAAGAAGAGTCCACCATCCTTCACTGCGATATTCACACATAACATAATCCAACAGCCTGCAAAGTATTAAAATTGAGAGAAAAACAAGTTAAACACCCTGGTATTTTAAGAAACTCAGATTGTTCAGTATCAGTAATACAGAAGTTCTCTTGACTAACACAAATGCAAGACTAAAGCCAAGTCAGCTATTTTTATACAACAATGATTTATTGAAATCAACATGAACTTATTGTGAAGAAACTCCTCCAGCTGTCTGTCTTAACATTAAGGACCAACAAAAAAACAACTGGACAGAGACCAAAAGTCTTAGGCCAGCACTGTACTTAAAAAAAAAAAAAAACCTGCTTTCATGTTGAATATGCTGCAAACTTCAAGAGAAAATAAACCAAAAAACTCACAATAAAGTCGCCCTACCCTTCCAAACAGAAGCATCTGAACGTCCCTTAAGCTGAGGCATTTATTTTCCCTTCTATCCCCCATCCTCTGCTTCCTTTGAGGGTTTCAAAGAGCTACAACCACCACATACATCAATCAACCTGTATCAGGCAAAACTGCACATCCTACTATGGCTTTAATACCGATCAATTTTCACTAGTACTAGCAATAGAGAGAGGTTTGTTTTGTTTTGTTTTGTTTTAAATATACTCTGTCCAACTGTTCAAGACAGCAGTTTCTACCTGCTTAGGAAAAGTCTACCTAAATATGAAGTGCCTTTTTAAACAATAGAGACTGTTCATATAAAAATTAGGCTTGATACAATTTAACCTACTTATCCTTGCCTATTTTCTCTATGCAGCTTCTAGTCAGCTAGTAACAACAATAAAATTGTTACTTCAACATACTTCCTTTACAAAATGCAATCTTCAAAACCTAATTAAAACATTGTGGGACTCCTAGATAAAACGGCCTTGACTATTTCCTCTTAAAAACTCAAAGTTAGGAAACTAAATGCAAGATACCAAGTTCAGACAAGACAGTGGCTGCACATCAGTACTGAGCTCAAGCTTTCCTATGTTTGCAGCCATTAATAATAATAGCAGAAAACTGCACTAATAAAATTCATTTTGCTAATTTCCTGGTATATAAACAAGAATTAAACTCAGTTACATTTCCTTATATATTGAATTTTGTAACTTCAAAGTTTTTAATTAAGTATTATTATATTCTCATTGAGGTAGCAGGCAAGTTTCAGAAGTCACTCCTAAGACGGACAGCACTCACAGAGCTAGAAATAAAATAAAATTTTTAAAATTGCCTAGGAAGGCAAATCCCCACAGAAGATTTTATTTGCTGAACGAGGAAATCCCCACAGAGAAGGAATTTTTATTAATCTAATGAGTAACCCATTACATCCACTGTGCTTTGTTAAAAGTGAAGTCCATAGACTCCAAAGCTTGCTTTTCAATCAAATCCAGGTACTAGAAGCATCTTAAGCGAGTTTCCAACATCATTCCATATTGATAAGATATGTGGTCTTACTGGGAAAAGTAGGATACTAAAGAAATGATCAGGGGTAGTACTCACTTCAAAGCTTTGGTGTAATCCTTGGCGTAGTAATATTCTTCGCCCATCTGAACCACTGATAAAAAACAACAACCACCACCAAACATATGTATCAGATCAGTACTGAAAATCTTTGCAAAGTCAATTGAAAGATGCATCTGATAATCTATACTCACTCAAATGACTCTTCATTCTTGGACATTTGTATTTCTTGAATTGTGCAACAGCATTACTCAACAAAGTGATTATTACCTCCTAACAGATAAAACCAAGAGTACTGATATCACTATATATATAACATTAGGATAGTGTTAGTAAAACAGATTTATTTGTAGAATAAAACTTACTGAGTGAAGAACATTTTTCTCTTTCAGCTGTAGGGCTAAAATCCCCAGCTTCTCTTTTTCAGGATCAGAAAGATCAAAGCCTGCATAAGACAGTGAAAAATCCATTACACTGGAATTTTGTCAAGGCCCAAGGGGAATGATTTATGTAGTGAGGTATATGTAATGCAAGCACCAACTCAGGCATGCTCAGATTCTTAAACATTCTTTTTCCTAGGAGATGGATATATTGCTTTAAGAACTCATCCGTCTTCTGTGTTCTAAAAGTGAATTTCTGGAACAAATCTCTCTTTTATTTAAGAAAAAAATGAAAAAAAAAAAAAGAAATTACTCAGAAATAGCAAACTATTGCAAGACGACTAAGTCTTTAGACTGCATCTGTTAACATTTAAAGCATGTATGTTACCACAAATTTGGAACCTTTTTCCTATCCAAACTCGAGTAAAGCTTCAAGCTTGTGTTTCTTTAGCAGCAGAGAACACCAGCATATAGGGAACTGTATATAGCTTTAGAAGACTAAAATCTCATGCTGAAATACATAATCTTGAGTTCACATTTTAACTGGTAGTTTAATCTTAGTAGTAGATTGTAAACTATTTTAAAAACAGTAATCACTTGAAAATAGAACAGGTTAGACAGGTAAAAGGTGGCAGGGATAGAGTTGCAAAGCCCAAAGAGTATACAGAGAGTATAAGAGAGGTGACCAAAGGGAGAGCGAGAAAGCGAGAGAAGCAAAAACAAGTCAGCAATGAGCATTTTAGAACTATTTATGCATGAATGTATAGCTCTGAGCTACGCATTCAAAGTCTGAAGTGATGAGAAAACATCCTCCTTAGTAGCAAAAACACATCTTCCTTTCTCAAGTTAACATCTAGGCATTGCATCCTCTGCAATCCATTTTGAAATGCAAAGGTTTTTCTAAAACATCATCAGTTTCCATCTACAACTGACAAGACACAGTATGGATAGGAGGATGAATTGGTAACCATCATGCACAGGGATGTCATTAATGTTGCTATATCAAGTTCTGCAACATCTTTCCAGTTATGTATTCACTGCAGTCAGACATTACTGCAGCACATTTAATCCAAGTAGTTCAGGTGGCAGCAGCAGCAACAAAGCAGCAGCAGAGGCTTCAGCATGGCCTATGCAACTTTGCTGAAGACCTAACCCTGCAGAAACCTCTGAGGTTTCTTTTCCTATTTTCTCCAGAGATCAAGAACTTCCTGCACTTCTGACTGACACCTGTTCAGTTCATATCACCAACTAACACAAGGGAGTGAGTTCTCAGCCCTGCACACGGCTCTATGGAAAAGAGGTTATATACTTTTGCCTACTAAGCTAGTTGGCAGGATCAGCGACTAAAACGTTTGTCTGAACCAACGGATACAAGACACAAACATACTTAATATTCCCTGCCGCCAAGGCCTTTGCCCATAGAAGTCAAGCATTCCCGTCTGTGTTTCCAGGGGATCCGGACTGGGGTACATCACAGAGGACTGTAAATTCAACAAACAGTCATTAAAAAGGGGGTTTTTGGAGTTTTGTTTTTGGTTTTTTTTGGATTAGAAGTATGCTCTAATATATACACACACAAAACAAGGAATTTGCTTCAAAATATTTAACCTTTCATGCCACCTGCAAAAAGATTACCTCAGGAAACCCAAGCATTTAAATACTTGTCATTAATTCAATCTGACACCCTACTTAATTCATTTTCATTTGTTATGAATACAGTTACAGAAAAACTGGTTAGTCCTTTTAAAACTAGTTCCAAGAATGACAAAGAAAAGGCATTAGCAGAAATAAAGGCATTAGCAGAAATAAATGCATTCTTAAATAACCAGCACATATCAGCTGGAAAGCAGTTACATACAACTAGCACGTACATTTAATCACTGAGCGTAAGGACTACTTTTCCATTCGGCCCTTTCTGCCAGGCAAGTGTCAGAAAACAAACAAAAAACCCACTTTAATTTTTTAATACTCATGTTCTTGTTTCTCTGCTGTAAGTCACCACAGGTACAAAACATGCATGGAGAAATAATGGAAAAATATAACAGTAAGTTTTCAAGCTTGAGACATAGAAAGCCAGAGATGTAAAAAGTATAAAATCTTTCACAAGTATTTTTAAAATGTATCAACAATATTTGGACTCAAATAAATAGAACGACTCATTCATTCAGGACTAGTCTTTACAAGTATCTGTTAGAAAGTAAGGGAAGGATACACGTTTTCCTGTGCATGTCATTTACATGTATTACACATTTCTCCACTCATTCACCTGCCGGTTACTTGCAATTTGTTTGTTTTTAAACTTACGTCGTGGTTACAAAGCATATTTGCTAGTTGCTTCCGTTCCTGTGCATAGTAGGCTGCCTGCTGGTAATAAAAACCCGGATTCTGAGTTTGAATTGCAGTCAACCCCAGCTTAATCGCTTCATCAAACAGGTCACCAAAAGCCTGAAACCTGAAAACCAACAAAGATATTTCTCATAAGATTAGGTACAAAACAGCAATTTTGAACTGAAACGTACATTTCCACTAAAAGGTCTGGTTAGCCTTAAGACAGGTAATAGCTCTCTGAACTTAAGTGTCTTAGTTCTATGGCTGCATCTATGTCATACCCTGTTCATTCCCAGTGAAAAGCTGTCAATCATCAGTGCAAAACAGAATGACATCATATAGCTTTTATGATCTACTGTCTCTCTTTCTTCGATAAAACCCCTCAGAATTCATGTCTTACCTAGACAAATAAAACAATGAGCTTCATCATAAGGTTATACAGGAACTGTAAAAGAAACATTACTAAGTAAAAAACATACTGTTTTGACATCCAAGCAGCGTGCTCAAAAGCCAGTTCTGCACTTCCTATTTTTTTCTTGCACAAGTCAATATGTTTTCTGAACTGAGCAATTGCATCCAGCGGAGTATTATGCTGAAAACAGAGACGACAGATCTAGAAGAAATAAATAAATAACTTTCTCAGGCTGTTAAGGATTTGTTAAAAAAATAAAAATCTAACTTTAGTTAGTTCTAAAAAGCACAAATAATGTAGAGAAAACAAAGGGAGAAAAGTAAATGTAAAACCTAATGTATTGCACCTCAAACTGTGCAGTCCTCCACTTCACCTAACATTATTCTCCTTCCCCTTCTTCCCCAAATAATAAATGGAAGAGTGCTAACTCTGCCAAATTCAGGACAGAATTGCAGAGCCAATAGGAAGATTATCATCTTTGAAGCCTGCAATGACCTCGAAAAAGATTATGACATTCGATGAAGTCCAACTCCAGGACCTTTTTAAATGGTGGGATAGTGCTGTCTTACCTAGAAGCCCCAAAAGATGACCAGAGGGTTAATTTCCTCCTCTTAACAAGCAGTATCTAACTTACACTGGCTTAAGTTTTGTCACAGACTGCTAACTCCTCCTGTACAAAGTGAGAGTTAAAGGTGTTCAGTCCTTCAGATGACTATCTCAAATTAACTCCAGCCTTTCAAGATACTCCTGAACTGCACAGGCTCAGCTAAGGATCTCTTTTTTTTTTGTGGAATTCGAAACTGCCTTTGCAAGCCTGAGTGTAAGAAATTGGTACCCAGTGATGGCTATTTCTAATCTGTGTCCTTGAAAGCAACATGAAACTGAACATTTAAACATTTACAGATTAAAAAGTATGAACTACTTTTTTTTTTTTTAAGCTTAGGTAGTCGAAGAGTAAAAGCATGCTTATTACCTTGTAGTTTATAAATCCAGCCATGGTCTTGATTTCTAGCATGTTTGTTTCATGAGCCCTCAATTCATGCACAAGATTATATGCAGTTCTGTAATTTCTAAGTATGAATACTTAAATTAGAGTGAATTCGTACATGATAATCGATTTGTACATTATAAAAAACAATTGAAGAACAGAATTACTGACAATAGAAAACAATCTTCCAATTAGAGCGTTTTTCCCAGTAAAGAACTCACCCCTTACATACTTATTTAAACAACTTTGCATTCATGCCCTCCTTAGGTAATAATAAGCCAGAAAATGTTTACCATAATCTATGGTTTAGAGGGAAAGGGGGCGGGGGGGAGAGATGTGCACAAGCCTTACTTTAGAGCATTCTGCGTATCCTGTTTCAGCTCACTGAAGAATGCTATTTTGAACTGGTGTCTAACAAATAAAAGCTGCAAAACACAACCAGTATACATCATTCATAAACATCTGAATATACCTGCTATCTATAAAGCAGATACAGGCGATTATTCTGTGAACATCTGTGAAATTTAGTACTCTACTTGAAAAGCTGCTTTGGCAAAAGTTTTGTAGTAGTCCTCTCTGTTACCATGACTCAGCAACGGTCTTTTTCCACATTTAATGTATTGCTAAGACTTTTACCATGGAGCAGGTGAGAACTTTGTAACAACCAAAAAAAATCTCTAAACCAACAACTTTGGTTGTTGGTTCAGAGCTTGCCATTTGAATCAGAAGTTTGTGTGTTTGAATAGGTATTTAACAACTTGAAAAGCAAAAGCTAAAAGCCAAACTGAGTCCAAGTTTAAGTTCCAAGTTTCTAAGGAAAGCACTTCTCAACTTGCTAGGATATTACTTTCTGACAGGTTAAACCATATAAATAATTTTAAAAAATTATGGTTTTCAATTCTGGAATGTTATCAGAGAACTTAATTTTTGGGATGTCATTTTCCTGCTGGATGTGAGGAAGGCAGACTTCAGAACAAAAATCAAAAATCAGAGTTAAAGCTGTAGAAAATAAAACACAGTTTACTTCCTACACAGAGAGAAGGAATCTCTTAGTGGAAATGGGAGGGGAAGAGGAAGAAATAAGATCATTCATACAACAAGCAACCCTTATTTTTATATTGTAACATGTAATATAGCTTGCATATTATTTCAAAAATAGAGTAAGATTACCTGATGAGTGGTTTTGTTCAAGAACTCTTTATGACATTTAACTCTTCGTATTTCTGTATAATAGTAGTTCTGTGCATGCTCATAGAAAGCATTCTCCAACCTGTAACAAAGTTGTTCTTCATTACCTTTCTCCCATGTACAAAGAAACTGAAGAACTTCAGTAAGAAAGTTACTTTTAATCACCATTCATATTTTAAGACTGTAAAAAATAGTAATTAGTAGTACTAAATGCTTTTGTAAATTACTATACTGGGTAGGCGTCTACACGTGAGGACTTTTCATGCAAAGCCTTGCATGGGGTTAGCATAAAGCAGAACAAGTAGGTTCAAGAGCCTTGGTGTCTTGATTTCTCGCATAAAAATCTCTAATATATAACATGAGAAAGCCTGGGGATAAGCTGTTAGGAGTGTGCAACTGAAGACCAGCAGTTGCTCTATTATGATAGAAAAGCCAACAGAAAGTGGAGAGATGCCTTGGTCAAAGCAAGAAAACCTTGCAGAGGCTCCTGGGTTAAGCCTCAACAGGTCAAGGGCTGGACTGGGGAGCAGGGGGAGGAGTAGGAAGGAAAGAACAGCAGTAAGAAAGACAGGAAATTATGGGACACAGACTATGATTCCTTATCCCATCAAAACATCAGTGACTACCTGGGCCACAGGTGACAATCGAAGATGCGTTTGCAAGATAACTCACCCAGTGGCAAGTCACGGGGGAAAACAGAAAGACAAAGACAGAGCTCTGTACATAGTATGAGACGGAGGAGGATCTAAGAAGCATATGTTGAAGGAAAAAAAAAAAATCAAGGAAAACAAGAGAAGATCAGAATCTAGGAGCAGAATGCATTCAACAGCACTGAGGCACACAGAGAATAAAGGATGAAGCACTAGTTCTGGGATTTGGCCAAGAAGGGATCATTGAAGACTTTGGCTAAAGCAATTCAGCTTGTGTTCTCCTCTCTGCATGGAGAGGATGGAGATGAAAACAAAAGAACAGAACACTAGAAAGCAATTGCTAGCTATGAGTTCAGACACAAAAGGAAGACACAATAAATTAAGTCTCCCTGGCACCGCAGCACTTTATTCTTAGTATATAAGAGACAAGCCACTCTGGGAAAATAATTGAAGTTTGTTAAAACAAGCAAACAAAAGAACCAACATCACACATTTCTCTCTTACTACTATGAAATCTCAATTAAGAATTCAAAACAAAAAGATTAATATCAGGAATTCTGTATTTGATTATAAGTTTGAAACTTTTTTAAATGTGAATGAAGAACTATCAGTCCTTAAGGGTATAGCCTTATCTTTGCATACTTGGAGACGGTCATAAATCCTTTAATCAAAATGCAACTATATGCAGTCTGTGAAGGCTTGTGCTAGTTAACATGCAGTAAACATTCCCTCTCTAGCAACAAATACAATAATGGCATTAGTTTATTCTGAGAACTTTACTGAGTATTATGTATAAATAATGGGGTGATAGAAGGAAGAATTAATCTCTCAGGGCACAACCCCTAACCCTGAGCACATCTGGAAAACAAACAAAAAACCCCCAAACAAAAACAAAAGCTAGTTTTAATAAACCATTATTTGCCTTTTCCCTTCATCTGTACAGGCAGTCTTCGTTTCCCTTTTCTGTATTTGAAAAATCCTGATCATTTATTTGAAGTCACATTCCCCACAGACATTAAAACAGAAAATCATGAAGAATATAAAAGATGACAAGGACATAGTATCTGCAACCACATAAATACCACTTAGCATGGATGGAAAGAGAAACATTCAGTGAAGCCAGAAAGTTGGGGGGGGGGGGGGGGGAACAAATATTTGCTAATACAAAGTTACATCTAACAAAACATTTGTGGGGAAAAATATTTAGAACCAGTAGGTCCAGAAAACACTGTAGCAATAGAGAAGTTTGCTTTGCCTTTACCCAGCTTGAGGAAGGGAACATGTTGGAATACCTAACAATGTTTCTCAGAAAGCCCACCTAGCAACATCTGACAGTCATAACACAACCTTACACAGAAAGGGCAGAGGTGTGGAGCCCATCTGGTAGCAGAATAACCTGAAGAACTTCAGTGAATGGATAAAACGTTCATTGTTGGTCCACAACAGATGTCCCACATAGCTATCATCCCAAGCCATCAACTCCATCATTACTGTGCGCAAACAGAGGAAAACAGTGTTTTAAAACCACTTACCTTATAATATAACCTACAAGATGATCAGTGTGTGGAAGTACAAAGAGGGATTTTCCAGAAAGGTCACACGCATTACATAAAGCTGCTGCTCTCTCTGATGCAATAACATCTTCCCCTAGTGAGGCCAAGGAAAGCACAATTAAGCAGTATGTAGCGCAATCAAACTAGCTCTAAAAGCTTGACCAGTACAAGGTATGGAAAATCTAATACACTGAACATTGAGTACACGATCCTCCTTGCTTCATTCAGAACACTATGTGCTTCATCCAGTGGAAGAGATTGCTAGCTAAGCCACTGCCAGAAAACTTCAGTAATAAGGTAGTAGTATGCCATAAATGTTTCTTTAAATTTCTGATCTCTCATACAATTAAATATACTGTATCTTGAAGACTAAAATGGCATCCAGAAAAGACAAGTATAATGCAGGTATGGGGGTGAGAGGGCGGGGGGGAACACTATCAAAACCACCCCACCTTAACCAAACACTAGAGAATATGCAGCTAGAGCTGAGGTACCGGCTTGAGTGAAATTAAAGATTAAAACCCACTACCTTTCACAATTCCACTCAACTCATGCATTTTTCATTCACATTCCCTACTTTGGATCTTGCCATTAAAAGACTCCTTCATCTCTCCATTAAAGGGAATTTGCTTTCCTTTAAACCCAGAGCAGAAAAGGAGTCTGCTGAGAAATTCAGCAACTTCCCTGCCATACACCTACCAAAAAGATATGGCCTAGAAGTTGGCTCATCCAGAGAGGAGCTAGCTGAGAAGGCATGCATGAACTTAACAAGCAGTCCTACCTTATGCTCCAAGATTTTATTGATAAACATTAGCAATGTTTGAATAAACTAAAGGCTTCTGTAGCTACCAAATGCCCTTCCTCTAACTCCATTACTTTTATATTTTTTCTTGATCTCCAGAAAGCTTTAAAATACAACCTACTTACAAGCAGGCATGTTATGCATATTGCACTAACATGTCTTTTTTGATACACAGTATCAAAAGCTTGACTTGGACATGGGAGGAAATAGTTAAAAATAGAAGCATAAAATCTTTAGGGTCAACTGCCTTGAGCATTAACTCCATTTACCCACCTCAGTGCAGCCACTGTATTTCATGCATATAAGTGACAATATATTAAGAACTGTAGATAATACGACAAACGATGGTCAGTTCAGGCCTTCTGAGAAATAAGATAATCACAACTGTATACAGAGCAGCTTAGCTAGCTTTCTATTACCTGGAGGTAATGGTGTTTTTTTCTGAATCAAAACCACAGCAACTTTCGTATTTCGCCCCTGTAAACTTTGCCTAAAATAAAAATAACATAACATAACGTCAAGGTCTCACCTTCTGTTTGTAAATAATCAGAAGAAAATGAGACTTCATTTTGGATGGAAGCATTAAAAGACCACATACAAGAAATTAAAGCAAATGCAACAATGCACTGCATCATTCAGAGAATGCAGTGTTTTCTTCTTTGATCACATAGGAGAGAATAATTGTGCTGAATTTAGTAAGCAACATTTAAGGAGTTCAAGTTGCCCTGAATTTGTGTCTAAGAAAAGAAAAAAATATATTTTGTAATGCAAGAAGGATTCTGCAATTTACACATGGCCATTAGCTTATAACACATTATGAACCAAACAAAATAAGTCTACCTGACAATTTCAACTCGAGTAGCACATTCAGACTGTTTTTCTTTCCACTGCGGCTCCTCCCAGTCCAGTTCATAGAATACCACGACGAGCGCTGGAACCAAATTCAGGTGTTTGTTCATCCAACCAGTCTTCAGGATCCCTTTCGGAATATACCACTCATAGGACGTCCTCTGAAAATATTGAGCATATTAAAGCAAGCTACCAGGTCCATTTAGGATAGCAGGAAAAGGGGTATTCTATTCTTTAGTACAGAAGGAGAAGACATCCACATCCTTGTCACTTGGGGAAATGTCTGTCACCTTTCCTTTGACATTCTTCCCCTCAAGCCTGTTTCCTAACTAGCAGGACATACACCTCCTTCCTTCGCATCAGGGCCAGACACAGGAGACATTAGTAACAAAGAACAGGAGATTCCAGGTAGACTGGACAAAAAGGGACAAGTTTAGAAGCATTTCGCAGGCCTGTATTGCAAAAGGGGGTTGCATTTGCTCGAGAAGCTGTGAAAAGGAGCCAGAATAAGGAAAGAGAAGCCAGTTGGAGGCTTTGTTCCTTGCCAGCACCGCCGAATTATGCGGCTTTCCAAGGATCAAAACCCACCGATGTTGCTCCTTAACCACCAACGCAAAGCAGAAGACACCGCGCAAACGCCCCGGCTGCCGCGTCCCGCCCGGGTCACGGCGCCGCCCGCGCTCCCTCCCTCCTCACCACCCGGGGCGGCGGCACCGAGCAGCGCACCGGCGCGGCCCTGCCCGCGGGGGCCGCCTCGCCGGGGGCCCGCGGCGGCTACCTTGGTGCGGCACTTGGGGTACTCGTGGTCGCCGGGCAGCACCTTGAAGGAGATGGGGACGCGGTCGGCGCGGCGGTTGGCGCAGAAGGCGTCCCACACGGCGCGGTGCACGGCGTTGTACACCACGTCCAGGCCCGTCAGCGTGACGAAGGCCATGGGCCGGCAGCACAGCTCCACCGGCAGCTCCCACTGCGCCGGCGTCATCCTCGGCCTCGGCCCGAGCGGCGGCACCGCCACTGCGGGCCGCGCTCCTCGGCGCCCCGGCCGCGCTCCCCGCAGCCAGCTGAGCTGAGCTGAGCTGAGCTCGGCCCGGCCCGGCCCCGCGCAGCGCCGCCGCCGCCCGGGAGCCGCTGCGGGTCACGGCGGGAGGCAGGGAGAGAGGGACAAGCCGCGCCGCGCCTCGGGAAGCGAGCGCCAAGAATCGGACGGGCAGCACGAGCAACCAATCGGCGCCCCTGCTCCCCCGCTCCGAGCCACTCAGGGAGAGCTCGGCTGTGACGACGCTGGAGCTAGAAGGAAGCGAGGCGAGGCTGGCAGAGCCAGCCAACGGGAAGGGGAGGGTGACGCCGGGAAGGAAGGACCAATGGTAGCAAAAGATAGCGTGATGCATCTCGGGGGAGGGCGGGGCCGCTGGGCCTTCCACGCCTGCGCGCTGCGCTGCCCGTGCCACGCCGGGGGTGTGGTGTCGCGTTGCGCCGCGTTGCGCCGCGCCGCGCCTGCCCGCCCGGGCGACTCGGCCCCGGCGACGGGGCGGGGGGGGAGCTGCCGCGCGCCGCCTCCCCCGCAGCGCGCGCCATGGCGGCTAACGAGGACCAGGAGGTGAGGCCCGGCGGCGCCCCGCCCTCGCGGCGCGGCCGTTAGGGGCGGCGGGGCCGTTCCCGCGCGGGGAAGGGCCTGATCGGCGGCCGGGGAGGGCCGAGGGCGAGCGGGGAGGAGCCCGAGGCTGGTCTCCGCGTCCGCAGTGACCGGTCGCTCTCTGCTTCCTTCAGATGGAGCTGGAGGCGTTGCGGTCTATTTACGAGGGAGACCTGTGCTTCAGGGAGCTCAGCCCGGTGTCCTTCCAGTACCGGGTAAGGCAGCGGAGGTCCGTGGGCCGGCGCGGCCTCCTCTTCGTCTTGGCGTTGTTCTGCGCGTCGTAGCTATAATACAATTTTTGTGAAACAGATGGGTGCTCAACAGGCTACAAAGGCGCTAAAGGCCAGGTCCGTAGGCCGTTGTTCCAGGATCTTTGGTATGGTGATGCTTGGTATCACAGTGCTCAATATTCAGGAACCTTCTCCCAGGGTGGGTTAATTATCCCTGAGCTAGGAAATCTGCTTCCTTGTCTATGTAATAGATGTAGTGCGTACACCTGTCAAAATGGCCAGAGCATGCTGAGTGATACTTGAACTAGCCCCTAGGAAACCTCAGTTTTAGAAAAGTATATATGTAAAGCTCTGCAGCTTCCCTGTTGCTCAGTTACAAGGTTCTCATCTCTTGTCTGGGGGCAGTTTTTGTGCCTTAACTAGCTGCTAAGGAGAAAATGCGCAAAATGCTTTGGGTACGTATACTGGTGTGATCTGCTCCGAGGAGAGGTGCAGGAAGTTCTAGTTTGAGGTTTGCAATTCAATTTTGTCATGAATTTCTTGCTGGCTTTCTCAAATATGAAGAGTTATAAGTTCTCCTGGTAATGGGCTGAGGCAAGTGTTTGGACTGTCAGAGAACTTTGCTGATAGAAACTTGGGTGCCCATGGGACAAAAGGGAGAGTTCTGAACATGCTCTGCCCCAAAAGAGGGGAATAGGCATCTAAAACCTTTTGGTGTTTTCCTAAAAGACTTCAGAATAGCATCATTAATTGTAATGAGATAGGTCGATTTAGTAAATAGCACTTGAATCCTACCCATGCAAATGCAGTCTTCCTTTATTGACAGGACTGTTTCTTTGTAAACTTATTGTCCTCAGAAGAGTAAATGTGTCATCCCTACCTGCCTACAACATAGCATTCTACATTTGGCTAGCTTTTGTCTTTGCTAATTTTTCATAGATGAAAAAAGATCATGGAAAATTAAGAGAACCCGATTTAAATACTACATACTTAGTGTCAGATAAAGACCATAACACATCTTTCCTGTGGAAGAAAATGTGTGTTGAGACAGTGTGGTACAATTAACTGCATGATAAAGTTAAAAGAATTAATATGCTGTTTTTCTGAGCCTCATTTGCCTACCACATAGGTATTTTGTAATCAGTGTGCTGAAAAATTGAGATTAAAGACTTCAAATACTGAGAAAACGTAGTAGCATTGTTTAAAGTCAGGCTGCCCAATTTGCAGGCTGCACTGGTAGGAGGAGTGGCAACCATGCAGCTTTCTCTATGGATTTGCTCTGTAACGTGCAGACACTGTTTTCCTGAGATAAGGAAAGCTCTGTAAACCATACCACCAGTTCTCTTCATGGTGGCTCTGGAAAGTGGACAGCTGTGGATGATGTCTTGATAAATGTAGCAGATTCCTGATTTAAAGCCTAATGCTTTTACTCCTAAAACAGATGCTACTGAACATCACATTGTCCACTCTGCTGACACAGAGATTGTAAATGAAATAAAAACAGTGATTTTTTTTTTAATGTAAGTCCAAAATATAGAAATAGCGTCATTTGATTTTTGAGTCATTTTGAAGTGCAGTAAGTAGCCTTCTCTTGACTTTTTTTGGCTATGCTTCATTCCACATAGGTTAATGAAGCCAGGTTTTGACTCTTCTAAAATTAGGGAAATTCTTCTTATGGTATTAAAACACTAATTAAACCAAGTAGTGTAACAAATCCATGTGTGAAATGTTTATTTCTCTTTGTAAGGTATGTTTTTGTTAGCCTGTATTAATTTTCAGTAAAAATTGATTTGTTTTTTATTTAACTGAAGTTAATCCTTATGGCATAATCTATAACATTATGGGTGGTTTTTTTATCCAGTCTCATTCTACGGGCTTCTTGAATATTCTTATTAGTAATTCTTTCTTATTATAAGCTAAAATATCTGTAGGGTTAAAAAACAAGTATTAAAATATTTACCTATTACTTGTGCTATCTTAGGTCATTAATTTATTATGTTGTGTATTTCACTACTGTGTTGTGGTTAGTTTTCATATTGCCCTGAGCCTGGATGAGGGGGAAAAAGTGGGGAAAAAAAAGAAAGCTTTATCTTTCCTATTCTCATATATGTTTGTATAGTATTTGGCTTGCAGATGCTACAAAGAAGCTTTTAAAACCAAGCAACATCTCCACAAAAAGAACTTAGAATGTTTCTGATGATGTTCATAAAATGAAAACTGCAGAGTAGAGGTTAATGTTCATGTCATAAATTTAATACTTCTTTTCTAGATAAAAGTTTTTTTTCCTGACAGGTAATAGTATGAAAATAGTTGTTATCTTCAGAAGGAATTTTGATAATCTTAAAGACGTGAAAGATTCACATACTGGGATTGTAATCCTTAACGAGCTACTGAAAATTGTTGATTTATGAGGTTTTTCTTTTCCCTTCAGATAGGTGAAAATGGAGATCCCAAAGCCTTTCTAATAGAAGTTTCTTGGCCAGAAACGTATCCACAGACAGCACCAGTCATATCGATGGACGCTTTCTTCAACAACACAATGTAAGTATTTATGACAGTTTCCCCTCTCTAGCTTTATATGTTGGGGGGGGGGGGGGTTGGTTGACAAACTTTTCTTCTCCTGTCAAGATTATAATTGAGTTTTATCATTTTTTTTAGATCTTCAACTGTTAAACAAAGTATATTGGATAAATTAATGGTAGAAGTTGAAGCTAATCTTGGAACTGCTATGACATATACACTTTTTGAATATGCCAAAGATAATAAAGAATCGTTCATGGAAAATCAGCGTGTTAACACTGTGGTGAGTAGATAAATTCAGATCTTAATCTGTTGCTTTTAAAAGCACTTCTCAAGTATTTTATATGGTAAATAGCAAAAAAATAGTTATTGGAACTCTAAATACTTCATCAGTTTATCTTTAAGATGTTAATCAGTATACTGCATGTAAACATGTTAGTGGCTAAACAGTGGCATGTGGAATATAGTGCCACAATGCTCTGTGGTCATAATTTATATATATGACAGTCAAACTGTCAAGACCTATTTCAGTAGGTCTGGTTCAGTAATCATATACAGGTATCTTCATTCTGTATTTGTATTGGCTTCTAAAGTATGATAGGTGAATGCAAAATATAACGATTTTTATCCTTCTCAGACTTCAGCAAGCAATAGTATTGCAACTGGAACTCCTGATGTGCCAGCAAGTAAGAAGAAAGATAAAAAGGAGCAGTTATCCAAAACCCAGAAACGAAAGCTAGCTGACAAAACAGGTTTGTTCACTACCATGCTGTTTTGTTTGAGCAGTATGAGTCCAACTTTTATAGCAGTGACATCTTGCTGGAGCCAGAATCAGTAGTCTCTTGCTTATAAAATTAATTACTTTAAATCTGTGGTCTCTGTTTTGCTTGTTTTACATGAATTATTCTTACCCAAAATGTTAGTTCTGATCAAAAGAACTTCATATGGAGTACATATTTTAAGATATCTTTTTTTTTTTAATTTTGACAGAAGTGGAATTTTCAAAAATATTTTGGTGGAGAGAGCATTTGGGACATCCAAAAGGCATATGTTTTGTTAACAGGCCCTGATAAGTAATTCACGTTATTAAGAATGTAATTTCTAAATGAAAATGTTATTTTCTTAACATAAAACTAAAACATTTAACTTAATTTGTACCCTCAAAATAGAGGTGTTTCTGCAGACGCTCTCTGCTTTTAATGAAATGATATGTTGTTGGTTCAAAAGCATTCAGCATTTTCACTGCTTCCGCAGAGGACTTGTATGTGTTCAAACTTAATTTTTTTTAAATGATCTGAATGATACTATCCTATTGCAGCAATAATTTATACCCTATGATAGGAATTTCTACATATCATGTACCTTTACATATCATATACATTCTAAATGTATAACTGGCATACTAAATATTTATCTTATAAAAGGGAAATATGTGTAAAAAATTTTGTTCTTTGACAAAATGCATCATTACTCCTCAACCCAGCATCATGTTAGAGTTGCCTTCTGAATCAAATGTTAGAGGGACTATGTTAGGTATTTTTATTTAAATAGAATTACTTTGAATAATACAATATATTTTTCCAATATTTGCCTTATTAATATCTTTTGGTTGTCTTAAACTTTTAAAGAACATTTAATTGTCATTACAAGTCTGTCGTAAAAGAATATTCAGATATTTTCAGAATAGTTTGAGAATAACACAGCTGTTTAAGAACAATTGTTAAAGTAAATTCTAAGAAGGATATTTTATATAAAAAATACATTAGTGTTTCTTTTTGACCTCATGGTTTTGTAGTAGAGAAATTCAGGTTTTCTTGGTCTTTAGCATTTCGATTGTTGATTTAAAGAAAGATAAAGGTTCTCTTTAGCTCATGTGTTGAAAATAAAAACTGCTTGTTCTACAGATCACAAAGGGGAACTTCCTCGAGGATGGAACTGGGTGGATGTAATTAAGGTAACATGATTGTTAAGAATTATGAAAATATACTTCATATGTACTTTGGTTTCCTTCAGATATAACTACAAATTATGTTTAATCTGATGTTTTTTTGCTTTTCTTCCTAACTTTGTTTGGATTTGACTGTGATGTCTGATTCATTTCTATATACATCCAGCATGTAAGTATTCTCAAGTTATCTCTTTTTAATACTGAAAAGATTTGCAAGAAATAGTAACAATTACTACTCATTTTCGATCCTAATTCATCTACTTCTCAAATGCTTAAAAAATGCTTAATTCTTCTGAATATTAAACAGCATCTGAAGCACTTTCATTCTTCTCTGAAACTTATTTTAGTTTGTTTCTTTTAACTAATTGAGCAATTAAATTTTAGTTTTTGACAAGAGACCTTTGATGTCCAAACACACTGCAAATATTCTGTCTTTGTATGACAGCAAGATATAGAATAAAATTAATAGTGCAGCCATGTTCTGGAGAGCAATAGATAGGAAAGTAGAAGCAGTGAGTAGCTTTCTCAAGTAGGGGCACCTTACTGTCTCCTACAAGCCTGAGCATTCTCTGCGCTAACTCCTCCAGTGAAGAATTTTCTTCTTGTTCCCTTAGCATTTGTTTATTTCACCCCCTTGTCTTTGCTGTTAAGTGCAAATGAGTATAGCTGCCTGACAAATTTTATGGCAAACTATTTTATTTTATGCAACCATAATTAATTCTAAGTGTAAGACCTAACACCATTTCTAGTTGTTAAATAACAGTGAGCAAGTGGTGGTTATGAGCAGAGAATTAAGTGACTATTTGTAGTGGATTTTGTGGACTCCAGAGAAATTTCCTGATAGATGCACTACTTCTAATAATTACAGACTTAGCTTTTAAGAAAGGAGAAAAATAATTTAATGTCTGTTTTTACATTTTGTGCACATCTGTATGTGGGAACTGTTTGAGATGTGTGGAAATAACTTTTTTCAGTTATTGCATCTGTTTTCTTTTGGAGAGCTAGGGACAGAGTCTTCAGTTTAACTAGAAGGTGCCCTAAGGTGTTTTTTTTTGTTGTTGTTGTTTTTTTTCCTCTTCTTTTTAATAGGCATAACCTTTCAATTTATATTTTTGAAAGTAGTTCATGAAAAGGGAAGATGGAGTTTTAGGTTCAAGAAATAAGCTAATTTAGTATATAAGCTTAAATATTTTTGAGTCATTTGCATCTCTTGGTACAGTAGCACAGTCTGTATTATTAACTAAATATACCTGTATTCTATGTAAGATGGAAATAATGTTGTTCTTGTTTCCTAATAAATGGAATAGCAGTCTAAACTTTGAACACTTTCTTTTTGTGTCTCTTTTATAGTTAAGCAAAACTGGTTCTAAAGATGATGAATAAAGGACTTTGGTACAAGGAAACTCCACCTTTTAATACAGTGCAATTTTGGGTCACCATCTTTCTCTTAATAATTTTCTTACTTGTTGAAGTAAACGTTTTATAAAGCTCAATTTCCTAACTCATAAACCTAGTCACACAAGTTTATCTAAAGACTTTGTGATCTTTGACAACAAAACTTGCCTTAAATGAAGGTTAAAATGTGACAAAGGATATAGAGAGCCAATGTGGTGAAATGAATAGTGATATATGCAGTGTTAATTATCTTATATTTTACTCTGGAGTAAAATCCTGTTATAGTGAACCGATGATACTGTAAACATTTCCTGATGTTCTTTTTGAATAGAAAAAACCCCCACTATAACAGTGATTTGTCACTTGACAGCATAATTCATCAAAATAAATTATTCCATGGAAACAAAACCTTTGTCATTTGTTTATCTAATACAAATGTAGAAGGAGAACCTAAAAATTGTTATATGACAACAGAGACTAGAGTTTGTGGCCCTGTTTTCACTGGTTATTGAGTAAAATAGTAAACTGTAGCGAATGCAAGGCCAAATACTCTAGTCTATTCAAAAAGAGTGATTATAGCAGGAGTGTATCATCTTTTTGTGCAGTGTACATCTGTTAGTCTTTCTCCCATGTGCATCTTTACAGAAGCCTGAGGTCTGCACTGGTGGAGAAGTGTTCCCTTGCGTGCCTCAATGAGTGTTGGGGTTTGGTATCTCTTTCACTGAAGAAATGGGGGTTTCTGGGAGGGATTTGTTGGCTGAATGGTGGAACAGTGGGAAGAAGTCAGCACTCCGCCAAATGTGTTGGGAAGACCTTTTCTTTTCTCTTCTTTTTTCTTTTACTGGTCTGGAATTGGAAAGAAAAGTCATCTTTACTATATGAATGGTAACTGAATACAAGATGCCTTAATGTCCTTTACTTTTTTTTTTGTTTTGAGGTGAATTTTAATAAATTACTATTTATCTGCTGTGGTACGTGTTATTTTTTTAATTGTGTATTGTCTGCTACATTTTTACAGCTAAGTTTGAATTTGCAAATAATTTTCTCTTACAAAGAAAGTATTCTTAAAAATTGGCAGAAGAAATCATTTTTCTTCCTTCAGTGTATGATTGTGTGTTCTTCAGGGTAGCAGTGAGTATTTTGTTAAAATGAGTCAGGCATCCCAGTGGGAATCACAGAATATCCATCGTGTTCAGTACATATAGCCAGTCCAGTGACTTCTTGAAAGAGTATACTGCACTGCATGTGCTGTGCACAGCATTTAGTGAAACGGTTGTTACAGGAGCAGACTGGACGCTCTTGCGCAGTGTTGCTGAGATGAGAGCTTGCACAGCCAAGAGCAGGATAGTTTACGCTGCTGTCATTCAGGCTTCAATTGCTGCATGTATGGGATGACTGCAAGGTGTAGACATTGCTGATTATATCAAGAGAGCTTATATACAATGTATATTAATATAGTTAGTTCTCTTAAATTTTTTGTGCTTTGCCAAGGGAGGATAGACTAAGTGTATTGCAAAATTACAGCTTGTATTAAAAAAAAAAAGTTGTATGAAATGTTGTGACTACAGGTGAAAAAAAAATTAAGAGACCAAAGAGACTGTGAAGAGGTCCGAAAGAAATATGATCTGTACTCATATCATCCAATAAGAAGCTTAGATTTTATTGATACAGAGCTACAATGGGTGAATGTAAGTGGTTTCTTAATAGGGAAGATTATTAATACTTACAGAATTTTTTATTTCAGAAAGTATGATTTCTTTTTAACTCAAATTGTATTTAGTAAGAAGCTAATAAAGTACACCAGGTGAGACTTTCTCCAAATGATGCAGTCTTACGTTTGGCATAAACTAGATGCTCGCAGCTCCAGTCTGCGCAAGAACATGTAGAAGGGAGTAGCGCTTCAGCAGAAAGTCGCTGGGCTGGTTGCTGTGCTCCTTTAACAGGGAAAGGCACGCTGCAGCTTCAGTCTCTGCCAGCAGCAGAACGGGTAGGACTTTCTATTCAGAATCTCTCCAAGGGGAATTAACTTCTCTGTGCTAGTGTCCTTGGTGTATAAATCAAGTTTCCGTGAAAATTTATCTGAATGCATCAGTTGGGGAGAGCAGGGGAAGGACAAATAAGAAGCACTTCTCTTCCTTTCCGAACATTTCTGTGTTTAACGGCAAGTGCATTAGCCTCGTGAAATGCCTGATTTTTCAGCTTCAGTCTGCTCACAAATCGCACACTGTTGTGAAGATACCCTAGCAATTTCTTCTGGTTCTGTGAGCAGTGATTGAGAACATGTATTTGTTTAGAGGTCTGTTTTCAAGGAAAATACTTTGTATCAGCTTTTCCTTTCTGTGGATATTTTGAAAGATAATTTGTTCTCTTAAACCATTTTTTGCTATGACACAGTAGTTGGAGCAGAGTCATTTCAAAATCTAGTGCTGGATATTGCAGAAAGGCCTGAGCACTGGAAATGGGAGGAAAAATGCAATGATTCTTATCAAATAAGACATGCTATAGATAGAGATCATGACTACTGAGTGAATTTTAAACAATGCTGAAAAATACTTTTTTTAGTGAACTAATAGAATCATTGGCTGTGGAAACTGTTTTATGATTTATTTCAGTAGAGCAAGAGTCACTTGTTTGTAGGGCCATGCTATCTATTTCAATTAATGGATTTTGCAGTGAGGCTTTGATTGGAGTGAAAAGATAAACATCAGTACTAGCAAAAATAGCGGTGTCCAAGATACAGGATGATTAAAAAGGAGTTGTCAATTATTAGAAAGTTTTCCATAATGCATAGATACTAATTGCCTTACTGAAGCACTAGTTGAAAGAAATTAAAAAAAAAAAAACCTCTTTATCTTATGGTGTTTTTGCAGTAACCACTTGGCAAATCTCATCTGATCATGTATAGCTTCCTTTTTCTTTTTTTAACTTTTTCAAATTTGTCTCTGAGAATCTTTCCTCAGGACAGACTTGGTGAAGGAAATGAGATGGTAATGCCACAGTTATTGCATATTAGACCCAACACTTATATGTGAAGTTTAACTTAATTTTTTTTAACTGAAATTTAACTTAAAATTTCATATAATCTTTTCGGTCTTTTGGTACATATTTGAATTGTTTAATGTTCCTTATGTTCTGGAAAGTTGTTGTTTTGTGATAGATTCACTCACTTGGGGACAAAGGTTACTTTTTTAAGAATTTATTGCTTTAGTTGTGGAGGGGGGTTCCCCCTTGCTATCACTTTAAGTTTTGAAAACATATTTACGGAGTTTTCCAATTATACAAAGCAGTACAATTATGTTTAAATTACCTATATTTCTCCTTTAAAAATCTTTTTTCTCCTCTCTCAGTAGGCTGTCATTTTGTAGTTTGTTTGCTTGCTATTGGGGGTGTGGGTATGTGCACGTGTGCGTGCGTGCGTGCGTGTGTGTTGTCTTTTGCTGTCAGTCCTGCTGGTGCCCTGGAGCACATCGCTAGGCAACGCACTCTCCAGCTTCAAGTTACCAGAGCTGTTAGCATAGGATGTATCCAGTTTTGGCTTTAAACTGATTTGATATCTCTAGAAAACAGTGACCTCCTCTCCAAAATCTGTCCAGCTGTTTCTGTTGATATGGGCATTATTTTGTCCTGTGTTTGTAAAGCCTTTGAAAATTTCATAAAATGTATGGCAAGGCACAAGGACTGTCACTACTGTCACATTGGTATTTTTTTTTGGATGAAACTTCAAAGAAGTCTTTAGTCATATTTGCTTGACGTTAAATACAAGTTCATTCGGTGATGTTATTGCCAAGACCAAAGGAGCTCCACTGCGTTATAATGTATCGAATCCCTGGGAATAATTCAGACTGCCTTTAAGTAGGTTAGATGGAGTGCTGGTAGCTGTGAATGATTGACGGTATGGACCTAGCATATCTTGCTCACCTCATTACTCAGACTTACACAGCTGCTACTGCAATCAAGGCTGCTATTATCTGCGCTGCCACTGCAGTTGGTGGTACATGAGGTGAGTAGATAAAGCATACCCAAGTGATGAGTTATAGATTTTGATGAGAAAAAGAAAGGTAGAAAAAGAAGCTATTTCTTGATTGTGAACCTTTGGTAGAAATGCATACTTAAGGAGTCTGTCTTCTTAGCTTTGGCAATGCAAGTGGTTTTGAGACTGTACTGTGAACTTTGTGTTGTGAAAGTCATTAAACTCGTCTGAATTTACAATAGTTCCCCTTTGTAATCTGTTTGTATCATTTCATTTAGTGGTTTATGCTATTGCATCATAAGCACTTGTACTAGCAAAGCCAAAGAAACTGCTGCCTCATAGAGACTGTCTTGAGGGGAGAAAGAAAACCAAAAATGAATGAAAACAGAAACTGAATGGGAGTAGCAGAGTGATGGGGGAAGAAATGTTCATTCACTAGATAAAATATAAGAACTGCGAGAATTTTGGATAGATTGGAGGAAAAAGTGGAGGGAGAAAAAAAAACAAAACAGGATATTCGTGTACACAAAACTGGGAAGGAAGAGCACAGGTGATAAATCTTTGTTGCTTTGAGACAATAAAACAAGACAAAAGCTTAGACTCCAATTACAGAGCTATAAATTCTGGAACGAGGTTCAGATATGACAGAATACTAGAGGGTAGATTTTGTTTCTGCCACTGTCACTTATTCTTTCGCCAACATAGCTTTGTCTTCCTCAGAATGGGGCTCTTAAATGTTCCTGAGAAGAATGATTCATTTTTTCTTTCTGTTATTTTTCCTGTTGTCCTCTTTCTGAGCCCATCAAAATAATCTCTGAAAATCTGTTCTGCTTTTAGCAATGAGACAACATACTGGCTAGGTCTGGGGAAGACATCTTAGAACAGTTGGCAGGGGTAGAAGTAGTAACTTTCTTTTCTCTGTCGCCCATTCAGAGCCAAGTGAGGAGCGACTCCAAATGGCTGGATTACATAAGACATATAAGAATCTAAATCCAAGCACCAATATCTTATATCAGACTGAAAGTTTCCCCATCTAGTTTGAAGTTTTATACAGCCATCCCTCGCCAATGTATCTGAGGCATTCATCCTTAAAACACCGCAGAAATTGTAAAACTCTTATTTGAGTTGCATACTGCAAGTTGCTTAGCTTATGGGATCTGATAAGGTCACAGCAATGAGAGACAGCCAAACTGTAACTGCACAGCTTTACGGGAGAGTAATGGGGTTGTGTGGGTGACTCTGAGGGCATAATTTCATCTGCAGTCTCTTTATTACTGGTAATGATCAGTGAAAGGGAAAAGTCAGTCTAGGATAAGTTTGGAAGGTATCATTCAAGAAGAAAGTCTTTTTCTTCCAAAACAAATACCTGATACGGTGTCACTGAGAGGCAATAAACGCAACAATCATCTTGTACAGAGCTACTCTTCGGAGCAGGATCTTAGTTTAAATCAGGTAAGTGGCTCTGCTACTATTGCACTTTATGATTTTCTGCAGGAAAAACACGTGTGAGGAAAGCATTACTGTCTAGCAAGCTGCTATGTCCACCGTAGGGAACCATTTGATCTCTGCTTGTATGAAGACTGTGGTTCAGTTGACCTTGAAGGGAGAGATTTTATAATAGTACAGTGAAAATGTAGCAGCTCATTGATAAGAGTCTGATGGAAAGTAGTCTCTGTAGATGTTTAATAAATTTTCATAATGTTAACAGTTTTATATTTTTCTCTGATGAAGATCAGCACTAGAATATTGCCAGTTTTCAGTTAACTGGTATACAGCATGAGTATGACTTTTTTCTCCTCAGACCATATGTCTTTAGATGATTAAAAAATACAGGAAGTTGTATTTAAATTTTACATGCCAAAATTAAAGCTGCCTATGTGGTGTTTGTATGAAAAAGATTGTGTAAAAAGATTTTCATTATGTGATCAGATACTTTTTTTTCCTCTGGTTGTACCCAAGCAGGTGACTTAGTGTTTTGCTTCCTAGTGTTCCGGTTAGTAGGAATACTATACAAAGACCCAGGTTTGTTTCAGATGCTCTTAAATCTGAAAAAGGAGAGGGGAAAGAAAGTTTGCACTTCATAAAAATAATGAAAGTAACACAACTGTCGCTGGAACAAAGTGGACATTTGAAATGGGATAACCAAATTAACTTGCCTCTGTGTCTGGTCCAATAAAGCCGGCTGGACCTGAATGGTTTAGTGCCAGTTTCAGAGTCAGTATTCATGCATAGTGAATCTGTGACATTTATAATCCTCTTGTGGATAATTTCACTGTGTGCATCTTCAGTGCAGGTTTTTAAGCGATTCTTTCAATAAATTTGTGTTAGATATCAATACAGATCCTAGTGTATTACTATTGGACTCACATCCTCTATGTTTCATTTGATTAAGGACAGGAAATACACAGCTGACTTCTCTGTGAAGAAAGAAGTCTGCATGTGTGCTCTCCATGAAGGCTCCCTGGACTTAGTTAACAGACATTACCATCATTTAGAAAGAGTTAAAAAGGTGATGTTCTACAAGATAATTGTAGTAGCTTATATGATCGTGGATCCACTATTTTTGTATATTCCTGTCTTTGATAACTTGCTTACTGTGATGCTTGAAGTGTTGTGGGTGCAAGTAGATATATTAAATTGTTTGTGTGTGTGTGTGTGTGTGTGTGTGTGTGTGTGCGCGCGCGTGCATGTAGTAATTGTTCAGTCAGATGATTTCAAGAGCCAGTTTGGGAGAAACTTTCTTCCTTTCCTGGGCTAGCTAACCTACACTTTCCTATCCTACAGTAGGAAGATTCTTGAAGAGATTAATACGTAGTAGTCCTCTTAGTTCAGAAGCCTCTTCCCGCTTGAGGTACAGTATAGTATTAGCAAGATAGAAGAGATTCAAATATTCATATAGTAATTCATAATGACACACTTGCTGTTTGGCCTTATCTCAGATTCTGGTCAGTGTTTTTTCAGTTTTATATGAATCAGTTCTTCCACCTCCTTTTCTTAGTAAAAATTTGCTCAGCCTGGAAAACAGACTGTAAAGTTGATTTAGTCAAGGTACTGCCTTCTTCAAATACCTGTAGGAAAAAGCAGTGCTGGAACGTAATTAAATTACGGTGGCTTTTGTGATAGATATGATAACCTGTAACCTCACAGATGTTATTTAAATGTGTCAACAGTAGTAGATACAGGTTCAGCCCACCTACATCAAGCTACTTTTCCTGTCTGTGGACATTCATAGAAAAGTTTCAAGGAGCTTTAGCAGAGGCTTTCAGATTGGATGCCTCTTTTGGTAATGACTGTTGTTACTGGAGTAAACTCTTATCAGTCACTAATGGTAGAATCATAGATAATCATTCCAAGAAGAGCCAGTTGTTGCTTATCTTTATGCCACCTGTGGTTTTTGTTTAGTTTCACAGCACCCATTCCTATTGGCAAAGGACCTCTAAAGACTGTGTGTATAGCACAAAGCAGTCCTGTGTAAATAAAGCATTAGCTCTGGGTAAAAGTACTTGCACAGCAACTAGTACCCAGCTTCTTGAGCCCTGACATAACTGCAGCTACCGGGGAACTCGGTGAACAGGATGGATGTATTGTTTAAGGATCATTTCATAGATTACTTTGGGGCGTATTTGTTTGTTTATAGACCAGTAGTGATTAGCATGCCACAGGCTGGATAGCAGTACCCGGTACAGCTCTCTGGTGTGTTATATAGATGTACATAGAGGGAAATATGAGGATGGTCAGCCCTTTATGCTTATTGGGTGAGGTTAAAAGTCAGAGCATTCAGAATGCAGACGACGTAGCCACAATATATGGACCATAGTCCAATCTGTCCTGCGTGAGGTACCAAAAGTGTGTATAATCTGCATGGATAGCCTCTTTTTGACAAACCATGGTTATTGGAGAGTAAGTAACCACCGTATACACGTGTAGTCTTTGGTTTATTATAGTAACCAAAAGTATTAAGCTGAACTCCTTTAATCTGACTATACTGGGAGATTCAAAGCTGCCTGATGCAAGCAAAGCAATCGGTAAGCAGGTGGTTTGTTCTGCCCCATGTAGATATACTTAGATTTAGTCCCACTCCTACAAGTAGTGTCTCTCCAATCTGAAGTAAAAATGGAGTTAAAAACAAAGTATCTCCAAAATATAGGAAAAAATGGTTAACAGTTAAGTTAACCAGCAAATTAGAGTAAAATTTCACGTAAGAATGAGAGATTCTTTTAAAGTGAATAGATCAGTAAATGCACACAGAATCACATAAACACTGTCTGGAAGAAGCCTCTTGAAGTCGTGCAGTCGAGCCTACCTCGTGAAGCAGGGCTATTGTTAACACTAGATCAGATCACCAGTGGCTTTTCCTAGCCTTGTCTTGAAATTCTCCAAGAATAGAGATTTCACAGCCACTCAGGGCAACTTGTTTCAATGCTGCACTACCCTCCTAGTGAAAATTTTTTTTGTTAATGTCCCACCTGAGCATCCTAAACCATAGTTTGTGGCCAGCACTCTTCGTTATATTGTCTAGTGCTACTACTGAGAAGTGAACAGCAACGCTACAGGAAACTCCCAGAGCAGGAGCCAATTTTTCATTTACAGCACTCTTACAGAGTGTGAAAAGCATTTTGAAAATACCTACTGTCACTGCTTTTCTCTGCAGACCACAGCAGATGTGTCAAGACCCATTAAACCAATTACTTTCCTGCTTTGAGAAAAATCCTCAAAAAATAGAGATTAACGTTTATAAATACAAAGTTCATTCAGGGCAATAAGATCTTTGCTGAACAGAATCCAGACATGACTTCTTACTGAGCCGAATTCTAAAGATATGATAAAGATTTAAATAAATTCTGTTCTGGATATTATATTTCAGTTACCTGGTTTTGTTTTTTCTATGCCATTGAAAGCTTGTAGCTGCCTGGATGCTGAAACAGTGATAAGCTGTTATACCAGCATGCCAAAAAAGATTGTTTCCCTCTAGAAGCACAAGACTGAAAACAGATTCACATAACTTTAGAAATCGTTTTTGTAATAAAACTGTTCAGATTAGGGTGAATTTCGTTCAATTAACATTTTGTATGTTTAAGTTATTAATATACTACTTGCAGTTAACAAGACCAGCAACTCTGAGTAGCGTAAATGAGAAAGTTTCTTTCTTTTGTTGGTAATTATCACCTCTAGAAACTTGGTTGTCATCAGCATGTACCCTAGACAAAAATAAGTGAAAAAACAGATGCATATGTGAAGACATATTTAAAGGTATTTGATAAGTATCTTTTTTCCCCCAATTGCATGGAATTTCTGATAAGCAACACTTGTACATTTACCTCCTGTGCATTTTTCTAGTATCAAATGCAACATTGCCTTGCTCAAAGATCAAGTCAGCCAGTTGGACTGCAAAAAGTGCTGGGGAGTAAAAACTGATCAGTGCTAAGAAATAAAGAAACTTGTAAAGTAAAGGTAAGAAATCAACTGTGAAGAATCAACTTGCAGCCCAAATTTAGTAGAGCCATACCTAAATTGTCTGCAAATGGTGTACTCAGCGTTACTGTATGTTTCCTTCATAGATTTTATGTGGAAAGGAAATGTGCTGGGGGGGGGGGGGGGGGAGAGAGAAAAAAGTTTTATAAACTTCTGAATGGTACTGATTACTCACATCTGGAACTAATTAAGATAATTTGTGTCTCATTATATCTGTAATACAATGTGCAAGCTACAATATGTCTCCCTCCTTATTTATTTTTTCCTGTTACAAATTCACATACTTGAGGCCTCCAGTACAGTTTCTGACTGTTAAAGATTGGACAGAATCTCTGTGGAATCATCACACAGTCTTTGACTGTTTTAGAGACATGAATCCTTCTTCTGTTAGGTGCTCTATCAGCTTGCAAGCAGATCTGAGAAAAAAAACAGCTCTTACAGTGCCCTGGAGCTCAGGTATGCTTCCTGTTGGAAAAAATGAACAGCACAAAACTCCAGACAGTGATATGTACAGAGCAATAATTAGGGGACACATCAATGTGCCATGCAATTTCACTGTCTTTATTAATTATTCTAATAACACTGTCATCAAATAGGCAGATGAGATTTTATCCCTTCTCTTAGAAATGGTGTTTAACTGAGGCCCAGGTGAGATATATACTTATTAAGGCAGAGGTAATAGGACTCAAAACTGTATCTGTCCATCTGCCAACCTGCACAACAATTTGGTAGGCCATAGCTGCACCTACCTGAAGTAATTGTCTGTGTTCTTTCATTATGTTTTATGATTATAGCAGTGTCTTAATTTTCCACTATGTTGTCACAGCTTGTCTCTCTTACTTACCTTCATAATACATTTTACAGGGATATTTTCAGCAATGATCCTGCATGCAGGCAACCAGCTAAGAGCATGCCTCACTTGCTCTCAGTGAGAAAGCATCCACTGAGCTTTTTAAGACAGGTGAGACTGGAAACCCAAAATGAAGAGAGGGTCACTCAGCTGGAATGGTCAGCAATACATTTTTTTCCTAAAGGAAGGAGAAGAGTTAGTTTCAGTGCCAAAACAAGTTAAAAGAGCTAGAGACATCACTGTTCTTGGCACTCTTCAGACTTTTTTGGTAGGATAAGCAATACCTAGTGAGTATGTTAACTGCTGTAATAAATATGTAAAAAAGACAGAACCTCAAAGATATTACTTTCCTTAATAACCCTAAAAGCCTTTTCCTGTTCTGATCCATTGGCATATGTAACTCCTCCTACAATCTGCAGGCTATTATTTAGGCTCTGCCAGAGGAGCAAAGAGCCTGGAGTTTGGCCAAACAAAATAAAATGTGTGCTGTGAAATTCTGCTCAATACTAAGTGTAGAGAACAAAATGCAGAGTAAGCATAATAATAATACAGGAATAATTTAACAGCAAAACCACACCTTTCATGATGTTTTTTACAAACACAGAGATCTTTTTCAGGTGTTCATGTGAAAAACAAAGAAAAGTCAAATGATTATCCTGAGGCTCAAAGTGATTGTATATCATAGCCAAGAATGTGATCTTGTACTTCTTTCTGCCACCTTTTGCACAGTATAGCACTCACATGAGCAATTACATTATGTATAGAGAGCATAAAGCTGCTAGTCTGCAATCCAGTAAGGAAAGTTGCTCCTTCAGGAACATCCCTGCTTTTTGTTAAGACTACTGCAGTTGGTTACTGGTTAGTTAGTAAAAGTTAGATCAATTTAGTTCTTAATCAGTCTTTATGTGATAATCTCTCCATTAGAGGAGTTTGCTGATTTTGTTGACCTCTACTTTGTTGATACCTTTCTCTAATGTTTTAGAATTAAATTCAGATTCTCATACTAGAACCACACTTGATCACAGATTATTAATGCCCTGTTCCATACGAAGAACAAATCTTTGATTTTATCACCCAGAATGACACAGGCCTTTTCTTTTATTCATAATCATGTTGCGAAGTGGTCATTTCCACATGCTTTATTTTCCACTCTTTCACAGCACTACTGTCTTGCAAATTTTTCTCCATCACTTATGTACTTTCTGTCATGTTACCTGACCCAGACAAAATAATTAAATTCCAATCAATACTTTATTTTATCAGAGTTTGTTAGGAGTTTTCACAGGATTCTGAAATGATCTGTGTTGCTGCCAGAACACCAAGTTCTTCAGTGTCATCTTCATACATGCTATGTTCTCTTCCAGCATATTTTTTTTAAGTTATTTTGACAGTAAGTTTTAAAAAATGCAATTAAGAATGTTTTTCCTCTCAAGCTTTGCAGCAAGAGATTGCTCAAGGATTCAGGGTCCAGGGCTCTCCAGAAGATCACTCTTGCTGCTTCAAGAGGAAGATCTGTGACTTGGAATACAACCTGTCAAGCAAGCAGGCTTCAAAATGTATTTACATCCACCTTGTGAAAACAGAGGTTGATAAAAGGAAATATGAAGCACATCAGAACTTCATAGAAAGCATCCATATACTAGTTTGCCTACCATCAGTTTCCTTTATTTACCTCTGCCCAGGATGTTGAGGATTTCTTTTCATCATGTTTTAGACCTTTAAACATGGAAAAAAATGAAGATCACAGCATTTTCTATCTTGTCTTGACTGCATCTCTGTGTTTTCTCACAGTGCATCCTAAACCTGCTGTAATCTTATACTCCCAAGTCAGGTATCTTCAGTCTTTCTTTAAATCCCTCCTCAGAATTCCCTTCTTGCAGCATACTTTTCCCACTCAGATGTTTGTTCTAGTGTTCTTTATGCCTCTCCCTTAATGGGCTGCAGTCTTCTAAGACTTCTTCAAGATCAGTCTCCAGTTTGTTTTGTCCATTAACTCAATGCTCAGTATTCAGGAAGAGCTATATGGGGAAGATGCCACATCTTTTTTTAAATCCTTAAAGAGGCCTGCCAAGTTAGAGTGATGGAGAAGGCTGAGATTATGCCATTCTGAATTCATCCCGAGTACCCTACTCTACAAGCAGTCCCATCATAAAAGGTACGATGATCATGGAATTAAGGCAATGTGAATCAAAATCTTATTAGCACTTATTAATTTATGTTTAATTAAAACTTATATCTGCTCATTTATTGCTAATAAAGGTTCTTTGTCTCAGTAACAAACTCGGTTGTGCCTTGCAGATCTGAAGAAGCCAAGGAAAGTATTAGATACGATCCAGAATAAATGTTTTCTTCCTAACTGTAAAATGAGATCTAAGTGGGCTCATTCAGCGTTGGCGTTTTGGAATGCTTTTCTATTATATGACCTCGCAAACAAAAATGGTATTAATCTGTTCAGAAACCATGTAACACAAGATACAATGTATATATTCGTGGCTTCACTTTATCTTGATTCTTTCCTTCAATCCTCACCCTAGGTCACCTTTCTTGTCAGTGGATATGTGCTCTGGACTTTGCAAATTTGTAAAATGAAGAGAACATTATCGAGCACAAACCTGCTTTGTGTTTTCTGCCCATCTACATTCCCCTTAATCTTCTGTCTTTCACTTCAGTGAAACGGGTTCGTCCATTATTTGTCTCATCCTTCAGCATGTTCTCTTAAAGTAAGCATGAAGAATTGTTATTTTCTTGTTGCAGACCTAAAATAGTCAAGTAGAACAGTAATGTACAAGCTATCACATAAAATTGTTAGAAATAAGTTTACTGCATCTTGTACTAAAAGTCAGAGTGATCCATGTACTAAATATACTGCACACATTACTTCGTTATTGGAACGGTTATCCCTGGTGGCCTTCCACTACATGTTGATTCAACAAATTTCCATGCTTGATAGGTTTTGTCTCTCTTTGTAGCTTCACACCAATACTTGTAAGAAAAATGTGAGCTGGGACAAAGATGGAATTGCCTCATCAATAGCAGATCCTATTTCTCCTACCTTGAGTGCCTGTGCAGTGACTTTCAGAAAATTGTCATCACACAATTCCACAGATCAGCTCTTGACAAGGATCTAGCCACTACTCTGAAAAGTTGCAGTGAAGGAATCCCTTTGTATTTAAGTGAGCCTGAAAACGATCTTGAGACTAACAAAAATATGAGCAATTTGTTTGGTGTCAGGTGAGATGTTTCTAGTCAGCTGACAGATAGTTTTGTCCACAGACGGCACACTGCTTACTATGTAAGGATTGTGTTTACAACATATTTTTAATTAAAAAATTGAAGAAAAATTGGAAAATCAGCTTGGTAGCAGAGAATATTCTGGGGAAAATGATACCTTAAATTTAATTTTGCCTTCTGTAATAATTTTGGTATTCCTTTGTCTATGTGTGGCACTTTATATGGATTTTTTTTTGTTTGTTTGCAATTATGCAAATCTATTGGGATCTACACTGAACATAACATTAGAGACTTTGACCTCTGTCTTTCGAAGTGTTTACAGACAGCTAATGCAGGTGAAGATAATGGCATATTTTGTGCATACTTATGAAGGCAATTTTATTAAAAATTTGAAGATAGGGTATTGTATTTAAGGACACAGTTTGCATATTAAATAACTTTCAGGTGTACTTCCAGTGTCATTATGAAATAATGATGTTTGGGTTTGCTGTTTGTAGGTCAGAAAGTTACTCATTTACTTGTAAGACTGCTGGTATTTTTTATGAATGGAGGAAAAAGAAAATGCATTTAACAAAGGCTTTCTCTCCTTCTCTTTACCCAGAATGATGAAGTCCATGGTTTTCCCTGAAATGCTGGATGTCAGGAGGAAAAAAACAAGTGCTTAGAACTGACTGAGATGAGGCAATTCCGGCATATGTTCAGCAGAGTCAGGCTGTGTGAGTTCAGCAGCAAGCTGCCACTTATTTTATGCCCATCAACACAAAGCTAAATAAAACATGGTTTAGTGGAGGGGATTTGGAGTATCTCACCTGTCTATAAAAACTGCTGATTTTTTTTCCATTTGGGGAGTTTTTTGTTTGCCCTATTCTTTTTTCCAAATAGTAAGTATGTGATTGGTCTTAATAATACCCCAGCAGTTTTTTATTTGTTTTTTTTAATAATAGTTTCCTGTAAAATTTTAGATCAAGTACAAACTCCCTTCTGAACCCTGCCCCTACTGTCATCATGCTTGTGTTTTTCTGGATCTGATAGAGTTATACCAGTGTGGTGCTCACCTGAAAGCAACCAGAGTTTAGACAAGCTCTATGGCCCTAAGTGACATCTGAGGCCCAAAGTTAAGACAAGCTCTGGGGCCCTAGGTGATATTCTGCTCAGTGTAGAGTCCTTCATGGGAAAAAGATGAATAAAACCTCTAATACATTCAAAATGAAATTGCAAGCAAGAAAGGATATAAAGGGGCATTTGAGGAAGTTTCAGTGCATGTGAAGCTCTTTCTCTGATTACTCTCTGTATTACTTTGGCCTTCGTTGTGTCAGATGGATAAAATATACCTCTGTGGGATGACAGACTAATCTTTTTTTCTGACAGAGGGATGATGTTTTTCACTATGGGAGAGTAAACTGTTTGGTTTTCTTTGCACCTTGAGTATGACAGCCTTGTTTCTTAAGGCAGCAGAGGACTTCCCCTAAAGACTTGTGATACTCTGAGCTGGCCACATCAGATTTCTCTCTTTTGTACTTTTTCCACTTCTCATATAGAATTAAATGTGTCATTGGAAGAGAAACTTTTTTGGATAACCTGAAGAATCAGATTTTGTCTTCCATAAAAGGTTAATTGCAGTGTGTGGAGAGGCAGGAAGTGGAAAAAGTACTATCATGGCAAAGGCAGCTTCTGTAGCTTATGATTGGATTCCTGGGTAAGTTTAATACAGATTCATTGAAACAGAGAAGTATTTAAAGGAAAGGAATTTTTCACATGGATGGAACATAATTTTTTGTGTCTTCTAATTTATTATTTCCCTATCAGAGGTGCAGTTTTAACATTTAATTGTTAGTATGGTGGGGGTTTTGCATGGATTTTAAAGCTACCAAGGACCTTTAGATAATTATATGACCCCCTGTTTGTCATTGGACATTACATTCACACGATAACCCTATATTAAATTCAGTAAGATAAGAGCATTTCTGTCCTTGAGAGACTAAGCTGTGTGCTGCAGACTGGTAGCAAGAGATATCCAGTGTCATCAGTAGCAGATGCAGTAGCAGAATACAGGCTGGGGCTGACCTGGAGCAGATCTGCAGAAAAGGCCCTGAGGGTCCTGGTGGGCGATAGGCTGAACGTGAGCCAGCAATACACCCTGGCAGCACAGGCCCGCAACCTCCTGGGCTGTATTAGCAGCCAGGAGCACGGCCAGTACCTTGAGGGAAGTGATTATTCCCCTCTACTCAGCCCTATTCAGGCCACATCCGGAATACTGTATCCAGTTTTGGCCCCCCCAAGTACAAGAAAAACATCAGTAAACTGGAGCAAGTTCAGAAGAGGGCCACCAGGATGGTGGGGCTGGAGCACTCGCCCTGAGAGGAGAGGCTGAGGGGCCTGGGGGTTGTTCACCTTGGAGGAGAAATGGTTTCAGGGGGACTGGATAGCAGCCTGCTTGAACCTATGGGGAGGTTACCAAGAAGACAGAGTCAGGCTGTTTGCAGTGGTGCATGGTGGGAGGATGAGAGAGAGCAAGCATAAGTTGAAGCCACAGCGGTTCAGGCTGCATATAAGGAAAGACTTTTCACTATGAGGACAGTCAGGCAGTGGAGCAGGTTGCCTGGAGAGGTTGTGCTGTCTCCATGCTTGGAGGTTTTCAAGATCTGGCTGGGTAAAGCCCTGTGCAACCTGGCCTGATCTCATAGCTGGCCCTGCTTTGAGCAGGACATTGTACTACAGACCTCCTGACATCCTTCCCGACCTGAGTTTGTCTGTGATCCTAAGAAGAGAGACTGCATTCAGTGCTGCAGGAGTAGAGAAAAAATCCTTCAAAGCTGTAGCCAGTTTGATGTAGAAGAATGATTTCCTATCATCAAATCTGACCATACGCATGGCCTAAAGCTTGGGATTTTCTATGCCACCTCAGTATAGGCATTCACCCTGCCTTACTCCAGCTTGTTTCAGTGTTTCAAGGAGACACAAAACACCTTCCCTCCCTCAAATTTGTCTAGTTGGATATGTACCCGAGAGGAGGAGCAGTCTTTTTCCTGACCTCTGCAGATGAATGCCAGAAGCATAAGATTTCCTTATATGTATTGTCTTAGTAGAACTATGAGCGTGACAAGCAGGTTGATAACAAATCCGTCCTGTCCCCAGTCTATGATACACTAACAATTAATTAGCCAGAGGAGAAGATTCACAGATTAACGGAGGAGAAGAGGAAACCACTGTTAGGATCCAGACCCACACTTCTGCACAAACAAGCCAGTCTGTACTCCAAAGAACCTAAACATGTAAGCCCCTCACCCCAGAAAAACTTATACTAATTAATGTAAGATGCAAGCATGTAAAGCAGTGTAAAGGTAGAGGGAAGTTATTAAAATAAATCTAGGAGAAGTTTCTAGGGTACTTTATCCATTGCTTTGAATTCCAATTAAAATTACATACCTAGTGAAGAGCTTCTGAGAACAGGTTCTTTAGTTGTACCTGAAGGTTGGGTGTCTGACTTTTTAAAAAGTAAATTATTAGTTGGAAAAAAATGCCTTTTATAAGTTCTAAAGGCTTTTTGTCAGAATGAAAATTCTGATTTAAAATGTGTCTTCAGTTTAGTCTTCTTTAAATGGGTTTGTCTCCACTTTAAATATGACATAACTCCATAAGTACTTTGGTGAATGAATAGACTATGCACTTGTATCTGAACAATACAGATTTGGTCCACAGTATATTGCCATTCATGAACTCATGTGGCCATTCTTACCCAAAACTGTTGTGCTTGTTTACTCTGTTCTGGTGGGGACATTGTTATTCTCCCAAAAAAGCAACTGTCAGTATGTATTTCAGATCCACAAATAAGCTTCTGAAAGAAAAAAATATGTATTTCTTTTAACACAGGGATGTAAGACTTAAAATTCAATTTACTGGTGCCACCAGTGAGAGCAGTGTTAAGTTCTATTAAGCCTCTGCTACCAGATTGTTGAAGTTTGTAATATCTCCATGCATTTATTGAAGGCGACCAAATTTTCAGTTCTGTTTTGTAGTTCAGGGGTCACTGGTGGTTATTTTAGTGTTATAATAAGTTGCCATTATCATAATCCACATATTCAGGACACTGCAACAGGGCGTGTGCCTCATTCTTGTGAAAAGACTTAGATTTATGCTCAAGAATATAAATTATAAAGCATGTTTTAATTTTCAGTTGTTTCAACTGATAAACCTGTAGATGTATGAGGTTTGTAAATAAGAAATCATAGATTTAGAAGCATCTTTCACTTTTTCACTAGAGCGAAACTCTTTACAACAAACAAAGAATCTTTGTGGTATGAAGTCTGCGAAATGAGAATTTTCTGAAAGCTACAAACAAAATATGTTTGAGAAAGGACATCAAACTTCAGTCTTCAAAGTATCAGTCAAGAATCTGAGAGAATATATTCATCAAAGAAATAATATTTAACCAGTTATTTATTTTATTTTAATCCACATTAGGTGCTGAAAACAGATTTCTACCTGGACCAAAACCCCCATGTCTTTTTTTTTTTTCTCTGAATTTGGGGGGAGTTCAGTTCTGATGGGAACCTTGCAGCTCCTCTTTTGAACACAAATGTGTCAAGTTTTAGTCTTAAGCTTTGATCTCAGTTAGAACTGTTACTTCGTTGCTATATTTTCTGTATATTGTTAAAAAATATGTAACATCCTGAATGCAGTTTCCTTTTGTTTCATGATAGTTACTTTTACTAGAACTTGCTATTCTGTGCAGTGTGCATTACCCACCAGAGGGAGCTGAAGCAGAGAACTGTCAGAATTTGATTTGACCTTCTCATTCTCGGAGGGTTCCCTGGTGAAAGTCCTTTCTTTCACTTCCTGGGGCTTTGGAACAGGCCCTTTGTCTTCAGCTCGTCTTGGGAGCAGATGTGGACTATGCAGGGAGTCAGCGCTCAGATTATGCTTTGATACAACCATGTTACAGAATGCCCTTAAATGTTGACATGGAAGGATAGAAATGTAGGGATGTACTCGATGCCTTTGTAGAGACTCACCTGAGCACTGGTTCCAGCAGCTGCTAGTGATCAGTGCTGGCTATCAAGCGATCAGGTGCAAAGGAAACAGCGGTCAGTGCATCTCCTCTGCTTGCCTCTGTAGACAGGAGCTGTGTTTAATACATAGGATGCTTTATATCTAGTTATAAAAATGAGGCCTGTGGCTATTCTTTAACCAGTGAAGATAAACTGTGCTGCAGGAAATAAGGTAACTATAGTATCGGTGCCTTCCATCAGGGGAAATAATGATAGTAGATTTGCTGACAGCAACCAACACCTTCCTGTTTGTCCTCCCTCAATAACTCCACATGCCTAACAAATATCTGAACTCTACTTTCAGTGCATTTGAGTTTGCAGTAAAATTTCATCACAGGCTGTGGCTGAACTGAACTCCAGTCCTTGTCACAAAGGTGCACAAAGGTGCAAGTTACATCCTCTGTAAGAACATCTGCTAGTTCTTATCAATTCTGATTAAATTATTTACCTAAAGCCCTTTTAAGTCTTTGCCATAATATAAAATAAAAATTGCAATGCAATGGGGTAAACCATAACTAAATACAAGATACTAAAAAAAAGAGTGAACTGTTTTCAATTAACTGAAGTGTCATCTTTCCTTTTAACTAAGGATTTTGGAGCACTAGTTCAAGAGCTTTCCTCATTGCTAGAGTTAGTTCTAAAGGATAAGATGTTGCTGATTAGTTTGGATGAGTCCAGTGGGCTTTCAGAAGGGTACAGAGCTGACCTTTCCGGGATGCCTCCTGAACTCTGTGAGAATGTGGATTTTATTGTTTCTACATCTACAGGATGAAACTGTACATCCTTTAGAACAGTGAAAGTAAAATACTTTGCATGTCAGTATATAAAGCAAATTGCCATCTGATAGGATGACTCATTGCAAATTTTTGTTCACTGAGGATGGTGGGGTATGACTGGAAATTAAGAACAAATTCAATTTAAAAAGGCATGATATGCTGTATTGAGCCTTAAAAAATATAGAGGGGAATATTGCAGTTTTGATTCCTTTACCACAAAAACGATTGTTTTCGTTTATTTTAAGTAATATGATGTTTGAAAGTAAAGCCTCCTGACTTGTTCATATCATTATTCATAGTGTAGATCCATTTTGTTCAATGGGATTATGCCTTTGAGCGACATTTTGCAGGATGAGATCCCTTATCTAGAAAGGTGCTGTGTTATAGCAGTTTAAGCAAGGGTCTTCCATTCTGTGACCAAGGCCCTGGTACTGCAATAGTACCTGTGGATCAGGGCTACCTGCTCAGTGTTTCTGGAGTCAGTGGAGATTTGTTTAAGAATAGATCTGTTCAAGCAGATCCAGACAAGTTTGGAACAATAGACATTAGTTTTCTCAGAGCTGTGGCAGGAGCAAAAGCCCTGGATACCTCAGCCCTGATCTCAGTAGCCAAGTGAAGAAGCATCATAGGATCAGGCATTATGGGGTATTTGTATGGAAAATATAAAAAGCATTAGTAAAGGATTATTTAGATTTATCTTAGTTCCAAATTATTATTCATAATAAGGCTTGAGTTATGAAGCAGATAAACTAAGTCTTTAACTGGGCAAAGTTTTACCTTAAGCATGTTGTGTAACAAACACACATTGGGAACTGGGAGGGGGAACTGGGAATTGGGAACAAGGAAGGGGAATTGCATCATTTGGGATTAACCTTTGGAGAGGCCATAACTCTTGAATGTTTGGTTTTAATGTGCTTTTGTATTTATTATCTTTCATCCCAAAACTTTTCATGAACTGTTGATGTTGCCACCTAGTCATCTCAGCAGAAACAATCAGTAGGTCCTTCGTAACAATGAAAAGAGGGATATTTTGGTCAAAGTCTATTAGTCCATAGGCCTTCTCTGTCATTTGTGGAAATGGCCAGACAGATGTCCATAGACCACTAAATTGATCATTGATTACTAATATTTGTTATTTTTGAGAAGAGGGAGTCTTTGAGCAAGCAGCGGTAAAAATTATACTGTATTATGCCAGTCCTTCCTCTGTCAAGGAAGCTTCAAAATTAATATTTGCTAAGTTACTGGTGAGGAGTACAAAATCCCCAAGGGCTTAGTGCTTTAATGCTGTGTCACTCCTCCTTGCGGTAGTTTTGATGCTGATTCACCTGCTAGCTTTCTTGGATCAAGATCTCTGTCACACCATTCATGGGTACCCCGAGATGCACCATAATCCAGGGCTTCTGCTTTTTGGGATAAATGGAATGTGAGGCCTCCAAAACCCACAGCCTTTCTGAGGGACCTCAGTGGCATTTCAGAGACAGAAGTTTGGACTTTCATCCTAGAGTTTTATGTCTTATTCCTTTTTATGTTTTTTTTTTGTTTTTTATATCAGAAAGGTGAAGTTTCCCACTGGAAAGTGTTTTTGACTACCTCAAGTAACTTTTTTGTTCTCATCACTACAGGTAGTATGATGAGTGGCCTTTGCATTTATTAATTCATAGTAGAGACTATATTCTGGTACCCTTACCAGAGTAGTACTTCATTGTAAGTAGCCCCCTGAAATAAATACTCTGATTTAAAAACTATGTTTTGATACCTGTGCTCATCTCGAAAGGTACTTACCTCCAAGAGTAGTGATTCTTGTGATTCTGGTAGATGCCAATATCTGGCCTGTCTCTTAGTTACTGGACATTATGATTTCTAATATTAGATTCTGTTAGGACATTCTTCTAAGGTAAATATTCTCAGATTAACTTACAGAGCTTGGTTGTGGGTTTTTTTATAAAGCTATTTGTACCTATTTATTGTTTGGTAAATAATCTGGGTAACTTTGGGGTCCTTAGTTCAATAGTGAAAATAATTATTCTTCCTCTCTTCAGTTTTAATAGGGGTGGCTACTCTGAGGCACAAAAAGGGGATGCCAAATGTCCATGATAGAACATGGTTCATATTTTAAAAAGCTTAATTTTACTGACACAAGAGAAATGCCTGAATCTGTCACTGAGGGCTTTTTTTTCTATAAAAAGCAATACTGTGTTTCATGACATAGCCTGTTTGTAATGTATTTGGGTTTTGGGGGGGTTGGGTTTTTGTTTTGTTTTGTTTTGTTTTGTTTTGTTTTGCATTCCACAAGGCAATAGCTGGCTTGAATCAATTAAGTGAGGCCCTCAGATTGTCCAAGAAAGTTTCACTGAAGGACCCTCATTAGTTGGCTTCCCAGCTTATAAGTCATCTGCATCAAATTGTAGCTGCAAGTAAGCCCATGGCACTAGGTACTATGAGTCTTGTTATTTAAATAATTGGGATTTAATTGTGATGTTTATCATATCAGTTTGGCACATTTTCTTTTTTCCTAATTAGATGTTAAATTGTCTGTTTTGAAAGATAGTTCTTAAATCTTAAAAACATAAAATACATGATCTATGGCTTGATACAAAAGTTTCTGTAGTAACTCTGAGACACCAATGTTATTTCTGAACAGCTAATGTTCAGTTCTTGTGTTGCTGAATGCATTTGTGTATGTCCACATGTTGGAGCACTAGGAAAGATAATTACAGTTAATTATAGAAGAAACTGTGAGCTACTAGCTTTGGTTAGCTATGGAAAGTAGGAAATGAAAATTATTAAGAAAAGATTATAATAAATATTATATAAAAATAAATATAATAAAAGATTCATTCTCAGCAACACAATTCTTAACAGATATTACAGCAGGGTAAAGAAGATGCTGACATTTCCATTGCTTGTCATAATCAGTTGTTTAAATTATAATATAAAAGCATATATATGTATTTTTTAATTAGGTGACCCTAAGAAAATAGCCCAACCTGCCAGTTCTTCTACCCTGATGCTGAGAATCTTCCATCCCTCTTCTGCCTTCAGCATTCTGCCTTCGTGTGCCTTGTGGGCTTCCCTGTGACCTCCTGTCAGGTAGGAGGAAAACACATAAAACAACTCACATTCCTTGTTCCTTTCTCAGTAGCCTGACTGGATAACACTTGAGTTTTGCCTGAATAAAACCTGGAGGATGATGATCCTTAGCAGCAGCCTGAGGCTGAGAAACACTCTAATGAAAGTCAAATGCCTTGTATTTCTCCACAGTGTTCACTTTTAACAATACAAGACAAAGGCTCCAGTTAAGACATTTCCCTCGCCCCCTGTCTTTTTCTTCCTCCAGTGTATGAAGGATCCTCTTCTGCTGTGAGAATATGAGCCAAAACTTTTGTATTTTTGCAACACTGACTTCCAGAAATTTATGTTTATTTGTTGCTTGGGAAAAGAAAATATAAAAATTAGACGTCAGTTCTCTAGTCTCTAGCTGCTATTTAATGCTGTCAGCTTCAACAGTTAAGTGTTGATTTTAAAGGAACAGTTAAAAGCACTGCTAGCAGTTCATTTCTACTCTGTCTGCTGATCTTTAATGGAGCATGCTCATCAAGGACTGTGTCTTGAGGAAAAAACTTTGAGAGACTCAAAAGAAAACAAAAACCCCCCTAAGCTGCTCATGTTCCTCGATCATAAAAATGAGATGGATCATGAATATTTTATCTCAGCCTCTCCAGGACTCAAAGGTGGGATGTGACATGCTGCAAAACTCTAAAGACCTACACAAATAATTGCATGACTGTGTTTCCCCTGGATTTGCAGCTCCTTATGTAACTACTGAGTGTGTTACAACTGAGAAGTTATGACCTCTCTTGTGGGAACTGTTGTTTCAGTGTAAAGCAAACAAAGCAAACCCTTGTGATTTACATGTCATGATTCTTTGTTTCTCATGTGTACACTTCTTTATAACATAAATGAGGAAAACATAATTATGTAAAAGAGAAAAAACTCAGAATAAACTAAGAAATGAGAGAAAATGAGGACAGGTAGAAGCAGGGGGGAATAGTTTATCCCTGTCTCTGAAAGGAAATCTTTCAAAATTCCAGACTACAAACAGGCTGGAGGATATTTTTGCCATATATTAAACTGCCATTTTGTTTATCAATAAATAAATAATCTGGGAAAGGACAGAAAATGTAATTCATGCAAATTATATGTTTTATTTAATTCAACACAGAAAAATATACCAAATGTCTGAAGGGTTTGTTTTGACTGAGAATGTTGAAACACAATGTTTAAGTGTTTCCAAAGTTACCTATTTTCATTTTTTCCTAAAAAATGCCAATATTTTGACATACCATCCCAATTCATGATAAAAAGCTAGTTGATTTTAAAACTATATATAACATTCTTTTAATATATATAGGATTTGTATAATAGGATTTGTTCCAGCATAGAAATTCTGATTTTTTTCACTCAACCATTTTTTTTATCCAGCTGAACTGCAATAGTTTCTTAAACAATAGAAGCTTGTTAAAGTTCAAGCCACTTTTTAATAGTATCAAGCTATATTTTCATTATTTCATATAAAAACCCTAGGCCTGTAAAAATGTTTTCAAGCTAATTCTTCATGCTATGGTGAAGAGGTTAGGAGCCTGACAGGTCCCATAATAAGCATTTTTTTTTCTAATTTTTTTGAGAATGTTGGTATAGCTAATTTATTTATCAGTTAACATGAAGGATTCATCTATATATCTCCTATTATCATGATGGCTGAGCTAATGCCTTTTTGTGTATAGTAGTTTCCTGTAAATTTGCAAACACATTATTAACTCCACTAAGACATCACGTATTGAATTGATTGACGTACTCTCTTTAGTATGCGAGGTGAAGAAATAAAATGAAAATTGAAAATGGGAACATCTAAAACAGACAAGTTATATCCAGAAATAACTATGTAAACTAGAGCTAATGGGTTTTCCTTTATGTCAGGACAATAACTGGTCAGGATTAGTAATTAATTGTACTTGTATCAGTTGTACTGGTGTAAATCTGCCTGCTAATCAAAGATACATTCCGTTACAACTGGAAGCAGAATTAGGTTTAGAACTTGGTCCCTTGTGTCCCACAAAGTGACACAGACATTGAGAGCAGAACTTAGGTGACTTCAGCTGCCTAAAATTATGACCTTCACCTCTGCCCTGCTTCCCCCATTCACCTGCTGACTAACATTTTTGGTATTTAAGTTTCTCCCAGTAATGCCCAGAAACAGCTCACCATGACAGAGTTGGGCAGCTTAATACTGATATCACATTTCTTGATATCTGCAAAAAGAATTGTTTTGCTACGTATTTTGTCTGCTAATCCAGAAAACAAGCCTAATATACACACGTGTGGGATCAGTAAAAATTATGCTAATACAGTGGCCACCCTTGCACTTCTGTTTAAAATATATATGTGTATGTATGTATGTATATATGACTGAATATATTTATGTATATATGATTGAACACATATATATGATTGGATACATCCCCTCCTTAAAGTGGCAAGTAGAGCACTTAAGCAAGATGGTGGGAGGCAGTGATTCATTTTTCTTATATAAGAAGAGGTTTAAACCCACATCTTCTCCCTCCAGGGAGAAAGCCGTACCTTGCGGATGAAAGAACTCTGGCTCTGCTTTTGAATCATTCCAGTTTTCATGGCATAATTAAAGATTCACTATGATGGAAACACTAGCCATCAGGCCTCTCGTGTTGGAACAAAAAAACACAGGTTCCAGTTCTGCTCCAACGGCCATGTTTATTTAACATGCAGTAGAGCCTTTGGATGAAATACAGCCTTGAACCAGGAACTGTAACCAAGGACTCCCTTCTTTCACATGAATGATAAGTTCATGCTGGAGTAATGGCATTCTGCTGTGATTTTATGATTAAGTTACAACCTGAGGCATGGCAGAATTTGGTGATATTAAGTGTGGGTTTGTAGTTTGCAGAATATGTGGCGGGATGAATCATTTGACACTATCTTACGCAGTGCATTAATTGATGAATACCTAATACTAATTAATATGTAGAAAAGACAATATTTTGGAAATGGTACCAAATGGAAAGACTTTTTGGCTTGAACTCTGAATCCTCTCAGTTCTGAGCAACTGATTTCTCAGTTTTAATGATGAGTTAATTCTAGTTCTGTGCCCAAATGCAACTACAGTTTGGTAACTTCTGGGTTTGCCTCCTTGATGAAACTCTGAGAGAACAATCAGACAGCAGCAGTAATATGATCTAGACCAACTGTATGGGAAATAGACTATAAGCCCCCCCCCTTTTTTTTTAAAGGGTGTTGTATGCGTCTAATTATAGACTATTAATGAAATCATGTTGTTTTTTTAAATTCATTAACTCCTTGGTCAGATGGAAAAAATCACAGCAGTTGCAGAAGGCCATAAGCATTTCACAGTTGTGACCGCATCTCAGGATGGTACTTTGAAATTCCGGGATTTAAGTGTTGGCAAAGCAACCATCACACTCCACGGAGTTGTGAAGAACATTGACTGTACTGTTGTGTGTCAGGAGTAGAGACTGGTGGCAGTGACTGAGCACAGTTCTTTTAAAATCTGGGATCTTCCATTAGGGAGAGTAATGATCAGCTATACGGATCACTTGGATGTGCCAGTACTGACAGCTGTAATGAAAGGGCAAGTCCTTGTTTTTTTGTTTTTTGGGTTTTTTTTTTTTTTGGGGGGGGGGGGTTGATGGTAGCCAATTGGTCAAGGTGAGAGGGGTTTTCTTGTGCTTGCTCTTGGTTTTCTTTGTGTTCATTAAATCATAAAAACAATTTATATTTCAGCAACTTTTGGAAAAAAATATTCCTTTGACTTAGAGGATGAGGGGAGAGCTGGTCTTTGTGGACAAATGAGCTTCCTCCGATATGTTTCCTTCTGTGCTCATGGTAATAGTCATCCACAGAGAAATAAATACACTTTGAGAGGTGGCGATTAATAGCTGAGAGGTAGCAAGGAACAGCTTCTTTTACCACTTCTGAGTTGTAGCTGACCACATGTACATAAACTGTCCTTGGCACTAAGTAGAGTTGACTTTTTTGTACTAAAAAGGTAGGAAAGTTCACACAGTTAATTACAGCTGAGAAATCATATACAGAACTATTCCTTATCACCTCTAAGCGACTTGTTATTTGCTGAAGTCATTTGTAATTTTCAGTGCTGTGGCATCCTTTGTCATCTACAAACCCAGTAACGTATTGGTCATAAAAATTACGGGAAACTGAAGGGGAGACATTGGAACTTGCTTAGATAATAGGCCTATGTGTTTTCCGCTACATCACTGATTGTTGGTAAACAGCCTATTAAATCTCCCATGAGATTTTTTCAGTTTCAGAATCTTGTCACGCAAAAATAGTAACAACCACATCAAATAACTTAAGTTTCAGCTCAGGGTTCTGTTCTTTGACAGAAACTTATTATGTCCTTCAGAAGAAGGTACAAGAAAGTTTGTATCAAGCTGCTGTCTAGTAGACTTTGCTGTATGACTTTCTCAGTTAGAAATTGCCTTACATGCTGAAGCATGGAGGTTTTAATAGCTTTTTTAATGTTTTATTCTATCTGAATCCTATCTAACTTATGAATGGGCTCATTATACATATTTCAACATTTCAGAGAGGAGGACTTATTTCCGTATTTATTTTAGTTGTCAATTTAGTTAAATAATGGGATAACTTGTCAGGATTTTTTTCCCTGTGGGCATTTTTCAACATTTCAGTGGGAATTAATCTGTCAAACCTAGTAGATAGAAAGTAAAATGTAAAAAAAATTTAAAAAGATTAGCAGGAGACTCTTAGTTTTGAAAAGCAAAACAAAGCTTTCATTATGCAGTTTACATTGGTACCTCCTCAGCAGTGACTGCTGCATAAATAACAGCACTGTATGACTCCTTGAATGTGCACTTTAGGATTTTCTTAATGAAAGAAAATAGGAGGAGAGAAAAATCTTACAACTCTTTAGAAGAGGAGATAGATTATATTATGATTTCTTTCAGATGCAGTTAACTAGCTATAAAGTGACCCTTCACTTCTCTTTTTAGATTTTTTGGATTCCTTTTTCCTCTCCTTCTAATTATTTTTGACTGTTTTTTTCCCTTTGAACCTGCATTTCATTTCCACTGTCATTTCAGTCTTTTTTTTCAGTTCTCTCCCTTGTTTGGGTTGATTTTTCTCTCCTGCTTTTTGTGGGGGGTGATACTTTCATATTCCCTGTTTTCACATTTGACTTCCTTTCCCCTGAGAACATATTTTATTCTGGGGCAGGGAAGGGAAAGGAATATATGGCAGATACAGGAAATATGCTCAGCTCTGTGCTTGAACCTATACTATTTTTTATTATTTCAGGTTTTTGACCTGACTGACTCATGCCAAGTGCTGGATGAAATACTCATTTCTTCAGCAGATATTCCTGTGCACAAGGATTGCTCCATATTTGTATCAAGGAATTCAATGAAAGATTATATTCTGTGTGCTCATAGGTTAGTAGAAAGTATTTTCCCCCACTGAGAACTTGTGATTAAAATCCCTCATCAGAATTCAACTGAATATCAGCCTTCCATCACTGTATTTTGGTTTCAGTCAGAATTGTTCATAATTTCTTCATATTTACTCTATTGCTCTATATTTGCTGTATTGGCAGTAAATAAGCCAAATGATATAAGGGAATAAACTTAAGGTTGTAGGTGTGAATTCCATTGTCTCCCCATATCACTCCCTCAACAATCTGCTATATCTTCCACTACCACACTGATATTGCAGGTACTTCTTCCAAAAATAAGCTGAAGGGCTTTCTGTTTTGGTTTGATATGTCAGTCTAGCGTGCAGCTTTATACAATGTTTGTTGAGAGTGATTGTCAGACTGAAAAATCTGAGAACATGGTTTGTGCTAATGCAGCACCAGGTGTTCTCTCAGTTGGTGTTCTACTCCCAGCATCAGCTGGGAGCTCGTTATTCAGCTTTGCTCTGTGTAAATATTATAGTGACTGAAAAAAAAACCAAACAAAACAGCTTTTCTAAGTTTGATTAGTCCACTTTTCTAACATGCAACAATAGGAAAGGACAGTCATATTTACTTATGCAGTATATTTGACAGGATTAGAATCATGAGGCTCAGAAGTCCAGTGTCTGCCACTTACATTAATTTGGTTTTCAAATAGCACTGCAAGTATTCTGCGTTAAAAACAGAAATGGTTTGCAAAGGCAAATCCAGTCACAAGGAGGTAAAATAAAGTGTTAGGAAGAAAAGTGATGTAAGAGAATGTAAAATATAAGAGAAGCAATGGGCCGTAGATAAAAGATTATAAAGAGAATAACTCAAGGAGCATTTTGAGGTCCTTATTGAGTTCTGTATTTTATCGCTAGTATGTCTGAAGGGTTTAAAAGCTAGATTTGCAGATGCTAATGACATTGGGAGTACAGCAAATCATAACATATACTGCATCTAGATTAAGCGCGTGCGGAGACAGGGGCAAAATACCTCAACAAAAGCAAAATCAAACCACAATAAAAATACCAACTACTGTACATAACAATCTTTTGTAGCATTAAAATGAGCAGTTAATTAACATATTTGGCAATCTGATAGTTTTTCATTCCTAAACTGTCACCACCAGAGCAGCAAGATTGATCTTTCTACCCTCCTTCTCCCGAGCATGTCATAGTTAGTATTAAAAGTCCGAATCAAGCTGCATCAGAACTTTTGGGTTTTATTCTGTAACTTATTTATCTAGTTGATTCTTACAGGATAGACCTGACATTATCATATACCTCTCACACTGGTTTGCACATACACATCTGGAAGCAGAATTCAGTCTTCCTTGCATATGCACTTTGTCTTCAGGCTTTATTTAGTAGTGTGACAGTATAAGGCTGCAGATGCATTTGTAAGGCTGCAGATATGTTTTGTTTTAATTGACTCTACAGGAATAAAAAATAAGCCATGGTATTCAATGCTAGCAGAGGAGGGGTGGATGCTAAGCTGATATGCCAAGAGCCCATGGTCACTGTTCAAGGAGTAGCTGTAGCTAATGACTACTTCCTTGTGATCTCCAAGTAATGAATGTTTAGAAACTATATTCTTTCTCCTCCAGAAAATAAACCTGTGCCCAGTTTTTTTAGATATTTGGGTGGCCAGTGAGATCTTCAATAGCAGCTTTTCTAATGTAGGAGTTTTTGAAAATTGCACTGGCAGCCTTCCTGCAGCTTTAGGTGCCTAAATCAACCTAAAAATCTGTGCTTTTAACCCTAACTTCTTCACCCAGCCGAATTCCATCTCAAGGCAGGAGTTTCTAGCACTCTCACTTCTCCATTAAACCTTGCAGTTTCTGGTATGTGCATCCTACCATGCCTGACAGCTATTCCAAGAACAAGTTCTATATTACTCTGTTATTTTCAGGAGGGTCAGCAGGGTTGCCCTTATTTTACAATAACATGAGTTTGACAAATATTCTTGAGAGAGCAAGTTTTCTTTTCACTTAATGTTACAGCTTTAAAAACACCTGCTGCTTTAAAAATGTCTGTAGTGGGGTAGTAGAAACCTCGCTCTTGCTATGTACAGCTCTGTTGTTTGTTACAGGTGCCCTTTCATGAGGCAGCAGGATATTGTGCAAATAGAACTCTTCAGCGTTAGCACCTTTGCCTACTTTCATACTCGTAAAGGTTGCTGCAATGACTTTATTTCCACTTACTTCATTAATGATCTGGGCTCTTGTCTTGTGGCATTCAGCCCTATTCCAAACACTAATACCACTGAGATAATACTCTGGAATCTGAAGGCCATAAGCACATGGTCAAGTTACCTTTGGTTCCTCTTGGAAATGAGCAGTTTCATTTCTGCTGCCATTTGTTAAATAAAGAAGAATTGTTTTTATAGATTGATTCATTTCTGAAGGGATCGTGTAGATGGAAATCTCAGACTATGAATATTGTCATTCCTTAGCTATTCCTTAGCTATTGCACAGTCTGTGCTAGTGTCTTTCAATAATATTAAATGACCTGGGTGCTCTGAAATCAATTGTGTGACAAAGGAGATAGGCTTAAGTTCTGAACAAGTATATTTATTCTTGTCAGACTACAAAAGATGTGTGAATCAAATGTCTTAGGAATTCTCTGCCACTTCAAGAAAATTAAATTAAGTTCCAAGGACTATGATTACCCCTTATCACTGAAGCGTACTGTCTAATCCTAAAAATACCCAATTTCTGGAAAACAGAGATCTGAATTTCAATGCTGAATTCAAGCTTTTATTGTTATCCCAATACTTTATCAGTAAAATGAGTTATTTTTAAAGAGGTAAAATTAAGTATAGGTTTTATATCTTCTTGTAAATGATGCTAGGATGAGATTTAAATATATATTTGATGGGATTAAAGTTGAATAATGGCTTATTGTTAAAAATGTCCCAAGTCCCTAAATCCTGTGCAGTTTGGCTTAGGAAAAGGTATCTGAAATATTCTTTCTGAAGACAGTTTTTCTGTTAAGGCAGGTGGAGAGAGAAAATTTTGCTATTTTCTAAGCTCTCTGTAAGCCAGATCACATCAAACTTCATACATAGCAATCAGCACCTTGTATTTCACCTAGAAAGTGAACAGATAACCTGAACAGACCTGTATCTACCTGGCCTGTGTCCCAAAATGGTGGACAACAAAATTCATGTAGACCTTGCAAGCAACTTCACAAGACAGTCCCAGTAGAACGACGACAGGCACGTGTGTTATGGAATATTCTATTTCTACACTACAAATACTTTCTTTTTTTCAATTTAACCTTAAACTTGTAGGTGTTTGCCCTGAACTTCCTTATAGTTTAGCCTTTCATTTTGGAGAGAACTACCTTCAAATGTGGCACTTGGCTTCAAAGGTCAATGACCAAGCTTTGACTGTTACTGCAAACAAGTGAAAAGAAATAGATGGAACTCAAGACATTGTGACTATGAAGAATTATCCCAGGCGAGTTCAAAAAAGACAGATCTTCAATGTTTAAACATTCTCTGTGTTTTAGATTAGGGCAGGTAGCAGACATCATGACAGGCACAGTGCTGCATTTGAAAACATGATTGAAGCCTTTAAAAGATGATTCTGCCAAAAAAAAAATTAAAATGTACTACTTCCATAATTTGTTTCTGAAGGGCCTTGCCAGTTTCTGATGTAGTGTATATACTGCAAATGGCAGGATTTACAACTATTTTAAATGTATTCAGTGATGATTATTGTTGGCCTCATTCAGTTAAAGCAAGTTCGACATAAAAGTGTTACCAAAAAAAATCATCCTCACAACACCTTCATGTGGCAGACCTTTTTAGAACCTGTCTTAGACAAGTTATGTCAAAAAAAAAAAAAAAAAAGAGTTTCTAAAAAAAGTTGAAAGCTCAGAACTCCAAAAATGAGCTCCTGGTTCCCACTGGCTTCAGTGAGCCCAGGATTTCAGCCCTATGTTGCAACTGAATGTATAGGTATCTATGCTAGGGAATTAGAGATCACTGTGAGAAGTGTTCATAAGACTCATAAATCAGGCTGCTTTAAACTTCAAAATAAAATGGGGACAGCTCTGTAGCCTCGATAATTACTAGTCATAGATTGTTCTTTTTTGTTTTGGAGGTGCATTGTGTGCAGGAATCTTAGTGCTGAAGTCCTTACAGTGCGGAACATAGTAAAATCAAAATGCAAGACAATGCTGTTGTTAGAAAGGAAAAGGGACTTGTAGAAAGCATTGACATTGTGCTGGTGAGAGATATGAAATTCTTTGTCCCTACAGACAAAGGGTTGGCCTCTTTTCTATGGATTCTCCAAGATGCCTTTTTTGGGTACTAATTGCAAATTTATTCAGAAAGTAAGATTGTGGGGGTGCATGCTTATGGATGATTTTTTTTTTCATTTCCATAAAACCTAATTAAACAAGACATTAAATTAGATAATTCATTATACAAAGCAGGCAACATTTTTTTTAATATATTTTTACTAGACTGTTAATTTATGACCTTTTGAAAAAAAAGTATGTGAAGAAACAGACGAGTCTTTACCTCATGCCTTGCCAAAGTAAGGAGTATAGGATTCTTGAGGGAGGACTACTGCTTGGCCTCTCTGAGAATAGGTAGGAGTTTGTCTCTGGCACTGACTGCATCATCCAAGAAGTTTTACATATGGAACAGATCATATGTTCATTCTCTGCAGATCTAACTACTAAATACTTTTAAATATAATGATTGTTCAGTCAACCCTCTTGAATTTTTTGAGTCACGATAGTCATTAGCATTAAGGGCATTCTCTTAAAATCTGTCAGATACGCATGTAAGTGTCTCTAAATAAAGCTAAAAGTTGCAAATGAAAAGTTGAAATGAAAATGAATTTTTTACAGTATATTGTGCATCTGAGTGGAAACTTTAAGCCCAGTTAGGGTCAGCTGTACTTGTTAGTTTTAAAGCTACTGTGGGACCCAAATTGTGAGCTAAGGCTGCCTTTTCCACAGATGGAAGAAGGCAAAAAAAAAAAAAAAAAAAAAAAAAAAAGTCATTTTCTAGAGATAAAATCCTGTAACAGTAATAAAGACCTCACTGGAGCAGAAAGATGCAATTCATTCTTCACTGAGCCTGTTGGACTGAATTGGTTTTCCTTAGTGTTTGTGAGGTCTGTGAGAAATGTTTGGATAAGATCTCTTGGTGCTGTTCCCAGAACATGGTTCATGTGAAATCAAAGAATCCTGTTGTTTTGCTAGGGACCACTTTGTCATTTGGAATTTGGAGACTGGGTTTCTAAAGGATCAGCTGAGGCCAGAACCCAAAGGCAAGACTCCCGCACAACCTATTTATTCTGGCAGGCCATCTTCTATCAAAGGCCACTGGGGAGCTGTACAAGGAGCCTCCACCCAAAAGGAAAGGGAGCAAAGGAGCTGCAGGTGACAACTTTAACTTCATTAGTGCTTCAGAGCTGCAGCTGAAACAACTGTGGTCCAAGGCATTGAAATATAAATTCAAACAAATAAGATTTTGTTAAAATAAAAAACAGTTCATCATAACTTTCCTTAAAGCCAAAGTGTCCTTGTCCTGAAGCAGGGAGATCAAATAGACAAGGGCCAGACTCATGTACAATTTTTATATTTCTTCAGTTGCAAGAATTAATGACCCTAGCTGCCTGAGAAGAAGTGAGAAGGAGGAGTTATGACTATGCTCACTTAAATAGTAAGTAGCATCACTGTCCCTAAGCACTCTAGACTAGTGGTTTCCAATCTTTTTTCATCTGTAGCCCCTAAAAATTATCCATTGGCAAGCTAGTCCTGGTTGAACTAGAGGTAAGCATAATGACAATTATCCTCGTTACTTCTCATGGACCCCTTAAAGTCTGGAGCTGCACACAGTCTATTTTGACTTCTGAGTAAATGCAAGGAATTTATCTTAAAGCCACTGTTGCTATTCACAGTAGTTATTTCATCACCTGATTATAATGTACAAAAGATGAGGAGTAGGTTATCCAGAAACCTTAAAATTACAGTGACTACCTGTTAGTGAGTTGTACATCCTCCCTTCTGAGAGATTTTGCTTCAATAAATGTAATCAAAAAGTTGTATGAGGTGGCAAATGTCAATATTCTGTGTGTTTTAGGACTTTGAAACCCATGAGAAAGGCATAATGAAACTAAGACTGGAAAGAAAAGGAGACTGGAGAACAAGGTAAAACAAATTAAAAAACAACAATTTGCTAACGAAAAACATAACCACCATTGGTCAGTACTTGCTCAGAGGAGATGAAAAGGTGAGAAGCAACATCCTAATCTGTCATGTTTTGTTTTAATTACAATGTACGGTGTATTTTCTTAGAAGTGTGCATCATTTCTATCTATCAGATGAGGTAGGCAGAAATACTTTCTCAGCTCATATCTTTTATATATTTACATGTATTTGTAGTAATATTTATTGAAATCTGGTGCATTGCAGATGCTAGAATGCAAATAACCAAAAGTGTTGTCATTTTACTGAATGATAAGTAAGGCAATCACATAATGAAACAAATTGTTTCATCATTTGACATGATGTAGATTTTTTGATAACACAACGCAAAATTCACAACATTATAATTTCTCTCAATTCCCAAAATATTGTTCTGCTTACTGATGTACATTTTAGGAAGAATGCTGAAAAGCTGCTTTGTCTTGCTTAGTAGTTTCATTTTGTGTGTGTGTGTGTCTTCTTTCTGCCTTATTTTCACTCCATTGTTTCCATTATGAACTGATATCAGGAAGATCTGTTTTAGGGTAGAGAATAATCATATTCATAATTAAGTCCATCCCTTGATTGCTTAGAGTTAATTTACACTGATTATTTTTCTAAATGGAAATTTTATACTTTTTCTTCCTAAAGGTCATATTTTAAATTGCAGTAAGAATTTTGCAGTTTCATTGTGTTGTAGCCATAATGCCTTTCTTCACAAGTTTGTAAAGGTTATTAGTTATTTTTGCTATTTATTCTCTTCTGTGTGAAATATCACTGGTAGGCTGTCATTTGCTTTACTATGAACAGTTTCCTATCTGACTTACTGTATACAGTGTCAGCCCTGCACTCATTCGAAATGATATATCCTAATTTTCTCAGCCAGCACTGGACTGGGTCAACAGACCAGTCAGCTAGAGAAGTTATTCATATGGAGACATAGGATAAGGCTTATGCCTAGAGGGTCATATGGTTTTCAGATTCATTTGACCACCACCAATGCCACTTCACAACTTTTCTAAAGAAATATGGTAAGAATTAAGAAAAGGATACATATTTTTAATTAGATATAAATGACATTAAAAAGAAAAGCACTGAAGTACGTCTGCAGAAAAGCTCTTGAGCTTGTGAATGACTTGTCAGAGATCTACTCCTAGGTCACAGTATGTTCATACCGTGCACACCATCTCTGCACGTTGTTTGCAAGCCCTGTGCCAACTCCATGTTCTTCAAAGTGGTACATTCATGCTCTTCTTGCACACTGCTGCCTTGACTTACAGTGGCCACTGTCTGGTGTTTCCCAACTACAGTGAAGAAGAGAAAATCAACTATATCACACTGTAGAACTCAGAAACTAGAATGGTAAGTATTATTTTTTGTAAGCTTAAATGCAGTTTCATGTTGAAAAGTGAATGCTAGATGTGGTATTTATAAAAATAACTGTGAGTTTGGATGGTGAATATTTGCAGTAAGCTACTTGGGAATGATCTGCACCGTAAGAATTATTTACTGAACATGTTCTCTAGTTGCTAAAAATTCATACAGTCATTTTGCTAATCCCTTCCAACAGAAGAAAAGTTGACACTTATAAAATACTGTGAAACATTCTTCCAGTGTTTCTTGAATGGGTGGAAACCAAAGCATAGCTTCAGCAAAGCATGTTTAAAATACCTGAACATCTGTCAAATTTCTATGGGTGTGAAGATTATTATTGTATTATTGTTACATAATTAATTAGTTACATATACAACAAGTAGAAAACAGAGCTGGAAGTCCTTTTAAGAGGTCCTTTGCTTCAATAACTCTCAAGTTTATTATTGGGCCTACCTTTCTACTGTAATAAATAGGGTAGACCCTTCATATGTGCAGACATCCCTATTTTCACTCCAGCAAATAGGTAGTACTTCTCCCCAACAGTTAGAATCTTGTCCTCCTTGGGTAGTTGTATCCTATAACCATAGTGTGAATCTCCAAGTATCTTCCTGTTGTTAATCCTAGTCTCGATGCCCCTGGCAAACTGCACCATTCCTTACATCAGTCCTTTAGATGTTCCTTACACATGAATATGCATTTCCCTAGAAAGAGAAAGGTCAGCCTTCCTCATGGACTTCGTGCTGCTGCGGTAGTATAATGTCCAACACAGGTCAGCTCACTTTTCACTGGGGGAATGCAAGGAGTACGTAACGTGTACACCCAGCTGGTCACTGGTGGTGCTCAAAGTGTGCCTGTGTGAAACATACCTGATGGCTCTGTTCACCTCCTGTCCCACCGGTTGAGAGTAAATATTACCTTGTTCAAAGAGCTGTCAGAGAGAACTTTCGGGGGAAAAGGTAGAAGGAAGGAGAGAGAGATCAGATTAAATTCCCCCAAAGCTTTGTCTTGGCCTCCAAGGATATGTCAGTGCCTTCCTCCAGCTCAAGGACTCTTGCTCAAATCCAATTCCCTTACCCAAAGGAAGGATCAGTTATAATTAAACCACTGCTGACATTTGTCTAGCCTGTCTTGTAGCCTCTTCATCACTGGCAATCTTGACTTTCCTAAGTGATATGTTCCATTGCTTCTCTGTCATTACAGTTGGACAGTTGTTTCTTGTTTTGTTTTTTTTCCCCTAATGCCTTGCTTAAACCTTCAGTGCTCTAACTTAAGGATGTTAATTATGGTTCTTTCCACCTGGACACAGATTGCCCCTTTCCTCTCAGAAGTAAAATTTCGCACAACTGAGGACTATTGTTCACTTCAGTCCTCTTGCTTCTAGGCTTTATTCTATTTTTTGTTATAAGTCATTGCCTTGTACACATCTTACTCTCCTCTATCTTGTTGCTTATCTGCACTCCCTCCACCTTTAAGTGTGGTTTCCAAAACTGATCAGAGTAAATTACTTGACATGTCTTAAACAGCATTCCTATTTATTCATTGCACAAGATTCTTTTTTGCAAAATTAATGACACATCCTCTTCCAATTCCAGATTTTTGTTATTGTCATTGATTATTATACTATATTAAATAGTTATTGAGGCACTATTCCTTAAGACTAATATCAGACTGATGATAGTATTTATCTGACAGGTATGATACTTAAAATGAATATTATTCTAACTTGTAGGTTAAAAGCAATTACAAAATAAGCCAAATATGTGCTGCTTGGCAATTACAGATGATGCTGGTCAAACTGTTTTTTAGTGTCATACTGGGAAAAAAGATCAACTCCTGAGTATATTCCTGTTTTATGTATGGTGTGTACAATTATTAGTTCAAGGTCTATAGTGAACAACTTGCTCAGGGCAGAAAAACCATTGGGAAGCTGGCTAATGCTGACAAAGTAACTTCATAAAATATGAAGAATAACTGAATAGATTTTGTGCTTCTGATTAAAGATTTTGTGCTGTAGATTAAAGATTTTGCATGTTTGTAAAAATAACTTTGAGGTGTCTATTCAAACAAGATGACTCTAATATCACTTACTTCCACTCATTTGCACTCTTCCACTAAACAAAACAAAACTGGGGTTGGTCATCTCGCCATCTTTGCTATCTTAAGTGAGAAAAATAACAGATAACTGGTGGTTTAGAATGACAAAGAATTCATTTCTGCTTAAAAGTTCGGCTCTTCAAACAATTCTGATCTTGTAAACTGGAAATGAACAGGACAGGTGGACAGTCATTACTAAAGAGTTAAACGATTTGTTAGAAATTAGGCTGTTGTGTATCATCTTTATGGATCAAATTTTGAACTGAAAAATGCATGCGTAGGTTCCTTGCTTGCTGAGCACTTTCTTATTAACCAGCGCCATCATTATTTGGGGCTGAGATTTTATGTGAACACCCCCCTTTTTCCCCAGCTGAAGTAGGTGAATACCATTCTCTCTGGAGTGAAAAATCTAACCATGGTGACATAAACATGGGGAGACTCTGGGCTGGAGAAGGTAAAAATTAGAATCCCAAGCAGCAAACAAAATAAGGGGATCTAGCAAAAACTTATTGATAAAGAAAGGCAGCCAGTTCCTCCATCCCCAGTTATCTAATGAGTTTCTAGAAAAAGAGGACAGGCATCCATGGTCTGTAATTAAACTAAGAAACTTGCTATTTTTCAGGCTTGCTCAGTAGTAATGAGCGACAACTAAGAGAAGCTGTGCGTGCCCTTTATTGAAAGTTTGCTGGAAGACCAGTCAGCTTAAACAGTTGTGTTTTCATAATCTTTCCAGGTAACAGCACACATGATTTCTAGTGGTTCTTATTTAAGGTTTAAACAGAGATTTACTTGTAATGATATGCTGAAAGAAAAGTACACTACAGTTATTATACAGTCTGTATTTTAATTGAGTTATATCATCATCATGTTCAAATGAAACGCATAATATCCCATTAAATATTATGTTTTCCAGTGTTGTTCAAAAGCAGAATGGCAGAAGAAGAACTACCAGTAATTGTTTCAGTTGGTTCCCATTGATGTTAAAACCCTGACCCAGCAGGTTAGTGATGTTTCAGAGCCTTGAATTAGATGCCTTTACCTCAGACATGTTAGATGCTTTGATACACTTCAGCCTTCAGTAAAACCTTGCACTTTGCTAAAAACCACAAACAGTATCTTACAGGAATGAGATTAGTGCCATTTCATTAATCAGTATTTGCATGGCTGACTTTAGTTCTGGGGCTTGTACCTGGTGTATCTGCTTGTTTTTCCCATGCAAGGCAAAAATAAGGAGTTTCAACATCATTACTTCTTTGTGGCTTTTTTTTTTTTTAATATAAAGCTAGCTTTTGAACAGAGACAGCATCTGCCTGTACAGATTCCATATTTTGCTGGGCCACAATTTAAAATTGCTCCACAATCTTATCAGTTATTCAGGCTGTTGAATGAAGCAAGAATGGAGATGAAGCATCTGCTGAAAGAGCATGTCTGCCTAACACCTTTGGAGAAACGGGTAGTAAGGTAAGGCACAAGCTGTATTTACATCAGTTAGAAAATAAGAGCTATCTGAAAGCACTGTCAGACCAGAGGGAGAACTTAGCTTGAGATATAAAGAATTGAATTAAAGATTATCTGTCATTTTTATTCTTATCAGATAATTACACTTAGAAGTTGTACTTAATTTAGTGAGAAGAAAAGCTGAGACTAGCTGGGACTAGAATCTGGGCACTTTTTGCATATCTGGATGCATGGTTTTACTTTGGCCATAAGGTTTGAAAAACTCTTATTAAATGTTTGTATGCTTGCCAAAACAATAGATCATGATCTAAACTTTAAAATTTAAAAGTAACAACTTTTTTTCCTATTGAGTTTGTTTTGCTAAATTTCTATCTAGAGGCTGTATTCCAAAAAAAATCAAAAAAAATTATTTTTAATGCTTCATTCAGGGGCTGAATAGAATTTTTTTTTGTTTACAATCAGGAAAGTTCCTTCTGTGAAGGACTTGCAGGATTTGAATTAAGAAGAGTTTTAAATTTCTTTTTGGTTCATTTAACTCTCCTAAGTTTCAGCAGCCTTTTACAGTTGGCAGTTAGTGAAGCTTCAGTTCAGTACTTGAGTGCTCTCCACAAAGCCAAGCCTTTGAAATCTGCGAGTGCTTTCTTCTCTGCCATTATACCTCATGCCAGCAAGTGCAGATGACAAGTCATTAAATGCAAGTGAGAGTTGTTAGCAAAAAAAATATATATATAATACATGTATAGTATTTAATAAGAGACTTATGTCTGACCTGCTTCCACCAAGCCAATTCTGTCTCCATGGCAACAGCCAGAAGTGTGTGACAAAACGTTCTGGATTTCTCTGAAGAAAAATTAAAATACTTAAAATGTCACTTTTCAGGGAGGCATCACATTTTATCCTCAAACAGGTTTCAGAAGTGCATAGCATGTTTACAGGAAGACATGTCTTTTGGCTTGGTAAAGCTTCATCAGCTAATGCATTTAAGTACACCAGCCATGACAAACTGCACAAACAGCTCCTACTGATGTGAAAATGTAAGAATTAACAAATATTCCATTAACTTACCTGAGCTGGCAGTGTTTTGGGAATAGATAGATATTTCTTCTGAACTCCAGAGTTTAGAAGAACTCTGATTTGATAATCATGATATTCTTGGTTATGATTTTACTACAATGTTTTTTGCAAGCAGTCACCCAGAGGTACCTTCACAGTTTACTATGAGCATAGTATAAGAGGGGAAGGCCTCAAAATTATTCTTACCTTCTACTGTTAAATAAAATTTAATCATAACGTAGATGGATTTGCCAGTCCAGTGTACAATATCATTAGATTACTGCATTGAAAATCATAGTGAACAAAAGTACGTACTTCTGTTTTAAAGGCCTTCAGTGGGATGTTTCTGTATGATCTCCATTATCACTACTCAAAATTTCTAAGTTTTATGAAATTACTATGTACCTTACCTCCCCCTTAAAAAGAATTAGATGTACGTGTGGGAAAGAAGAGGTTAAGTTTTGAAAAAGAAGAAAGAAGATTCAGATTTAAAATATGGTTAAATCACCTGAGCTGGGATTAGCGACACAGGGTAAGCCAGCACACCTCCCTCATCCAAGGGAGAAGGCACAGCCTATCAGAAAAACAAAAGACTATTTTAATGGCTCCAGTAAAGGGTCCACAGACAACAAGTAAAGGCGTTCAGGGTCAGAAAAGCACGTACTCCATTTCTTGTATCAGACAGAAAGGACAGGGTTAAAAATAAATAGAAAAAGAGCAAGAAAATAAAACTAAAGAAATAACAGTACAAGATAATCTCCATGTGAATAGCAGGGTTTTTTTTTTCCTCTTATCACAGATTCCTTTTACTCTAGGCTTTTAATGTCCTTTTATATTCATTTCCACCACTCACACTAATAGCCTATTAGTGATTATAAATATCTCAAGCAACAAGAAAACCATATATCTGTACATGCCTGAAACTAGCCCATAGCTTCCGGTGGCACATTGTACAAGCATGGACTGGTGGAGCACTCGAGAGCTCATGAACGCAGTGCACAACCTCTGTCCAGCTTCCCCCCCTCCATTAAAAAAAATAAACCAACGCTGTTCCTCCCCTGCCAGCAAATGTATCTGCTGGGTAACCTCACACCGTACCAGTCTGGGGTCCAGTCTTCATGCTGAACCTCACCGTGTTCTCTTGGGGAAGGCTACAGTTGCAAATAAATGGCACTTTTCCCCCTGAAAGTATGAAACTATTAAAAAATGCAAATTTAAGCCCTTAAAATGTCAGATTTGTAGCTAACCAGTCACTTTTTATTCATACTGTGTATAATTACCTAGCGTCATCCAGTTTGCCTCCCACAAAATCTCTGCTTCATTGAGAACACACAGGAGCAGAATGAAGGTTGGGGTGGTAACTGTAGGCCTACCATTTCCTAGCCTGACTTGGTGACCTAAATAAAACTTTCAGTATTAGGCTTTTCCAAGATGTAATTTATACTATGGTTGTCAGGAGTTGAGATAGCAGTTGCCATGGAGCTTTAATCTTTTTTTAGGCTTTAGTCAAAGGAAGCTGGAAATCTGTATGCTGGGTAGAATCCTGGCTCAACAGAATTTTATTTAAATTGGGACAGGATTTCATCCTAATTTGTCCACTGATATTAGTCTAAAAGATTCTAGAATTCTTTTTAGCTTATTCTGCTTCTCAGTAGGAGACAGGAGTTTCCCTTTAGGCTTTTAAATCATGCTAAGTTCAACCACAGAATTACATAATTGCTTATTTTTTTCAACTATAAGCTGCAACTTTCTACCAGCCTTACTTTCACTACAGTAATTTGCTCTGTAATTCATTTACCAGTTTTACCATTTTCAGTGGAAGTACTCTTAGATATGCCAAAACAAAACTTTGGAGAGGATTTTATTGCCTATGTGCCCACTAAGCACTAATCCCTAATCTGTAAAATAGGCCTGTGGAAAGGAGAACTAATTACAGTTTCAGTCTAGCTGTGTATGCTACTTATAACTTCCCTGATGTGTATTTCAGAAAAAAAGCAGTGTGCAGTGCATGAAGTGCATCTCAGAGAAACATGAAACCGGCAGTACTGCTGCAGTCAGTACCGTTCTGTGAGAACACAGCATGTCCCGTTCCTTCCTGTCTGCAGCACAACAGAGGAAGTCTGGTCTAACATTTGTCATTCAAACTTAAAGCGTTGTTGGCTTACTTAAAACTGAACTTGCCCTAACTAGTAAACCAACAGAATGCAGAGATAGTTGGGGTGAAAAGAAAAATAGAATTTGTCAAAACAAGTTGTTAGAACTCTGTACCCAACCCCAACCAAAAATTAAAAAGCATTCAGATGTAATACGAACTTCATCTTAAAAAGAGACTTTGATTCAAAAAACAATTATGACAACTTCATTAAATTTTTTTCAAACATTTTCACAAAAGAGAATAGTTTACTGGCCAGCTCTAGGGAATTAGGGAATTCTCTAGTCCTCTTAACAGTTTCCAAGACTGCAGGCTAATCAGAGTATTGGTACAAAAGAGATGATTTGAAACTATTTTGAACGGGGCATTTGTTATCAAAGAGACCTTATATAATAAAAAGAATAAAAAGTTAACATTTCTTCCAGGTGAAGTAAGTCTGTGGGACTTAAAAAGTTGTACAGTAACATCTGTTTTTATAACTGACAGCAAAATCTCCTCCCTAGCAATAGCACTGGACAGCAAAACAATTCTCATGGCTTTGAGTGACAACCCTTCTCTCATCTTGAGAGGATCAGATGCAAAAGCAACTGTGAATTCCACTGAAAGAGACTTATTTAGAGAAGAATCCACTAGCAGTGAGGAAGAACCTAAAGAAAACTAGAGTGTCGAATGATTCGAGACACAAGGAGTATCTCAGATCTCTTAAGGACAGCTATTCAAGAGAGACAAATGTTCACTTATACCCAAGAAAAGCTGTACACTGTCAACAGGATTCAGAAAGCTTGTAAATGCTCAAGGAAACTGCTTAAACTAACCCAAAAGAAATTGAGAGATGAAGTGAGTAAGTCCTGCACATCTTCAGAATCAGATGCTTTGCTCTGAATTGCATGGAGGTATGCATCTCCACTCAAGGTTCAAGGTTTTTCAAGATTTTGTGAGTTAGGCTCCTATAGAAAGGCACTACTTTCCTAATCTCTGTAGTCTAGTGCCAACCTTCCCAATGCACAACCCAGTTAATTTCTTTGGTCTGTGGCATTCCATAGGTCAGTGCATAGTTGGCTGCCTCTGTTTCCTCAGCAGACTAGCCAAGAGTAGCAGCTGTCAGGGTTGCCAGTCCTGACAGAGGAAGATGTTCTACTACTAAGCTATACAATAGGAAAGTTGCTTCCCCCCGTTGGTAATACATTTTTCATTTTTTGCCACACCTGACTGACTAGACAGCTGACTTGCACATCTGTCACTTGAGTTTAAAGTAGTAGTTTAGCAAGCAATAGCTACCAAGACAGCATTTACTTTGGTATACAGAATAGAGGAATTTCAGACATTGCCTGAAGTAAGTGCCTTCACCATTTCCAGTGGATTTTTATTAATTGCTCCATTGGATTCAGCTATGTAAGGCTACAGAGATAGGATTAAAAAAAAAAAAAAAAAAAAAAAAAAACAAAAAAAAAAACAGGTCTAGATTGTGGCATTAAAAGTAGGGTTTCTATGAGAGACCTGCACTATTTTCTTTAACCTGAGGTGCCAGTGTCAAAGGCTTGCAGAGCTGCTGGAGACAAAGACCTCTTAATAGAAGAAACATGCATGCAGAAGAGTGCTTAACTTGCTTATCTGGCAGTCACTGCAGTTTTGTCCCAATAGACTGGGTGTGTTTCATACAATTCAACACAGCTATGTCTAAAGAACAAAATTCAAATTAAGGTTTTCAAAACCAGATCTGTTGAAGTCAGAAGTGGTGTAAGTTACAGAAGTGCCAAACTTTTCCAATTTTAAAGTCTGAATTCAGGCAAACTGTAGTAGTTGCCTTCAAGCCAAAGTTAGTTGCTTTCAAATGCAAAAAAAAGGTCGGCAGATTTAGAAAATGCCACCTTCTTTACAAAGGCACACTTTAGCCTTAAAGGAACATCCATGATGAATAATCCTTAGATAAATTCAGGGAAGAGTGGGGCATTTCACTTACGACTGTACTAGTTTCAAGTCAGTTACCCCCATTACCACTTCAGGATATAGAGACTAGTTAATGCTTGGAAGGGTAATGCAGTTAAAACAAATTTAAATGCATAGGTATTATCATCATTCTTTTCAGCAATCAACAGGTATCAGTGTACAACAGCATGCAGAAATTACATTTAAGGTATTGGTGCCTACCACGTCTGTTAATTAACCATGTTTGAATCCAGACAGCTTACACAATAGAATAGACAGACCAACTGGAAACGTATTCTGTTAATCTTGCATGCTATTCAAGACTTGTCAAAATTTGAGTCCAGAAAAATGAACTAACTGCTGGAGACATCAAGATGGCTTCATAACACAGGCAGCAAATGTTAAACTGCTCATTTTGCTTCCAAAATAGTACACTTCCTAAAAGGTATTTTTGTTTTGCTTTAAAATTTGATTACATGATTATTTTATCAAGATTAATAAAAATGGCCCAGAAGATGACAGTCAAGAAACACCATTCATCTGAAGCCTTTTCTCTTGAATAGTTTATGAAGACCTTTCACTGCTGACAAACTTGCATCTTTTCGAAACTGAAAGGCAAAAAGCCAGAACTTTAAGCTAAAGGGCACCACATTTTCCCAAGCTTAAGAGAAAGAAAAATGTAAGCTTGATCTGTCCACGCTGAATTAGGATGAAATATCAATTTTCATGAAGAGGAAGCAGTTTCTTGTCTAGTTATATACACTTTTGTCAACTTCCAAACACAATTTATTGCCCAAATTATTTTCTTCTTTTTTGCAAGAAACTAGACTTACTTCATGGTAGTGAATACGTATCTTCAAAATGAATTGATTTAAGAATCTTTACATTTCATTTTCCTTTCATGGGTGCGTTTTATTCCATTAAAAAAAAAAAAAAGGAATCAAACATTAAGAAGCAACATAAGAGTTCTCTACTTACCATGCTGATTTCATATTAGCATCTTATGCATGTTTTCAATGAATTACCATTCATTGTGTATGAAAATAGATGCAAAACTGCAAAATCTGGGTTTGGATAAAAATAGGTGGCAGAAATCCTAAATGCCAGACAGCATCAGATCTTTTCTCATGCAATCTCTCAACAATTTAGAGTATTTAAAAGGGGCAATTTCAGATGCACCCATGTATATTTGAGGTAGACTGCTAATCTGCTCATGAACTAGTGCTGAGTTATTCCTGTATTTGAGTGAGTTCATGTATTAGGCAAGTACCATTTCCCCAGCAGTATCTTCACTGGCAACCTTGAGAATTCATATTCACCACTAAAAGGATGCTTGAAACAGAGAATCTCTGCATAAGAGATTTATCTGGACCACTTTCAGAATCTAACATTTTCTTTCTACAACACTGCAACATATCAAATACATTTTTCCTGCTTCAGCAGTTATTCCAGATGAACAATTATGGGATTCCCAGCTCCCTTCATCTGCCTTGAAAAGTATTCTTGATTTAGCCAATAGAAATTCATGCATACTTTCAAAAGATAAATTTGTAATGTTAATAAGATACAATTTCACTTGTACTTTGTTACTGCAACTTCAGTGCTTAAAAGTGGGTCTTTCTAATACTAGAAAGTATCTCCATTTTAAGTACACATTACATATTGATACTTACAGTCCCTAGTCCAAGTATTCCAGCATATCTTCCCAAGAAGGAAATTTAAGAATCATTAAACCTTAACAAATTGAACGAGGAGTAAAACGTGCAAAGAACTTAAGACACTTGTCTGCAGCAACTAGCCTCATCATTCTCCATATGAAGTCGGTAACAATGATCCAGTCCCCTCAAGAAGTCCATCTTTGCAAACTGAAATTAGCCAACAGCCTAGAAAGTAAGATATGGTCTTGGAATAAAGGCTTATGTTCTCTCCTACCCTGCTGATGGTCAGAGCCTTTACCATGGTTTTCTGCAACAGCTATTTGCTTACTGTGGTGCAGATCTCCACAGCATAGCTATTCCACTTCATAAAAATAAAATTTTAGAGCAAAGACTTGAACCCCAGCTTCACATTCCCCTGCCATATGTTAACTACAGTATCACTTGCAAATGCTAAATCCCATTAAGGAATCAGATCCTAATTGTCAAAATAGGCTTACTATTTTATGTAGCTGATAATATTTAGAGACCAGCACATTGATTCATACCATCTGGCCTGACTGCTTTCCCTTTTGTTAAGTGCAATGTGTCTAGCCCTCCAGCCCCAGCAGTCACAGCTGTACTAGCACAGCCCTCTAGTGGGGATGCAGGAAGAGTTTTGCTGGTATTCATCCAGCAAAGCTTGCTTTAGCTAAAATTAAAATCTGCCTTCCAGAGTGCTCTCAACTCCGCATAACTGCTTTTAGTTTTGGCTTGGCCAGAGATGGTGTCACTTTTTTCTCTGTGCTGTCAAGGGAGACCTCAGCAGCAAAGAGCAGAGCCCTATCAGGACTTCCGAGCACTTGCAGCCCAATTAGAGAGCGCACCCACACCCAGCCCTGCAGAGCTGCTCTGCTAGTGCTGCCGAGAGCACCAGGGCACAGGCACTCGCGGTGGAGAAGGCTGTTGAGCGGCAACCCTCTGTGGGACACCATTCACTTTTCCTCTATTAACTATTTTCATTGCAAAGGAACAGAAAACTGTTTTTATCTGTATACTTTTCTGCCTTCTCTAGGGGGTGGCAGTTAAACAGTACGTCCTTAACTATCAGCCAAGTACTGTTTCGACACTAGCATACTTCAGAACACCACTTAATCTGTCAGATACCTGCTCACATTTGCCTACTAGCTCTATGCCAGTCACGCTTTTATGATTATTATTAGTTATCAAAGCTTTTAGTGAAGACTCTTGCCTTCAGGCTTTTTAGCCAGTTTCCCAAGCCCAAGAGCTTTGGTGCTGTGCCTAAACCCAGGCGTGGCCACGCACTTATCCAAGTACCACTGAAGGAAAAGCAAAGCTTATATCCCAGAGAGCACAATCATATTTCAGCTCTCTACAGATCTATTATGAGGACAGTTGTCATAACATTTGCAATTTCTGATCCCCAAGATGTCCGTATGCCCTCTCAAGGGATCCTTTTACCACTTCAAGACTTATATAGGCTGTGGCAAGACAGAAAAGGATCCAGGACACAGTTTCAGCATTAGAGAAGTATCTTAACCAGTAAAGACCATATCAGGATGCTCAACAGAACCCCAACAAAACCCAGTAAGAATATCCAAAACTGCTTATACACCTTCATTACTATCGTATCCAGAAACTGACTCCCGAATGTAAAGTCACCAAGACAAGAGTTTAATATTGACATAAAAAGCATAAGTTAGTGGTATTTTCTTCCTTGAAATAACATATTGGTCATATGAAAGTCACTGAAGAGGTCTGCCTTTAGCTCGGAAGACTTTTACGTGCAGTTATGGCTGAATTCAAAAACCCTAATTCCAAATATGTGATGTTAACACAAAAGCCAAAAACTTTTAAGACCTGGGATACCAAACAAATTCAGTTGTTAAGATTCTAAGTTATGTGAGGTGCTTCAGAGGAACTCAATGAAATTCCCATGACATGAAAAGTTCTTCAGTATCTTTCCCATCACCACTATTTCAAGACCCACAAGGTTTTTTAAAATACTAATGGGGTTAAATTGAAACCAAGAGCCATATGCTTGTAATGTCTTCTGTGAAGGTCTGAAGCCACCCTGTCTCAACTATGTGGTTATTCAGTGCAGAAAGTTAAAGATCACAGAAGGTATGACAGCTTTTAATACTCCATTAATATTATAGATTAAAAATTATTGCATAGTCTTATGCATTTCCTAAAACAGCGTTCTCTGGAAATTAAACATTTTAATATAAAAGGAGCAACTCTTTAAAACATGAATTGCGTTCACTACCTCGATCTTCTATCCTTTTTTGATTTGTCAGTACATTTGTCCATAGTTTTCTCATTATCTCCTCTGCACTTGGGGCAATACCATTTCCCCTTTGGTTTGTAGGTGAGTCCAACACATGAGAAGTGAAACCACTCAATAGGACACTGTTCATTATCACATCCTATCATTTCGCCATAAGACACTTGGTTACATAAGCAGTAAGTTGGTTCATTGGGATCAATTGCAAATTCTACAGGTGAAACTTCCCTCTCTTGTTTGGCTTTGGAGCGTTTTTTCTTCTTGGAAGATTTGGATCTTTTTTCTTTAGGTGGCTCATCGCAGTCATCAATACCATTTGCTATATGGCACAGATCGCGGCTTTCACTGGTTCGCTGGCGACGGGGTCGACGTGAAGATCTCTCTGGTTGGCAGGATTCCATCTTTGCCTTTTCTAGAGGCTTTTCGTTCTCAGACAGATCTTGAAAACACTGAGAGTGTGTTTCCATTTGCCGCGCTCTATTCTCTACCAGTTCTAGCATCTGAGTAACTATTTGAATTTTTTCATCTCCAAGTTCTTGGCTGTTGATTAATGCACGCTGAAGATGCTGCTGCAAGCGTTTCTTCTGAACAGGATCATTTTCTGACTTGTATTTTTCATAGACATCATCTATTTCTTTTAATGCTTCTACAAAATGAAGATAATAGGAATAATTACACAAGATAGAACATGCTCAAGAAAATATAAGAATGTATTTCTAAATGATGAGAAATAGTACAAATTTTAATTATAGTATACCCTAGTGGGCTAGATCTGGTATTTAATGCAAGTTGCATGTGATCATCAAATCGATGTTTAAGATCACAATCTGTTGCAAGAAAATTCTTTGAAGTTCTAAAAAAGAGAGACATTTCCAATGTCTCCGTTTGAGACACTGGGAAAGAAAGGATAACCCAGGAAAGGGAATCATAGCTGTTGAAGTACCACAGTGTGAATATTCGACAGCCTGCCTCCATTTGACAAAGTAGGAATTTTAGTTCAGATTCTTTACCACAGCAGTTCTAAAGCCCTGGCCCACAAACCAAAGCAATAAAATGTGCTGTGTTATAGGAAAAAACTTAGAACTCACATGGTCATCACTTGAATACCATGGATAACACTCCAGAATTAGGATATCCAGGTCCTCCACCTTCTCCTTCCTATTCATCTAAAGATTTGGCATTACATTTTCAAGTGGACATAGTTACAAAGCTACGCAGGAGTGAATGGATGATCAGGATTTAGATCAACTTAAATCACTCAGAATGGTTTTCTTTCATATTACCAAGACTAATTAAAGCAAGTTTCATTTTAAACTGAGGTTGAACTTTTGAGACTAGGTCATCTAATGTTTAGTGCATCACAGGATTTTTTTTTTTTTTTAAAGCAACCAATAATGAGTGCTTCAGGTTGACTTTTGTTCCCCCTGCTCTTGCAAATCATGCAAAATAACTGGATGAGTTGCATTGAATCTTTAATACATTCTTAGTTCTCAGAAGCAAGTTTAATGAACCCAAATATGAGATTAAAGCCATAAACCAGTCTTAGTTTGTACCCTAACATTTTTATTTTGCTGGATTTAAAAATACTGTTTCCCAAAAGTTATACTAGACCTATACATAAAAGATGAAGGAAAAATGAAAAGAACTAAATTAACTCAGAGCTGCCAGTGAAATCTGATGCACTTTGTTAGATGCAGTATTTTTCTTCACAAACAACTTAAGGATTTTATTTGAACGTGCAAGGGAATTTATGAACAATACCAAACTAATATACTTGCTTCTGAAGACAGAAGATACACTATAAAATCTCTCTCTTCCTACAGAGCAGCTTTTTACAAACTAGCTTTCATTTTTAAAGAATATTGTCTGCTTTGTACAATTGTTAAGTGATTCAAACTTGCTAAGTGGAAATCATAGGTATAATCTCCTCAACACCGCTCACAGTATTGTTTTTTTTCTCCTGCTGACATCTGGAAACAGTAGCATTAAGTGTGAACAGTCACTTTTTATTGCAAATTCTGAAACGTATAGGACAACAGAAGCCAACAGCATTTTGTTCTATTCCAGACTTTCACTTGGGGAAGATAAAATCACTACTGTGACTGTCCAATAACTCAACCTATTTCTTCTCAATACTAGTATTGCAGCTGTCATTACAAACGTGAGTGTTTTTATCCCTGCACCTTCAGCTGCATCTCTTGCCTGTTGCCCTGACAGGGAAGGAAATCTCATTCTCTCCTCCTGAAAAGTGCAGAGTAAGGTATTTTGAAAGCTGTTGAACTAGAAAGATATAACCAGAGTACAATATGCTGCAGCCACACTATTTCCCACCCAGACTTTTTTTTTTGTGAGAGAGAAAAAAAAAAAAAAGTGTAGATGTAGCTACATAGATTTCCTATATAGGCAATGCCCTGCCCCATAGAACCGACACTTTTTCCACACTGTTACAGAGAACAAAATTGACTCTATGCTACTGAGGCACTTTTTTTTTTTTTTTTTTAATTCATTCCCTGGATGTATCCCTTGATATTTACCTGCAGATATGTCAAACACTTTAAATGGATCACAATCAGGACAACCTCCCTTCCCATTCTCCAAGCAGTAGCCAAATTTCTCACAAGTGGAGAACAGAGAACTTTTGGATTGACAGAGATGCGAGTTCGCCATACTAACTCCTTGTTAGTCCCTAAGATTAGCAAAAGCATCCATACACCCAGCTAAGTAGCTCTGAAACCCCTGAAAGAAAAACAGCACCAAGTGTTTATTACAGATAATCTGATTAAATTTGGTGGAGCTTTCAAGAGCTAAAAGGATTTCAGTTTTCTAAGCCCAGGGATGACTTGGCCCTCCCACATGAACTAGCACTACCTTTTAAATTAGCCAGAATTATATTAGCAGCACCTTTAGATGATCTTCAGACTTGGGCCTAAAATATTTTTGTCACACTCTTATGTTTTTTTTTTTTTTTGACCAGACATAGTTAGGTAAAACTAAACTAGGTTTGTAGGTAAAACTCTACAAACCTCTGCTTTGGTCCAGTTTAGTGGCTGGAAGAATACATATAAAAAATATAGGCTAAATAAGAGATTAAATTTATTTAAGACAGAGCTAGAGCGTTGGCTTACAACCAAATCACCACAGATTGCATAAGGAACTTGCTAAGCAGTCCTGCCATGACAAGGAATTAAAAACACTGCAAACAAGCCTGTACACTTCAGACTTTAAAAAAAACACGGAAAACTTACAAAAGCCTGTTCTCATGCATCTTCCTGGGTAGTTAGAAAGATAACGGGAAGAATCCATTTACAGCAGCTGCCTTCTGAGGTGCTCTGTTTAACCTCTGAAGGGCCTTAACGGTCTCCTCTCACCCAAATTTAGGAAAGCCTTCTATCATAAAGGGAAATAACAGCACTCCGTAATCTCCAGCTCTTATATACCACAGGAGCAGACTCCTACCCAGCTGCGCAGCATGTTGATGCCGTCTGGTCTCTGCTGCGTACGTCACGTAATAATACTATTAGGTAGCGGATTCCTATCTTATGGTACCAGCAGTAATTAGAAACAAAAACCACCACAGCTGAGCGGCCCCAGAGCGTGAGGTGGAAAAGGTTTAGTTCCTATTTAACCGGCAGCGCGGAAGAAGCGGCGGTTCTGACCGAGGCCGACGGTAACGTGCCGCACCACGGGGTGGGAGCACCGCTCCGCGCGGTGGGATGGGGGGAGCCGCACGGAGGGCTGCACTGCCGCCTCTACCGCGTACTTCACCTTCCACTCCAAGACCCACTTCCCTGGCGGGGGCAGGAAGCGGGGCAGCGGGTACAGCGCCCTGCGCGCGGAGGCGGGTTTACCTGGCGGCCGAGAGGCGGCCCCGGGGGCGAGGCCGCTCCCGCGGGCAGCGCCCCCTCCCCCCCGGGCGCGTGCCCCGCCCCCGGCCCCGCCCCCCGCGGCGGAGCCGGGCCGGCGCCAACAGCCGGTCGGGGCCGCCGCGCCGGGCGCATGTGCGGCGGCCTCGCCCCCCCCAACCAACCCCCCCGGCCCGCCCGGTGCCCGCGGCGGCGCCCACCTTGACACTGCGTGTCCATCTCCCGCAGCAGCGACACGTTGCGCTGGATGTCCAGCGGCAGCGACTCCACGCACTCCAGGTAGTCCTGCACGTACAGCGAGAGCAGCCGGGCCCGCTCCCCGCCGGGCGCCGCCGGCCCCGCCACCAGCTGCGGCCCCGCCAGCATCATCCCCCCGCGCCCGCAGCACATGCACCGCGCCGCGCCGCCCACCCCGCGGGCCCGGAGCGACCCCCGCCCCGCCCCGCTCCGTTCCCGCGGCCGCCGCCGCCCGCAGCGACAGGGAGCGCGCCTCGGCCCCGGCCCCGGCCGCCGCCGCCACCGCCGGGTCCCCGCGCCCCTTCCCGCCCCGGCGCCGCCGCCGCCGCTGCGAAACCCACTTGGAGCCCCCGCCCCTGGGCGCTAGGCTACGCGCATGCGCGAGGCCCTGCCCTTATAAGGCGCGGCTGGAGGCGCTGCGAGGGGTTCGCATTCTCCCGCCTTCCTCCCTCGCCCGCTCCCAGTGGTCCGGCGCGTGGCAGGGGGCGGGAGCCGCCGGGGAGGCGGAGTCGCCCTTAAAGGGGCAGCGGCACGCGTCCGGCCGGTCCCCGCCCGCCCGCCCCGCGCCCAGCCGGAGCGGCGGCTCTCGGGGCCAGTGCCCGCGGCAGCCGCAGCTCCCCGTGCCCCGCCGCAGGGCGGCGGCGCCCTTCCCCCCGCCTCCCCGCCAGGTGCCCCGGCGGCGGCCGCGTGTGGGCGGGGGCGGGCGGCCGTTGGGGGCGGGGCGGGGGCTCCCAACGGCCGCGCGGCGCGGCCCGGCCCCGCTCAGCGCTGTTTCCACCCGCGTCAAGCAAAGGCGCAGCGGGGGTGGCGCTGCCGGGTGCGAGTGGCCCCGTGTGAGCTTCGCCTCTGCCGCGGCCGGCACGCAGTCGTTACCGGAGAGGAGGGGGCGCCGCGAGGGCTGGGGGCGGCAGGTAGGGCGAGCCCCGCCGGGAGGAGGCCCCCGGGCGCGCCTCTGGCCGGGCTCGCTCTCACGGCGAGGGGTTTTGGCGTTAGCTCCCTTCTTCCGCCAGTCTGCCCGTGTTTGCTCGCTCTGCCCCGCATAGGCTGCGTCCTTACAGCCCTTAAGGGCGCGCTTCAGCTGCCGTGCGTTACCTTCCCTTGAATATATAGGCTGTGAAACCATACGCTGTATTTTCAGTCATAATCCGGACCCTTCCCAAATTCCGAGGAAATAATACAAAATATAATCGAGCAAGCACAGCGGTGCGGTTACGCTCTTTTTAGAAACTCACACTAATGCGTTGCTATAAATACTTCACTTCTGTAGATGTCACCTTTTGCAACTTACAGGCTCATCGCAAAAGGCTGGCAACTCAGTAACAGGTCAAAAAGGTCGATATTTACTGCCGTTTAAGTTTTATATGTGATGTTAAAGCCTTACCCTTTGCCCTGTCCTCTCATTTGCTTGGAATGTGTTTTGGCATATGAAATCATAATCTGTCAGTGCCAAAGCTTCATCTCTCAAAGTGCTCCTTTGCAAAGGCATTGTATCTGAAAGGAGGTGAATGGGAGAAAGTTTTACTGCAACAAAATTTATATGCACATTAAGTTGTTTGCAGATGGCATGTATATTTATTTCCCAAACATTGTTGTGAGCTATATCCATTTCTGTAACAGTTTATTTCTGAAGAGCTGTTTTCATCATGAGGAGAGGTTGGTACTGACAGCACAGTTACAGGCTATATGCAGGGAAGATGTCACTTTCTGTTACACTAGAGTGTGCTCCAAAGACAATTTTTTCTCACAGTATCAGTTGATACAGTGAGACATCCCATTAATTCATATCTTTGAACTGTAAGAAGCAGTAGTTTAGACTATTCTTGCCCACAGTAAGAGCTACCTTATTTAGCTTTAAAGAAGAGCAAAATAATGATTCATGATAAACTATTACTTATGGAAGCTCAGTGACATTTTATCCTGAGGAATCATTTGAGAGAATTTTAAATAAGGCATCAAAGAAGTTTAGTCTTTTAAAACCCACTTGCCTGCCAACAAATCTCCAGTTTTGACAGAGTATCCTGTGTCCCTGAAGGCTGATGCAGAATTTGTTATCAAGTGATGGCCACGATAAATATGGTAAGAAATACAAGTAGAAATATATGTACTTTTTAGCTCTACTATAATTGGGAAAAAAATTGTATCAAGTAGTTTTAATTACTACAAGATTGAGATTTCATCCCGACCATTCCTTCAGACATTTTAATGCCATCTTTACAACATGAATAATAATTGGTGAGCACCAGAAAAAAAAAAATCTTGTGGAGTCTTGGAACATAGCCAGGAGTCCTGTGCATTTTACAGTATGTTGCATTTATATTTCAGGCACCTGAAAAAAAAGTGAGAAAAAAATACAAGACCTTGCAAGCTTTGAAAAAACAGCAAAGATGACTGAATTCAAGGGGAAGAATAAATACCTTGTCTCTTATATTCCTGCATATAGGTAAGCAGCCACTACTGAAAGCATACCCATCTTAATCGTACAGATAACATTTCAAGATGGAATTGATCTAGAGTAGTGGTTGAGCACTGACACGGGTTTCCCAAGAAGTTATGTAGTCTCCATCCCTGGAGATTTTCAGAGCCTGGCTGGAGAAAGCCTTGCACAACCTGATCCAACTGTGAAGCTGACCCTGCTTTGAGCAGGGGACTGAACTAGATGACCTCCAGAGGATCCCTTCCAACACACTTTTTTCTATGATTATGTGAATATATGATCTGTGCCAGATGGCTCCATGGCTAATCCTATGACGAAGTCGGTATGTTGAACCTCACTGATTTCCTCTGGTGAGCAAGGAGATCGGCACCTTATATGGTGGCACGCTGCAAGCGTTACTTTGTTAAGACCCCAGTTGAGGAAAGTATTTGAACATGCTCTTAACATCCAACCCTTGCAGCTGCTGAACTGGTATCCCCATGTAACAATAATTTTCTGAATCTATGTCTAAGATGTTAAGTAATCATAGCTGTAGACAGACTTCTTTTTCTCTGCCAGAGTCAGCAATGAGTTGGCAAATTTATAAAAATGAATCAAAACAAAGTTGTAGACAGTATTTTCAAATCGTTGTTCATTACACTGATGTCACTCACTCTGGCCGAGAAAACAGGAAGTCTGCAACTCGGTGCGCTCATGTTCTTAAGAGGACACTGTAACGTTAAAATCCATATGCCAATAAAACTAGGTCCTTGTCTTCTGTGATAGCTTAGATTAATGAGGCTAAATCTCAGGTCAGTTTATGATATTTGTCTCATTTTTGCATAAACAGACTTAGAAAACAAAAATAATCTAGCTACCTTCACTTTCTTTGATAGTAAATTGCTGAAACTTTATTTTACAATGATCATTGCTGTTGTTTCTGAACCGTTGAAATCTAGTCAACTGAATTCTTTCATATGGTATGAACAAATAACACTTACTACGCAGGCAGAAAGAATTACTTACCAATGCAAATGGACCTGGATTAATATCAGTGATACAAAGTTCTGTAGAAATATGTTGGCTATTTTGAAGAGTTGTGTTTCTGTTTATAGTAAGCTCAAATAGCTGTATCATTCTGCCATCTCATGAAGAAATCAAACTGAGAATTACATTACAGAGCAGTAAAATAAAACAAAAAAGTTAATTAAAAATTAACATGCTAAAATTAAATGTTAATTAAAATCAAATGTTAATTACAAAAGTAATATATTTGCTTGGCATCACTTTTTTCTGACCAGAAATTATATATGCACCACTGGTAAAGTAATAGTCAAAAAAGTCATTTTAGAATAACTGATAGAATATGTTACAGGTGGTTTCTGTGCTAGAAACTTGCTAACTATTTGTCACTACGGGGGAAGCAGTATCTAAGGCACAGCAGAGATCAGCTCATGTTTCCCGAATTTAAGTGCATTCTACTGCTTTTTAACACTAAAATCAAGATTTACATTTTGAGCAGTTTGAGAATGCTTCAGTAATATTAGACCAGATTTCCCTGCCAAAAATAAGGGGGGGCCTTAGCTTACCGGATATTGAGGTTTTGAAGGAAGGAAAGTAAAAACAGCAGGCTGAATCCTCTCATTTGATAATGCCTCAAAATGACAAGAACCAAGCACTGGAGAACTTTAATGTATGAGAGAATTCTCAATTTGCAGGTTGATAGCCACCTCCTCTGCAACCCAGCTACATCCCTGTCTTTTGATAGCAGTTTGTAAGAGTAATCTGGTGATAAGAAAGGCATGGTAGAGCAAAATACCATTATTTGTAGAGATGGACAGGCAGAAGGCTCATAAGTTAAATCACCTGCCTTCCAGAAGTCCTGCTGATGACAAGGCAGCTTGTCAAGCTCTAAAATGGCTGAGATTTCCTGGTTCACACTGGGTTTAGGAAACTGCTGAGTATAGGCACCCAGGTGGGGCAGGTGCCAAGCTAGCCATATAGATACAACACAACCATTCTAATAATTTCTGGAAGCTAATCAGAGTGGCAATGGGATTCATGCATGCAGCTGCAATAGTTACCACTTACCCTCTCCACTAAGCGAGGAGTTACCAACATGAGGTAAACATTCACAGTGGTATCCAGAATGAGTTACTAGGGTGTATTGCATCAAATCCACCTCAATGGTCATCTGCCAAGATCAAATAATAAAGAGTAGAAATGTATTCTGTTTCTCTATATTTGTTTATATGTCTCTAAACTACCCCCACTTTTCATAGAGAAAAGATCCCAGCAATTTTGTTGCTGTATCATTTCCCAAAATAGTTTTCAAAGTCCAAATCAATTTGCAGGTTTGCTCCTATTTCACCTGTAGTAATCCTCATTTTACATCCTCAAATCTTAGGTGATTCCTGCCCTGTTTCATGTAATAGTGCAAAAGCTGGTTAAATTTTTTCAGCTTTCTATTGATACCCTAGAAAGAGTTTCAGTCTGTAGAAAAAATAATGAAAAGGAGAAGACAAGTCCACAAGGGGCTGTAATTGTGAAAGATCTACTTAGCATTTAGTGGCAGTATTCAAAGGATGATAATAGGGTGCTTGTTGTCAGCAAATGAACACAATTATTTCTGACTACATACATTCCTTGGCCGGTATGCGTCTTTGCTTTCCATAGGAGGAAGAGGATGAAGAATTTTCTGGGACACTGAAAAAACAAATACAAAGAAAAGAAAGAATGTGTACAAGCCAATGGGCTTTTTTGACAGTCAGCTGCAGAAAGCTATAGGCCATAGAAAGGTTATATAGAAAGGCCATAGCTGGCCTTAATACAAGTAAAATTCCAGGAAGAGGCTATCCTTGCCAGTGCTACAGAGATAGTGTATTTGTCCAGGTAAGCTCTTTTTGAACAACTTCTCTAACATCAGGTCATCCAAAAAGCATACTTCCCCGTAACGTCAGATGTAACGTCAGATGCACCTTTCGACTTTCCTTAAAAAGTAGGCTTGATATATCTGGTGGAGTGTAAATCATATGGAAGCAACTATTATTATTTTTCCTCTTTCATTTATGCAAATGCAGAGCAGTTAAAAATTATATATGGATACCATTGGATCCTTTTGATAAGGACATGAACTGAATGAGTGCATTTCCTGAAAACACTGGCATGTCTCTCTTATCCAGCTAGCCTCAGCTGTACCAAAGAGCTCTACAGCACAAAGCAACAAACATCCACACTCATCAGGAGACATATGTTCTTCCTAATTTGAATGCAAATATCTGCTTAATGTTCTGGAGAATTTCCAAGCTTTCTGCTTTTATGCACTAAAAGAAAATTTCTTCCTGAGCCTGAATTAATGATCATTTGAGTTATATTAACAGGAAGAAGAAGCCAGAAGTAACACACAGCTTGTCTTTTTTCTTCAAACTGATTAGTTCTATTTATCTCACAGACTTAAAATTTGGGTAAGTGTGTAAAGCAAGTGTATATCATGCTTTGTTTCATAATAACCATTCATTTATTTTTACAGTTCTTCCCATTCAATTTCCATACTCTAATTCCACTGCTATACTCAAAAGTGTTTTGAGAGGTTGATAGGCCTAAGATGGGGGAATGCTAAGGAATTCAATTTAATATTACATCATTGCTTCATTTAGGGCATACTGACATACTGTCACTTTGTTTTGAGCAGAACCACAGTGCCCCTTTTTGAGAGTACGGGTTCTGTTCAGACTGCTCTCTGGAAATCAGAGGGGGCTGGACTAACCCCAGCTTCTCACAGATGTTGTGGAGCAGTCCGTCTGACTTAGGAATGGCAGGAGGGGGATACTGCTCACCAGCTGAGGGGCCGGGTCTGGCTGCCGCGATGGGCAGAGCCTCCTGGATCCCCCCCTGCTGCTGAATTCGGAGCTCAGGAAGGGCAGGTCAGGGACACTTGCCTCAAACTGCAAGATCACAACTCTGAGCTCAGCATCCAAGAAACCATTCTGAGTTCTACCAGAGAGATCTTTCTGGCTGACACCCAAATTCTTGTGAAACAGGAGCCCTTGCTATTCCAAGAGGAGTGCTTCCCCCTCATTCACAATGGGGATGTATCCACTCGTGGCCTCATGCAACATGCCCCTGTTTCCACCCCATTTCAAGAACTGTCAGGAAACAGCTTTTGGCTAGTGACTCCTCTTCTTTACTTATTGTTCTAAAGCATAAATAGTTGATGGTTCACTTTTAGGCTCCGGAGCCAGCCACTATGCTAAATGGCTTGGGAGTTCCATAGCTGATGTTTAGGGAAGCCAAGTGAGGAATGATAACGAGTTAATCTTATGCAAATATGTGACAATCATCCTATTGTCTTACTTGAGCCCTGAAGCTTTTTCTTCTCAAGTCAGCAGAAGAATCCAGGTGACATTAATGGAAAAGGACCAAGCCATTACTGCCAAGGATAAACAGAGGATTTTTTGTGTTCTTATATTAACTACATGCTAATCCCCACACTGCATTTCTGTGATTGTGTTACAGGGCACAGAATATCTATAAGAAGCACATTCTTTCTTCTTCCATTTGTGAGGAACAGCTGTACACACCAACACACCTTTGTTACAAAGTTTGTGAAACAAAAGCATGCAGTGTACCTGCAGGAAGTTTCAGTAGTTGATGGTTTAGGACAGTCATCATACTCTCCTGTGTGTGGATGTTCATTTTCCCCTCCACATCAGAAAATAAAAGTGGGATTCATCAGACCAAATGTGGATATCTACAGTTAAGGCTGAGAGAACCTTAGCATAAATATGTCTTGTCCTAAAAATGTCCGTGTTGACCAAAGAGGGAGCCTGGGTCTGTTGTCTGAGATGGCAGTGAAATTAATTCCACTCTCTATTCTGAAATGTGGTAACTATGAGCCCATAGTTACCATTTATGAATTTGAGATTGTATGAATTACAGAAATCCCCCAGAAAGCTGTAGAGAGGTTTTGGCAGCTCTAAGTGTGCTTTGTTAAAACACCACACCAAACACAAGGAAGCCTCATTTAATTTCCTTGTTATTGAGGGTTTTTTTTCCTCTCTCTCTTTGGAAACTGCTTATCCAAATCTAGTAGAAATGATTTCTCTCTAGTACAATTGAAAAGTCACTGCAAACAGTACTGAAGAACAATTTCATATCTTTGAAATAATTTTCTAGCACCAAATTACAGAGTGTTTCTTAGGGATGCTACTGCTATGCAAATTCTTCAGTGACAAAACTTACTTCTCATTACCAAAACTGAATATTATTCTATGCTAACATATGACTGATATACACATTTCTTTCAAGAACTGAAAGTCTATATTTGCTTTATTATTCAGTTCTGATTGGGAGAAATACTGTTTAAACAACATAAATAGATTCCTAGCCTCTCACCCCTCCTCTTCCCCAAAATAATAAAATGACGTGACATTTGTTACAAACTAAGCAAGGATTTTTGGTTGGAAAGCTGTCGTCAAAATATTGGCAGCATCTAACTGAATTTAGTCTGTCTCTTAAACTGCAGTTAAAATATAAAACACCAAAGGATTTAGAAAAACTGGCAAGCATTGGTTAAATCTGTTTTTCTTGCAAATAACAGTATTTTTCCCAGTGTGAATTCATCTCTGTCAGACGCATTTAGAAGAAGTAGTTTTGCAGTTCACTTGAGCCTAACTATTAATGTTACTTGACTATGAATGACAATTCTTTAAGGGGTTGTCGTTTCAGATGTCAGAACTGAACAATTCATTTTCAGCTGCAGGAATATTACCGGAGGAAGAAAATACCTAACTGGAAACACTGAAAGCCAGTCTTGCATTGCCTTAGCAATAGATAGCTGTGCCCACAAATGATCACACCCCATTTTCATATTATCCTTCAGCATATTTGAAAATATTACCAACTGTCAATATAAAACCTGAGTTTCTAAACAATTATATGTGTGTGTCTTAAAAGCATGTAGAAACCCCTGCTTTCATTTATTAAAGGCCAGCCATATATTTGCTAGGCACATACAAGTACTGATAATACTCCATTCAGGCCATCCTTTTATTAGCAAGTATCCTAGGTCAGTCCCAGCAGTCACAGGTAGATGTTCATTAAAATCACATAGTTTTAAATTAATGCAAGGAAGGCAAGTGAAATTAGTCATAGCTTAAAATACTGATATTTCTGACAGCAGACATAAAATTGGGGGGGGGGGGGGAGTTGGGTGCAGTGGTACCAAACATAAATGACTAAATATTTTCTTTAAAACACATACCCTGGGTAATAGAAATACCTTTGTTGTGGTTGTGGCAACTAAGAAAACCATTTAGAGGGCAGACAGATACAAGTTAATTGTTATTAATTGGACAAAGAGTTTAGTATATTGTACAATATGCAAAACATTGTAAAGATACACATTTCAGTAAGCAGAAAGAAAATAGGCTAAAAAACATATTCTACAAAGCAGATATTTCTGTTATTTCCTCTGCAGTTTGCAACTTGGAAAACTGAGGAATAGATCTCTCTAGTGATTAATCAAGGGAAAGAAAGAGACTGTATCAGTTGTGTTACCAGAATTCTTTAGATGTGTACTTTTTTTCCCTCGGTCTCAGGACCACAAGACTATGCCTCTTATTGTCATCTAAAGTTGAGGTGAGTTTGGTTTTAGACATATCTTTTTCTACTAACAAATCTAAAGATCAACATTTACCATAATTACAAGTGAAAGATTTTGGTTCCCATACAGAGAAAAGCAGCCTGAATTGTTCAGATACTAGAGTGCAATCTTTTAGGGTCCAAAAATAAAATCGGTCACTGCACAAGCGATTTAGCTTCAGACTGTACTTCAGGTGCTACATCTGCTACAGAGGGATGACAGCTCATGAAATGTTAGCCTCAGATATCTCCTCTCTAGCGGATGAAACTAGGACGCTGGGATTTCATTACAGTTTCTCAATGCAAAAACAGAGAACTTCATAGAGCTCTGCCCTACTTTAGTTGTTTCTTTAGGGATGGGTTCTTTGATAACATTTTCTCTTTTGTTTGAAACATCTGTTTTCCCACTTAAATATAGCTGATCACATGAAGAATTATGGGAGAAAGACAGCCTAGTATTTCACATGGCCAAGAAAGCAACAAAAATGACAGCTCAAGCCATGTGGTTTATAAGCCCGTTGTGCACCCTTTCAAAGTATTGTGTGAAGTGTCCAGAACTGTCATAGCTAGTTCTCCACGGAGGTACTCTCGGCTCCACACTGGTTACTTTTGTCTAGCAAGACGAGTCCTGCACTGCTGAAAAGATGTTACTGTTAGCATATTACTGGAAGAAGAATAGGAGATGTTAGAAATCAGTGGGGTTTGCACACTGTACTGCAACTGCAAATAGGACAAGTGCCTGTAGTTTGACCAAAAAGAAAACAAAGGACACCGCCTGACAGCTTACGAGGCCATGGCTCACCACAGAGGATTCATAAACACTGAAAGAGCGTGAACCCAGAAGTATTGGTGCTGGGCTGCTTGGGCACTGTTGTTTTGGGAAGCACCTCCTGCGCTCTGCTGTCATGTCGCATGCCCAGGCTTGAGGCTAGTGCAGCAGAAAGCTCAATGTCATGGAGCAGAGCATGGTGATGTGGTACGTGTTTGACAGACTAAAGGCAAAAATGGTACCGTTTATAAAACTAATGCAGTGTATCAGTGTGGCTAGTGTTTGCATGCGCTGTTGCAGCAGCACTAGCATCTTACACAGGATCAGAGAGGTTAAGCAGGTGAATCCCTGCCTGGAATGCAATTCTGCTGGCAGGTACAGGCGGTAGGTGTAGGCCTTCTCTGAGAAGGTGCATGTGAGCATGGAAAACAAGGTATACTTTGTGCTCTCGCAGCCTTGCGCAGCAGAAGGACGTGTATAAGGAAACACTGTGCTGCACTAGAGAACTGTCATGTTTGTATTATGCATATCAAGTTTTCTGCTCGTGCTCTGATATGCATCCACGTTTGATGTTTAACTTCCGCGTGGTGCAAAAGAACATGGCAAGATACTTCCACCTGGCCTCTTGCTTTTTCCTGGAGCAGGGAGGGAAAGCCATTTTGGGCAGCAACAGGAGCTCTGCAGGCAAGTGCCTCCCGGGCTGAGCCCACATGTGAGGAGGCAGCTGGACGCCGAGTCCATATGAGAAGAAGAGGAGGGTTTAGGAGCACACGTTGTGGCAGCCTCCACCACTGCTGGGAAGGCTTCGTTTCTCCCCATGCGTGCTGTACTCTCACCGCAGACAGTTCTGCTGCGTCTGGGAGGTTACCGCTGAGCAGAAGCTTTCACCCGTCACCCACCACTGGCCAAGCGGCTCAGGTGGTGAATTACGTGCCCCAGATGTGGCAGCAGGAACAAGACACCCAGCATGCACTTTTCTAAATACGCCTGCCTTTGTTTACACCGGCCTAACTGGCACGTCCCAGGCAGCTCCCCAGGCATCACCCTGCTCGCTAGCAGCATCCTGTGGCTGGTTTTATCTCCCGGTGGTTTTGGAGAGCTGTGATTCGGGGGGAAGGCGCTGCCTAACCCAAACTCGAGCACAAAGTCAGGACAGCCGGGTTCCCCTTAGCAAACACGGCTAAGGCGGGGGGCACGCTGCTCGACGCCGGGGGCTGGCCCCCCCCCCGCGGCCGCCGCCCCCCCCCCGCGGCCGCCGCCAAAAGGGGATGGCCTGAGAGTGAGCCCCGTTGTGTTGGTGCGGCGGCCCGCGCCCGGCGCGCCTGCGCACTACCTGCGTGCCTGTGGCCGTGACGAGGGCCCGCCTCCCGCTCACCCGCTCGGCCCCAGCGGGCGTCTCGGCGGCGCTGCGTGAGGCGCGGAGCGGGCGCGCGCGCCGGTGGCGCGCGGCACTCTCTGCCCGCCGTCCGGGGACTTTCCCCTAGGCGGGCCTGAGGCCCACGAGGAACGGCACGTCCTCCGTACGTAGCCTAGAGAGCAGGTCTTCAGAGCATCCCGGCTAGGGACCCGCGCCGCCGCCTTATACGGCGCCGCGACCGCGGGCGCCTCGCGGTTCGGGCGAGCGGCGCTCGCCGCGCCGCTGACTCCTCCCGCGAGTCCCCAGCCGTCGCCCGCAGGCGGAGGAGCCCCCGGTCGCCGCCACGCTGCCAGGTGAAGGCAGCACCTGTCCCGCACAGCGCGGACCTCCGCGGCGCCTCCTCCCAGCGGCCCCCGCGTGTATTATGCAAATCAGCACCTGCCGGCCCCTCCCCCGCGGGGGCGGTGCGAGCTGCCGCTGGGCGCCTGCGCGAGGAGCCCCGCGGGGAGGGCGGGGGCGGCCGTCCCCGTAGGGCGCGGCGTAAGGGGCCCTTGCTGTCGGGCCTGAAGGCGAGGGACTTAGCGGCCGCCGCTGTTTTAACGCTTTAAGCAGCGTTTCTGTGCGAGTCTCATGCTGGGAGGGTCTTTTTTTAGCTATGCCTCCCTCGAACCGAGGGGATACTATTCTGCGTAGCTGAACAGTGTCTGGGTCCAGAATACGCGTCACTGACATCCAAAATAATCTTTTGAATGGAAAAAAATATTTTTAAATCTATTCATAACATTTATAGCAAAAATACTTTTGCTTGGGAAATGTCCTTTTAAACACAGACACAGAGAGATAACTAAGCAGTTACGTATCTCTAGACTGAAGAAGAGGGGCCATGTGGTTTAGTGCTCAGATCAGCAAACTGGTTTGGGGGAAAAGAGTCATTCTAGGATCACTTAGGTGAATATGCCTCAAACTTACTTGTATGCCTTAGTTTCACTATTTTAATATTTTCTCCTTTAGCCAGCTTTGCACTTTCTTCAGGGCCCTCCAATCACACCTCCTGCACTATTGCAGAGGATCAGTACTACAAGAAATCTAGAGGTCATTTCATTCCCATACAAGACGCAACATGAAAAATCAGGTTATTTTTTTCCCCACATCATCAAAAAGCTGTCCATTTTAAAGCGATGCTCTGCCTCTTGTATAGCTCCCACACGCTGCGCCACACAGCCAGAGCAGGCAAGGAGCTGCTGCTGCTGCCACCATAAAGAGCAGCCTCTGAACAAAGTTCAGAGGAATAATTCATTTCAACAACACTAAAAATCATGTCAGATTGTTAGATCACAGTGCAAAATAATCAGATGCACCTGCCTCTTGCAACTGCAAAATATTAAATTATATTAGCAGTAATTTAGATCTAAGTTTGATTTCCTGTCGTTTAAGAAGTTATTTCAAAACATTCTCTTCTACATCTGAGACAGAGAACAGAAATGCAAGATTCAGACCGAGTGCTGGAACAAAAGCAGTCATTTTTACTATACCTAAATAAGCCTCCTTTTACTGATAGCTACCTAAATTGGTACATGACTGTAAACTGCTAACGGCAAATATGACAGGTGTCTGTAATGAGCCAACAATCCTTATTTTAGGCGTTCTACAAACCCTCAGAGGAAATAGCACTGATATTTAATTTTAAGCCTCTATTTCCTGTGCTCCTGTACCAAATTCAGGGTCATTCTGTTGCTTTTGTTTGCTGTCCTCAGCCAACTCTGTACACCTACAGTTTCAGTGTATTTGTTCTAGCCAGTGCAGTTTGAGAGTTAAATACCAGCATCCCAATTTCTAAGATACTACATGCAAGTGAAACCTAGAGGCTTTACAGCTAACTAAATTGCATGAACCTTTTCACAGGCAGTTCATAAGAATTTTTACTTTCTTCCTTTAGTGTTAATGAAATGTTAATCAATTCTCAGTCATTCAAATGCTTGATGCTTATTTACTCATGCTAGAATCTACTTGCTTAGCTACTTTCCCATGCAGAATGTGAAATAAAAATAACACACTGATTTTCAGAGTTTATAGTAGGAGTAGCTACACTCATCCTTTAATGAATCACAACCAAACAGCTAAGAGAAATAACATTCAAAAATAAAAAAAAATAGAAAGTTTGTCAGGACTTTAAAAAAGGCTTCTAGCACCTCCACCTTTTAACACAGTTATCCTAACATCCCTTTTAGGTTAGTAAATACTGTTAGCCCTATTTTACAGATGGGAAATTGGGATATTCACATTGCAACACATGCTGCAATTTTCAACCACAAATTAGGAGATGCCCAAAATAACCAACAGAAAAGCTAAAGTTAAGAGGGCATAGAACAATTCCTGCCCTTCAAAAATAGTTATTCGATGTCTCCACCTCAACAGGGTGAGGATTTGAAAACAGGTCTCACATTTCCTGGCATGAATACCACAGCTCCTACATACAGCATGAAACTCACTCTGAGCTAGAAGCAAGCACCAAACTTTTATGCTGTATAAGAAGCAGTTTAACAAGTTGCATTCCAAATGTTGGGTCATGCTCCAGAAATACATATGGGGAACACCTGAGAAACCTACTCGAGTTAAGGATGACTTAGGGCACAGAAGCACAACAATCAGATGGAGAAAGTTAGGAACTGACTGACCAGAAGTACAATATAAGCACCTTACAGTCTCCAGGTGCTACAGACTGAATAGCCACTAGCGTCCAAAATCACGAAAGGTACAGTATAACAATGCCATTGTGTTTTAGTCCCCAAATCACAACAGAATTGAACTCTTAAGTGGACATAGATACTACTGAGATCCCAGAAATTCCTATTCACTCCTGTAGCACTTAATCAATGAATCTGTCAATCAAGTGCAAGGTCTCCATTAAATGATACTAACTACTGTAATTAGACAAGATTAATTCTAAATAGTACTGAAGACATTATGTTTTTTACCATTACATGTCATTATCCAATATATGAAACATGCAATTTGTGCATTTATTTCAAGCACATTGTAAATAAAAGGTAATCTCCCACTTTCTTTGCTTAAAACCATTGTGAACATCATGTGAAAATGTAGCAAAGGAAGGGCTCAATTAGTATAAAGTCTTTACAGTATATTTGCTGTCTCTAGAAGACAGCAGCATCTTGATTTCGCTCATCTACTTCTTGGTAAGGGTTACAAAAGTAGAAATAGCTATTTAATAGGTCCGCTTATCAGTTTACACTATTTCAACTATACATCCAAATAAGAATCAACACATCCTTGAGGAATTACACCTTGAAACCAAAGTAAAGCTTTTCTGAAGGTGTTGCAAAAAGTTACTGAAATGGCTAGAATATTTAACAGCTAAAAACAAAGTACTATAAAAGCATATCCCAGAGGTTTCACTTTTAGTAGCAGTCAAAATATGCTTAATATAGAAATTCATGTTTATTTGAAAAAAAATCAAACTGTAAATGGTATTTCACAAAATAAGTTAAATCTGCTTACAGAGTTTTGGTGGCTGAAGTCACTGTGACTTGACTGCTAATTGACAACTTGCTAGTGTAATGTTATATGTGATCTAACTTGCTAGTATAACATTAAATGGGATCCAAGTGTCATTTTTTCTTTAACTGTTACAACTTCTCATAGAAATAGTCAACCAATTATTTTCTCTCCTAGTAAGAGGAACAGCGAACATTATGAACAACATGTCTGAAACAGATGATTCAACTTTTTGATTGAAAATTTCAAACACTTTTCAATCATTCAAGTATTATGGTCCCTATATACATACTTCTATGCAGCTAAAAAAAGACATGGTAGACAATTGAGCACACTGCCATCAAATTGTAAGAATTACAAAACTGTCAGATTTTAAACAGCAAATTGTACCTTAATTGTTTAATTAAAAATAGAAGAATTAGGTAGACTATTCTGCAAATAAAACAGCACACTAGTGTGCTATATATTAAGGCATACCTTTAAATGCGCACTTGTCATCTCTAACAAGTTTTATACAATTGCTACCAAGTGAAAGGAATATAATTGTCTTGCAAAACTGAGAAAGAAATACAAAATATCTGGAAGCCTATGTTTTTAAAGTACAAAATTAACCTTCAGTTCTTGTGTTGAAATACTATACACAGTATAAACAGCAATCCTTGCCTACACGATCTCTCGAGGATTTCTTAAAGCTGGAGGTAAATTTGAGGGTTTTGATTCTTCATCCAGAAGTACCAAATCTTCAATTTCACTTCCTTTGTATTTTCTTTTACATATCTTCACAATAACTTTCTTCTTGAGGAATAATTTCAAAGCTTCTCTCGAAGCAACTGCTTTGGCATTTTCCATACTTTTACCACAGCCAGTACCCAAGTAGACAGACTTGCACCTCAGTTCACAGACTATATTTTCTAGAGAGCTCTTATTCTGAGGTAAGTCTGCAAGTTCCTTCAGTGGAACAAAAGCAACATCTAAAGTAGCTTTTACAGACTGAATAGATGAGTTTAGAAGTTCTGCATGATTTACATTAGGACTGAAGCCTCCAACAGCAACCAGTTTCCAGGCTACAGCTTTGTATAGTCTGTTGAAAAAAGGCTGCCTTTCCTTTGCATCTTCACTGGTTAACGGTTTGCACAAAGCTCTAGCAGGACTTTCACCTGCCTGCGAGCTACTCTTGGAGGCAAGTTGTGGAGAACCTGTCTGCGTGCCACCCTTGGAGGCCAGCAGTGAAGCACCTCCCTGAGCACCAGCCCGGGAGGTCAGCAGCAAGCCACCTTGCTGAGTGCCACTCCGAGCAGCCAGCAGCGAGGCGGCCACCTGAGCACTGCTCTTGGAGGCCAGCAGTGAGCTACCTTGCTGAGCGCCACTTCGAGCAGCCAGCAGTGAGGCAGCCACCTCAGCGCTGCTCTTGGAGGCCAGGAGCGAGGAGCTCGCCTTAGCACTGCCTTTGGAGGCCAGCAGCAGCGAGGCGCCCGCCTGAGCGCCACCCTTCGGGGCCAGCAGCAGCGAGGCGCCCGCCTGAGCGCCACCCTTCGGGGCCAGCAGCAGCGAGGCGCCCGCCTGAGCGCCACCCTTGGATGTTGCCGATGGGGCATTTGCTTGGTTTTTGGAAGACAGAGATGCAGCGCTTGCCTGCGGGGCGCCCTTGGCAGCCGGCGGCACCGCTCCTGCCTGCGGGGCGCCCTTGGCAGCCGGCGGCACCGTACTTGACGTAGTTTTCTTTTCAGGTGATGGCACGTTTTCACACTTGCTCTCCTTAGATGGATTTAAACAAGGCTTCTCTACTGGCTCCTTTTCAGACGGAGATGGAGTTGGCTTTTGCTCAGTGGTATTTTCAGCATTAGCAGGTTTTCCTTCTATTTCAGTGCCCGATGCTGCGCCTGCTTCCTGGTTTGAACTGCAAAGCGAGTCTGAGCTTTCTGAGTCTTTGCTGGTATCTTTTTCCTGCTTTTTTGGCAATGTGCTCTCCATTTCCTTAGGGGCTTCTGGCTTGGTAGTTTTCACATCCTTTCCAGTATCCTTAGAGTCTTTGCTTTTCTCTACAGCTCGTTTCTTGGAGGGCTCCTCTATCCCTTCTGCAAAACAAGGTAAGTATGTTATCCTCTTTAGCTTCTCCACTATGAAGTATCCATCTAGAGACAGTTTATCAAAATTCTGAAAGCTTTTGATAAGGAGTAAACCCCCTGAACTTAGAAACCATAAATTCAGTCATTTGTGAATACATCTTGACTTCTAATTTCAAGTATTAACACACTATTTAAAAATACTTTAGCATTTTTTAACAAAGAACTAAAAGTGCTCAGGTGCAAGATTCCAGGTTTGGTTTGGGACCTGTTTGCACATATGAATTTGTATTCTTAAAGTTCAGTGAAAGAAGGACCGGAGTACATCAAAACAGACTATCTGACCTAAAAAGCTTACTTTTCTACTAATATCATAAAAACCTCTTTAAAATACCACTGTGAGAATCTCTTCATGACACAAGAGACTCAAAGCTTCTTACAAAAGAACATTGTCTGACTAATGGTAAAAACAAAATAGCAATAATATATTTAAGCTGGAGTACAAAAGTCTACATTGTATTAGGAAATCAACTTAAAACATGGCAATTGTAGAAATTCAAAAGTATTCGAGTTATCAAAACAATAACTCTAAGTTACCAACGCAGTAAGTATACATTACATCTATCTGTATAGGTATTAATACGGAAAAAATAGCACAAAGAGGGGAAACAATTAATGAGTTTTAAATTATCGTGATTAAGTTTATAAATTTGAGATAAAACAAGAACACATTCAGAAACAAGCATTTTCTAGACTCCTATGTATTGTCACAGCTATGATCTGCTAACCATTGCTACTTGATATGCCTCTTTTCTTCACCTTGGCAACCAGTTCATCTCTCGTGGTGCGGACGGGCGCGCCGGTCACTTGGATGCCTTCGGCCATTTCCAGCGCTTTCCCCATGACCTGAGGCGGGTACCTGGAGAGGCGAGAGGAGACAGGAGGGAGGGGAGGGGAGGGGAGAGGAGGGGCGCCGTCAGGCCGCTGCGCCGCACCGCCCCCGGCCCGCCCGCCGCCGCGGCCCGCACTCACCGACAGCCCAGGAAGACGTGGTTGGCCCACACCATGGAGAGGGACACGAGCCGCTGGAGCTCGGCGCTGCCCGCCGCCGGCGGCGCCCCCACGTTGCGCAGCAGGAACTCCCGGCGGTGCCGCCAGTGGTGCTCGGGCTCGCAGGCCCCGCGCAGCGCCTCCGCCCAGGCCACCTCCTCCGCCGTCCGCCCCAGGGGCTCGGCCGCCGCCTTGCCCGCCATGGCCGCGGCCCGCCCCCGCTCGCCCCCGCCCGGCCGCCCCCCCGCCGTCGCCGCCGGCCCCGGCGCGCGCTGCCCCCGCCCCCGCTCGGCGCGCGGCTCCCACAGGCGCGCGGGGCCCCCCGCCTCCCTCGCCAGCCCCAGCAACGGAAACAACCGCTCCGCTCCTTCCTTCCGGCCGCGCATGATGACCTCACAGCCGGCGCGCGCCGCGGCCCGCCGCCGCCCCGGCGTGCTTTGCGGCACGAAGTGGGGAAGGGGGGAAGTGCGAGGGGGAGGAGCCAGGGGGCGTCTCCGCCGCGCAAAAGCCCGCGCGCGCTACGGCCCTGCCCTAACGGTCGTTTGGGGGCTGCATGGCCGGGGGGGTCGGTGGGGGCTGCGCGCTGCCGTTGGGCTGGGCTGTGGGGTCCTGCCGAGCACTTCGCCCCTTACACCTCGTTTCAGGTGTGCCTTTGAGCGCACTCGATATAGATACATGGATATACCTTACGGCTTTTGTGTTTTGTTTTGTTCTGTAGCTTAAGCCTGGAGTTTCTCCCTGTGCACGGGTGGATACGGCACGCACATTGTCACGCTCGGGCGGGTTCATGCTTTCAAGAGCTTGCTCTTCTAGAGAGCTGTTTGCCTGCCATCCCGAGCCCGTGAATATATGGCGGAACACCCATTCCTCCATCTTTCTTACGTCTCTTTTTAACTTGTGGGGTGCTAGGGGAAAAGAGATGATATGGGCATCTCACTTACCTGATTTGTAGTCTACCTGGTAACAATTTGAACAAAACTGTTACTTTTGCTTCTGTTTCATAATAGCGCTTAGAGATTCATACCAGTCTTGCTGAGATCAAAGATGGTGGGGTAGATGCATGTTTTTGCCTTCCTGGCGTGCAGTAGGAAGGTGGAGGCAGGGAAATGGGTTGTTGCATTTTGGAGGAAGCATTAATACATGAGGGGTTCTAAGTCTGTGGGCTGCTGGCTGTAAAGGGTGCAAATAATTGCCTAGTGCACTTCTGTGGACTGTCTTTACACTGAATAAGTTTACCCTAGAGTTTTATACAAAAACAATTGCAGAATTCTGTTTCAAAAAGTAATGAAGAGACAGGGAAAATATTGTATGTTTGTCTACCAAGATGGTGCTGGTAGAGTTAGTGCCACAGAAGAGGGGATTCTGAAGGGCTGTAGCAAGAGAGTGGTGTGGTTTGGGGGTTTTTTTGTTTTGTTTTTTTTTAAGTAAAAGTTTGTGCTTGCTTGAGTTTTCATTTTTTTTAATGCCTACATGTCATCATGAAGTGAACTGCATGATTGCATTTGAGGAAGAAGTGTTTCTCCTCAAGTGAGTTTTAAATATCTTATTAGAAATTGCTGTGTAGTATGACTGCATGTTGTACAGATAATATGCCAGTCAAGAGTAGGAACTGGGGAGGGCTACACTCTGGAGGATGATAGGGGCTATCCTGTACACTTGGATGGATCCCAATTTTAGGGGACAAATGAACTGAGAGCCATTTCACCTTGTTGACCAGATGAGTGAATGCAAACATAGGTGACAGCTGGATAAAAGAGGGCAGTCCTTCACACTTCTGGTGTGCTTTTGCAACAGCTTTTGGCTGTATCAAGTAATATTTGTTGTCTGAACTGGTGGTGCCTTATGCTGTTAATTTTGGGCAGAAAGAATGTAATGCCTCTTCTGCATCAATATAATCTTTTTCTAGGTACAAATATGACTTAAACCAAAATCGAGCCTTTTTTCTTCCCTGCCTGTTTGTTCCAGACATACTCTTTCTACCTTATTATTGTGTTCCTGAATCATATTGGAAATGGGCTAGATCCTAGCCCTAGAGCATTGAGCGTCATTCATGTGCACACGCAGACACAAGTAGATTTGTACCTGCAATGCTCTTTGAGCGCTAGAGACACACTGTGTCTTGGGTTGATTAAAGAAGTGTGTGTGGTAGAAAAGAGAGAAAAACACTGCTGTTGATTTTGAAAAGGGAAACAAGTAGTGTTTTCATTCTCACCAGGAAAGGCAATTTTGAAGTTAAACACCTCATTGATGGTGCTAATACTGTGCATTTAATTTTCGAGATTGGAAGAAAAGAGATGTTTTTGTTCCCACTAGGGAAGGAGCTTCTAAATACTGTATTGATAGTAGTGTTGTTAGAGTCATTTGGGGCTTGATAATAGCTTCTCTTGGCAAGATATAACTAAAATCTCAAGGTGAATCATACCAGTGTCTACAATCATAGCAATGCATCTGCACTTGCTATATAATAAAGAAAGTTTATTTCTGCCTTTGTAAACCAATGAATTATTATGTCTTCAAAGTCAAGTCTCGCTGAAATGCAGAGGGCAGTAGCCCCATTGAGTTCAATTATGTTCTGTGCAGTTAAGGTTAATATATAGTAACACTCTTTATTCAGCTTAATATGAGAAGTGTGCGCTTAACATCACACCCATGCAAAGATAAAGCTCAGAGTTATTGCCACAGAAGGGTAATAACAGTGGGATCTTACTGCCTTGGCACAATAAATCTTCTGAGCGTCTTCTGTAGGTTGGTCCTTACAATAAGTAATAAGCAAACACTTGAGAGCCCTGGCTTAGGTTTATTAGGAATTCAGCTTGAAATAGGAAGGGGATGATACATTTTGCTGTCTCCCGGGATAGCATACATGTTCTACTGGAGCAGATCATCAAAGGTCACCTAACCAGACAAGGGGCAGCGTTTCCAGGGGGTCGGGTCCTCAGGTGCCAAGGTAGTCAGTCACTACTGTTCAGTAAGCCAGATGAAGTGAAAATGCTCATTTGCCTTCTGATCTAATTAACTGAGACTGTGGAAGTATATTAGATACCACCATTTAAAATAATCCTTGGATTAAAAAAACATGTATTTGCTAAAAGAGCATCAGTGACTATATAAGCCTGTTAATGGAAGGAAATTTGGAGCTAATCTGTGTTTTTCTTTCACCACAGTTGTGCTACTGTTGTGCTTCTGTAAGCAGCTCTGGAGTATAAAATCACCCACTCTTCTGTGACTTCACAACCAAGGAAAATGTATTTTCTAATTGCAGTGGATACAACTAAAGGTAGAAATCAAGATCTTAATTTTTAATTGTTTTCCTTTACACGTGTGCTCTTAATACTAGCTTAAAATATTATTTTGCATTTAGTAATATGTTATACTTGAAACATATAACAGTGCCTACAATAGGGTTGTCTGTTACTTCCCAGTAGATGAGTTTGTAAACCTAAAGCTTACCACTTTGCTAAACTTCCATTGCTTGGCTTGAAATTTTCTATACTAAGGATGGAAGTTTAGGATGACTCTCATGCTAGCAAATGTGATCTAAAAACAAAGTCAGGAAGAAAAAAGTGGTGTCTAGGATAAAATAATGTGGAGATCTTTATCTTTTAAGTGCTTAAATGCCTTTGTGCTCTCGAGCAGACTTGTAATTTGTGTTCTAGAGAAACTGAATTTTCTGGGGGGTGTGTCTGATCTTCTGCTAGCATTTAGTAAAAGTTACAAACCTTTGAAAAAAATGCAGTTTACACATTTCTGACTATCATGTTCCCCCACCATCCTTGCTACTGCTGCAGTCAAGCCTGCTCCATTTGGGGCTGCAGGGCACAGAAGAGTCCTCTGCTGCTCTGGACTCAGATGGAACTGGGAGTGGAAGTGAGGCTATAGACACCATCCCCTGTGGTCGCAAAGACCTGTTGCTGTTTCTTGCTCTCTACTGGTGCCCAAGCATGTCTGATGGGAATGGTAGGGGCACAAGTATCTGAATGAGGGGAGGAAAGCAGTAAATATTCAGGCAGGGAATAAGCCTAGCCTGAAAGAAATAGGGATAGGATGCTGGGATTTGGTGAGCAAGGAAATGAATTCTCAGGGAAAATGAAAGAGGATGAGTTCAGACTGGTAAGGCAATGGGACAAGTACATATTAGATGAAGAAGGAGAATGGAGAAGGAGACTGTGCCAGGAGACTAGGACTGGGAGAAATAATGGAGGATAGAGCTGGAAGCCAGTGCAAGGAACAGAAGAATAAGAGCACATTGGTAAAGAAGGAAAATTAAACAGAATCAAGTCTTGACTTTGAGCAAAGGGACAAGCTGTGATGGGAAGGGGAGCACTGACAGAGGAACCACTGGGATTTGAACAGAGATGTTGAGAGAGGAAGGTTAAAACTCCATGAGCACAGAGACATTAGCATTTCAATAGTTTTTGCATCTGCTAGTGTAAGACCAAGAAAATATTCTGCCCTTCTAATTTTATATAAGATGTTTTCTCATCTTTTCTATGTGCTGTAAAGGAACAAAAGAGGTAGGAATCTATTTGTTTTCAAAAATCCATCCTGCAAGCCTTCCTTAAAGAGTTTTTAGGCAGAAAGCCTTAGGCCCTTGGCAGACTGCTCTACCTTAGAGCTGGAGAAAGCAAGAAAATGGCCTTAAGACTCTTAATGCAAATATTGGCATGAGATCACTGTAATTCAAGAGGAATCAGGAAAGTGTGAAAAGGGCAAGAAGGTCTTATCTGAAAAAAAATCTGTAATGAGAGTATAAAATACTGAACTTTTACTTGAGTATATGCACACATATGCATGTTTAGACACACATCTAATACAATATAGGTATGTTTGAAGATATGTTTTAAACATATGTATATTATTGGGGCTGTAAGCACCTGTAAATGGAGACACCCCTTCTTCAAACTATTCATGCCTTGGAGGAAGAGAAGAATTGTAGCTAATATTTTATTGACTTGGGCTGGGGATAGCTGCATTACACAAATGGATGCTATTAAATCTTTATACTGTGCTGTGGCAGTATGAATTTTGTATGTGCCACATATTTTGCAGACACAAATAACTATTTTGGAAATGATATAAGGAGCTTTTCTGAGACTCCAGGCAACAATGTCAGATCTAATTTAAATTATTGCTATTGAAAATCATGGTTCTGTTTTTCATTATTGTTATACCAATAACCCTGACAACCTGCAATTTAGCTGGTGTGAACAGCACCTCCTGAAAATACAGAGTTGCTTTGTATCAGTACTTTTGTATATCCTCCTTCTGTCTAGGAGTGATATTTCACATCAGTTCCACTGGATGGCACTGAAGGAGACAAGATTGCATGGAAGTATCTCCAGAAGTTCAGTACAACTCCAAAAAGTGTGAATGGCTTACTTTTTCATTCCATTACTGAAATAGACAAATGCAGACTCATTTTCCATCATGATACAATAATTCGTCATCAAAACCAGCTCTTAAATACCCTTAGCTGTAGTTCTAGGTCTCAACAGTAGCAAAACTACAGTGGAGACAGAGTTGAGGTTTCTCAATCTAATACACCTCCTCCCCTCAAAAAGGCAAAGATTTAAAAATGCAGCTTTGGCCTATTCCAGATTCTTACATAAAGGTTTGTAAAACATTGCCTGAAGAAGTTTGTCCTTGTCTTCTGTGGTGATGCTGTGAATATTGGGCAGTTCTATCATCATGAGCAAACATTTT